>NC_054824.1:90364920-91003358 GCF_018345385.1 Vulpes lagopus
CCAGAAGATTGCTGATTTGCTCTAGATCTAAACCCAAAAGAATTTAGGCCCACCATGAAGGATGGTTGCTCAGGAGAGGCTCGAACTGTGTGCTGGAGGACGGGAGACTGAATGTGGAGGGGGGCTGCTTTGTGTAAAAGACCTCCCCCTTTCGGCCCCACCAAACCAGTCCTGGCAGTGACCACAGGCTCTCTTTGCTCAGGACTCCAGTTGTAGCTCTGCTTTCTATGCCGTCTGATTTCTGCTCATCTCAAATACCTGCTAGCCACCCACCTTCTTACTAGCCAGGCGAATAATTCTGGAACGTGTGTGTGTGTGTGTGTGTGTGTGTGTGTGTGAGAGAGAGAGAGAGATGTTTAATGTTGTGCAGTGCTGAGGATTTTTAATGTTTTGGATTAAATTTTCCTTAAAACCATAAATGATTATTAAAACAAATAATCTTAAAACACCAGAAATATAAATTATGTAAGAAACAGCTTTTTAAAATTTTTGAGTGCCGTGTTATTTTGCGCTTGAAAAATGTTGTGAATCCCTTGGATAATATACATGAGGTTCTTAGAACCCTTCAACATAAAAACACTCTGTACACTTTTAAGATATTGTAGCTATAAATTTCTAGATTTCATATTCTCCCAGGAATGAAATATGTATCGCCCAGGGGACTAATCCCAGAAAAGCTGTCACACTACAAGGGCGGGGCGCCGCTGCCTCTTGGCAGAATGAAGCACCTGTCAGAACAGTGGCCAATCATTGTTGGGAAAGAGAGAGTCCGTGTATGATTTCTAAGAGCAGCCACAGAATGCAAGATGAAAGGAATTACTCTGGAGAATTAAGTTCTCTGGTTTTCTTAAGGGAGAAAAGTAAGTAGACAATGTCTTTCCTTCAGGAATTTTGCAAAGCTAAATTTTCTGCAGGAACACTCAAGGAGGTGAAGGGCTTTCCTGGGCTGCTTGATTATGGGTGGGGATTGTGAGCCCATGGCTGTCTCCTCCCTCCCTCCCTCCCTCCCTCCCTCCCTCCCTCCCTCCCTCCCTCCCTCCCTCCCTCCCTCCCTTCCCTTCCCTTCCCTTCCCTTCCCTTCCCTTCCCTTCCCTTCCTCTTTTCCTCCCTCCCTTCCTTCCTTTCCTTCCTCCCTTCCTTCCTTCCTTCCCTTCCTCTTTCCCTCCCTCCCTTCCTTTCCTTCCTTCCCTTCCTTCCTTCCTTCCTTCCTTCCTTCCTTCCTTCCTCCCTTCCTTCCCTTCCCTTCCCTTCCCTTCCCTTCCCTTCCCTTCCTTCCCTTCCTTCCTTCCTTCCTTCCTTCCTTCCTTCCTTCCTTCCTTCCTCCCTTCCCTTCCCTTCCCTTCCCTTCCCTTCCCTTCCCTTCCCTTCCTCTTTCCCTCCCTCCCTCCTTCCCTCCCTTCCTTTCCTTTCCTTTCCTTTCCTTTCCTTTCCTTTCCTTTCCTTTCCTTTCCTTTCCTTTCCTTTCCTTTCCTTCCTTCCTTCCTTCCTTCCTTCCCTTCTTTTTAAAATAAACTTTAAATTTTAAGGTAAGTGTAGGTTCACAAGCAGTTGTAAGAAATCCTAGAGATCCCCTGTACCCTTTATCTCCTTCCTCCCAGTGCTAACGCTATCACAGGATGTTGGCGTTGAGGCAGTCAACGTCCAGAACAGTTGCATCACCATGAGGATTCCTGGGGTTGCCTTTTCATAGCCACACCCACCTCCCTTTCCCCAATCTATGCTTTTTGGGGAAGACTCTGAGGACAGTGGTAAAAACAATTTGGTGGGCATGTTCACGTTTGCCAAGACGTTTAACACCCAGGAGATAGCGGTTCTGGCAGGCGACCGCTGTGTCCCTGTGCCTGGTGTATCACCATCTCTGCTGTGCTCATCTTCCTAGGGAGTTTATTCTGAATTTTTTTCCTGAGTATCAGCTACCATCAGGATTTGGCTACACATCTGTGGAGGATCTTGCAGCTAGTTTTGAGGTAAGCCGGCTTTATTGGAACTTTGAGAGAATGACAGATAAGCCTGAACTTAATCTTCATTGCAGACAAATTATGAAGCGTTAACAGGAAAAGGACCAGGAATGGCTTAAGTGAATGAAGATGGAGATTTTTGTACCACATTGATGACTCAGAATGAAAAGTACATTTATAGCCAGTGTGGCCAAGGTTCAGATAAGCTCTACAGACTGAGAACAGCAAGTCGTAAAGATGAAAAGAAACAGGACATGGTCCCTGACCTCCCTCCACGACACCAAAAATAGAGTTTCTGTTGCTTGGGTTCATTTCCTCAGCCACCCTTCATGAGGGGCTGAGGTGAGGATTGGGTGGGTCAGCCATGCAGGTGCCCAGGGCACTAGTCTTAGTAGAGTGACTAACACATCACACGGAAAGATGAAGAGAATTGTATTGACCAAATCTCCTTTCAGGCTCAGTGCCATGTATGCTCAGAAGGAAAACTTTGTTCGGTACCTGGGCTCACAGTGGGTTGTCCCCAGACTGCTAAGTCACTGAAGGCTGTGGTGACGCTGAGTGAGGTAGGCAGGCCTGAGACTGCCAGGAGCTGCTGACTGGAGCCGAGAAGAATCTTGGGGTACAGAGGATGGGAGGATGCCTTTGAGTAAGGAAAGGGTTAAGGTATAGGCAGGGGAAGGTAGGGGGCCCCTGACTGGGCTCCCAGACTCTTCCTGGCAGGCAAAAGAGCTAACCCAGAGTGAACATGAGAAAGAGAATAGACCAGACCACCCAGCCCCAGATGTTAGGGAGTATTTTTCTTTGGCGGCTACAATGTAATAACAGAAAATGACCAAACCTCAAAGAAATAAGTTATTAAGGGTGTTATCAATAGTCCTTGCTCAAATCAGAACGGCTCAAGGATCTCAAGGTCACAAGTTCCCTGGGCAAGTTCTCCATAAAGGACCGTGCCTAAAAGCCCTCAGTGGCAACCCATTTGGGACCCCTCTTACTCTAGAGAGCTTTCTTTTTCCTTTCTTTTCTTACCTTCACTTAATAAACTTTCACTTCACTTCACCCTTTTGTGTCCCCGAGATTCATTATTTGACTCCACAGGACAAGAAATCTGCAATCTTGTAACACCTTCTTTGACTTCGGGCTCAGCATTGCTTGTGGAAAGGACAGATACGTATGGAAAGGCTAGTAATAAAAAGAGCAGCAAATAATTAACTTGATGGAGATGCCATATGCCTTCATCTGATCCTGGGGGGAATCCCTTAATTTTCTAATCTACAATATTATTTCTGCTTCCTCACCTCTACCCTCACCTCACCTTCCCCCCTCCTCCTCTGTCTCACCACCCCCCGCCCCAATGCCAGGCTTCCAACTCTATGACTTCACTGGGACTGTCTGGTGAGGCCCAGTGACCACTATGCTGACAAATGCAGTAGTCACTTCTCATCTTACCTGACCTCTTAGAGATCAACCCAGTTGACCACGTTTTCTTTCTTGAACCACTTTCTTTGTGTAGCCTCCATGACAACATATTTCCCATTTTTTTGCTTTCCTTCCTTCCATCTTTTCTGCTCACAACTCATTTCCTTCTCTGGTTTCCAAATGTTGGCATGTCTGAGGGTCCATTCCTGGGCTATTTTCTTCTCTCTATTAAGGGCTGTTTCTAGGTGACCTCAACAAGTCTGTGGCTTTAGATACTATCCCATATGCCAGTGCCTCCCCAGTCAACTTCTGTGGTGTTCTCATTTCATTGAAGAAATCCAGACTCCAGCTACTTCTTGACATCCTCTTGAAAATTGTCATTTTCTTTTCCTTCACTTTTTTTTCTCCTGCAGTTGTTTAACCATGTTGTTTATTAATTATGTAAACTGCCTTAATCTTTTTTTTGGAATAAGGTGAGGTATATGTTAGGTAATTAATTTAATTAGACCCAGGCTTAAAAGACTCACAGTACCAGTGTCGGCCAGTTCTAGGCTTTGATGTTTTTTTTTTTTATACTAGATACTTGCGTGTTATAATTCCATTGTAGACAGCTCATTCTCTGAAAGTTAATATCCTGTTCTATTATCATTTACAAAAACAGCTGGAGCAGTGCCCAGAGCAGACAAACAAAAAGCTGAGAATGTGCTTCAACCAGGTAAGTTTTTTTTTTTTCCAATGCAGTCATTTATATTCTAAATGATCCCATATTCCAAAGGAGAAATAATATGCATTCCTAAATGTTAGGTTTGGAAGGAAATCAAATTTGTATTCTCTTATCAAGACTAAGATTAATATGTAGCATATCAGATGCCATAAAGCAACATCTTTTTGAATTTTAAAATGTGAATATTTCCACAGCAGAAAGCTTATGAAACACTGGGAGTAGGACTATATTTTGAACAGAAAATATGATGTCCAGTGTCTTTAAGAAATAGATTAAATCCTTGAGACACTGGACTAAATCAGGAGTCACTGGTAGATTAAAGTTTTTAATTATTTTGACAATTTGGTATCTCTGGAGGTTTTTTTAATATGTTTTTTGTTTGCTTTTTAGTATCCTGTCAACAATTTTTTAAGTTTATCATTTTTCCATCATAAAAATAGTTATAAAAATAATTAATGCTACTAAAGGTACTTAGGCTTACAAGCCGTCTTCTGGAAAACTGTCACAATAACATGCAAACCTATAAAGACTAGGAGGTGCGTGGTGCTTCATGGAATCATGAGAAGCACCAACAGAAACAAAGCCACTGCCTCATCTCTTTTGTAGGGAATGGAGTATGTTTGGATATTCTTGTTTCATAAATGAGATAGAATTACAACAGACATATAACCAGACAAATTTGAAATGAAAATTAGAACTTAAACCAGATTTCTTCTTAGAAAGGCTGTATCACAAAGTATTTGAAGTATAGGATGTACCTAAATTTCACACCCTAGTGAATATATTTGCCTTTGATGTTTCTGAATGAGGGCCTACTGGACTGTGATAAACAGCTGGAAATGAATGTTTCCCATCATTGTGCAACTGGAGAGTGAGTCTATTTCCCAAATAATGTCTGTTGAAAAAGAGTAATTGAACATTTTCAGCCTAAAGATGTGCTTGTCCACATTTTCTAGATTACAAGACAAAGTTTTCATTCAATATATTTTTTATCCTATTCTAGCACTAATATTATTTTCATCCATGAATGTAAAACAGGGATTGATCAAGAGCCAGTAAAGGGAGGCACTAAACTAGACCTTTTGTAGTCAATACTTCTTTTAACCCTCCCAACACTTGGAGGTAGATGCCACTCTCTTTATGTTGGTAATGAGGAACTGAGAGTAAGATATTATTACAATGTCATGATTCAAGTAAGTAAGTTGAAACCCAAGTTTGTCTTACTCAAAGCTCATTCTCTGCATCACTGTCTTGCATCTTATTCTTATCCAGACTGTCATACTTCATCCTGTGATAGAGTTTGGATGTGTTACTTGCAGTAGGTATACCACAGCTTCTCAGCCTTTCGGTGTAAAAGAATTATTAAATTACTAGAGACCTCTATGTTGCATAACGAGACACGTATGGGAGGATGCTGATTGTGGAGGGGGGGGGGACGTGATAGCCATATTTTTAGTGTCCCACCAGGAATTGTCCCAGCTGTAAGTCTGGCAGCCAGCTCAAAGAGGTACCAGTAAGGCTCCTGGATGTTCCCACAGATCTTCATATTTACTGGTTAGGGAACTCTGACTCAAATACTTACCACCATGAAACTTAGAAATTTGCTAAGGATTAGGTTGTTCCACATCTTACTTTATCCAGGCTTATGTCTGCTTCTAAGTGATATTTTTCTGGTATCTATATGATCTGTAATGGAGCCAAGCTGTTGTTGGGTTTTGGAGACCAGACTCAGTAAGGTAAGTATTTATACAAGGTGAACAGTGTTAGCAGAAATGATGAGTAGAATCCTTTTAATGTTGAGGGCAAGTGGGATTCAAAGAATCAAAGCAAGATAAAGTCAGGAGACCGTGACTTCCTATTGAAACAGAGATGTTGCAAACAAAATACAGAACGATTTTTTTGTAATCATGACTTCCCCAGCATGAAACTGCTTGGTCATGAGGACTTTATTAATGATTGGTAGTTTTAAGTGCATGGTTATAAAAACTATTAAAATCATTTTTTGATACCCATGTAGAGGATAGACCCATGCAACTTGCTTTAAGCTATGTACTTTTAATAAAGGCGGCTACATCAAAGCACAGGAGGACCCTTGATAAGTTACAGATGTCTCTGGTCACCTGGCCCTGGTTTCCATAACTACTATTAGTAGTAGATGATTTATGACTATATGAGTGGTGCTATACAACTGGACATGAACCACCATTTTTTATTCTTTCCTCTCACAAACCCTATCCCAAATAGGATTGCTCCAGCCTACTAGACTGGCCTGCCTCTGAGCCTTTCCCCATACTGTCCCCCAGAACACTCTCGTCTACTTTCCCATTCTGCAGTTGGCCTCTTGAAGTCCTGCCCACCCTATGTGGAGCCAATGCCACCTTCCACTTCAAGCCTCCCTCAGTATGTTCATGTGAACTTAATCTTGACTTTCTGTGTTTTGAGAGAACCTTAAAACTTTTTTAGCATTAATTACATCTTTTGCCTTATATTGTAGTTGTTCCTTCTATTTTCTTTTCTCCTAATATAACTAGATTATATGAACTCATTGAAATTAGCAGTTGTCTCTTATCAAACTCTATATCCTGCCAGCATTCAGTTAGTACCTTTGAATATCTGGACCCTACCGTTTGCAATGGATCAAGGTTGACTGTCTCTGCTGTAGTGCCAGCCCCATAAACACTCACATGTCCTGTACCTACAAGTAGAGTACAAAATCTATAGGGCTTGGAGGCCAGCCTTACTTTGTGTTAACTAGTTAGGATTCTGGAGCTCTCCAGAGCTGCGAGAACTCTGACTTTTTAAATTCAAGGCAGAAAATTAAAATCTCAGCTGAATATCCTTTCTTTCAAATCCTAATTCTGTTCTGAATTAATGGAGTTTGGAAAGAATTCCATTTTTGATCCGCCAAAATACCTCTACAAGAGTAGGTTTAACCAGCAGAACTAAGCCTCTCATCTTGTTAAAATTCTCTACTCATCTTAATTAAAATGTTAATACAACCAGAAGTCCTTTTACAATGAACTTTGAAAGTTCTCAAAATTGCTACCTTTTATAGAAACTTATTGGAAATGTTAGCCTGAGAAAGGCAGAATAAATCAGGAAACTGGCTGTTTATGTTTGAAGGAAATATCATTTCTTGGTTACAAAACTGTGAACTTTGAGAGACTAAGTATGACCTTGAGAGACTATGACCTTGAAGGTAGGGTTCTGTATAAACATTCCTAATGTCATACTGTATGAACAGTGTTGTCTTCTGAACTTTTTATTTTGAAGTAATTATAGGCACACAGGAAATTACGAAATAGTAGAGAGGTCTCATGTACCTTTCAATTTTTCCCAATGCTTATGTCTTATGTAATTATAGAATTATAGTAGAATATCAAAACCACAAAACTGAAGTTGGTAAAATATATGTCTCATTTTATTCAAATGTGTGGATTTGTGTGACCACCACCAAAACCAGGATCCAGAAAGAACTCCCACCACTACCGAGCTCTCCACGTTCTCTCCTTTATAGTCACACTGCACATACACCCAAGCACCCCAACTCCAGGCAACTGCTAATCTGTTCTCCATCTCTATAATTTTGTCATTTCAGTCATGCTGTAGAGATGGAGTCCTTTAATATTCACTTTCTGTCTGGCTTTATTCACTTAGCATAACTCCCTCCATATCCATTCAAGTGTTTGTCAATAGTACGTTCCTTTTATTGCTGAAAAGCATTAGTGTTGTTTTTCAGGTTTCTTTGAATTTTACGTGTTTTGGTTTGTTTTCTCACTACTGTTGCTTTTATCAAGAAGCGTTCCCTGACTATTGTTCTGGATGGCAAAAGCTGTGAAATTGTAGAGCTCTGAACACTAGGAACTCTGTGTGATTGGTGACATCTGAGCTATCTATGACCCTGTCCTCCTTATTCTGGCTCAGTTGAATTATTTATCCTACTCCCCCCGTCTGGCCTTGGGAGACCCACTTCCTGGGGTTGAGCTCTGTAAAGCTTCCTGGAGGAAGTGATCATTGCCTTAGTTGTAAGTCATCAACTTCTTGTAGGTTGAATTGAAGATGTTTGAAAGTTCAAAGATCACCAGTTCCCCTCTGTGCTCTCAGAACATAGCCTGGATTTCCGGGCAGGATCGGCCTGCGTGCTTAAAATCCCCTTGCTATGAATGCTGCACATCTTCTGTCCTAACTCCCTACTGTCTAGTGCCAACTATGTGGCAGGCATGGGAAATACAGGGGTAAACAAAACCAATTTTCTTTCTTTTTTTTTTTACATTGAGGTTACATTCTAGAGGACAGACAGGTAAAGCATAATGTAACATCACATAATGATAGACACTAAACACGTAAATAAACATAAAATAGTTCTGCAAGGCCCCGGGATAGACCATAATGGTGCATGTTGGGGAAAGGGCAGGCTACTTTGGATGCAGTGAGCAAGGGATACCTGAGTCATGTTTCAGCCCAGACCCGAGGCAAGCAGTGAGCCTCGTGGAGATCGGGGTTGAACTCACTAACAGAGAAAGCAGCAAGAGCAAAGGGCCTGAGGCAGGAATGAGCTTGGTGTATTCTTAGAAGAATAACGTGTGCAACTCAGGAAATAAGGTAGATAGATAGGGGCAGGCCACGGATTTCAGCATCATGTTAATTCTTGGTACCCACACACACAAGTGCCCAGGCAGTTTGAGACTCTAAAAATCTGATTTCTTCACATGGCAATCCATAGATAGATAGATAGATAGATAGATAGATAGATAGAAAGAAATAGATAGATTGTGTGTGTGTGTGTGTGTGTGTGTGTGCGTGCATGTGCGTGTGTGTGTGTGTTTAAGTCACGATCTCAGGGTCCTGGGATTGAGCCCCACGGCCTGGTGGGCTCCCTGCTCAGCAGGGAATCTGCTTCTCCCTCTGCCTCTCCTCCCACTTTTGTGTGTGTGCGTCTTTGTATCACCTATAACAAAATTCAATGCCTTGAATTTAGGAGGTGGTTAGCGAGTGTTAGATGGACTTCAGTGTATTTAGGGGGTTTTGTTTGTTAAAAGGATTTTATAGAAAGAGGAGAAATACGCGAGCGCAATGAGTACTTAAAGGGGCTGATGGGGACAGTGCCTGGGAGGGGCCTGCCGGTATTAGTGAGTTTGGGTCGGGGTGGGGGAAGGCAAGAGTAGACTCAGAAGTCAAATGAGACCATCTGGCAGTTTACCTGGCAGCCAGACATATCAGAACACAGAAATCTCCTTATTGCAGAAGCATTCAAATGTGTATCAAAACAGGATTTGCTCTGTATCTCTTTTCTCAGAACATCCCCTGGCCCTCTCCAAGTGTTGATACGAGCAATTAATGTCATTTTGAAATTGGAGCACTTGGCCTCTCCGTTACCTTTTCTACTCTGTGAGTGCCTCAGCCACAACATGAACTCTTGGGAAACAACTGAGACTGTTGAATTAGCAAGGGCCATGTGTGTAGGGAAGTGACCGTACTCTGCATCAGGATAAGGACCCCAACAAAAGTGACAGAACAGGAATTCCTCTTACTGTAGCTTCTGCACTTTCCAGATGCCACAGACTTGAGTTATAAATAACATGACATCTTCAGAAAAGCCCCGAGTGGCCGGCCATTCTGTGGTTGCCTGTGAGTTTCTGGTGCTATGGAGAGAGGGTCACAGGTACCACCAAATGCCCCCTTTGTGCCTTGCATACTCTGGGGTCACTGGTGGGCAGACAAATTCAACCATTACTAGATTCCTTTTCCATTTCAAAGCGAGGGTCTCCAAGCTCACCCTAGTATGCCTCTCCCATCTTTATAGTTACTGGAATATAGGACATTTTTTCTTGTCTCTCCTCCTTCCATCAGATTGCAGGTTCCTTCAAGGTATCACTGTGTCTTAGGTTTTGACCACCTGTGATACACAGGTATAGAGTTGACACTTGGTACCTATGTGCAGAATTGGAATGTGAAATCGCTCTCTGATACCAGGGGGGGAAGAGTAATACTTTAAAAATATACTAAAACTGGTTTTAAAAACGTTCCCAGATCCAGAATGTTTACATGGTCCAATATGAAAGAGAACTAAAGAGAAAAATGCAGTCCATCATCTATGATGCAAATAGAAGAGGAGTCGTTAATGAAATATCTCTGAGACAATGTGAAGAAAAAAGAAAAGTTACTGAAACTAAACTGAATAATCTTCGGGAAAAATTGGCAGTCCTGTTGCAGAAATTCCAGCTGGTAAGTAATGAAATTTTGAGTAGTAGGGATATACTTTGTGGAAAGAGCATTCCGCTAGCTTCCTGCCCTGCCATCGTCATCCACTTTGGACAGGTCACTTAACCTAGCCCTTTCTCTCCCTGTAAGGATATTGATATCATAAATAAGTGAACTTTGAAAGTACATATGAGAACATTTTTTAAAAAGTCTGTTATTTTTTTCTCTTACAAAAAACAGAACCTTTGCTTGTGCCGTTTGGTATAGTTTGATCAACTTGTCTCCTCAGTAGCGTATTTCCAGTAGGAAATTTTTTCTAATCTTATCAGACAACAAAACATTTTAATGTTTATCTCAATAAATAATTAGAAACGGACTCTTCTAATCTTTGAGGAGAGGTTGGAGAGGTCAGGAAACCTTGTGTAAGTGTGCTGTTCATCTTGTTTGGATATGTGAAGGCATAAAGAACAGGGCTCCTGTGATGGATTGAGCTAATGAGGAAAAGTCCGTCTTCTTTCTACAGCAAATAGAAATGCTGGATAGAATACATTAAAAATTAAACGATGTATAGCATAAATTCAAATTTCCATAAATTCAGGAAATAAATTGAGAAATCAACAGCAAGCCTAGGAAGCACGTGGTAGTTTGTACTCAGACTTAGGCCCTGAGCCGGGATTGGAGACAGGGCCTTCCTGGGCCATCCAAGGTGAGAGGGCAGGAGCTAAGGCCCCACGGAGAGCCCTGACTGAGTGGAGGGTTAGCTTGCCCAGGAAGAGGGGTCAGGGAGAGACCAGGAAACTCGCACCCATCGGTATAGTACGTGACGAGCATGGGCTTTGAAGCCAGGCCACTGGCTGTGACCATTTCAAGGTGAATCCATTCCTCCTTCACAAAATACATATCTTTTATGTTCTTTGGGATTTCTCTCATAGTGAATACAAAATGAAACTCAGAAAATATTTTTGTTTAATTTAAGTAGATGGCCAAAAAAGATACCACCCTCCCCCTGCCTTGGGTGGTCTGGGAGACACTTACTGTGGTTATTGTGTCTGTAAAAGGCAGCAAATATTTTTATGTTTGAAAGGTCCGGTACAGAGTATAGCTTCAGTGATGATTGTTGTTTTAGTAACAAAACCTAGAGAGACCAAAGAAATTCTGTATCATAAAAATCAAATACTACTCTCTATCAAAAAAGTTCATAAAAATTACTGGTTTTCATGATAGCAAATCTCTGCTTGGCTAGGAGAAAAAAATGAAAGAATAATGACTTACTCTTCCTTCTATGCCAAACCTCTAGGTTCCTGCATAGTAGCCAAAGGAATTCTACTAATTTGCTTTATGCACAACATTTAGTAAGGAGGTGAAGGGGCTTTAGCTCACAGAGTATCTGAAATGCTTCATCTAGTATCATTGGAGAGGTACTCAGAGGACTCCTGCCCAAATAGATTGACTCTCATCCCAGACTTGAAATGTCGATTTTCACTGCCTCTGATTGCTAGAGCAGCTATGCTGGCATAGAGCAGAGATGAGAGACGAGGTGGACCCGAAGCAGACGGATGGAGCAGGCCCACGAAGAGGCTGGGGACAGAACCAGCCTCAAGTCCTACTAGGAAGTCTGGCTTGCCAGGCAGAGAGCAGAGCCAAAGGATTAGACTAGACTGAACAGACTCAGAGCCGTCGGCCCATCAGTGCCAGAAGGGTCACCCAGGGCCTTCCTCAGGGCCCGTGAGCATCTGAAAATCTAAGTGAACGTGATTTACACGTGAGCTTATTTTTAGGGACAGGGCCCCGGTCATAAAGCTGGGACTCAGGACAGTCCAGCTTTGTCAGAGGCCTGGGGCAGAGAGAGCCAGGCAGAAAAGCACAGTTCATGGAACCAGCTGAGGGATGGAGAAGCCAGGATGGTGGTGCCAGACACTGACTGGGAACAATCCTAAAGCTGGAATTGTTTCTGAAAGGTCCTTTCTAAAAATTCTCTTCTCCGTCAGCTCCAGTTGGAGAGCAGACTGATCCCAGGGCTGGGCTTTGGGGGGAGTGAGATTTAAGTCAGGAAAGAGGGAGTATTTGTCCAGCTGTTCAGAGATTAAGCACCCCAGGGAAGCAGAGGGTGAAATTGCACAGAGAACTTGGGGAAGGAGAGAAAAGGAGATGGATGAGGACAGCAAGCCGAGCGTGGGAGGGAAGATGCTGCAGAGGGAAGACGAGTGACAGAGGAGTCCAAATATGCCTACTCATCTGTTTTGCCTATAGGGCTAAAGATTCATGAACTTTTGTTTATTTATTTGAGAGAGAGCGAGAGAGCACAAGGGGGAAGGGGCAGAGGGAGATGGAGAAGCAAACTCCTCACCAAATGGGAGTCTGATGTGGGGCTCCCAGGACCCTGGGATCATGACCTGAGCCAAAGGCAGATGCTTAACCAACTGAGCCACCCAGGTGCTCCAGACACATGAACTTTTAAATTGGAACATAAGGGGTGCCTGGGTGGCTCGGTCAGTTAAGCATCTGACTTTGGCTCAGGTCATGATCCCAGGGTCCTGGGATCGAGCCCCATATCCTCTCTCCACTTGGCAGGGAGCCACTTCTCCTTCTTCCTCTGCCTGCTGCTCCACTTGCTTGTGTACGTGCTCTCTCATCTCAATCTCTTTCTCTCTGTCTCTCTCTCTCTGTCAAATAAATAAATCTTAAAAAAAAATAAAATAAAATGGAGGACAAGAGGCTATAATAGAGAAGAATGAAGTGGAGACAGGGTGGCTTTAGGAATATGACAAGTAATTAAATAGAAGGAAAACCAGTTGAACTAACCTCCACATAAAAAGAAAAAAAAATGATCCAAGTTCCTAACCACCTGTGAGCATAAAATGAGATTAAGTGTGAAAACATTTTAAAAGATTAAAGGCATTATTCCAGGGCAAGGTGGGTTTTGTGGCTACATGCATCATAGGGAAGACTGTTCAGAGGCCACCCAGATGATAGGAATAAACCCTGCAGCTTCTTCGCCCGCTGTGACTGTTGATTCTCTTTCCCCAGGGTAGTCCGGTAGGAGACCTGGAGCAGATTGACGGTTATTTAGAAGCTTTGCTTAAAGAAGATAATCCCCTTTTTCGGAACGCTTTAAATAAAGTGACTACAGATGCAGGACATAGTCTCCCTTTAGAAAAAAACTGAAAATAGTTCTCAAAACTAAAAGTCAGAAAAGATATTTCCTTTTAAAAATGCTAATAAGAAAAAGGAAGATTCTTTTCAAAACGTATTTCGCCTTGTACTCATTATTGTACAGTTTGCCCTGTTAAATTCTAAGAAAATTGTGTATTTTAGAAATAGAGACTGATTTACAATGTACACATTTGCGGTTGTGTTCCCGAACTCTGTTTTTTCAGAAACTAGTTCTAGAGTTCTCCAGTTACCACGTGAGCTATGAAGAAAGGGAAATGTCAGTTAGGCCTAAATTTTATTTTCACTTAAAAGACTATAAAAACTAGAAAACAGTGGTTTTTGAAATCCATGTACAAAGGACGACAGGATCACCTCCTCTTAAAGCTTGTGTTGAAAAAGAAAGACCGTATGTCCTTTCTCTGTGATAGCCAATACTCGGGAAAGCAGGAAATATATATCCTCAAAAACTGTAAGATATAACTTCTATGATAATTCTATTGTTGAATGGTAGTAAAAATACAAATCTTCTAAGTATCATGTGAACACATATTACAGATATGTAAGAATTGCATTTTTATATTTTCCTTAATAACTGATTATTTTTATTTGTTTAGAAATGTCTACAAATTTGGACAAAAGCAATAAAACATTTAATGTTGTGGAATTGTATAATTTTAATTTTCTGTACATACACACAGTATAAAATTCAGAACGTGTGAGATGGGATATGGTGGAGAGTCTTCATCCTTTTCTTTAAACACTTAACTACTCCTCTCCAGTGGTGTGCTTGTACCAGCTACTTGTGTCCATCCAAAAACAATCAGTGTACAAAAAACTGTGTAAGTCATTATACAGATATAAATATAGACATGATGGCATCCAAAAGATTCTGTTGCTTTTTGCAGTTAATATGCCTTCAAGATCATTCCGTATCAGGATCAGTACATGGAGAGCTTCTCATCTTTCCCTGCTCCTTATTTATTTTATTCTGTGGACATACTAGAATTTATTTAATTATTCTCATTTTGATGGTCCCTTGGATTTTTTTCCCAGTCTTTTGGGTTTATATGAACAGATCTCTATAAATATGTTTATTTTACACATGCACAGTTAGTTAAATTTTAAATAAATCTCAGAAGATGAATTGCCGGGTCAAAAGGCATGTACATTTTATTAGTAGTAGACATTGCCCAATAGTGCTCCATAAAAATTTTATTAATATATATTCCCACAGCCATATATCAGTGCCTGTTTCCTCACGCATTCACCCATCCAGTGAATTATCAAGCTTTTTTATCTTGCTGACCCAAGTAGGTGAAAAGTGGTACATCCTTTTAGCTTTAAGGTATATTTCCTATGCTATGAGTAAGATTTAGCATCTTTTCATGTTTAAAATTCATTTGAATTTTTTAATTTGGCTTTTTTTCCATTTTTCTATTTAATGGTAAGTATTTTCTTACTCATTTATAGGAACAATTTTTATATTAGGGAAATTATTTCTTTATATGTGTTACAGCTATTTTCTCCTAACTTTATATTGAAAAAGATTTTACAGTGTTTTGAGTCATGTGGGATTAAAAAATTGGGGGGAGTAATTTCCTCTTCTTTATGCTTTCTGGTTTTGAGTCCTATTTAGAGGGGACATTCCAATGCTAAAAAGTATAAAGAAATTTTGCCTTGTTATAATTACCTTAATCATTATATTTTAAATATTTGATTCATCTAGAATTTATTCTGATGAAGAGAGTAAGTTAAAAATCCCACTGTTGGGGATCCCTGGGTGGCGCAGCGGTTTGGCGCCTGCCTTTGGCCCAGGGCGCGATCCTGGAGACCCAGGATCGAATCCCACATCAGGCTCCCAGTGCATGGAGCCTGCTTCTCCCTCTGCCTGTGTCTCTGCCTCTCTCTCTCTCTCTGTGACTATCATAAATAAATAAAAATTAAAAAAAAAAATCCCACTGTTTCTGTTCCCAGATAGATACAGTATTGTCCCCCAAAGTATTCATTGAATGACCAGTCTCTTTCCCACTTGATCTGCAGTGCCAGCTTTATGTCCTGTTAAATTCTTATTTGCATTTGGGCCAAGTTCTTAAAAAAAAATTCTATTATTTTTCATTGATTGTTCCAACTTTTCTCATGTTGGACCCGTGTTGTTTGGTAGGAGTTGTCAATAATTTTATATTTTAGAATTTTCTTTTGTATCTTTGCATGTTTAATTCTTATCCAGACGTAGAGTTCGCTTTTTTAGTCAACACCCACCCCTCAAACTTCATTTGCATTTTGTTTGGTGTGTGGTAGTATAACAGATTAAGGTACAATTGTCTTTTTTTATATCAAGTCTTTCTACCCAAGATCAAAATATGCTTATCTGTATGTTCAAGTCTTCATTGGTGCCCTATATTAGCATTTAAAATTTTTCTTCAAATACATCCAGCACATTCTAGTTAAATTTATTATAGTTTAGATTTATTCTTTGACCTTTTAGAAATGAAGTCTTTTCCCCATTATCTTAGAGTAGATTAATGTTTTATATAGCAGGATTCCTGAGTTTGGGATATCAATATTGTATCCAATATAAGAATCTTTATACTATACTTTTAAAGTCTTATCAGCAAGCAATTATGCAGATTTTTTAAAAAGCATCATTTACATGCAGTAACACAGTTTCTGCATCTCAGGTCCTTATATTCTTCATTTATCCAAAATCTTCCTTCCATGAGGGATTTCCTTGGCCCCTTGAAAACTTTCATTACCTTCCTCTTCCATCATCACTAGCCATTCTTTTCTTAATATAAAAATTAGTGATTAATAAATGTTAATGGTGATAAGTCAGTGCCTCTGAGCATCCTTCTGGCAGACATTTAGAAAAGGTCTGCACAGAGACTCCCCCAGAGAATGGTCTTTGAAGATCCTGACAGAATATTCCTCATATTTCCTATCTGAACAGAGTCCTCATTGGCTTATCATCTTTCTTTGTCTTCCACATAAGGAATCTCATCTAGTCTAATGGTTTCGAGTAATACTTCCAAATGAATGGGTTCCACATTTCTCTAATCTTATCGAATACCTGTTATTTAACTGTAATTATGGTTTCAGAATTTTTCTATTTAAAATCTACTTTGGTATGGTTGAAACAAAATTAATCCTATATACTTTAAGGACCCCCACCTCCTGTTAAGGCACTTCATGTAGGTCCCAAGGGCTCCAGTTCTCCGGGGAGCTGGGGCTTTAAATAGGTAATCAGGACTAAGGAATAAGGACTAAGGCAGAAACCAGACTTAGGAACTGAGTCACTATGAGAATTGGGGGGGAAATGGAATAAGGTTAGGAGAGGAGAACCACACTCAGGACCAGATGACCCTGGGTGGGAACAATGGAATTCTGTTACTTGTACGTATGATTAGCAGCAAGATGGTGTGAGGGCCACACAGGGCAATTCATTTCCATTACTGGACCACGGATATAGTTCTTAGGCTCATTCACTCAGTTTTCAAGTCCTATGCAACTGGAGCTTGATTCAGACAAGACTAGCTTGGGAACTGGAGTGGGGCAAAACTAGCAGGTACAGGGCATGGGTAGAAGCAGACTTGAGAGAAAAGACAAACAGCAAAAAAATAAAATGAGACCAATGCCTGAAGACACAGCTTAATATGTCTCATTAACTGCAGATTGCACTTTTCTGCCTACCTCACCTACAAGTGTTTTTACTGCTACTAATATGGCTCTTTCTACCCATTTCCCTCTTCTGTACATGACTTCCTTTACATTTTAACAGTACTCAAAATGTATCAGTTTTCCATGGCTTCCGACTTTTTGTTTTCATCTAAATTTATCTCCACAGTATTTAGGTATGAAAAAGCAAATATTCTCATTACTGTTTTACAGATGGGAACGCTGAGCCTGTAATGCTTCAGTGCACTTAGTAAGTGCAAACAAAGCCTCGAGCCCAAGCTTCTAGATTGAGACTCAAGAGCTCTGTCAGACCCCACTCCGCAATGTGGGCATAATTTATGGCTGACAGTATGGCAAGGATCATTCTTTTTAAAATATTGCCTCTGCCCTTCACAGAAAGCTGTATCTCTGAGTGGCAGCAAGCATGATCCCATCAGTTAGCGATAAATGACCTTGTCTTAAAACTGTTCAGATGAGTTAATCTCACTGGCTTTCTATTCTTATTTGGCCTATAGCTGTAAGAGGTTTAGAGTAGCTCTCTTAAGGCATATGTTAGCCTCCAGTTTTAGTGAAGGGTGAGGAACTAAGTTGGTAGGCACCTTACATGAAAGCAACCTGAGAAAAAGCTGGAGACCGTGAATCGTGATGGGAAATAACGAATCCAGAGCTGGTGGTCAGGCAGCAGTTCCTGCTAAAGAGACCTATGTGTGGTACAGAAAATTTATGAGGGAATATCCATCTGGCCTGCAAACACTTCACGAATTTAAGACACTCTTGGGTCTGCAGGGTCTGAACCCAAAGGCCAATCAACACGTTGATCAAGTTTATAATACCTTTGACATGAACAAGGTAAGACCTTTACTTTTTATTTGGCTCTGGTTCTGAATTTTCCCCTTTTTAAAAATTTGAAATAGCCCGAGGTAAAATGTGTGCATCTCACCGAACAGGGAGCTCTTCAGAGAACCCACAGCTTGTAGGTAAGTGAGTCATTAAACACAGTTAGCAGTGACGGCATGAAAGTAATTGGGAACTAGCCTCTCCGCCCTTGGAAATGTTCTGCATGTAGGGAGTTATTTTAAAACCAAATTAAATCTCGGCATGGAATTCTAATGCTATCGTTTAAACAAATCTAATAAGTGCAGATTGATTTACAAAGACTGTTTTCAAAGTATTTAATGCGTTGGTGACATTTTATAGAAAAGCAAATTACAGGAATCTGCTCTAAAAAGTGTGATTGCATCTAGATTGGCAGGTAAAATCAATACAAATTCGCCAACATGTTGTTTGTACTCAGAAGTTGGAACCCTGGAATACTTTTTCATATCTGACCAATTTAGTTGGGAAAAATAAAACAATTTAGCTTTAAATTCAGATAAATTTTAGTTTCTAAAGATTGATACTCAACTAGTGTCTTGAATTTACTCATTCCTGAGGAGTTGTGGCACATTTGATTTTCAAGACTTGAAAAAATACAAAGATGAGGAAAAAATAGAGAGTAGAAAAAATAAGATAAAAAAATTAACAATCTAACCAAGCAGGCTCATGTTTTTCCTGCCTACTTTTCCTTGTGCATTTTAGTTATTTTTGCCTGTATATTTCAAAATGGGCTGATTCCATCTAGGATAAAAGGGAAAGGGGAAATACAACTCATTGAAAAATAGATGACTTTAATAGGCTGTGTGTGAGAATAGATGGGAAAGAAGTGGTCATTAATTCAATACAATTAAAACAATTGGCTGCCCATTGGGTTGTATGGAATCTCGCACAGCCCTCTGAACCCTTTTCCAAAAAACAAAAACTTAAAAAAAAAAAAAACAACCAACCAAAACAACAGATGATTTAAAAGGAGGTAACAGCCAGCAAAACTAGGAAGAATTAAACCTGTGCAAAATCAACATTCATTTTAATTTTTGTAATAATGTTGGGAACAGATTTCTTTTAGGACATTGTGTTTTAGGGTATGTTCTTCATTATCAAGCATGAATGAAGCACTGCCTGCTTAGCATGACAGTGTTTTTCCTCCTCATAAATTTTACTTAGTGTAGATGCAAACAAACAGTTCTGCCCCCAAGGAGCATACAAATCAGTGGGAAAATGAGGCAGATCCTGCTTTTGTTCTTAACATTGAAATACGTTCTAGGTATGCTATAAGCTGAATGTGTGTGGCTCCCATGTTAAAACTGCCAGTTATTTTTACCAGCAAAAATGGGATTATTTGGAAATAGCAGAAAATTGCAATTTTGGACAAGCAAGTTATGGCCGAACCATAGGCGTGTCTGCAGAACAAAAGAGAGGAACCCTCGAGTACAGAGGAAAGGGTGAAGTTGGGAAGGCTTTTATGAGCAAAAGGTCTGTTGGAGTAAACTGGGAGTTTGAAGTATGGTGGGGTTGGGGCGCTGCTTTTCCCCCTGCTGGGGTGGAAAGTAGTAGTGTCAGCAGGCAAGAACCAGTCTCCTCCAGTGGGGTCTACAGTTGACCAGGAGTGGTAGGGCGTGAGAGCGCCCCCTGCTGGCCCCCTGGCTCCACTCTAAATGAGCTTTCCTTTTTCATTTGTCAACTGCCCAAACTCCTCTGTTGAAATCTAACATCATCCCCATCCCCACCTCCACCCCCACCCCATCCCCATCCCCATCTCCATCCCTACCTCCACCCCCAACCCCAACCCCCAGCACCAACATGATAGTATTGGGGGGGGGGGTCTCTGGGAGGCAAGTAGGTCATGAGGGCAGAGCCTTCATGAATGGGATTTGTGCCCTTATAAAGAGACCCCAGAGAGTTTGTTACTGGTTGTGGGGACCCAGTGAGAAGGCTGGGTGTCTATGAACCAGTCAGTGGGTTCTCTCCAGCACCCCAATCAGCCTGACCCTTGATCTTGGATTTCCTCAAAGAGCTGTGAGAAGTACATTTCTGCGTGCTTTAAGCCACTCAGTCTATGGTATTTTCCTTAGAACAGCCTGAAGTGACCAAGACAGGAAACTTGTGCGTGGGGGCTGTTGTCTGCCTCTGCGTGTGCCTTTCAGCTCCCCCTCTCGGCCATCCTGTGCTTCGGTCTTTGTGTGTCTGCTGCTGTCTCCCTGTGCTGCTGTCCCCTGTGCCTTCTGCTGTCCCCTATGCAGGCTGCTGTCCCCCTGTGCAGGCTGCTGTCCCCTGTGCCTGCTGCTGTCCCCTGTGCCTTCTGCTGTCCCCTGTGCAGGCTGCTGTCCCCCTGTGCAGGCTGCTGTCCCCTGTGCCTGCGCTGTCCCCCTGTGTCTGCTGCTGTCCCCTGTGCCTGCTGCTGTCCCCCTGTGCCTGCTGCTGTCCCCTGTGCCTTCTGCTGTCCCCCTGTGGTTGCTGCTGTCCCCTGTGCCTGCTGCTGTCCCCCTGTGCCTGCTGAAAGCAACCGCTTCACCATGGAAGTCTGTTGCTCTCGATGGCAGCTTCTCAGACTCAGTCCTCCTGAAGGGCTGGAAGATGAGCTGCTCGCAGGTTCTTTAGGTTATTCTTCCAAGTAGCCGGTGACACATCCCACACCAGAGATTTTGCTGTTAGCCCAGTGTTTGTGGAAGCGCTGCGGGTCAGAGGTTGCTGTGTGACAACAGGAACATGTGAAAAGGAGCTCTGGGTAGAGACCTGAAGTGCTGTCAAAACCAAGCGTACTGTTGAGGAAGGTGGGGGCGGACGACGGCCAGATAGGCAGTGTGGGCGCCTGTGCCATTGGACTGTCCTCTCGGGGACCGCGGTGGGGACGGCCAGGCCCACCTCAGCTGAATTTAAATGACTTGGAAGTTCTGCTGGTATTTGCGATCTGTCATAGAGATTTTATGTCTGCCTGGGAAGCAAGTGAACCTAGGCCGTGATGACGGATGCTACGCAAGGCGTGGGGGGTCTGGATATAAAATCAGGTTGTAAAATGAGAAGAGGAAGGGGGGTTCATTATCAAGTGATAGTAAGAAATGATGCGCAGTTATGCACAGGAAAACAAAAAGAAAAAGCCATATATTTAATTAGATCAATAAAATGATCAGCTGTCCAGAATCCTGGAGAATTTACTCTTTCCGTGGAGCGCCTCTACAGTTTTAACTATTCTGGATGGAAATCATTCTAAAATGCATTTCATACTCCCCTGCCTCCTCAAAGTGCCGGTAAAGTGTTTTTTGATATCAGAGTCATTATTATGAACATTGGTTGTTGTTTTTGAAATACCACGAAGCAGCCATGCCTGTTGAAGTTGCTAAGGCTAAATTTCCTAATGTTAAAAATCATGAAAATATATGCTTTTATCATGTTTGCTTTTTTTATGGTTTTTCTTTCTCCCTGCTGTCAAACATCCCTTTCCCAGCTTTCTGATCTAATAATAATGAGCTTCCAACCTCTTTTTACTCTGTCACTTCTACCCTGGCTTTGGCATGTACCCAAGTTGACTAAACCTATTGGAATTGTGCTGTAGGTAGAAATAAATAGATCCTAAAGTTTAGTGCATAAAGTTTATAACAATTCTTGTGGCTAATCACACACCCTTGCAGGCATCTCCTTGTCACTCGATAACAGTAATTAATGATTGAGACGTGTCTAACACTGTTCTAGGGATGGCACATAGACTAACACATCCAACATCACAGTGATAATAGAACCTAGAACCTACTTTATGGTAGTGGCCATGATGTTGGCCAAGGTAATTGACCAAGACCCCAGGTACATTGCTTTGAAATCTTTCACTGCATGCAGGGCATCCATGCTTAGGTTTAGATTACCACCAATGATTGAGTGCAAAAGAAATAATAAGGCCAGCCCATTCCTAACACCCAGGATTCCTTCATCAGCAGGCTTCTCCTCAAGGATTCCCTGGTGGCTTTGTCAAACCATAGGTTTCAGGAGTATCTAGGACACTTCCATCCAAACTTCTTTTACACCCTTCTTCAGCTGGGTCACATGAGCTCATTCAACCTTTCCTGACTTCCTTCCTGTTCCATTCCCTATACCATTTCTCCACATAAAATATTTAAATTGGGATTAATAGGTCTAATATCCAATGAATAAGAGTCATAGAAAAAGAGCCCAGAGAAAATGTAAGGTTATAACAAAACAAACCAGAAAAATTTCCGAGACGTATTAGAGACATGTTTCACAAGGGGCCCAGCACAATAAGTAGAAAGACATCGTTCTACAGTGTACGTGGAGAAATTTTTTTAATGGAGATAAGGAGAAGATCCTAAAATCTAAAAAGGAAAAAAATCATGAAAATCAAAATAACATTGAGCTTCATAACACCTACACCACAGACTAAAAAAATGTGCTTCACACTTATTTATTAATAGGGAGCTGCTGGAGCAGGTGTTCCAGCAAAAAGAGAGAGTATATTAACAAAGAAGGAGAGAGTGAATCCAACATAGGAAAGCATATATGGGCAGTCTATGGTCATGGAGACAAAAAGTTCAAATCAATAGTTGTCAGAAAGCTCAGTGGACTGTTAATCCAGATGGCAAGGGAAGAGGAGAGTCAGAGGAAGACCTAAAAAAAAAAAAATAATAACACTGATTGATTATCTTTTATGTTTGAGGATTCCAAAAACAGTATTAATTTACTAATTGATATTTAACCAGTCCAATGGTGCCTTTAAAAAAATTAACAAGGCAAAGTACAAAGAAAATTATTGAAATTTAGAATGAAGCACCTTTACATTTTTTTATCATGAAAACTTCAGGCAGGCCTATGCAAAAGCAGAGAGAATGAATAATCCAGTGAGCTCTCACAGACCAATCATCTGTCTTGAACAATTCTTAAAAATGTAGTCATTTCGTTTCATCTATCCTCCCACATTTAAAAATTTTTTAAATTATTTTGTAAAAACTTAGAATCTTTTTAAAGTTTTTAATTCCAGTTAACAGTGTTATATTAGTTCCATGTGTACGATATAGTGATTCAACATGTCCATACATCACCTGGTGCTCATCACAGGGCTCTTACTCCCCATCACCTATCTTCTCCATCCCCCCACCCCCACTCCCCTCTGGTAAACATCCATTTGCTCTCTATAAGTCTGTTTCTTGGTTTGTCTCTCTCTTTTTTATTTCCTTTTACGTGTTTGTTTGTTTGTTTTTCTTAAATTCCACATATGAGTGAGATCATAGGGTATTTTGTCTTTCTCTGACTGACTTATTTCACTTAGCATAATACTCTTTAGGATGACCACCCGTGTCATCGCAAATGGTAAGACTGCATTCTTTTTTATGGCTAAATACATATATATATATATGTGTGTGTGTGTGTATATGTATTTATACATTTATATATAATGGAATATATATACATTGGAAAATATATGTACATATATACATGGAATATATATATATTCATCCATACATAATGGAACATATATACACACATTGGAAAAAAAATATATCACATCTTCTTTATCCATTCATCAATCAATGGACACTTGCTGCTTCCATATCTTGGCTATCGTAAATAAACAATAGGGTTTATTTGGCTGTTATAAACATAAGGATGCATGTATCCCATAAGCATACTTTTTAATTATTCTTTGATTTCGATTTTCATACAAACAAGGTTGATAGGTGGAAATTAGTGGCTGTGACTCCTAAGTCTGTTTTGTCTGTAATAGTTCCCTAACCACCTCCTTCCCCCCACACCTCATTTATGTCATTAATTTGCTGGGGGAAGTGAAAGTGGTTCTGTAGAAAATTTTGCATTCTGGATTTAGTTGATTGCTTTCTAGTGCTATTGAGCTTTCTATTCTTCATATTACCCATAAACTGATATTTAGCTAGAAACTTAAATAGATTCCGATTCACTTGTTGGCAAAAAATACTTCATAAGCATATAATTATTGGTTGTCACACTTTTCTTGGATTGTCTATTAGGTTCGGGAGGTGTCAGCCTGATAATGATGAGGCAATTATTAACTCCATGTAAAATAAAGAAGTCCGTAATTTTGGTACACCAATGGGCTATGCAAAGAACAAAATGTACTTAGTCATTAAAATTAAACTCTTGACTTTTAGATTAACCTACAATTGTGAGAGTATGGAGGAAGAACTATGGTGTGCTGAGAAATGTTTAATAACTAGTTCTTTAGAGGCAGGGGGGACGACCTGGCAACATATGCTGATTTCCATGGTGTAAATACTCCCACCATGGCCAATTTCAAGCTACCAACCATTTAATAGTTGGCCTGCAGAATTCCTGAAAATTTAGCAGTCAGCTCATGCCACCAGATAGAATAGGCTCCAGGATACTACTAAGATATATATGAGGGTCATAGAAATAAATACCTACCATTTGCTATAGCAGGAAATAAATAATGTCGAGAATTGATAAATCTAAATATAAGTAGAATAACCATTATTACAAACATGTAAATAAAGGCTAGAAAAAGTAACCAAGTTCAAAGTTTTAAATGATAAGCCTTTTAGTCTATTTTCAACTATGCAATAAAAACAAAAATATTTTGATAATAAATTTTTAAAAGACAACCCAAAAGATATTAGCACATCTTTGTAGGTGAGGTGAGTGATAGAAACGGCACTCTTCAAAATCAAGGTGTGTCTCTGCACAAGGAACAACCTAGGTTCCTTAATGCAGCTATGAATTATCCATCCCATGATGGAAATCCTGTGGACTCCAAAGCTGAGGGTCCAGCCTGGCCCAAACTTGGTAGTGAGTAACATTGTCAAGAACATGAGGTCTCCATTAAAAAGTACAACACACTGTAAATGTGTGGCTCTTGTGATCCATGTTAAACCCACACGGGGGGAGATGGTGGGACTTGGAGTTACGTGAGCTCCAAGCACTGATGGTGCCACCCCACTTTAATAGTTCCCGAACTACCTCCTTCCCCCCCAGCCCACCATTTCCTCCTTTGATTTGCTGGGGAACATGCTTCACTGCCTAAATGGAAGCTGATGAGTGGCTGGTGAACTTTAGAGCTGAGTCTGGGCCAGCAGAGATGCCAAAAACCAGAAACCCTGTGAAAATGACAATGCTGCTGGCTATTGGTTCCTAGAGGGCAGTGCAAGCGGACAGACGCAGCCCTGTTCTCACCTCGGCATCCCCGTGCTTCAGCTGCAGATTGATGCAAAATGCCCAGTTCCCTGGAAACTGCTTCCCGCTCACGGCATGGAGCTGCACTCTGGGCTCTATGCATACAGATGAAGTCGAACTGATTTCTGCTGTATTGAGATCCGGGCGGAGCCTGGCAATAAAACAAGCACCCAGCACTGCTATTCGACTCCAGCCGCCCCGCTTTCTTCACACGAGATCTACAATTTGCTCTTCACCTCTCCTTTCTCTTTTGAAGTACAAGCGGTGAATGAATTTATCCTTGTGAAACAACAGTGCAGAAACATGAACAATAAACAAATTAATCTTGCCCTTCAGATCCTGCGTGCTTTCCCAGACCAGGAACCTACTGTGGTGGCATAAAGTAGATGTTGGCCAAATATTACAAGTGATTAAATAAAATAGTGACAAATCGATTAGCCTTTTATATTTGCACTTTTTTTCCTTTCCATTCCTCTCTCCTTCCTTCCTTCCTTTTTTTTTTCTTCCATATTTATACCAAGAAGAGCTACTGTGTCTTTCAAAGGTGTAACTTAGTTCTCAATGACAGTGATTATCTCAAGGGAAACTTTAAAGCTTATTTTTTTATCCATATAGCTTTTAAGAATTTCAGCTCACACACTCAAGCATTCAGAGAATGTAACTTTAGTTTTCCATAATGGAGTTAATTTATGTCTTGAGTCCCCATCCCCATTTTACCAAGGAGTGTTCCCCCTCCACCCTCCAGGGTTGCATGTAAAGCCCGCGGGTGCATCTAAATCGGCATTAAACCAGGCCGAGGAGTAGGTGTCCACACTGATGTTTGCTGAGACTGCGTCTCTCCTGCCCTCCTGCCCCACTCACGGGGCTGCTCTCTGCAGCTGGGCCTCGTGGGTATGTTTTTCTGAGCTTCCTGCTACTCCTAGGCACCGAAGCCTCTTAGGCAGGCTCAGGACTGTCTGACCAGACACTCCCACCAGCCCTTCTTCCCAAGCCCAATGAGCGAACCACAAGTGCTTCTGTTCTTGTACCTGCCAAGCCCACATGGCATTCCTGTCCCCCAGACCTCTAGCCATTCTCCGCCCTCATAGAGCAGCGCCCTCTCTCCCTCCCCATTCCCCAGTGTCTTGCAATTCTCTCTTCCTTCCCTAGTCCACACCTCTCCAGCCTATGGAATCCTGATCAAGTTTGGAAGGACCCAGGAGAAACTTGAGAAACTGGCTCTCATTATGTATTCTTTCAAATCTTTTGTTTCTGGCATAAATTTTATGCTCTGAATCCTAAATGGCTTAAACTATTGAAACTCAAGAGCTAAGAATGAACTTGATTTCTGCTTTTCTGCTACAGGGACTTAACTCTTAGGCAATGAAAATCTTCACTGAATACGGAGGGCTAGATGATAGAAGGGATTAGCAGGAGCAGAGTCACATCCTTAATACACCATAGTATTATCCCACTGCATTTGCAAATATTTACTGAGCCCCCGGAGGTGTGGCGGAAGGGAGGTAGACACCAAGTACATAGGAATTATTCCCTGTCCTCGAAGGAGTTTATAATCTAGTGGGATGACAAATGCATCCTCAAATAAGAAAAGGGAGTAAAGAATCAAAGGCAGAGAGGGCAAAGCATACTATTTAGTTGCAAGGTTCTAGATGGGTCTCAGGTACTACGGGCTTTATTTATTTACTTAAAATAGAACAAGCACAAGCGGAGGGAGAGTCAGACTCTCTGCTGAGCAGGGAGCTGACATGGGGCTGGATCCCAGGACCCTGGGATCATGACCTAAGCCTAAGTCAGGCGCTTAACTGACTGAGCCCCCCAGGCGCCCCTACAGGGCTGCTTTTACACCCTGCATGGGGATGTGACTGATGGGCCAGTATCTTCCTGGACAGGCAGACTGGATGGAAGGGCCGGGGGGCTCTCCAGTGCCATCCCAGCAGGACAGGCAACAGTAGAAAATCACACTCAAATTGGGGAGGGGTTTGGGAATGGGGTGAGTAGGGAGGTAGGTAGTGGACAGTCACCAAAGGGCTTACAGTCTAATTGAGGCTAGAAGCTACGTTGTGACTAAAAGCCCTTCCAGAACCAGGCAGTGTAACAAACTACAGCAGGACTGCGCTATTCAAGGTACATTTACTGGGATCCGAAGATGAAGCAAAAACTAAAATGTAGAGTCAGAAAGGCTTTTTGGAGAAGTTGAGGCACTTTGGGACCTTGGAAGAAAGGGAAGAGCTTATTGCTAATAGGTGCTAACACTTAGTGAACACTCCTCTGCCAGTCACTGTTGTAAGCACTTCAGTTATTGGGTTATTAGGTTCCTCACAACAATAATCTACAAGTAGCTACTATTTTTAACATTCCCATTTTTACCAATGAGGCGACTGAGGCACAGAGAGGTTTAGTGACTTGCCTGAAGCTACACAGCAGAATTGGAAGGTGGGTGGTCTGACTCCAAGGGCTGCACCCTAAATTGCTATGGACCTTCAACAGAGGAGTTGAGAACTTCAACAAAGAGAACAGCTCAAACACAACTACACGGTGGGAGAGAGAAGGGTAGGTGGGAACCTGAGGCAAAGGGTGACTTCCAGAGCATACCTGGCGACCACACGCTTCAGGTGCCTCACCTGTGTCTTTGCCACCTACAGACTCCCCGTTGTTGCCACTGCGTGTGTTCTTACATCAGTCGAGAAATGATGTACCCCAAGCAACAAGATGCCAGTAGTGACTTGCCTGGAGAATCTCAGAGCAGAGAGGGAGCCCCCACCCCTCTGGCTCCTGGTGACATTCTGACTCTGCGATAGGCACGAAGGCAAATGTATGGCACTGCGCCACATCCAGGCATCTGGGCTTTCTCCAAACAGTGCCATTGTGAGCTCGGAGATCAAAAGTAGGAGCCTCATAGGGCTGGTTGCCCCTTGTAGGACCCCGAGGTCTACGAGCGAGATAAAATGATTTCTCTGAACTCATGGGTTTGGCACTCAAACCATAGATGGGGTGATGGTTTAAGCCAGAAACGCTGTTGTCAGCACTAGGACACATTTAAACCCTAGGATAAAACAAAACAGCAGGGCAAGTTTTCGTGTTATTTAAAGTCACCTCCTCAGAAAAATCCTGGAAATCAAGAGGGAAGGAATGTGAATGATTTCTTAGAAATATGGGTGATTAAACTGTTAGAGAAAGAGAAGGCAAATAGCAAGCTATGGGGTCTGCAAGACGATGGCTGCAGTATGTGTGCTTGTTTACCCACAAATACGCTCACGTATCCAATCTTACTTCAGTGCGTTAGAGGTCCATGCTGTTTTTAATGAGCCTTTCTGTGAACCTGTAATCCTGGGCCCAGGCCAGCCCAGGGCGGTGGAGGGACTGCGGGAGGCGTGGGGCTGCGGGGTCCTGTCCCAGCTCTGACCCGTATCGCCGTGGGTAATCTTGGGCAAGGTTCATCACCTGTGTGTGTGTGTCGGGGTCATCAGTTCTGAAACCGAGACAAGACTTATCCAGTCTACACTACCTCTGAGCTCGTGTGAAACCATGTAGGAGAACACTTGGGGAAAAGATGCAGGTAACTCTGACCTCAGCCCCCTGTGGCTGAGTGAACACTGAAGTTTAACAGTGAAGATTAACTTCAGTTTTTATCAAGCTCAAATACCCGAATGAAAGGGTGGATCTAGGGGTGCAGAGGTCGCTTGCCCCCCCGCCCCATTCCTCTTCTTTAACCCATCCAAGCGCTATAGATGGTCATTTGTGCCTCCTCCAATGCTTGCCAGTCTCGGGAGGCAGTTAATCAAAGGGGAATCACCTTCCTTTGAGCTGTCTTTTCCACGCAGGACACGTGCGTGGGAGTGCCAGCTCTACTTGAAATTCAGATGTGACCTTTAGTTTAGTTGGTTCCTGAGCTTCTCTTTGTACGAGGACTCTTGAAAATTGGGGCAGGCAACCTGGATTTTACCTCATGTCATAAATGCAGCTGTTCATTAACCCCCGGGCTGTGCTGCACCTTCTAACACCGGATCAGGTCGTCTGGCCTGCAGGGTGACGCAGTGACTGCTGCTCTTCACAAGACACGCTTACTGGAAACATGACCATCTAGTAGGCTGAAGACCACTAGGCCGCAGTCTCTTAAGGGGAAAGACCAAGGCTACTAGTCCAGAACCACCCACTTAGAAGCTCTCAGGAAGCATTTGTTGGTGATAATAAATTACCTCCTATTTGTTTAGCACGTGGTAATTTACAAGGCATTTTCGTAAATAACATCAATTATCAACATTCTGGCTGAGTTTCTCACCGAATTTTACCTGTTAAAGACATCAGCTGTACCTGCTGACACACATTTAGACTTAAGCTGTTGTAACTCGTATATTTGAACCAAATCTATTGGAGTTCTCAGATCTGGCTGTGTATTAGGAGCACCTGGGGATATTATTAAAATTACTGCCAGTTGGGTCTCCACCTTAGTCCCACCAAATCAAAACAATTTGTTTTAAACTGCCAGGTGGTTTGAAGTTGCAACCAGGTATGAGCACCACAGTTACGGCAGAAAGACTACCGTCAAAGTACTAGAAAGCGGGACTTTAAGCCCATTTCTGCTACCGAGGAGCCTTGTAGCATGGATACGTTTTAGAAAGAGACTCTGGGTTCAGAGCTGTTAATTCAGAGGCAGTTCCTCTGACTGTTCATTTCATTACAGTCATAGTAGGGAAACAGCCTTGAAGCAAGTAATGCAGGTATATATGTTCCACCATCTGTTCTGCCTCTGTTTCCCTCTTCTGTTCAGTAAAGAACAAAGATCTAGGCTCTTCCATGGGAAATAGCACTCTTAGCAGATGACTGTCTGATTTAGGGTAAAGCTGGATTTCATTTCATCTGTGACAGTATTGCTTGGGGAGACACACTGGCTACCTAAAGAAGTTCCTTCCAGAAGGCTGTCATTGCTGTAGTCACCGTGGGTCTTTCATAGTGAGCTCATGCAGAAGTGATCGAACCCCGACAGTTGTCTTGCCTTCCCCCAGAGCACCTGAGACCAGCTTCTAATTCACAGCAGTCAGGACACCGCTGAGCTGGAAGCATGCTGGGGTCAGATGCTCAGGGCTTCCTGATTGATATCCAGGACATCAACTAAGAATCGGGGGCTTGTTTGATAAATTGTGAGAAACGCTTTGTCCCAGAACCCTTGAATTTTGTACAATCATGGTCAAGAACAACTGCGTTTGATCTGCATAAAGATCGTGTGCAGCCTCAAACACTTCCACGCACTCAGAACAGCCGTTGCAAATGTCTAATGCAACCGAGCCACATCATACGTAACTTTAAAAAAAAAAAAAAAGATCCTTTTACATCCCCAAACTCTAATATTATCACCTGTAACATAACGAACACCCATCAAAATGGACTTTTCTCCCTATGATTCACGTCCATGTAAAGCTTTAATGCGGAATAGAGAACTCACTAGCACAGCGTTGGTCTAAACTCTCAAAGCAGCTTTTCTCGTCCTGTGAGCGAATGAGTAAATGAATCCACTTGATTCACAAAGGGAGACTTTCATTCCTCCTTCCCTCCCTCTCATCCATCCATCTATCCATCTTCCTGTTTGGTTTGGTTTTTAATTGCTTTGAGGCTTCAGCCCCTGCCGCTCACTCTACCCTGATCACAGACACACAAATCCATCTCTCTCATACACACACAGAGATAACTAGTAAGATCGTGTGCCAGGATTTTTTTTTTTTTTTTTTTTTACCGGAACCACACACCGGCTGTATGACTTTGTCAAGTGACACAGCATCTTCAAAACCCCAGCTTCCTTCTTCCATAAAATCAAGATCCAATTCCTGCATCCTCCGGCTACCAAACACTAGCACTGCCTTAACAACAATAAAAAAAAAAAAAAAAAAAAGAACCGACCTACCAAGCCAGCAGTATATTTCTCATCTTAAAGAGGTGAGTCTCTTTTCGGAACATTCCAGCAATTGCGTGGCTGACGGAGGCTATGTTTGCTGCTAACATAAGTGTCTCTAGGTGAAAATGGGCTGGGTCATTAATGCCGAAAGTAACTTTTACTGATTTCAAAAATTCACAAAAATATTTAAGGATTCGATATTTAAGTATTCAAGTGTGTCTGACAAAATTGAGATGGCCCTTCTATTGCCTAGTTTTTTGGGGGGGGGGGACAGTTCCTAAAATGCAAATCAGATATCACTGACGATTATTGATGAGTCATATAATGTGCTCATACTGCCTCTCTGGGTTTCCTTACTCTGACCATCTGAGCAACCATTTCCAGGCAGACATCTGAATTCATATGTTGCTGCGGACTTGCCACAGCTGGTAAAATGTCATTGGAAAGTGTCACATATAAAAGAATGAAAACATCTAAATGTCTTCAGGTTAGGGGCTGTGGCAATTCATGAATTTTTCACAGATAGTAGTTCTGTGAAAAGTAGCAGACCGTTAATGCTATGAGAGGGAATAGTTTTAATCTGGGGAGATAGTTTGGAGGATTTTTGCTGACTCGGGTCATCTCTTTTCCTGAACAAGAGGGTGCAATAGGACAAAAGTGGTCTGATCCCTCGTTGTGCGATAATAATTCTATTTCTATGATCTTGGTGTCACTAGAACCCAGGACACTGTGCTTACTGGTTTATGCCTTTCAGGGCGTCTTTCGGGTTAACTGAATTCAGGTGTGTAAAGCAGGCTGCCTGGCCCTGTGTGCATAGCAAACGCTACACCGACGTCAATAGTTGTCATTGTCATTATGATTAATGATTGTTATTTTTACTATTTGCAAAATGAAGGACTGTTTTTAGAACTGAAATTCAACGATTTGAATCAGTGGAATGAAGCCCAGTTGCCCCAAGGACATTACCCAGATTATAAATCTGTGGCTCTATCCCTGGGACAAAACTCCAAAGCAGATGTCTCTGAAGTATATCGAGATGACATTTCAGTGTCTGTTTCTCAGGGTCTCTCAGGCGGAGAGTGATGGCAGGACCACACTGGCAGATCAGAGGATACCTCCGAGATCTCTTCCCTGGGGCTTCTACCGAGTGGGTGGAAGGGCTGCAAGGCGGGTGTGCACCCCTGAAATGGGGGAGCCAAAGCAAGGCCCAGCTGCAGGGCAAAGGGACACCCCTGAGTCCCCGCCAAGAGCAGAGGTGAAGACACACAGGGTTGGCTAGACCAGTGTGTAGTCTTCAGGTCCTGGACAGGCAGCTGGGGAATTCTCCAGAGAAACATAGGCTGGGAGGGCTGTTGTCTCTGGGGTGCTGGAGGCTAAAACCTGGGCAGGGGAAGGGGGCTAAGGATTCCAAAATGGACAGAAGTGTTCCTCAAAGACGCCAAGGAGCAGCAGAGGCAAGGAGAGAGGGAATTCCTTTTGCCCTGCGGAGCCAGATGGCCAACCAAGCCAGGTGAGAGGGAGGCCTGCAAGGGGTGGCCCCAGGACCTCTCTGGGCTCACAGTCTCCCTGAGATGAAGCAGCTCAGGCCACACAAGCCAGCTGTCCCTCGGGCAGCACCAGGTTTGAGGGGAACACAGGTGCCAAGGCTCAGCATCTTGAGACATTCTGGGTCACCTGACTTTATACCAAATCATCTTACGTATCACGTATTACCAAATAGTTTACATGTGTGAATCCAGAACAACACACGGCACTGAATGCATCCCATCTGGGCGGACCCCTCTTCTAGAAGGAGAATTCAGTTGTAATGAGTTTTGAGGGCAATAAATATTGGGTGGTACAATGAACAAGAGCCTGAGAGTAAGGCTGACTGAATTTAAATCCTGGATCCACCTATGTCCAAGCTTTATTATTTAACTAGTCTAGTTTGCCTCTCTGAAAAATCCGTTTTGTCCTCTGTAAACTAATAATAATAATAATAATAATAATACCTGTCAGGATGCTGTTAGAATTGGAGATCATGCTTGGAAAGCGACAAGCACAGCACTTGATTTTATAGCTTTATACTTAGTAATAAATAATCAAATCATTGTTTCATATGAAACATATACATTTTATAATTTAACTTACTACCTGCATTTCAAATTGATCATATCCTGGAAGCAACTGTGACTTATGGCAGGTTGTAAACATTGCCTGGAACCTTATAGTCCACCTGTGGATTTTCTGCTGGACAGAGCACTAGCTTGTGTTTTCCTTATTTTTTATTGTATTAGACTTCCAAAGTTTCATCTCTTTAATGGTAGAAAGAACAAAAAGTCTTACATTTATTTTTATCTTTTTATACTTTCTTTATAGATTTAAAAAGTATGCCTTATGGTTCCCGTATATTTTAGAGACCATGAGAAAGCTTGGATTTAAGGTCTCCATATATTTTTTCTCTCTCTTATTTTCACCCCCCTCTACAAAATTATTCATAACATATTAATGGACCAAACTCCTTTGGAGCCTGAGAAACTGTCATGCTTCCATATCCTGGTCCTGTTTAACTCTTCCCTTTGATCCACTCCATCCTAAGAACATAATGTATAAATCTATAAATGTGTTGGAATTCAAGTTATTTTGGTACCCATGCTCCCAAACTCTCCTTTTCTGAGGCTCATGAGAATGGCTTTGTGGTGCCCCATTTCCTCTCTGCCCTCAACCTCAAAGGAGGATCCCACCATTGTCAAACTAAAGTTTTAGGATTTGTGATGCAGAATTATGGGATAAAATGAGAGTGAAAGCAGGGTGTATGTGCGGGAGCAGGTGGGAGAGGAAGGGGGTGTTGTGAAGAAATCCATAAATTTCTTGCAACTTGTGGTTGTTCCAGACTTGCTGGAAAAGTACAGACTTGCTGGAAAGTACAGACTTGCTGTTATTTTGAAATTAATGTTTGATTGCTGGGCTGTATTTGTAGGACTCTGTCATTATTCTGAGACTGAACCATGTGGGTCATGTTTTTTTTCTAATTAGTCTTAATAAGGTTACATAAATTCAAGTGAGAATAAGTTAATTACCACAACCACTTGGGCAGGTACCTAGATGATAAGGTTGCCTACAAAGAAAGACATCTATAAGAAAAACAGCCTAGGCTCGTGTTCCCAAATCTTAGGATACATCAGACTCACCTGGGGAGCATTTTAAAATGCAGATTCTTGGGCCCCATCCCTAGCAGTTTTGATGCTGTTGTTTGGGGGTCAGGTTCTAGGATTCTGCATGTTTCATTGTCCCCCTGTGATTCTGGTGAAGGGAGTTTAGGAACCCTACTCTGACACAAGGCCAGTCGGTGTCAGATATCTCCAGACAGTTCTATGTGCCACAAGGGCTCCAGTAGCTCAAATACAGAAACATGAACTTAACAGTGTCCCTTGGATAGTCTCAAAGAAAAGTCTTCACACATTCTCTATCGCATTCTTCTTAGTCATATTTGCAGGAACATCTCACCTTCTCTGTGGCTCTTATCCCCCGTTCCATGCTTGAAATCTATAGGTGAACCGAAGGCAATAATTAATCTTCTGACATACAGAATAAGCATTACCTAAAACTCTCTCCAACACTAACACAAGCCATTAAATTACATTCACCAGAGTTGTCTCACTAATGCAAATTTTTGCAAAATCTTACCAGAAAGATAATTGGAAAGAAGAGTTGGCTGTGGATTGTTAAGTATTTGTCTAATTACATGATGGGATGCTGAAATGAAAACAGATAATGTTTTGCTTGCAGGAGATTTTGGAAAAGGCTGCACTTCGTCTAAGTAGAAAAGGCTTCCTTACCCACCCTCAACTTTGGTTGTAGATTAACTAGATTGTCCATTTTAAAGTCGTACAATGAAAATATTTATGCTCATCTCCTGGTACAGTTTGCTCAGAGCTTCCAGAGCCTGGTTAGGAAGGAGTGAGGGCCACTCGCCCACTGTGCCTAATCATAAAATACCAAATGTTCTAAAAGCAGCATTGCTCAGGCTAGCCTGTTGCCATTTATCATGCAGGTGACGCTAAAACTCTAATCACTGAAGCAGGACTTGAGAAGTGAAACAAACCATCACAGAATACAAGGTTTTTTTTGTTTTGTTTTTTTTTGTTGTTGTTGTTTTTTTTGTTTTTTTGTTTTTTTTTTTTTTTTTAGAATACAAGGTTTTTATGGAAACTTTATAGCCAGCCAGCTCAGTCTTCTTAGAGAGGATGCTTTTGTAACCTCTGGGCAAACACACGTAAGAACCATCCAGGAAACAGTTTATATAAATTTAAATATATATATATTTATATATATTTAAATGTATTTAAATTTTATTTTTAAATTTATTTAAAATTTTTAATTTATTTAATCATGATAGAGAGAGAGAGAGGGGCAGAGGGAGAAGCAGGCTCCATGCAGGGAGCCTGATGCAGGACCAGATCCCAGGTGTCCTGGATCATGCCCTGGGCTGAGGGCGGCACTAAACCACTGAACCACTGGGGCTGCCTCAGGAAACAGTTATATTGATTGGTCAGCCTAGAGATGCAGGAGGAAGACCTGGGAGCCAATGTGCCCTGGCTGAATACTGTCCACCCACTTTATATCCTCTGCACCTGCTGGTCTTGTCACTGAAAAATAATGGTCATGTCCCACCAAATTGGAAGGTATTTTGATGTCATCTTAAATGAATTTCAACTCTATGATAACATATTTCCCTTGTCTCAGCCATAGGTAGGCTAGGAATTAATATGGTGAAGTGGTAAAGACCAGTGAGAAAGGCAGATGGAGAAAAGGTAAAACCAACTTTGTTTTGTATACTTGAGCCAATTTCCTTTAGGAGATCCGTTCAACCAGACTCCAGACTGTTAGCAGAAGTCCTACTACTTATAAGAAATATTAAAGTTATTGATGGGGTAAAGATATCGAAGTTGTAAAATGTAAACATCTAATACATGCAGTAAATTTTTTAAATATTTTCTTATTATATTTTTATTATATATTGTATAAAATTTTTTAAAATAATACATTTTGAAGACAATGCTATAATGATTAGCACATTGGCTTTCAATATCCAAGATATTGTAGTAGTCTTTAAAAAAACAAAACAAAACAAACAAAAAGCTGTTAACCAGCCAAGAAGGCTTTGCTTCACATCCACAGCTACTGGGGATTTTTCAATTGTTTTTTTTATAGATTAGACACAAAAGCTTGAGCCTCAAAGCAAACACATACCATTTACAGCCCTTTATTTCCAAGGGAAAGGGGTATTTTATGTCACATCCTGTTTTGTAAATAGGACTCTGCCTTCCAAAATTCCAAGGAGAATGCAGCTGACAGCATGCTCTCTTGGACTGCGCATGCTACCATTGGCATCTGAATTCCTACGGGAACTTAGCAGAGAGTGGGTCACTCACCTCCCTAGAGCTGGTTATCTTTCTTAAGATAGCTGAGCATTGGGTTGAGCAAGGTTTGAAGGATATGATTTTTTAAAAGATTTTATTTATTTTATTCGTGAGAGATAGAGAGAGAGAGGCAGAGATATAGGCAGAGGGCGAAGCAGGCTCCTCACGGGGACCCTGATGTGGGACTCAATCCCAGGACTCTGGGATCACAACCTGAGCCAAAGGCAGATGCTCAACCCCTGAGCCACCCAGGCGTCTCAAAGGATATGATTCTTAAGAATGATACAGACTATTTCTGTTTCAACTGAGAGTGTTTTACCAGTTTAAAACAGAATGAGGCGAACTGCGTAAGATTGAGAGCCTTAAATAATCTTTTCAAAGATGGAGTAAGATGGCAAAATCTTTACAGAAAAGAGACTCATAAATTTTGATTCATACTGAAAACGATGTACTTAAAAAGAATCGTGGAGTTTAGCATTCCAAAAAGATCAGCTGGGCTCTCTAAAAAGGAGTACAGAATTTAGTTCTTTAGTATTTCCTTTCTTTTTTTTTTTTTTTAAACTTTATTTTATTTTAATCTATTTATGATAGTCACAGAGAGAGAGAGAGAGAGAGAGAGAGAGAGAGAGAGAGAGAGAGAGAGGCAGAAGGAGAAGCAGGCTCCATGCACCGGGAGCCCGACGCGGGACTCGATCCCGGGTCTCCAGGATCGCGCCCTGGGCCAAAGGCAGGCGCCAAACCGCTGCGCCACCCAGGGATCCCTAGTATTTCCTTTCTATTAGATATTGGTACCCCGTCTTCTTCTGAGTGGAGGACAAAACCTGAAGATATTCAGAAGAAGACAGCCACTGTAGGATGTCTGGTGGTGAGGACACAGCCTTCCCTCATGGCATTTCAGAATTTTTCCCTTTTTTTGGCGTAAGGAGTAGATATTTCCTCTAAAAAAGACACTTACCTATATATTTAAGGTTACCTGTTTCCTTTTGTTATACCATTTTACCCCTGTCAATAAACATTTTTTGATTTTCTTCTTTAATATCAGGAACAGAGCCCCGCTCCTAAGAACAGCACATCAAGTAATTCACCTCCTGGTGAAAACCGGATATATACATATAGATAGTCGTATGTTTATATACACATTTATACATATTAATAGAAATTGCACATCTTCACTAGACTTCCAGACAGAGGGCAGCCCCAGTGGTTCAGCGGTTTAACGCCACCTTCAGCCCAGGGCCTGATCCTGAAGACCTGGGATTGAGTCCCATGTTGGGCTCCCTGCATGGAGCCTGCTTCTCCCTCTGCCTGTGTCTCTGCCTCTCTCTCTCTCTCTCTCTCTCTCTCTCTCTCTCTCTCTGTGTGTGTGTGTGTGTGTGTGTGTGTGTGTGTCTCATGAATAAATAAATAAAATCTTAAAAAAAAAAAAAGACTTCCAGACAGAGTAGAAAGAATGAACTAGAAGCAATATCTGAAAGGATAATGACTGAGAATCTTCCAAAACTGACAAGACACTGTGAATTTGAGAAGGCTCCTTCCCTGCAAGCACTCATGATTCAATTAGATCAATGAGTAAAAAAAAATAGTTAAAATGCAGATTGTCAAGTAAGGAAGTGGAGGATTTGCACAGGAAGAATAACATATAAACTGGAAGGTCAGGAAATGTATCCAGAGCAGATTTTGTTGGAGTTAAAGCACGAAGAGGACTACTGCTTATTTTAACATACTTATTTTAGTTAACTATCATAATTATGTCACTTATTTCACACATTAAATTATTCAATTATCTCAAATACCTCAACAATTATTTTTATTGCAATAGTTTTCTTAAATAGATGAGCAACAGCATTAAAATTCTGAAGTTGAGTTTACAGACTAAACTCCAAAAAACAAAGGAGACAATTTTTTTTAACATCTAATCTATTTGACTTTAAAGTTACTTGTTCCTATAAATTACCCATATTTTTGTTTGTTTGTTTAACTAAATGCCAGGGGAAAGTTCTATGCTGAAATCTTGTGGGTTGTATTAATTTGTGCTAATGGTCCTGCTCATGAACCATGACTTCTCAAATAAAAAGCAATTGATTTTCCTAAGATACTTATTTTCTTTACCACCTTGCTTTCCATAGGATGGATTTATTGACTTTTTAGAGTTTATTGCTGCTATAAATCTGGTTATACGAGGAAAAATGGATCAAAAATTAAAATGGTATTTTAAACTGTATGATGCTGATGGAAACGGTTCTATTGACAAAAAGGAACTACTGAACATCTTCATGGTAAGTGAAGTAGTGAAGTAGCTTTGTAGGACATTGTATGGTTCATGCAGTTTTCCTCCCTCTGGAGCTGGTGACAGCTCTCTAGATGATTGGTGACTCTTGGGATATACATTTGGAACCGCTGGAGCAACTTGAGTTTCACCATGCTGTTGGTTACTGAGTGTGCACCTGCAAACCAGCACTTTCTTGTGGTGTTCAAATTCACAAATGTAGCAGATGAAAAGTGAAATAAACATGATCTAAAACAATCTTTTTGTCTGCATCTGTGCAGCTTTTTTAGGAGCAGCTCAAATACTAGATGGTCTAGATAGCAAGAGCCATGGACTAAGAACATAGGTACCTGAGGACCCATCTTTCTGGAGGCTGGACTAAAGTATTTCTAATAGGCAGCTCAAGGATCTTGGGTCCTTTCCAGCTCTAAAGTTCAATAATTCCCTTTATAAATATCACCCCCTCCATCACAGAAATGGGAATAGTTATCATCATGTATAAAATGAAGTGGATCATAGAGTAAAAGATGATTCAGCGGGACGCTATACCTAAGTGAGGATGTGAGGTAAGATAAACATTATGAATGCAATATAGTGAATTTGGACTCAGAATTAGAATCAGGTCTTAGAAATGATCTGGTCCAAAGTCTTTCACTTATAGATGAAGGAGTTTGAGTTACAAACATAATACATAGTATAAATATTAGCAAAAATGCAAAGAAAAATAAATGGGTAGAACTACAATTATAATTAAACACCTCAACAAATGGACAAAGTTCATATTTAAGACTGTTTAGCAAATGTAGAGTTAACCAACATATGCAAAGAATTCAAGAGAATACTAATATCGTATATTATCATATATAATAATCTCACACAGGCAATTTACAAAAAAATGCCAAGATGCACTTTGTAATTGAATTTTGTAAGCATTGAAATTCAGAAATTCTGTACCTACAAAATTAGGAATCGAAAATTCTCTTTAGAGTATGCCCAATCCCATGTAAATTTTAGATTACCCTCTTAAATAAACATACTCAAATTTATTTTAAAAACATTAAATATGTAATATAGCATACAAATATTGAGGAATGCCTCCAAAGCAGTACTCAGAGCAAGGGTTCTTATCCCAGGATCTATGGATCTGTGGCCTTTGGGAATCCTTGAAGACCCTGACATTGAAGGCAAATTTTTCCCTGTATGTTATCCATTTTGGGGGAGAGAGTGATAGCCATTAGATTCTCAAAAGAATTAGGAGGAATGAAACGATAAAAGTGATTTTGCCTAAATCTTATGGAAATTTTTGGACAGACTAATTAGTTAACATGTATAACTTATGTTAGTAAGGAAAAGAGAAATATTAAGTAGCTAATTGAGTTTTTTTTCTTAAAGTGTTTATAAGGAGAAGAAAAATAGGGAAATTGAAATAATAAAAGCATAGAGCAGAAATTAATAGTTGATACTATTTGTCTCCAATTAAACTAATAAAGATTAACAAGAATAAGATGTAATTCTGGCCAGGGGACTATAACAAGAGTCTTACACACTGTGGAGGGACTCTAAATGGATATAACATTCCTGGAAATTTGGTAATCTGCACCAAGAGGGTAAAAGTTTATCTTTATTTTAGAGTCAACATTTTTGGTCAGAAAAAACAATCATTAACATCATCAAGATAAAAGTTCTATGATTTACATCACAGAGTCCCTTAAAATACTAAAAATAAGTGACTTAAAAGAGGAAAAATTTTAAATAAATTAATGAAACGGAATATGTACTTATAAAAAATGAGTGGTTGACACACATGTTTTCTATATGGGGGCAAGTAAAAAAAAATAGGGTAAGGAGTAATACATGCAGTTTAAGTTCTCTCAATACATGCTAACAGGGTGTTAAAATATAGCCCAACCATCAAAAGATCCAAAGGAAGTACTAGATTTTTAGGCAAAATTTACAAAGGAAGTAGTTACATCTTCATTTCACTTCAAGGGCATAAAATGGTCAGGAGGATTTTTTTTTTAGAAGGGTTGTTAAACAGGATTTCTTGGGTAAGAGCCCTCAAGTCAATAGCATGGTGATTTAAGGAAATCATTGATGTTTGGGGAACACTGTGTTCCAGTGTTTAAATCTGAGAAACCTAATGAAACAGGCTGTGGCGACAGAGTAGAGGGGTACGTTTAGGAAGTATCTCATGCCCAAAATTAGTTGGGATGAAGGTTTTTTCATGGATCAGATATGGGGGGAGGTGGGGAAAGCTGAAGTAGAGTTGTCTTAGATCTTGTCCAGCTAAGCCACATGGAGGAGTGAGGGCATCCCAGAAGAAGAGGGAGCTGGAGGTAGAACTGGAGAGTGGTTCTCAACCAGGAGCTGTGTGGTCGTACTCCTCCTCCCCCAGGGGACATTTGGCAATGTTGGGGGGCATTTTGGTTGTTAGCAGGGGAGTGAGTGGAGGAGGGTGTGGTGCTACTGCTATCTATAGTTTAGAGACCAGGGGTGCTGATAAAGTCTCCAATGCACAGGACACTTCTGAACAATAAAGAATTATTTAGTCTGAAATATCTATTATGCAGATGTTGAGAAACTCAGACCTAGAACTTCTAGAAGGAGCCTCCTCGAGGGGTCAGCTAGAATCAGAATGCATGATGCACATCTAGGGAATTGCAGGAGAGAGTCTCAGTAATGAAGGGGAGGCATGGTCTCAGACAAAGAGTGGATTTTAAACATCTGCCACCCAGACAGCTCTGATGCTAGATAACCATGACGCTGCCTGCCAGGTCAGAGCTGTCCTGCTCCCCCATCTCTCCCCCTCCTCCTGCTCCCACTCAGCCAAGGGCTTAGCAGGAGAAAATGCAGATATGCTAAATAAGGGAGGAAAGAAGGAAACAACCCATGCCTCCTTACCTGTCCCCCAACCATGTTTCTCCTGTAAGAAGAGGGAAAACATGGGCAACGCTGATGACTCCCTCCGAAAATACCCCTTCAGCCCTCATCATCCTTCCAGTCAGTCTTTCAGTCTCACATATATTGCCTGGAGGTGGGTGACAGACAAATCCTAGGAATTTCATAATCTTTTATTATGACTTATATATGTGGTCTGGTATCTCTACTGGGGATACTGGATGCCAAGCCAAATTTTCTAGGCTGTCGGGACACTGAGAAACCCTAAAAACATTCATCTAATAGGACATTAGATGTAGGTAACCATTATTCTAAGTATTACCCTATATTTAACTGTGAGACCTTGACTTGCTAAGGCCACAGGGGTGGTGCTTTACCACCGCTCGCTAGGACCCTGGATTCAGCCTCAGTAATGCTTGGGAAGCAGCGGAAAAGATAGTCCTGTTTCAGACTGTGCCCTCAATTAAAATATGTTGCCAGTGGTTTTTCTAAAGATCCCTTCACGTTTAGTCACGACAGTTATGTTCAAATTCCCAGATGACTACTCATTCTCTCTCTCTGTCTCTCTTTCATTTTATTATGAATTTCTATATCAAACATTGGTCATTTAATTTAATCACCTAGAGGTGGGAGACGAGGGAAGAATGGTTAAATTTTCCCTCTAGGAAAGCTGGAAATGTCATTTTCCCCGGGTCTCCTGACAGCCTTTATGATGAAAAGGTGCTGGCAGGATGTGAGAGAAATTCAGTGTCCTTCCAAGGCACACATATCTGTCTTCCCAGTCGATCATTCTACAAAAGGGCAAAAAGGACCAGAGGTGCCAGTGTCAGAAGCTGGAGGGGAAGCCTTGGAGGCTTACAGAATATCCTTTCATGTTTCTCCATAAGAATAATGATAATTGGTCTGAAGTTGAAAACATTGCCTGTTCTCTAGGTCCAGAATTCTTATGACAGTGGCCGCTACAATTTTTTTTTTCCTCCAGTAGCCTTCTTTTGCATCTTTTGTGACCTGATATGTTGAATGGCTCCCTTTGTGCTGTACAATATCAAACTTCAGATTGTATGCAGTTAATTAAATGTCTAAGCCTCGTTATCCTGAACTGACATATAATCTTTTTATTTACTTTTAACAACTAGAACAGTTAGACAGCAAAAATGACACGAACATATCCTCGAATTCTGTTACATTGGGGTAGAAATGTCACAAAATGTATTTGCTTCCAGCAAAGGTGAACTCTCTGATTTAATTTCTCTTTGCAGGCTGTACAAGCCCTCAATGGCCAGCAAACTCTGAGTCCTGAAGAATTTACTAACTTGGTGTTTAATAAGATCGATATAAACAATGATGGTAAGGCAGTCACTCTCCTTGGAGAGTTTTTTGTTGTTGTTGTTGTTGGTTTTGTTTTTTTTTTAATTTACGAAGTAGGAGATGGGGGTGGTAGGAGTGCCCTTTAGGCAAAAGCATGAACCCTTCAAGAAAATCCTAGTTGTGATGTGACTTGGACTTCATAATTTGGCCAATTCAATGTTCTCCAGTCAGTACAATTTTTAATTGAGTGAATATTTATTGACTATATATATATGTGTGTGTGTGTATAGTCAATAAATAAATATATGTGTGTATAGTCAATAAATATTGACTCAATTAAAAATTGTACTGACTGGAGAACATTGAATTGGCCAAATTATGAAGTCCAAGTCACATCACAACTAGGATTTTCTTATATATATTTTCTCTCTCTCTCTCTCTCTCTCTCTCTCTATATATATATATATATATATATATGTGTGTGTGTGTGTGTGTGTGCGTGTGTGTGTGTGTGTGTATACGCACACATATATTCAATTCATGGTGTTTGACACTTTTGAATATATGAACACAAGTAAAGGGAGGTACAAGGAAAGAAAACTGGGAGAATATGATATGAAGGAGTCTGCTGTTTGTGATATGTTCTAGTAATTACTCCTTTCTACTGGAGGTGTCTCATCACCTTGCAAATAAACTTAGGTTTTCCATACTATAAAAATCATCGCTTCAATTGTGTGATTTTCTTCTACTATCAGATTTTTTTCCTTCCCTTTCACTACACATTTCTGGGAAGAGTTGTACTTGCCTTCATTTCTGTTCTTTGTACCTTTTCTACATTTCTACTCTTTCTGCTCATCTCTCCATCTGCTCTTGCCACCCCAAAATCTGGACTCCTCTTAGCTCGGAGAAGGTGCACTTCTTCAGAGGCTGAGTGCAAGGGAAGACATAGACATTCCAAGAGAAGAGGGTGCTGACGCCAAATGACTTTGATCTCAGTAAAGTGGTAGGGGAGCATATTGATTTGAGATTGAGGCAGCATATCTAGGAATGTTCCTTAAAAACAGAAAGTTTGATGTTACGGAGTATATGATGTTAGTAAGTGGTTTGGCGGGGGGGAGACAATGGATATGAGGTACTAGGACTTGCATGGCCATGGTAGTCATCAATCCAAGATTCCTTTTTCCACGGAACCAACGTGCCCGCATCTTGTAATGGACACTAGAGGGCAGTAGACATCCATGTTGAGTGTGGCCGTTTGCGCAAGTCTAATGTGACCGCTCAGTCTGGTAGGATGGGATGGAGGAGGCTGGAGGGACTTCACATGAAGTCACCATTGTGAGTGAGACAAACAACTGGACAAGAGTATAAATCTCAGAAAAACACTTGGGAAATGTATCAATATGTATCAGTGTATCAATAGCATCAGTCTCCCTCTTAGGACCCTGTCCTCAATTCCAAGTCCATATGCTCATTTTATAATTTGCCAAGATCAAAGCCATTTGGTTGTAATCACATATATTTGGGTCTATATAGATCGAGGACAGAATAAGTCGGTTCATGCGAAAGCTTGAGAAACCCACGACTGACCAGGAAGCTAGGCGAAGGTAGACAAGGAGCAGAGAAGTGGAGAATGGAAGATCTCAGGAGGCCAGTGAAAATCGTATTTGAAATATGCAACTGAAAACTCTGACCACTAAACAGGACAAATTCTGTAGGTTTGGTTCAGTTTTAATTTTTAATCTTAGAGGCGCTGGAGTAAGGCAGAGATGGAAGGAGAGATGATAAAACATTTCAGCCTGGGGCTAAAATCATTAACCAAATGACAATTGCCCTGGAAATTGGGGGGGGGGGCACATTGTGAATGTTTACGACTTAGCAACACAATGAGTGTCAAAAGGACAGTCAAGAATGTTTGCAAAGATCCCTGGATCCTGTTTCTAGTGATGGAAGTGAGGTGACAGGATAGTGAGGGGATAGGACCTCTCCTGGAGAAGTATGAGGGCTGCGGTGGCCTTGGTTTCTATTAGTGTGAGGAAAGAGATAGTGTATTCCAGAAAACAAGAAGGACTCTTTATTTACTATTGAAACAGTTTCCTCAAAAACAAAGTATAAGCAACCAATGAAGTGGGGGACTGAGGTTGGAGGATCCTAGAAGAAAAAGGGGGGGGGGGTTGCAAAACAATGCAAATCTAAAAGCGTGTAGGCATTTTCTTGGGCAATAACTGAGGATACCAGCAGGCTGGGATGTGGGCTCTCTGGGAAGAGAATGTGAAAAAAAAGAGAATATATTACAGTTTCTGGAAGAGCTTAATGGAACTAATCATGTGAATCATTTTCTCTGATGAAAACTTGAATTTAAGAAAAAAGATGTCTATCATTACCTTTACAATGAAGATATCAAACGAGCTGCATTTTGGAACAACAGTGAACCACCATTTCTTGGCAAATGCGTATACAGAACTAAAACTGATAAAATTTGCTTTTATATGCAAATTATCAGAGGTTGTTTTATCATCTCATTAAGAGACAGCTGGGTCATTCCCTCTGTCAAGAAAAGGATGCTAAAATTGTACTGTTGGACAAAGACGGCCCAGAGCACCAGAAGGCGAGGAAGGGGAAGTAATGAAGACATGGAAGGTTGATATTTGCAGAAGTGTAAAAGGATTTTGCCAGTATTTGACACAGGAAAATAAAGTGTGTTACTCACACATAAAGGGGAGCAGACACCACGAGGAAAATGTCTATTCATGTTTGCACAAGCCTAAGTATATACACCTCAAATAGGATTTTTAAATTGTTGATTATCGTTCTTATCAAAACATCAGTGTTGGTAGAAATAGAGATGTTCGGTCCAATATAGCAGAATAGCGTTGACTATGTACCAGCATATTTATTTTATTTTTCAAAATGAAAAGCAAGCACAGCATTGGTATCTGATAATTCAGTGAATATTGAAACCAGAGATGAAGAAGATCGCAGCACACCGGGAACTTTAGGAACATATGCGAAAATCCCAATTTCGCTGCAAATTGTTTACAAAAGAATGACCAACATCACCTTTGTTGGGTCAGAAAAATACACAACGGCTATGACCTGTTCTATGCATGATTATCGTGGTAGTTAGCAAATCACAGAAGATTAATCAAAAGAGAGGCCTAGGATAAATGCTAAGAAAATAAAAAGATGAGGGTCTGCAAACTCCACGAGGGCAACTGTTTCTGTTTTATGTACTTTGGTATTTCTTGCATGTTTATACTTCCTGACACGTCTATGAATAATTATCAGGTGAAGGAGTGTCTGGTAAGAAGAAGCCATGAAAAGTGAAGGAAGAAATAAAAAAGAAACAAGCACAACATGCAATGTATTTTTTAAATATTAATTTATCTGAGAGAGAGAGAGAGCAAGAGAAAGAGAGCATGTGCACACACTAGTGGAGGAGAGGGAGAGGGTCAAGCAGACTCCCTGCTGAGCAGGGAGCCCAATGTGGGGCTCAATCCCACAACCCTGAAATCATGATCTGAGCTGAAATCAAGGGTTGGACGTTTCACCGACTGAGCCACCCAGGCCCCCACAACATGCAATGTTAACTGTAGGAAGAAAGGTGTCTGGACTATTTTAACATATATGTGCGTACGCATTGCTACTTCATAAACTCTAAGTGCCACTGTTTAACGGGAGCCAATTGCCAATGGAAAGTGAAACTGGGGGACAGAAAGAGGTCCAGGGGACTCTTTCGTTTCATCACACCTTAATGTAGTGCTTAGGCTTTTTATCATGAGCATGCTTTATTGTAATAATTCAGCAAGCTGCTTCTAATCGTGTATTGTGCACAAAAGCACCAGGAAGGAAACTTGAAGAGGATCCCAACGGCAGGGGATTGAAGCTCAGCACTCAGTATTACTGAGGAATTAGAACAGGCAGGACAGTAAGACAAGTCGGGACGCGTGATTAACTTGGCATTTGGGTAGAGGGGGGGGGTGACTGGGTGATGGGCACTGAGGGGGGCACTTGGCGGGATGAGCACTGGGTGTTATGCTAAATGTTGGCAAATTGAACTCCAATAATTTTTTTTTTTAAATAATGAAAAAAAACACAACAACTTGGCATTCTGCAACCTTTGCTGCAGGAAGAAGAGCAGTCGTGTTATACCAAGCACTGCCTCGGAGTCGTTCTTGACATGATTTAGGAAGATTTAGGTGCTGTTCACAACATCAAGTGCAGAGAGTGTCCAGGCAACTTGACCCTGGCGCCAGGAAGCACAGGGACAGGAGAGATGTGAGTGGCTCATCATATTACACCGTGAAAGTGAAAAGAGACAGACCAAGGCCGAAGAGGAAATGAAAGCAGTGACTGTTGGGTGGATATTTTGGGTAAAAGAAAACAGGGACAGAGCATGGAGACATTTTATTGAGCAGTTAACCAGAAGGACCAGTGTTCTCGACTGGGACATTGTGGAAAGCCACGAGAGTCACAGTGACTCAAACTGGGACGCAGAACTACCAGGAGATAGGAGGGAATCGAGTTTTTCTCATACAAAAGAAACTGCTGTTCTTAAAAACTCTGCTGTGAAATGCTGCCGAATGCCTCTAGTGCCACCTTGCTAATGACTACAAAACTGAGTTGTGTAGACTCTTCACTGGTGTCCGCCCTTGAAAGTCCCTTCATTCTCATCTCCTGAGACCCCACCTCCCTCGCCCCATCTCTGCTAATTTCCCAGCCCCTCTACCCTGTTTCACCAAATTCTAATTTAAAAGAATTAGGATTGCAAAAAAGAAGCCCTTTACACAGACTGGTTTCTTTTAAAACCAGGCTGACTTCTTGAGAGCAAAAATAATAATGTGGGCACTGCACAGCAAATTTTGGCTTTTTTTTTTTGAGATGAGGGGTTGAAGGTCCTTTTTTGTTCTGTTATGAAAGATACTGTAAGATGTTAGTGGGAAGAAATACAGGATCCAGGAATATCAACAAGATAAACAGCGAGATTGCAAAAACCAGGTTAAAGAAAATATTCATGGGGAGCTTCTATCGTCAGTGAAGCTGCTGAAATCGGGAGTGAGTGATGGAAGGGCACTGACCTTCAGGGTCTCCAGGAGGAGAGAATGTATCCACAAACACAACAAAGAAAACTAAGTAATGTAAATATAAATGATGAGTATATACCTATTTCAACCTATAAAAATAAAATTGTGTACTTTCTGAATTATGCCCTACAAATGATATAATGTATCTTTAAATATAAAACAAAATAATAAAAACTCAAACAATTGTTTTAGATCCTTCTTATTGAAAAATTTTATTTATTTATTTATTCACGAGAGACACAGAGAGAGGCAGAGACACAGGCAGGCTCCATGCAGGGAGCCTGATGCAGGACTCGATCCCAAGACCCCAGGATCATGACCTGAGCCCAAGGCAGATGCTCAACCACTGAGCCACCCAGGCGTCCCTGTTTTAGATCCTTCTGAGTCCTGTGATCTCCAACTCAGTCACCTCTTACTGGCTTTGGCTCTTTGCTGGTAGATTTTTTTTTTTTTTTTTTGAAGGGAGGCTTCTGGACGTGCATAGGCAATCCTTTCTCGACAGATTCAGAAACCATCCTTTTAATTTGTTTGGGCATAAATCAGGAAAATTAAAAGGGATTAGGAAGCAATGTTTAGGAACGTCAGATAAAGGAAAGCAATTTGTCAGCATGTTTTCTGAGCACCTGTCACATTCCAGCACCATCGTCCGCCGAGCTGTGTGGCGGAGGAAGTGGCCCTCTGTAGCTGGGCCTTAATCCATGTTTGATGAATAAATGAATGAACGCTAAGTGCTAGAGGGGAAAGAGGAAAATTTCAAAGTGAGGACTTTAAATAGAAATAGTAAATATTATAAGCTGCTATAGGTAGAAGTTGGCTCAATTTCAAAAAGAATTTTTTTAAATCATAAGTGGTTAGGAAACATGAAAAAACCGAATATGCAGAGTTCACATGTTTTGAGAAAAGTGAAAGAACAACAGTGAAGAGTTCCATCTTCTAAGTTGTTAGGGGAATAGAACTTAAAGGTTCTCATCACAAGAAAAAAAAAGTGTAAAGTGTAAGTATGTGAGGTGATGGATGTTTACACTTCATGTGAGCTGTTGCAATAAATACATGAATCAAATCACTGTGTCGTACACCATAAACTGACACAAGGTTATATGTCAATTCTATCTCAATTTTTTTAAACTTTTTTTTTTTTAAAGAAACTCCATTTTTTCTCTTTCCCACCCCAGTAGCTTGTGTTGCCTTCACCTGACATGGTGACTATACCCTCCCCGTGCTCAGACTTAGCTCCTTCCTCCAGCAGTGGTGGCGACAGGTGATCCAGCTGAGCGATCAGAACCCACTTCGGTTCCCCTGTCTACACTCTCGCTTCTCTGGCGGTCATGTGAAGCCCCTAGAAATTTGAAAGACTTCTGCATAGGGGGATTTAGCAGCTACGATTTCCTTTGCAAAGGACAAGATCGTCCTGTTGTTATTTATGGTCCCGTGACCCCTGCTCTGCACCCATCTGACCTTCCCCAGCTGCACACTTACTACTCCTCATTTTCAATTTTCTCTCCTTAACTTTGGTTCATCCCACAGTTATACTCTCCCTGTGAGACACAGGTGACTCCATTCCTACCCTTGGGTTCTGCAGACTCCTTTGGCATAAGGAAAACCTAAGGAACAAATTCTTAAAAATGTGCTTTCGAATTTGCAGTGCCACTGCAACTGAAAGGGAAGTATCTTTTTTTTTTTTAATTTCTTTTTTTTTAAGATTTTACTTATTTATTCATGAGAGACACAGAGAGAGAGGCAGAGACACAGGTAGACAGAGAAGCAGACTCCATGCAGGGAGCCTGATGTGGGACTCGATCCTGGGACCCCGGGGTCACACCCTGAGCCAAAGGCAGACTCAACCACTGAGCCACCAAGTGTCCCTGAAAGGGAGTATCTTATGAGAGTGGGATGATCCATGCTTATTTATATTTGAATCACTGTGGTGGTGTTTTGGATATTTGACTTTACCCACTAAAAAGTACAGGTACAGTGTAACTCCTGACTTCAGGTCCTGCAAACCCTCCGCCCCAGGGGCACATACTTAGTTACTGAATGCTCTTGATTTGTCTTTGGCTGGCCTTCTACCTGGGCACAAAGCCAATCTGGTAAAATCTCTTTGAGATCAGGAGCTACGTCTCTACCCCTCAACTCCAATGCACTCTTGTGCAGCTACCTCCCAGCAGACTCTAAGCCTAGGGTGGGTGGTGGTCCGCTGAGGCCAAAGAAAAGACTCGGAGACAGTGATCAAGACATAGGTGTTTTTTTTTTTTTTTTTTTAAGATTTTATTTATTCATTTGAGAGAGAGAGAGAGAGCATGAGTGAGGGGAGGGGCAGAGAGAGAAGGAGGAAAAACAGACTTCTGGGTGAGCAGGGTGCCTGATGCAGGGTAAGACATAGGTTTATGGGGGAAACTTACATACAGGGATCCAGGAGTGGCCACCTGGACAGAGCATCTGCTCTGGCATCTATGTGCAGCAAGTTGTCTATCATAGCAGTTCCACCTAGCAACTCTCGGTGGCCCTCCCCCTCCCTGCATGGACAGCACTTCCAAGGAAATCAAGCTCTGCCACCTGGACACTGATTTAAGGGAGATGCTCCAGGTTGGCCAGCCCCAGAGCCCCTGACCTTGAACACTGAACAACACATTCCACCACACAGTCTGCTTGATTGGACATCGAGGGAGGACGGGATCTTTACACTTCCAAGACTGATTAACAGGGGCATTTGGGGATGTTTGCACAAACTAGCTATCAGCATGTACCATAAAACTCATAATGACAATCCAAGTGAGTCAACAGTACCTCCCATCCCCCTAAATGTTGAAGAGTTGTCTTGTAGGGTGAGGACAGTGACAAAACATTGCAGCGAGAGCACATGAGTGTAAGGCGATGGTTTTATAGCACTGGACTGGCCAGCATGGGCCCAAGGCTTAAGTCAAGGTGATGAAATTAGGAATATAAAAGGAGAGGGGTGCCTCAGTGGCTCAATCAACTGAGCATCCAACTCTTGATCTCAGCTTAGGTCTTGATCTCAGGGTTGTGAGTTCAAGCCCTGCATTGGGCTCCATGATGGGCATGGACCTTACTTTAAAAAGGCATATCAGAAAATGGCTGGCCAATAATTATATGAGGAATGTTTAACCTTCCTAGGGAGTGCCCGGGTGGCCCAGTCTGTTAAGCAGCTAACTCTTGGTTTTGGCTCAGGTCATGATCTCAGGGTTCTGGGATGGAGCCCCCAGTCAGCCTCAGCACTCAGTGGGGAGTCTGCTCATCCCTCTCCCTCTGCCCCTCCCCCTGCTCATTGCTCTCTGTATATATTTCTCTCTCTCTCAAATAAATAAATAAAATCTTAAAAAAATGTTTAACCCTCCTCACAGCTTTGACACTCCCTGCAATTATTTCTTCAGGGAGAAGAACATTGAAAACAGCCTTGCATGCAGTCATTTCCTCCTCATCTTAGAAATCAGCAGTATTCATGCTTCTATCACTTGGTCGTTATCTTCAAGATTAAAGGTCAAATAGCCAGTATCATGTAGAGACATAAATGTGTATGTGAACACAGATGCATTGCTGATGTTCTCAACTTAAAAATAGATTGTATTCGGGGCACCTTGGTCTTTCAGTTGGTTAAGTGTCCGACTCTTGATTTCAGCTCAGGTCACAATCTCAGGGTTGTGAGATTGAGCGCCGCATTGGGCTCCATGCTGGGCGTGGAGTCTGCTCGAGATTCTCTCCCTCCCTCTTCCTCTGTCCCTCCCCCAACTCCACTTGCATTCTCTCTCTGTCTCTCTCTCTCCCAAAAAAAGAAAAAATTGTATTTGTCATCTACATTTTCATTGGCAACCCTACCACTGAATGCTTTTCTGTATAAGGATATTCAGAGAACTTAGAATCTGGTTGAGGTGAAAGGATGTCTGAAAAATATCAATAGAAGTACAAAGGAATATATTGTATACCCCAGGGATTGGTATGAACAAAGCCTCTTGTTAATTTTTCACTTATTATTTTCTAGGAGAATTGACTTTAGAAGAATTTATCAATGGCACGGAAAAAGATCAGGATCTTCTGGACATTGTTTCCAAGAGCTTTGACTTTTCCAATGTACTAAAAGTAATCTACAATGGGAAACAGCCAGACACAGAAGGGAGGCTTCCTTCAAACCATGTGAGAAGACTGATCTAGGGAAGGTGGAAATGAAGGTGCCGTGAGAATGCCTTTCCCGACTTTCAGTGGATGCGAAGAAATGAAAATCTCCCACGTACATGCTGTTGATTTCAGGTTTTTGTTATAATTGGTATCGGCTTGGGAAGACATCACCTAAGTCCAGTAGAGACTTCCATAAAGATCGTAGACAAAAGAATCGTTGCTTTTCTGTCTATACATTAGTGATCTCTCTGGATTAGAACATGATGATTAAACTGGGGGATTGTCTCCATATACGTTCAAAATAGAGCTCACATGTATATTTCTGTGCACACCTAAGTTAATCTGCATCTTGAAATAGCCCTGGATTATCTGGGCAGTGTCTCCATACTTTGACATTCTTCTTAAACATGCATTTGGAAAATGTGTTTCCTGCCTCTTGGCTCCTGTTGTATCTGCGTATTATAAAGGACCGAGTTCTGGTCTATAGAGAAACTTTTTTCTGTCCTTTTTTTTCTTATTCCTTACCCTGAATCCTGCCTTGAATCAGTAATAGTGTTCTGCTCCAAAAGGAAAGGTCTTAAGCTATGTAGTAAAAGAGAAAATTTCAGGCCAGGCAATGAGAACGTTTCCGCTGATTTGTTATAAATCTGGGTCCAGTTGTGCATGAAAATGCGATGCATCATCTGTAATTATTATGCCAGTTGGGGGTTTGATCAGAACAGCAGACAGCCAGGCTATGCAACAACAAGCACTTGACATTTTAAACAGTCTTGACATTATAGCTCTGACATTTCATTTTTTATATCCTTTCCAAAAAATGAAATGATGAATGAGATTTCTTGATGGGTTAGAACTTTTTAAGTTTTGGGTTCTATATCGCAGGCCCGTTAGTACATCTGTCAACGCAAGGCTTTCTCATGGAAACACAGTGGTGGCTGAAGAGCAGATGTGAACTATCTTTTTGTTAAGACCTTCCTAATTATGCTTTCATATTCAAATTTGGGTGGAAAACACACAACTGAAACTACAAAGACAGACGTGGCTGGCCCTGTCTCCTCATGGTTACAGATGTGGATAAAGTGTTGATAGAGGCATAGATGAGTCATCCATGGCAGTAGGAATGAAGCATAAATGGAGGTAGAGAAGTTTAGATGAAGACATAGATGAAGGTAGTATAGATGGACGTAGAAATATTCTGTGGTTTTCCAAACGATTTTGAGGAGATTCCAAAGAGGTACACAATATATGTTGACATAAAAGTGTTGCCGATAAAGTAAGAAAAATCATGGCAGCCATAATAAGTTCTACCCATTGGACTCTGAGCTACCTAGCAGTAGAAGGGAAAAGGGAAACATTACAGTCCTGCCCCAACAGCCCGATCCTGGCAGTGGCAGTTCATTTCATCCCTCCTCCCCCTACACACAAACATTCCTCTGAGGCACCCAGTGTCCTTTCCAAAGAAAAGTAAGGCCCAGCAGCCCCTTCTGAACTTCTATGTTCTAATAACTCTAACCTTTTCCCTTTGTTCTTCTAGCCTCAGAGGGTAGCTGCTTCCAGGAATTTCTGTGTTGCTTCGTCAGTGTCCTCTCTTTGCTTTTCCAGTCCTCCAGTATCTTTCTCACTAATACCTTATATTGATGCTGTTAAAATAATCAGTGTGGTTTCTCTTTCTCCGACTGGATCCCGACTGATTCTGTACCTTGACGGACTGAAGGGTCAGTCCTCATCCAGGTGAGTAACCCACCCCTCCTTTCCTTGCATGCCCTGATCCTTGCTCCAGAACTGAGCTGAGTGGGCTTGTTGACTCCTAATGGCCCAGTGGAGTGGCTGTTATCCATCCTCACTTGATGTCTGGCAGCTGAGACTCTGGAGAAGTAAGACCCCTTCCCAGAGTTACTGTCTGGTAGTGTCCCTCCAGCACCCCTATGGGCTGAGCTTAACAGGGAAACAACCAGCAAAGGAGCAATGTACTAAGTAGGACACCAGCCTAGCATCAAATTGTGAAATAACAGGAGGATGAAGTTGGAGCCAAGCATATATAGTCTAATTATCAACACATTTGGGATAGGCCAAGTAGACACCTTAGGATCATTTCACCACCCAGAGTTTCCATCAGAGCACCCAAGCTCTGCTCTACCCCAGGCCCCACCTTGCACTTTACGCTTTGAACCCTGTAGATCTCATCTGACTTCCCCAGGCTCCAGTCACCCTATTGTCTCTTTATCTGGATCCTGCTCCACCCATCACCCACTTTGGAATCATGAATGATTTGTCTAGTGTACCCAGGTTAGGTTTTGTTTTTGTGTTTTAGATGCTGCCTCTTGGGTTTGTTTCATGCACTTGACCTGATATCTCTCAAGTTGACCTCACAGCTTGTGGTGGAGAGAAGAGAGTGGTACCCCCCCCTTCCCTTGTCAGAGAATAGCTTCAGGGATGCCTGGGTGGCTCAGTGGTTGAGCGTCTGCCTTTGGCTCAGGTCATGATCCTGTGACCCTGGGATCAAGTCCCACATCGGGCTCCCTGCTGGAGACTGCTTCTCCCTCTGCCTGTGTTTCTGCCTCTCTGTGTGTCTCTCTGTGTGTCTTTTTTACTTATTAAGTAAAAAATATTTATTTATTCTAAATAAATAGAATCTTAAAAAAAAAAAAAAAAGGAATAGCTTCATCTGTAAGAAGGGCAGGGAGGCCCACATACACATCTCTGTTAGCTTCTTGGGTAAAAGGATTAGTAGGTACTGAGAATGTGAAGATACTAGTTGCCTGTCATAAGAAAACAGATCATAAAATAGTATCTACTTCATAGTTTTGCTGAGGATGGTCCAAGAAGGCAAAAAGTCTGAAATTCAGGTTAAAAAAAATTTAGATTAATTCATGTTAGGGTGAGATAGGAAAAAAAAAAAAAAAAGAGTCCAGGAAAACAGAACTACACCCTTTCCTTCAAGTCTCTCTCTCTCTCATAGATAAATAAATTTTAAAAAATAAAGAGAGAGAGAGAGAGAGAGAGAGAGAGAGAGAGAGAACGTGGGAGGGCCAGAGGGAGAGGGAGAGAATCTAGAGCAGACTCCTCTGAGTGTGGAGCCCAACTTGAGACTGATCTCATGACGCTGAGATCATGACCAGAACCAAAATAAAGAGTTAGAGGCTTAACCAACTGAGCCATCCAGGTGCCCCCTCAAGTCTCCATTTCTTAAGGTCAATCTCCCCAAGGTCATGTTCCTTCTCCATGTTTTCCTCTGCAGGTTTGCATCATGAACCTGGTCCAGTAAATAGTCCTGATCTACATACAAAGCCATGTTACTTGAATGAACTGGGTATTTTAAAATAAATTTCTTCCCCCTTCAGATGCTAAGCTTTAAGTAGAGCCTACTGGCCAGTGACTTTTTTTTTTTTTTTGCAGGTTTTTAAAAAAATTTATTTAAACATAATTCCTAATGATTTTACAGTAAAATTTCAAGTAAGGAATTTTATGACAAATGTGTGAAGAACTTCAACAACCTTAGGTTAATGTCTAGACTATCACTCCCACTTACCCAAAGGGCAGTTGATCCAATGAGAATTGTAACCATCTAATGAGAACCAACATCTTCCACCACATTTTTCTCTTTGTTTTTATAATGCCTTGATGCTCTGAAGGAAAGACACTATTTTAAAAAGAGATAAGGATGGAAGGTATTCAAAGATTTCATCATCTTAATCTTATAAAGATGATCCCCTCCCCCAAAAAGATTAGAGTCCTATTACATCTCTCTGTGGATTTGAAGATGCACCAGGAAGATGGCCTGCTTCTTTGGTCTAAATCTTGAGAAAGAAAGGAAGAAAAAGAGGAAAAGAGATGAGTGGCAGCTGGTCCAAGATAAGAACAAGCTCTAATATGACTTCTCTTCTTTCTCTTCACATTAGTGGCTTGTGAGTAGCTGCTCCTTCAATTAAGCCTTGACTCTTTCTGGCAGAGACACAGAACATTCCACCTAGAGAAACACCTGCTGATACAGAACTGGGTTTAGATCACAAGTCTAGGCCATGGGGGCAGGAGAATGGTTTAAGTGGGGCAAATAGCTCCTTTATTTTTCTTTCCCAAATGTGTTGGCACAAACTTAATGGAGAATTAAATGAGAAAGATAGTTTGTTTAAAATTAAATATGTGGCCGAGAGGCAAAACGAAGAGACCTAAAGGAAGGGTTAACGCATTAAAGAAACAAGCTGAGTTCTGGAGGCAACCTACCTGCTCCACCTCCCCCCACCCCCCATTTATATTAGAATAACCTTTAAATGTGAAAATGAAATACAGAAAAGTCCTGACATTTGAAACCAAACTAGGGTCTTATGCTTGCTAAAGAATCTAAATCATTAAAAGTGTGTGGACAGGGAATAGCTTTTTTAATACTTAGAGTTTGTTTCTGGGGCCAGCAGTAGGTGAGCAAAATTGGACATTCAAATAAAAGCCAGAAATACCAAGTTTTATCAGTAGGGTGACTGACAACATTGGGAAAGATATTTAGGTAGGCAGCATTTCTTGATGGAGACAGTACTGGAGTGAGACCACGTGCGGATTCCTGGGGCCTCCAACAAGCCATTTGCCCCTCTGGGTCTTGGCCTCCTCTGCTCTCCAGAGAGGGGACAAATCTCTGAGGTCCCTCCCACCTCCATTTTTTTATGAGTCCATGAAACCTTCATAATGCAGGGAATGACACCTCAGTACCTCAAAAAGATTATTAATTATTTAGAAGCAACATTTATGGAACAAATCGTTTGTATTTGGTACAAATTTTTTACTCATGGCCAATGAGTAGAGTAGTATAGAGATTGCGCTCTATAGGCTTTATGTTGTTTCCCGTTGTTACTTTTTATCCCTACCCCTGAATGGTTCTTCTTCATGTATAGAACCATAGACTAGTGATAGACTTCCTACCTAGAAGGACCAGAAAGTCTTTTTTCAGAATAAAAAAAGTTTTATCCCTAATATCCTTGGTGATTCTGCATGGTCAGGTATGAAAACCACAGCCATTCACATGTCTTCTATGAGAGAAACTTCTCTATGGTCATCCTGAAAAGGCCAATGTCCAGCCATACTCTTCCTTCTTGCATTGATCTTTTGAGTTCCTTAGAGCCATGGAGTCCTGCATACTTCATTTATAAGACATAGCAAAAAGGTGACAGACTTGCATGCATGCTCGCTAATTTAAATCCTGCCTCCATCACTCACTTGCTGTACTATGCTTGATAAAACATTTGCTCCCAATAAGTCTTGAGTGTCCACATGAAGTGACATGAAATAACAAATGTAAGCACCTAGCACAGTGCCTGGCATGTTACATCCTTAGTACACAGCTTGCTCCTTTCACCTTGTGCATTTTTAGAAGTTTAGCTACATGGAGCTAAACTTACTTCTTAGGGACCGGTTTCCATTCTGACCTAGAGGGAGGCTACATTCTTGTCCCAGACGCTTCAATATCTTGCTTCTCAAATCACGTTTATTTGGCCCTTCTAATGAGGTCTGAGAAAACAATTATCTATAAACTGTTATCTCAGAATGGGTAAAATCCTTAAAGTGCCCACAGGGAATGGACCCTCAAACTGTCAGTGCTACAGACTTTAAGATTTTCCTCATGCTGTTAACATGACAATGAGCCCTCATCCATTCATTTTCAGGCAAAAATCTTAGACTGCACGCTTGGTCTCTGCTCCGGCACATATGGTCACTGTTTTTGCTCAGAAACATTATATTTCTATAACATTTACACTTCTAATGAGCATCATAAGAAATATAAAAAACTATACTATAGTATGGAGCATATAAAAACTAATAACTCATTGATATAATTTAGATATTATGATCATCATTTAATATGTATTATTTAGAACAATATATATGAGATTATTAAGTAAAAAATATATCCGGAACTCAACTTCTTTCTTTACCGAACTATCATCCCCCCATCCTCCCCCATGCTACCAGCCTGCTCTCGCCGTCATTGTCACGCACCTGGATTATTATAGCAATCTCCTAAGTAGTCTCCCTGCTTCCAAGCTTGTCCCTCCACAATCTGTTCTCAGTAGAGCAGCTAGAGGGATCCAACTAATTCACAAGGGCAGATCACATCATTCCAAACCGCCAATGGGAATGGCCTTCAGATCCTTACCTCATCTGCCCCTCTCCTCTCCCCTCCGTTTTCTCATCTCATGGCTGCTACTTTTCCCTCATTCACACCATTTCAGCCATAATGGCCACTTGTCTCTTTCTAAAACACACCAGCCACTAGCCTCCACAGGGACTTCTTTCTTGCCGTTCTATCTGCCTGGGATGCTTTGCCCCAGATGTCAACATGGCTGTTTCTCTCACCTCCTTCAAGCTGTTGCTCAATTGGCATCTTCTCAGTGAGGTCTTCCCAGCACCTATTTAACATTTCAAATGTCCCTTCCCTCAACCCCAACACACCCTAAAGCCTCTTTTCTGCTTGGATTTATCCCATGGTACTATCACCTTCTAATCTGCTCTGTTATTGCTTATTTTGTTTATTCATTGACTCTCCCCATTAGAACACAAATCTCACAAGGCAGAGGTTTTTGGCTGCTTGGTTTATGAACCTACACTTAAGACAGAGCCTGGCACACAGCCAGCACTCAACAACTATTTCCTGAATGAAGAGAGGAACTACAAAGCTTGCCAATGATTATGTATCTCAATAGTGATGAAGCCAACGAAGCCTTACTTAGGCTCTTTGCAGTCTTTCCCCTAGTCCATGTGTCCCTTCATTGTGTCATAAAGGTCATAATGAGAAATTATTTTTTTTAATTAACCTTTGTATTAGTTTCCATGGGAACTCATATAACCCAACTGATGCTGCCATTTAAAAAAATGCTTTTGAAATTGGCTTTTAAGCAGTTTCTTGATCACACAAGAAAATCATTATGTTATCATATTATCATCACAGCTAGCTGATGGCTTTGTTTTGTGTTTTGTCCATTTTTTTAACCTAAGTGGTATTTGCTTATCTATACTCTGGTTATCTGACTTGACTACAAAAGATTTCTGGCTCTTTTTGGAATTCAAAATATATCCTCAAAGAGTAGGATGATATGCCATCACTGAGAACAAAATGGTTCTCAAAATGTGAATAGATCTTTAAGTATTTAAAGATCTAAACAAAACAAAAAACATCTAAACTATTAGATCAAAATTTAAAGGCAAATAATAAGTTGAATTTATTTGTACAGTGTGACAAAGGTCTAAAAGGTAAAAGTTCAGAAGAATTTATAAGACTCCAAAGATGGGGGAGTTACCTGCATAGAAAATTTGCAAAGGTGCAAGTAAAACTGAGTACTAATTAACAAACACCATAAAGAGTTTTCAAAGTCACAGCTAATAGGAAAAACGAAGCTCATTGCAAATTAAAACAAAACTTAGAAATAATTCCACATATCAAATTTAAATTTTCTTTTAAATCTCAATCATAAGATGGTAATAGTAGGGGAAGCAGGATAACAGATACAAGAGAATTCTTTTATTTTTGTAACTTTTCTGTGCATTTAAAATTAGTTCATAAAGTTAAAAAAAAAAAGAATGGATATTCTGTTGTATTTCATTGCTCTGTCTATCCCTGCATTGGTTCCATACTCCTTTAATTACTATAGTGTTACAGTAGTCTTGATATCTGATATCTGCCTTCTTTGCAATTGTCTCAGCTTTTCTTTTTTTTTTTTTTAAGATTTTATTTATTTATTCATGAGAGACACACACAGAGAGGCAGAGACACAGACAGAGGGAGAAGTAGGCTCCCTGCGGAGAGCCTGATGCAGGACTTGATCCCAGGACCCTGGAGTCACCGCCCGAGCCGAAGGCAGATGTTCAACCACTGAGTCACTCGGGAGCCCGTCTCCCCTATTCTTGACCCTCGGCTTCCCCATACAAAATGTAACAACAGCTTGTCAATTTCTGCAAAACCACTGCTGGGATTTTCCATTGGAATTCCAATGAATTTATAGGTCAGTTTGGGGAGAATTAACCGTGCAAGGTAGGAGCTATACCAACAACATATTGTGCATATATCTTCCTCTGTTAATGCTCCCTGAGCTCCTCTCCCAGGTCTTTATATCAGGTAAAGCTGGGCCTGATCAGAGCTTGGGTCCCTTCAGACTTACTGCCTTGTCTGATGAGTGTACAGCCTATTTTTTCACTTGGAGTATTCCCTTCTGATAAAATTTTAATCTGGAAAATAAAGCCTGTCTTCCTGTCTTCTAAACCAAGTCCCAGTTTAGCAGGCATATGTATCATGGTTTAGAGTAAATTGATGACTCTGCTTATACCAGTTTAGGAGTAGAGGATGTGGATTAATTCCAATGTAGTAGTCAAGAGCAGAAACCTAGCTCATTATTCTGTATGTTGGTAAATGGAACACCAATAAAAAATAAATTTATTATAAAAAACAAAAACAAAAAAAAATAAAAATGCCAAGTGGTAACCACTTTACAAAAAAAAAAAAAAAAGAAAGAAAGAAAGAAACCTAGCTCAAAATAGCTGAAGTTGCAAAGGGAATCTACTCTTCACATAAACATGCAGGCAGCTAAATGTAGGGCTCAGAGGATGTAATCAGCTCCTGGACCTCTTATCTCTGCTTGTCTCTGTACATTCCCTATACATTCCTGAGGCTGGGATAGATGGCCACTAATGAATCTGACTTAAATTATTCTTACAGTTCTCATTCCAGAGGAAGAGAGGCTCTCTCTTTCTCTCCTTCACTGTCTCCCTCCCTCCCCCCTTAGAACCCATATAGCAAATCTGAGGGAAGAATGACTTTCCTGCTTGGGTCATTTCCTGCATCAATCACTGGGGACAAAGCAGATGGAGGACTTGAAGAGCCCTTTCTGAACTGGTATATATTGAAGGGCAGGCTGTGTGGGGATGGGGGAGGGACCATCAACAGCCTCATCTGAATCCTAAAATAGGTTCCCTACAATGTGATTGCTGGATTGTATGATATTCTATTTTTAATTTTTTGAGGAACCTCTGTACTGTCTTCCACAGTGACTGCACCAGTTTGCATTCCCACCAACAGTGCATGAGGGTTCCCTCTTCTCCACATTCTTTTCAATACTTGTTTCTTGATTTTTTTTAGTCATTCTGATAGGTATAAGGTGATATCTCATTGTGGTTTTGTTTTGCATTTCCCTGATGATGAGCAATGTTGAGCATCTTTTCATGTGTCTGTTGACTGGGTATTTACCCAAAGGATATGAAAACACTAATTTGAAGGGATATATGCACTTCTATATTTACTGCAGCATTATTTACGATAGCCAAATTATAGAAGCATCCCAAGTGTCCGTCGATAGGTGAATGGATAAAGAAGACGTGGTATGTGTATATATATTATATACATAATATAATTATAATTAATAATAATATATAATATAATTATATATAATATATAAACACACAATGGAATCTTATTCAGCTATAAAAAAGGATGAAATCTTTCCATTTACAATAACATGGATGGGTCTAGAGAGTATAACGCTAAGCAAAATAAACCAGAGAAAGACAAATACCATGTGATTTCACTCACATGTGGAATTTAAGAAACAAAATAAATGAACAAAGTAGAAAAAGAGAGAGAGGGACAAAGCAAGCAACAGACTCTTAACTATAGAGAACAAACAGATGGTTACCACAGGAGAGGTGAGTGGGGGGATGGATGAAATAGGTGATAAGGATTAAGGAGGGCACTTGTGATGAGCACAAGGTGTTGTATGGGAGTGTTGAATTACTCACTAAATTGTGCACCTGAAACTAATATTACACTGTATGTTAACTGTTCTGGAATTTTTTTTAAAAAAATGAATGGGTTCCCTTCAGCAGAGAGGTCTGTTTCAGAAGGGAAGAGAAGCTGGGTAGAGGAGAATCGCATATGTCACTGAAGTTTCTAAAGTACTGGACCTTACTCACTACACACCTAGTGGTGTCCAACCTTTAGAGAGCTAAGTATAAGACAAAAGTAAGGTTAAACACCTTTTATTAAGTGTCATAGACACAAAAACTTACAGTATCTATGCAACTATTAGGCACTGCCTGGAAAGTAAGAAAAGTTTATAGTCTAAAACCACTGTGGAAATCCCTTTCTATTTAGGATTTTAATCTGTAAGTGTTTAGGACTATTTCCACTGCTGATGTGATCCCTGGAAGACGTCAAGCACTTTCCCCCTGCTGGCTGAAACAGGTGCTCCTAGCAGGTTACTACTAACCACTGCTCTAGGCATTAGGCAAGCCCTCCATCACTTTGGTGACTACAGAGCAGGCTGCATATTAGAATCTTCTGGGAAACTGTTTAAAATTCCCATGCCCAGGCTTCACATCTCTGCGATGGGGACCCAGGCTTCAGTATATTAAAGCTCTGCAGGTGATTCCAGTGTGGAGCCAAGGCAGGTACTGCTGATCCAGTTGGTCGGCAACCTGCATGCGACTCCTCCTAGACAGGCCTTCCTTCATACCGGGGTCTTAAAACACAACGAACTAAGACTTAAGCATGACCTTACAGAAAATGGACAAGAAAGGAGCTCTGCTTCAGTTGGCTGTAGGCCATGAATTCCAAAGAAGTTCCTGGGCTAGACTGAATTATTGATGGTATTTACGGTATATCTTAAAAATTGAAAAAAATCAGAAAAATCTAGATTTTTTCAGTCTTCTCTCGAAAAGTTGGAAGGTTGGGGAAATACTGGGCAGCAACCAGTCAGCTGCTGTTGAGTAGCAGCTGCCCTCTCTGGGCAAGAAATGTGCTTTTCAGTTTGTCCTGGTTTTTTACCACTCTATTAATATGTGCAGTTTCACTAATCAAAACCATCTGCCTAGCGTTTTCCGGCATTTGAGTGTACGGCTGCTTCTAAGTGCTGCGCCTCCCTGTAACCCGGGCAAAAATAAGTCCCTATATAATATAGCCTAATTCATTACAACTGGGTTCCCCATTGGGAGAAAGGCCTTGTAGTAAAAAGGTGTTAACAACTTGTTAACAAGTTGACAAAGTATTTATTATCCTGACCTTTTCCCCTGCACAGAAATCTTTCTTGAGTGATTGTCAGGATAGGTCATAGAGACACTAGGTTCCCTATAGATATAGGGACACAGCGATGCACATATGCTCGTAGATAAGATGCATATCATACCTCTACCAAGTCTTCCCATGACTATCAAAGGGCCATAAAAGGTGCACACGCCAATCTCAATGCTTCTCTTCACTAAGGCAAAATTAGTACCTTGAAAGGGAATTGATTCAACTCAATTTAATTCAGCAGCAACTAATAGCATTTGTGCAGGACGTTCCAATTAAAAAAAGAACCTTTCACTTGTCATCTATTTGATCCCCATAGAAGCTATATGAAGAAGGCTTTATAATGATTTGCGATATAATGCTTTATTAAAAAAATATATATTTGGTTGTTTGGATGACCTAAAGATATTTCTCAGGTAGATTTGGTCTTCGTTCACAGTCCCTGAAAATACTTTAGAGCCACAAAGGGAAAATGGATGTCTTGGTATTAAAAAAGGCAACTTTGGATCCCACTCAAGGGCAGGGTCTGGTTGCCAGGAGGACTAACTGTATGCTTAAGGGGTTAGAACTTTTATTTGTCCGCCCTCCCGCCCATGCCCCACACTCAGGGAGGGGAAGAGGGCTGGAGACTGAATCAGCCAATGTCCAGTGATTTAGTCATGGCTATTTAGTGGAGTCCCCATATAAACCCAAGAAGACACCATTTTGGTCCTTTTACAGAGAGCTTCATGCTTGAGGAACCAGAACACTCCCATGTGTCACCCAGCTGGGCCCCAAGCTCCACCAGGACTGAGCTCCACCTCTGCTTCTCCTTTGTGAAACACTTGCCCCACGTATCTCTTCACTGGGCGGTTGAAGCTGGTAAAGGTAAGCAAGCGTTTCCCTAGTTCTAAGCTGCTCTAGCAGGTTAATTGAACCTAAGAAGTGGTCGTTGAAATCTCCCGCATGTAAGCAGTCAGGTCAGCCTGGGGCTCACAACTGGGATCTGAAGGGGGGTGAGGGCGACTTTGTAGGACTGAGCCCTTACCCTGTGGAATCTGATGCTCTCTCCAGCTAGGTCAAAATTGCCTTGAATTTAAAAACGTATCTATATGAAGGAATGATACTGAGGAAACAAGAATGAATGATACTTCAATACACACTTGGAATAATAGTTATAACAATTTTTTTCAGGCTTCTTCCCCTCTTGGGACACTGATCCTAATTAGAATTGCTTTTCTCTGTCTGTTTAGTTATTTGTAGGCTTATTGATCTGCCCTCCACGGAGTGAATCTCACCCACTGTCCCTGTGTTTTCAGTTCATTTGGTGAAAAACATTGTGCCAAGCAGAGTGAGGGGTCCACTCATTTGACTTCCCCCAAATAGCTCCAGCATCCCACATTGCCCAAGATGATTAAAGGCAGTTTGGTACAGTGGCGGTTATCTTCATTTGAAGTCCAAAGACTAGGATTTTATTCCTAGCCCTGCCCCCTACTCTGTGGCCTCAAAAGGCAACGTAAATAAGGAATAGGAAATGAGCAAGACCAATGAATGCGACTTTCTGTGGCCCCCTCACTACCAACTAGCCTGTACTCCTGAAATACCAACCTCACCAAATAGCCTACTATTTTAACTTTTACAGCTTGTTCTACTTCTTTCCCCAGCACTGTTAAGACGATAAATATTATATGCATCAGGGACCAAGCAGATGTGGACAAAGGTATGTGTGTGCCCGCTTTGGTGATGTGTTTTAGTTGAAATGGTTGTGACAGCCAGGCTCTGAGGCAGGGCACAACTTGCCACTGTTCGGTGACTTAAAGTGACTGCAGTTGATTTTTAAAAGGATTGCATTTAGGCTGTTCTGCTCTGGTGAGCAGTTCATTAGGCTTGGGATGCCTGTGAGAATTGGACTATGACTTGGTGGAAACCTTGTATAAAACCAACAACATCCTTGCTGATCCAGACACCTACATGATATTTATCAGGAGAATTCTTAAGTTGATTGGGCTCAGCATTTTTGTTATCACTTCTAAATATTTGTATGTTGAATTAATTTTGCTTTCTGTTAGTAAGTTTTCTTCTCCTAAAGCAAAGAGATTTTTGTTTTCGATGAGTAAATTCTGATTTACTTCCTGTCTTCTATTGATAGGTGTCACAAAAAGTGAATCCACATAGAGGGCCGCTACTACATGTTGCTACAGACTCTAAGGAGTGTGTGTGTGTGTGTGTGTGTGTGTGTGTGTGTGTAGACATGTGTATAAAATGTTCATAAATAGTGGCTCAGTGGTTGAGCATCTGCCTTTGGCTCAGGTCATGATCCTGGGGTCCTGGGATTGAGTCCCACATTGGGCTCCCCACCAGGAGCCTGCCTGTCCCTCTGCCTATGTCTCTGCCTCTCTCTGTGTCTCTCATAAATAAATAAAATATTTTTTAAAAATGTTCATACATAGATATGACTCAATCCACACCATTGGGTGTGTAGGGAGCAACACATTATTTTTCTATAACTGAACTTAAATTCCATTTGGGATTGCCATTCTTCTGCTAATGGAAATGCAAACTCAATTCATGAGCTCTCTTCCATTCTCTCTTTCACCTGTCTAGAAAACTTGTTGAGTGTCCGTGTATAGGAGGTTGTCACATCTCCAGTTGACTTATGTAGTAATCAGGGATAATCATAAAAATATATTAAAAATATCTAAAAATCAAAATGGCACAATAAATCAAATGGATGTCTATAGTAACTAATTAATATAAGTGAACAGCACATTCTGATGACCTTGCCCTTCTGGTCTTCAACTGTTGCTTCACCCAAGCCACAGCTATGGCATTCTGTTCCCACAGCAAAACCTCTTCAAGTCTCTGTGCCACATCCAAGTGCTTCCCAGGAGCATTAACTATATTTTACTACTTTCATCTGACTTTCGGCCATGGAGACTATGTCTTCTCTACTGCTCCTTAGGTCAAGGGGGAGATTATGGGCCTTGAGATCTTCCTAGATTCTACTCAAGAATTGGATGGGGAAGAAGGTTGATGTCAGAGGGCTACACTCCTCTTGATTTCCCCTTCTTATAGAGGTTTAAGTTGGGTTTGGACCAGGTTACAGGTTGGGATCAGGTACCTGAAATGGCCAGAACACAGACCATTTTCAGAAATCTTAGCTTCTAGTTTTATTATTTTATATTAAGTTTTTACCTCTGAAAGAATCTAAAGAATATTTAATAGGGGGCACTGTAGCCTGGCTTTTCATATATATTCCCCAAATCCTGTTTAGGACAAAAATTGTATGGTTTGGAGTCCTTCAAGGATCTTTGCCTTTGTTGTTGACAACCAAGGGTCATTTTTCTAAAGTTTTGTTGTTTCATATCCACCGAGGCAACAAATGTTGCCCATTATGCAGGAGAAGGTTCACAGAATAATAAAGGATATCAAGAATGGGTGCCTTCTCTTCTGGCCTCTTCAGTCTTGGCCACAGAAATGAGATGATGAAGGCGATGTCATCGTTCAGAAAGTGTCACAGTAAGATGCACATGTTGTGCCGCTGCTGTGACCATAAGGCCTACCACCTTCCAAAGTGGACCTATGGCAAATGTGAAAGCAGAAGAGAAAGTGTCACTGGAGTGCCAAGGCTAAAAGACAAAAGACCACTGGGACCGGTCATGTGAGGCACCTAAAAATTATATGCCACAGATTCAGGCCTGGATTCCCTGAAGGAACACCTCAACCTAAGAGGTCAGCTGTCGTGGCATCCAGTTCATCTTAAGGATTTCAACGATGAGTCGCACAAGAAGTGTTATGGTTTAAAAAGAAGAAGAATGTCAAGAATGTCAAACTTCCTGGCTACTGTATATTTAAATATCCACCATCTATGCTTTAGACTTCTGACCCATCTGTCAAGTCTGTACATGGACATCTTAAGCACAAGAACAGTCTTCCTTCTTGAGAGCCCACGCATCTTTGGGCCACACTGTTGGGAAATTCTTTGTTATAAGGGTCTGAAATCTGTCTCTGTATTACTTTCCTAAGATTTTTTTTTTTTTAAGATTGTATTAATTTACTCATGAGAGACAAGGAGAGATGCGGAGACATAGGCAGAGGGAGAAGCAGGTTCCTTGTGGGGAACCCAATGCAGAACTCAATCCCAGGACCCCGGGATCACGCCCAGAGCTGAAGGCAGATGCTCAACCAAGTCACCCAGATGCCCCCTTTCCTAAGAATATTAAAAAGAAAACAACCAGTTACTCCTGTGTTCTCACTTGTCTCCAGGCCTCCTTTCAGATATTCTGTTCATCCCCTTAGTCACCCAAAGGCAGGACTACACGCCAGTTTGCATAAGATGACTTTTTTCGAATCAGAGTGTTTTGTGTAGCTTGTCTGCCATCCAAATTCCTGCCGAAATTCCTGATTAGCAGTCTGGGCAACCAGCTTGGGATCAGTATGCTTCATCTGCCAGTGAAAGGATTTCAAGCCCAGTGGCACATGTTGGAGAGAGGTAACATGTTGGTCCTTGGAATTGGAACCGCTCCACAGGCCATTAGCATGAGGCTCCATGAGCTCTCAGTCGTCCAGCTCTGTCTGGGGCTCAAGCCTCATTCATGCTCTGCTTCCCTTGTGCTCTCATCATACCGGACACTTTGTCTTTTCAATTTCTCTTCACTCACCATGCTTCCTTGTGACCCAGGCCTTTGTCCCACTATACCCACTCCTAGAAAAGATTTTTCTTCCTATTTACCCAGTATTACCCTCCTTTAGATTTTTGCTCAAATGATACATCCTTGGAAAGCTTCCCCAAGGTCCTTCATGAGATCCGTTGTTTCTTATTCTTTTCCCTTGGGAGTCACTGATTTATACTTCTTTGTCTAATTATTAATTTCCCTTAGGCTATCCTTATGGTTTATCATCCAGCTGGCACGTGGTAGGCATTGCACAAATAGTTGCAATTTTTTATTTAAATTCAATTTAGTTAACATTTAGTGTATTATTAATTTCAGGCACACATAGTTTCTGAATGAATGAATGAAAAGTCCATACCTATATGTAAAGCGAGACCTGAGCCCGCTTACTCAGTACGGCTTTCTCTATTCTTTCCTGACTCTTTTTATCTCCACATGTTTCTTTTTCCTCTTTAATTGCAGTGTCTGCTTCCAGCAAGCACTGAAATCAAATAGATGGTTAAATGTGTGTTTTTTTTCTATATGGCCAATTATAGGCTGTGGTGATGATTATTCTATGGAGTCGATCAGACCTGGTCTAATGAGCAACAGGAATCTGAAGGGAAATATTATTTCCCAGGGTCTGAGTGAGTGATTGCAGCAGAGGTGTTGTGGAAAAAAAGAAAGGGTGGGGGTGGGAAAGAAAGAAATCCAGTGACAATTTTTTTCAAACATCATTTATATTGCTTTGTAATATATACAATATATCTTGTCATTTAGCCCACCTATTAATGGAGGAAATGTTCTCCAAAAGTTTATAATAAATAACAAGTGTTCCTGGGTGGCTCAGTAGGTTAAGCGTCTGTCTTCAGCTCAGGTCATGATCCCAGGGTCCTGCCCACGTAGGATTCCCTGCTCAGTGGGGAGTCGGCTTCTCCCTCTGTGCTCTTTCAGGCTCTTTCTCTCAAATAAATAAAATCTTTTTTTAAAAAAAACAGTTGATAATAACAAACTCTGCTCTTGTTCATATTCTCTAAAATGTAGCATACCTCAGATCAGATGTCATTACAAATCTCTTAATTTACAACTTCCTTCCGATGCAGCCCACTAAGTTACATAAAACATTGCTGAAATATATCTTCATTTTACATGGAAATCAGATATGGTAATTTGAACATCGAAGGCAGGCTTCAACCGATTCTTGATTGTATTTTCATAAGTGGTAGTATTTTTCCAGTATAATTTTTTTTTTCGACAACACATTTAGAAACTCTAAGCAAGAACTAATATTCAGGAAATATTTATTCTGACCCGTTGCCTCTTTAGGAAGGCAAGTGGTCAGAATAAATGATTAGACATTCACTTGGCACAATTTTAAATGCTAACCTTGTTATACTGGTCACAAAAATGAAACAAAAGAAAACAAATTTAAGCTTGAAAAATGATGGCAATCTGGATGTGAACAGTTTGCTATAATTAAATATGGTAAAAGTAAGAAGTAAGGAACATTTATAGGAAGATGATGTTAAGTTTTAAAAACACGTTTATTTGAAACTGAACAAGAAAATAAACAAGTCAGAGATTTATGATGCAGGCATTCTGTTTACGATAACACAAGACGAGGAATCTACATACAAGTATGACTATGGAACACTGCAAATAATTCAATTACACAAAACAAATTGAAAAGGCATAAAATCACCATCTAGAGAATTGGTCACTTTAATCTTTTCCCAATAGTGTTTATTTGAAGGAAAGTCTGTTTTGATAGGTTTCTATTATTGTTAAGCAAAATAATATGAAACCTAAAGAAGCAATGGTAATTTGTTCAGTAATTTTGTCCAGTGCTGATTTGAGAAGGATGCCATTGAAAGCAAAACAATTTGACTTTGAAATATTGTTTCTGTTACTTGGGTTTCTCCTGAAATAATCTGTAAAGGTAGTTTGTGATCCAATCATGAATTCTGAGGGCCTACACACACTGCATCCCTTAAAAAAAAAATCCATTGTCCAGTTCATTATGAGGTGAGTTAGAACAGGTGATCAAGGTGAAGACCAGAAGTAGTAGGGTGGGCTTTGGAGGCGGGGGGACAGTGGAATGGTTGGAGGGGACATTTACAAGGTAGATGTATAAGAAATGTAATTCCTTTTTTTTTTCATTTTTTAACCCTTTATTTTTTTATTATTATTTTTTTAAATAATAAGTTTATTTTTTATTGGTGTTCAATTTACCAACATACAGAATAACACCCAGTGCTCATCCCGTCAAGTGCCCCCCTCAGTGCCCATCACCCATTCACCCCACCCCCCCCCTCCTCCCCTTCCATCACCCCTAGTTCGTTTCCCAGAGTTAGGAGTCTTTATGTTCTGTCTCCCTTTCTGATATTTCCCACACAAGAAATGCAATTCCTACATTAAAAACTAAATTGCTGTTGTTTCTCCCTGTTGTTTGCTCTTGCATTCCCTGTTTTGAAAAAAATGTGAAATACGTGCATTAGCAGTGAATGCCCAACATAATTAACATATTATGGATAGTTCAGTGACCTCTCTGTAAAATAATTGGTGTCTATACAAATGAAAATAAGTAGCTCCCTCTCCACACTGCTGCTCCCTGTTCTGAGTAAAGTTAGGAAATACATCATTTTTTTCTGTATAGGTCAAGATTGCCCATTAAAATGCATACTCTCTGCTTGATTCCTATTTTTGAAAATTAGTATTTCCAACTAGTTTTTTAGGCAGAACTACATTTCAACAAAGCTAGTGTGGTCACAGCTAGTGTATATCTTATATACTGACTGAATAGCAATTTAAAATAGTAAGGTCATTTCAAGTGAGGAAAATGGAATGTGTGACTTGTTTGGGATCATGAAACATTAAAATGCAGGTAGTATAATAGAAGATCAATTATTTTCTCTGTGATTTGTTAGGCTGACCTTTTGACAGCAGAAGTCCTAAGGAAAACCAGACTAATGGTCCTGCGGCCTTAAAGAAATGGAAATCTCTAACCAAATCTAAATTAAATGAACTAGGGCACAGAGTTATTTTGCACAATTGCATTATTTCCAACTGAGTAGATGCTAATTTTTTTCCCTTTGTTTCATTTTTTAAAATGACTTCCAGCAGGGATAGGAGGCAGTGGCAGCAGCCATCACCTCAGGGACAGCTGGATACCCCTTACACTGATGAACTGAAACGAAGTGAGAAAGATGAATCCACATCTCTTTAACCGTAGCCTGCATTGAGACTACCGTCCAGGGAATTCTCTAGGTGGACAGATGAGTCCATGAGGCTCTGTGCCACTAGAAAAGTGGAACTGGTGAAGTGGGCAGAGACAGAAAGAGTCATTCATTAATTTATATTTTAATTCACTAAGTGTTGTAGACCTATTATCTGTCAGACTCCGAGACAGACACTAAGGAAGCAGTTAGTAAGACAGACAGGGAGCATGCCTTCTTGGGGTGTACAAGCCTAGTGGGAGTTATTAACCAAATAAATCACCTTATGAGTCTAAAATCGCAACTCTTGAAAAAGAATATGAAAAAGGAAGACCAGTTCAGCTCACGGTTTTACAAAACAATGGTAATTCAATTACTTATTTGGTATGCATGAAGAACATTGGCCGTTTCAGACTACATTTTGAGATCTTGGAAAGGGTATATGTCATTATCCTTGGTTTATGTGAAGGCCGTGTGACTGAATTGGTGCAAAAGCACAAGGAAGTGGGATTATGTAAATTTGCTACTGTCTGGAATAAAATACAAATTTTGGGAAAGAAAATATTTGAAATTTATTTTTAATTGATTATGATTACATATGTTGGACACAGCACAACTTTTCAAACCTTGGAATCATATTGAATACCACCCACCACTTCATTTTTTTCCATATTGATATTCACATAGCACTTTTTTTTTATTAATTACATAGTTTCATTTTTAGATCATTGTAGATTCACATGGAATTGTAAGACAAATACCTATTATCCAATTTCCCCAGTGGTAACATCTTGCAAAACTTAATACAATATCATAACCAGGATATTGACATTGACATTGATACAGTTACAATATTTGTCCTACCATAGGATCTCTCATCTTGCTAAGTCACAGCCCCACCCACTTTCCACCTACTTCTATCTCTTCCTTAACCCTTGACAACCACTAACCTATTTTCCATTCCCATAATTTGCCATTATAATAATGTTACATAAATAGAATCATACAACATGTAACCTTTGGGACCGGTTTTTTAAACTCAGCAACATTCTCTGGAGATTCATTGAGGTCATTGCGTGTATCAATAATTGCATGTATCAATAGTATCAGAGTAGTATTCCATAAAATGGTTTTCTTCTTTTAAAGATTTTATTTATCTATCCATGAGAAACACAGAGAGAGAGAGGCAGAGACATAGGCAGAGGGAGAAGCAGGCTCCATGCAGGAGCCCGATGTGGGACTCGATCCTGGGACTCCAGGATCAGGCCCTGGGCTGAAGGCAGGCACTCAACTGCTGAGCCACCCATATAGCACAGTTTGCTTATATATTCACCCATTAAAGGATATCTGGATTATTCCCAGTTTTTTGCTAGCTAAAAACATTCCTGTATACGTCTGGGATAAATGCCAGGAGCAACTGATGGGTTATATGGTAATTACAGGTTTAGTTTTTAAAGAACTTGCTATACTGTTTTCCAATGTAGCTGTACCAGGTTACAGTCCCACCAGCCATATGCGAATAATTCAGTTTTTCCACATCCTCATCAGCATTTGGTGTTGTCACTATTTTTTTTTTTTTAATTTTAGGCCTTCTGATAGGTATGTAGCAACATCTCATTATAGTTTTAATCTTCATTTCCCTAATGACTAATGATTAAGTATTTTTTCATGTGCTTATTTGCCATTGGTAGATCTTGTTTAGTGAAATGTCTTTAGTCCATTACCCAATTGAATTTTAACAGTTGAATTTTGAGAATTCTTTGTCAGGTATGTCTTTTGTAGATATTTTCTCTCTGTAGCTTATTTTTCATCATATTATCAAGATCTTTTAAGGACCTAAATTTTTAATTTGCTAAAATTTAATTTATAAAGTTTTCTTTAATTAATAGAGCTTTTGGTGTCATCTAAGAACTCTTTGACTAATTTTAGATTCCAAAGATTTTCTGTTTTTTTTTTCTAAATGTTTTATAGTTTTATGTGTTACATTTAAGTCTGTGATCTATTTGGTGTTAATTTTTATATTAGATATGAGGTTTAGGTCATTGTTTGTTTGTTTATTTATTTATTTATTTGCCTATGGATGTCTATTTGCTCCAGCACCTTGAGTTGAAAAAGCCTAAATTTCCTTTCCTTTTTTTTTTTTTTGCAACTTTTCCCTTTTTTTTTTTTTTTTTTTTGTCAAAGATCAGTTGAGCATGTTTGTGTGAGTCTATATCTGGACTTCCTATTCTGCTCTACTAATATGTGTCCATCCTTCTGCCAATAACCACACAACTTTAATTACTTCAGCTATGTAAATTACAAAATTGGGTAGACTGATTACACTTTATTCATCTCTTCAAATTTTTTTAGTTAATCTGGTTAGTCTGTCTTTCTATATAGATTTATCTAAGCAAGATGTTTCAGAGATCATGATTTCCCTCATGAATATATATGTAAAACTTAAGTAAAAATTAGCAAATAGAATTGAGCAATATATTAAAAGAATCATAAGTCGTGACCAAGTGTGGTTTATCTCAGAGATATACAAACTTGTCCAATATTTTAAAAAAAATCAATGTTCAAAGTAATCCACCATACTAACAGACAAAAGAAGAAAAATCACATGATCATATCGATTCAGAGAAGGCATTTGACAAAATTCAGTATCCATTCATGGCATGAATGTTTTGGGGTTTATCTTATTTGGGATTCATTCGGCTTCTTGAAAAGTAGGTTTCTGTCTTGTGCCAAATTTGGAAAGTTTCTAGTTATTATTTTTTCCAAGTATCTTTAAGCCCCAGCCTTTTCCTCCTCTCCCTTGGAGACACCAATGACACTAATGTTAGATCTTGTTATGATCCCATAGATCCCAAGGGCTCTGTTAACTTTTTTTTATTTTCCTATTTGTGTTCAATCTATTGATTTTTCTACTATTTGATCTTCCAGTTCATGGATTCTTTTTCCTGTCCTCTCTATTCTGCTGTTGAGCCCATCCATTGAGATTTCATTTTAAGGTTTATATTTTTCACTTCTAAAATTTCCCTTTGGGGGGTGCCTGGGTGGCTTAGTCAGTTAAACATTGGCCTTCAGCTCAGGTCATGATCCCAGGGCCTGTGTCTCTGCCTCTCTCTCTGTCACTCTCATGAATAAATAAAATCTTTTTTTTAAAAAAAGGCTAGGGATCCCTGGGTGGTGCAGTGGTTTAGTGCCTGCCTTTGGCCCAGGGCACGATCCTGGAGACCCGGGATCGAATCCCACATCGGGCTCCCGGTGCATGGAGCCTGCTTCTCCCTCTGCCTATGTCTCTGCCTCTCTCTCTCTCTCTCTCTCTCTCTCTCTGTGTGACCATCATAAATAAATAAAAAAAATTAAAAAAAATTTTTTAAAAGCTAAAATCAAAAGGACAAGAAGTAACAAGTATTGGCAAGGATATGGAGAAAAAGGAACCCTCGTGCACTGATGGTGGGAATGCAAACTGGTGTAGCCACTGTGGAAGACAGTATGGAGGGGCAGTCCAGGTGGCTCAGCGATTTAGTGCTGCCTTCAGCCCAGGGCCTGATCCTGGAGACCTGGGATCGAGTCCCGTGTCGGGCTCCCTGCATGGAGCCTGCTTCTCTTTCTGCCTGTGCCTCTGCCTCTCTCGTTCTCTCTCGTTCTCTCCTAAATAAATAAATAAAATCTTAAAAAAAAACAGTATGGAGGTTCCTCAAAAAATTAAACATAGAAATGCCCATGATCCAATAAGTCTATCAAGTATTTACCCAAAGAAAGTGAAAACATTAGTTCAAATAGATATATGCAACTCTATGTTTATTGCAGCATTCTTTACTCGCATCCAGATAAGGAAGATTTGGTGTATATGTAGAATATCGTACAGCCATAAAAAAAGATGAGATTGTGTCATTTTGAACGACATGGATGAACCTAGAGAGTATTATGCTAAGTGAAATACGTTAGACTGAGAAAGGCAAATACCATACGATTCCATTCATAAATGAAATCTTAACAGCAACAAAAACCAAATGTATTAACAAACAAAAAACAGAAGCAGACCTATAAATACAGAGAACAAACCGAAGGTTGCCAGAGGGGAGGGGTTGAGGGGTGGGCAAAAAGGGGGAAGGGGAGTGGGAGATACAGTCTTCCAGTTTATGGAGCAGATAAGTCATGGGAATGAAAGACACAGCATAAGGAATCCAGTCAACGGCACAATACTGGCAATATAATCGGATAGATGGTAGCTGCACTTGTATAATGTGTAAATTTGTTGAATCACTAAGTTTTATACCAAAAATTAATGTCACATTGTGTGTCAACTATCCTCAAATAAGAAAAAGAATAAAACTGCAACTATCCATTGCTCCCTCATCCCCACATGTCCTCTCCTGCTTTATTTTCTCCTTAGCAATTGTCCTTCTATCCTACTATATAATTTAGTTACTTTGTTTATGTTCTATCTCTATTAAAATGTAAACCCCACGAGGGACATGGCATGTTGTTTTGCAATTTCACTGCTGTTGTCCCCATCATGAACAGTGCCCGGAATATACTAACTGCTCAATACATGTGATACTGTTGAATGAAGAAATTACCTGCATATCCAGGCTTTATTGATACAGAAGCAGCTTCATGTCCCAGCAATAGCTCTGACTGTCTGACTGACAGCAGCTCTGGTGACACAAGGTAAATTCTAGTAGATGTTTCTTTAGATGCATGTATACATGGATTTCTGTTCTAGCATTGTGTCACTGTATTTCTTTGATAATCTTTGTCCCTCTGCTTCTTTCTGCCTCTCCCATTCTAGACTCACCACCAATTATATGGTTTTCTCAATATTTCTAAAAGAATGACGAGATTGCATGTGATTGGTGTAATGAATTGTCATCATGCCTTGGCAAAATCCTTAGAACAGATCACATTACCGGCCAGCAGTTGTGGAACACTCTTGGGTCAGCCATGGGTCAGGGGTATATATATGACTGCCTCTGCTGGATAAACCACCTCCAAAGCAGCAAGTGGATAAGACAGAGGCCCAGACAGGAGCAGATTCTGCTCTAATATGTTAGGCAACTCTGGAGATTTGCAAAAATTTTTATCGATTTAAAAATAAAATCCTCCAATTCATTTTTTGACCATTATTCTGTATACAAGCTACTCAGCTTACACCTTAGCAAAAAAGGAAACCAAATCATGACTCACCATTTATCAGAGGCATTCCTGACCTTTTTAACTTTCTGTCCAATAGAGGACTGAGCTCTTGAAGAACGTAAGAATCTATGCAATAAATAGCAAATAGCTTGATTTAACTCAATTTCTATTTTTGAAATGAAATTGAATTTCAATCCAGACAAACAGAAAGGCTTTCCTCTTAGGTCTGTACATTGTCAGAAAAGTGGCGAAACGTTTTGCTTCATAGGATATCTTGGAGCAGTCCCACAAAACCCTTGTAAGTTCTTGGATGCTGTGTCTTACCTATCATGGCTCTACTACTACAGAGCTCTCTTGGAAGAGTACAAACAGAGAAATGTCAGAACCAACTCCTGGCCAGCATGATAGTAAGGGACAGCAGTTTGGAATCACTGTGGATTTTGGATTTTTCATAGGAATACTTTTCTGGCCCTACTCAGGGAAAAACTGTTTCCAACATGCAGGGCATAATTAGACTTATATAATCTCTCACTTTTTATACAACATAATAAATACATTATAAACAAACTGTTCCTTGACAAGCAGCTTTCAAAACACACACACAAAAGATGAAAAAAAATAACATTAAGCCTATTTTCTTCCCTAGAAAATTCCTATCACATCCAACAGCTGTTTGTTATTATGTTGTTTAGGTGGGGGTTCCTCCCCCCAGGCCATATCTAGAGATGAAAGGAAAAGGCTATTATGGATAAACCGTGATAAAATTACCAAAGCCCAAAGATCCAGTGGAATGTTTTAATATGAGTATATTTAATTTTGGAGAAGTGGGACGAATTTCAAATTTCAGTAGAAGCTTTTGTTTTCACGTCAGAACTCTTCCTCTTCCTTATTGAACACAAAGTTATTGATTATTAAACAAACGTTTATTCGATTTTCATCGAACACCTCCCAAAGCAGAGTCAAAGAGTTTGCTTTTCGCAAAAACATTAGCAGGTGCTGTTAAGCAAAATGCACATAGAGATAGCTCAGCCTTTCTGTTCTACCTTATGGAACATTCCTTTATAATTGAGTGTGTTTTTAATTCCCCTGATTAGAGTGCAACATTACCCAAATTGAAAGGAGAGAGATTAAATAGCAGCATGTCTGAGCTAGATGAATTATCTGCTGATGAGAATAGAATGACAAGCGATTGCCACGCTTTTCTCATCTTTATTTGTCCAATTATCTTTACTTGTTTAATTATCCTCGCTAGAAAATGAGGCCAATAAAATTTTCAAGACAGAAATTTGTATCATTTTAGCACAGCTTCTATTGATAAACAGCAGCCAAATAAAATAATCAGGACACAACAATGTCAACATTTAGAAAGTTTTATGATGTTGCTTTGTTAATATTTAGCACACGACTGACAGAGCCATCTGAGGGGTGGTGAATCTGGGGCGATCGTTAAACAAAAGCCTGGAAAGAGGTCGTGTTCCATATTTTTGCCTTTCCCCCTTCCCTGTGGCTCTAATAATACCTCAAGGCTATAAATTCCTAAGAAATGAAACACCAGCAGACAGAATGAGAGGAGGCAAGGCTGCAGTGCTCGTGGAACTGCATTGAAATGGAGCTTCTTGAGGGCAGAGACCATGGGACTCCCCCCTCATCATAACCCCAGGGCCTAGAACTGTGCCTGTCACATTGTAGGTAAACAATTCATCTGGGCGAAAGTGAATACATGTAGGAATTCTCTTTCTTCTATATTATAATGTTCAGTCCTCTCTTTTGACACCTTTCCTCCATCAAGAAAGGTTTACTTTATGTCAACCCTCTAGTATAAAATTGGACCAGTGGAAAATAGGGCAGTTGTAAGAAGTACATGGTGTGATTTATTTCTGTGCAAAGCCCTATTCATCTGGGTTGATGTCTCCGAGTAGAACAGAGGGTCTACCTGTGGGTCTTTGCAGGCAGTAGTAATAACTACATGATCTTGGATAAAATACGAACCTCCATCACTCTTAGGTGTTTTTTTTATTTGCATGCTCCAAAAGAGGGCTGGTTTTCAAATAAAATGATACAAAATCAATCAGTTATTGAAAACCTTAATGTACCACTGTGGTCCGGAAGGTATGAGTTTGTTCTACAACACTCGGGGACAAGAAAAGGTATATTACTTTATTTGTGTAAATCAAATTAATTCTGGCTTCGTGACTTGGCTTGTCAAGGTTGTGTGAAATTCAATTCTGATTATGTTCTGGGAGGCCCCTCCACTTCCCTGGAGGGAGGCTTTCATATTCATACTCATGCAAATACAAGTAAATGCAAATAGATGTATATTCTTATTACTTCGCCCTGACATTCTTGCCTAAAAGGCGATGTACTCTATGCACTCTTGTACACAGTGCTTTTTAAAAATGTGCACATTTCCACACCAATGGACAGAGCATGTCCTGATTCCTCTTTAGAACACTCATTGATATTCCATTGAGTGGCAGTACCAGAGTTCCTTGAATGGGATTCCTACTGTTTTCAAACTTCCACTATTGCAAATAATGCTGCAGTGTTTGCCGTACGGAAATATGATTCCGTACATACCAATGTATCCACGGGGCCAATTCTTCAAAATCAGAGTCCTGTGTCAAAGAGCAAATGAGCTTCTAATTCTCGTGTTGTCCCCTTGCCCCCCAGCGGGTGACCCCCTGCTCTCATCAGCAGCAGGTGTAGAAGTGCCTGCCTTCTGCAGGATAGTGAACTCTTGAGTCAATTTCTTCAACAGTTATAGGAAGTCTTTTACTTTTCTGGTTTTTTTTTTCCCTTGAGCTAGTTCTGATCATTTGTATTTTTCTATGAATTTACGCATTTTTGTCTAAATGTCTACCCATGTTTGCACAGGTCTATTCTTATTATCCTTTTTAATCTCTTTCTGTATTTATGGACATGAGAATGTCCTTTGCATTCCTAATATTGTTTACTAGTGCTTCTCTCTATTCTTAATCCATCCAGCTAGGCAAGGCTTCTCAACCGTGACATTTTGGGTCAGATGATTCTCTGCTTTCAGGTTGTCCTGTGTGTGATAGGGTGGTTGGTAGCATCTCTGGCCTGGACCCAGTACATGCCGGTGGTGCCCCCCATCCTGGGTTGTATTTCCAATTACAGCATGTCTGCACATTTTGCCAGATGACTCCTAAAAAGAAAGATTAGGGTAGAGGGGGACAAAGCTACTCTTAGTTGCAAACCACTGATCTAGAAGATGGGCAGTGTTAGGCCTTTTTGAAGAAAGAAGTTTGGTTTTGTTAATTCTATTTTTCCTTTTTGCCACTCTTCTTTGTGTGTTTTCTTTCTACTTAGACTCATTGATGTTCATCTTCCAACTTTTTTTTTTCTTCCAACTTTTTATAATAGATATTTTACCCTTCAGTAGTCACCCTATTTTTTTTTTCCTAACATAAGCACTCAAGGTTCTACATTTGCCTACAATCCACAAGGAAGTGGAATTACAGTTCCATTTTAGCTTTCAGTTTTGACTTTAATTATTTCCTCTTTTATCCATGGGTTACTTAAAAATATGTTTTTACAATTTCCAAATGTATGGATGTTTAAACTTTTTTAAAAAATTGATTTCTAACTTAGTTTCATTGTCAAGGAATATGTCTGTGTAGTCCTGGTGCTTTGACATATATTGAGACTCATTTATAGCTTAGAATGTGGTTAGTGATTTTCTTTTATTATTATTTTTTTAATTTTTCTTTTATTTTATTATTATTATTTTTTTTTGTCAATGATTTTCATAAAGGTTCCATGCGTTCTTGAAAATAATGTCCACTGGCTGAATATAGTTTTCTATGCAAGCCCTTTTTCCCAGTTCTTCACAAACATTTTCTGATCATGTCTTACCGGGATAAATGAATGAGGTTGGTTGTGGTCAGATGAGACAGATCTGTAAGGGTGAAGACACCCAGCCCGCTGTCAGCTTTCCCTGCAACAGAGCCAGTAAGGTCTCATGTGACTTGTAAATATACTGTAACAAGTTGCCAGAGCACAGCAGCTTACAGGTTTTGCATTAGGTCAATATTGACTATGTTTTGCAAATTTTTCAAATCCTTACTGATTCTTTTGTGTATTAATTTATTAATTACAGAGAAAGTTGTGGTTACGTCTGTTATTTTTATACTTACTCTCTCTAGTTCCATAAATGTTGGCTTTACGGATGGTATTAGGTACATACAAATTTGAATTCTTAAATATTCCTAGTAAATATTAACTTCATTAGTTGCAGTGACTCTTTTATCTCTAGTCTTGCTTTCTGTCTTCCTGTCCATTTGTCTAACAGTATAACCATGCCAACTTCCTTTTATGTTATTTACTTATATTTTTTTCATCCTTTTATTTTTCAACTTTTTGTATCCTTATGTTTTAGGTATATTACTGATAGGGAGTAGGTAGGTGGATTATTCCTCCACAATTTTTGTGAAATATTACTTCTGATAAGTTTATAGACTTGATCTCTTATTAAAACAAGAAAGTTGTAGTCATAGGCTTTAATTTTTTCCATCATGGCAGTGAATTCTTTTCTGATACGATCTGCTAATCTTCCAAGTATTTATGTTTAAAAGCACTAAGATACCAGATATAACAATATTACCAGGTCAAGTGAGATAACCATTCAGAATTGCAAGTTTTTTAGGTATTTGTTAGTATTTGTTACAGGGCATGGCAACAATCTCTAAAGTCTTCAAAGTCTTACAAGAATCTTTTCTGATACTTTCAAGGACAAATTTAAATTAATAGAACACTACAAGCTGGTAACAGTTATGAATATTCACACAAGTCTCCTTGTTAGAGGAAATAAGATTGATATTCTTGTGAATGTTCTCAATTTAATACCTTATCAAATCAGACCTCTTGAATGTGTTTTATGATGCAGAAAGCTCTCTCTCTCTCTCTGTGTGTGACTTTAGGAAAGAGGGGATATCTCTTTATCTCTTTTAGACTTTTTTGTTAATTGTGAAGACTTCTACTCTTTTTTAGATGAGGCTCTGTTAACTTCATGACTTAGCATAGGAGGTAAAAGCCAGGCTTAAGATCTCATTTTGATTTGCAGAGGTGGAATAAAGGATGAATAGGATTTTACTTATTAACAGTGAAAGAAGATGCATCTAGCATTAACCTTCCATATTCTGATTTTACAAATGAGGAACGTGCTATTTGTCATTGAATGCAATGAATGCAAGAATGACCAAACTGACAGGCAAACGTCACATTTTCCTCTTTAGGTAATCCAAGGTTTAAACCTTATAGAGCAGGGGACACTGCAGCACTCTCAGTGAGAGGGACCCATTTCTGTGTTCACCCAAGTCCCCCACCACAAGATGCTGCAGACCTGCCCCTGATTAGGAGATTAGTGACTGTCCCACTTCTCCATTCCTTTCTTTTCACCTGTATCAGAGCTGAACTCTGCAACCAACTTGATTTATATCTTTGCTGGAGGCTTGTCTTCAGGGCCTACTAGGTTGAATGAATTAGGTCAGACTAATGTGACCTGGATAATTGAAAATACAGCCAGTGATCTTGTCCTTAACAATCTGATGGGGAGATTGAGAGAGTGAATGAAGTATCAATAACCAAGGGATTGTTGGTCTTTTATTAAAAATAGGTTGGTTAATATTTATTTAAAGTATCTGTAAATGTCTTGCCAAATATTTTCTTTTAAGTGATCTCCTGAAGGCGCAATTTTATTCTCTTGATTGTATTTCCTCTGAATTGGTGAATATAATAATTAATAACTATGCAAATTTAGCCTCCCTAGTCATATATAAGATATTCTAAATTTTGGGGATCCCTGGGTGGCGCAGCGGTTTGGCGCCTGCCTTTGGCCCAGGGCGCGATCCTGGAGACCCGGGATCGAATCCCACATCGGGCTCCCGGTGCATGGAGCCTGCTTCTCCCTCCGCCTGTCTCTCTCTCTCTCTCTCTCTCTCTCTGACTATCATAAATAAATAAAAAAAAAAAAAAAAAAAAAAAAAAAAAAAAAAAAGTTAAGATATTCTAAATTTTAATGGAGAGGAACAAGTTTATGCATTTGTGAGGAATTTTAATATTAATCTTCCTGAAAACTGGCTTTTTAAAGATCCCTAAGAACATTCTGAGTGATGTGGAGTCAGTCTGTAAAAGGAAAAAAAAAACAATGCCACAGATTTCACTCTGACACCCTCACCTCACCCCATATGACATCATTTTAGCACTCCTTATTACCTCTTGGGAAAAAGTTCACTAAAAACTGAAACCAAGATATTTGTGGGTATATTAGATCAAGTCCACCCACAAGTAACAGAAAACTCAAATAACAATGGCTTAAATAAAACAGAAACTTCTCTCTCACATTGAAGAGGCTGCAGGTCCAAGGCTGGTGTGGTGGTGGTCTGCGTGTTAGGGAGGTAGGTTTTTCTTATCTTGTTTCTCTGACATCCCCAGCCCATGGCCTCTTGCCTGTGATCTAATATGGCTGCTTAAATTCAGGCACCAGATCTTTCCTCCAGCTGGAGGAGATGAGGGCCAATGAAGGCCACACAGAGCTATAGGGAGGGCATTGTTCCTTTAGCTATGCATTCAGTATCAATTGCACTGGACAAAGTTAAACAGACAATCAAGACTTTACTCAAGACTATGGCAGTAGAGGATAGAAACCAAATTCCACTCTACAGAACCAAAAAAACTGGAGAGATTTTAAAAGCTGGGTGGGGGCAATCTTAGGCCAGCTGTGTTTCGGATGGGCTTTACCTAAAGGAAAAGTAAACTCTCTCCTAGTTGGGTTTTTTTTTTCTCTCAGTTATTTGAAGAATAATTACAAAAACACAATAATGTTTAATTCAATAATTAATCTTATTGGCAGAATTTCAGGTACTACTATGACTTGTGTGGGAGAGATTTTGCAGGTGTGGAGGACCCTCCCAGTGTTCTGAAAATTCATTTTGTATCACTTGTTAAGTGATTTCCACTTATGTGAGCTATTGTATTGTATCACTTGTTAAGTGATTTCCACTTATGTGAGCTATTCTCTCTCCCTTCTGTAAACAGACTGACTTTTGACCACAGCATGAAAAACACTCAGGCCAGTAGATATTCCTCTTATAACCTGTTGAGTTTCCTACACGCCCCAGCGTGGTATGCTTTCCAAGAGTCAGTGGTATTCATTTCTAAAGTTGATCTAGCTATACTTGTTACTGTAGTTACATAAGATAATTGTTATGTTTCCTAATGAAATATGGGTGCGGAAGGAATATTTTCTTTCATAATTAACTTTGGTGCTTTGGAAAAAAAATCAATAAACCTAACTTGCTTAAAAATTGCTGCCAATTTTAGATGGTAGCAATACTTATAAAAGTCTTAGAAAAAAGGCCAAAAATCTGGAGAAGTTCTGCACTTAGATTTCATCACAAATGTTTTAAAGTTTTATTCTACTTTAAAGAAACTAAAACTGGGGCTTTAGACAGTGTTTTATAGTCAGTGAGATTTAAATAAAAAATATGGCATGGAAATCCCATCATAGATGTACTCAAGAAAAAGTCTTGTCCTAGGTCAAAAGGTTAATACCGAAAAGTGTATACATTTGAGGTCAAAATGTTTATGGTTCTTTTTATTATCCAATACTTGGATCATTTTTAAAAATTAATCTACCAATTCTTGTTTCAATCAATTGAGATGAAAACAGAACAAAAGTAAAGCTCCACTAAAACTGCCCAGTTTTATAACAGACCAAGAGAGTTGTTCATTACTTCAGAGGTGGCCAAGGACACTACTGATTGAAATGCTTATTCACTTTTCATTTTGGCTTAAATACAAAGATTTCTCTAATTTTAAATGAGATAACTTTAATCCTCACCCCACCCCCCAGATAAAATGGGACAAAATTGAGCAGAAAATCGGGGTTTAGCTTTAATATTGGAATTTTTTGTGTGTCTAAGTTAGTTTTGCCTTTTGAGGGGCTTGAGCATGACCTTTGTATAAAAAAATCATCAAAATGATGATGTCTGTCTTTCAAGGTATTTAAAAGCAAGTGTCATTGATAAAATATTTTCCTGTAAAAACACTTTGTTGTTTCTTTTTAAAGATTTTATTTATGTGAGAGAGAGAGCACACATACATGAGTGAGGGGCATCAGGTCAAGGAGAAGCAGGCTCCTCACTGAGCAGTGTGAGCAATGTGGGGCTCAATCCCAGGACCCTGGGATCATGGTGCAAGCCAAAGGCAGAGGCTTAACCCACTGAGCCACCCAGGTGCCCCAGTAAAAACATTTTGATATGAATATTTTGTGGGAGATGACTTAGTGTTTATATAGAGCAACAGACTGTCATTTAGGTGGACTTATGTTTGGATTTGTCCTAAACTGGAAATCGTGTGTGTGAAAGTGTGTTTTCCAGTGTGTGAAAGCTACCATAAATTGTCATTATTTTTCAACATTTTAAAGAAATGTTTTTTATTTTGTTTTAATGATAGTTTTGACTTTAAATAATAGAAACTCAGGGACACCTGGGTGGTTTAGTGGTTGAACATTTGCCTTTAGCTCAGGGCATGATCCCAGAGTCCCAGGATTGAGTCTGGCATCAGGCTCCCTGTGTGGAGCCTGCTTCTTCCTCTGCCTGTGTCTCTGCCTCTTTCTCTCTCTGTCTCTCTCTTTGTCTCTCGCTGTCTCTCATGAATAAATAAATAAAATATTTTTTTAATTTGTTTAAATAGTAGAAACCCAGTCTATTTAAAGTAGAGAAAGATTAATTATGACCAAATAGGTGGAGAATACGACAATCTAAAAATAGAGCTTGAAGGTCTTAGGGCCAACTGAAATGATCACTTCTGTACAGAGCCAGCTCTGGACTTAGACTGTGTGTTCAGATCTTGAATCTACAATTTATTTGTGCACTATTAGGGAAGTAATCTTCATCAGTCTTGGTTTTCTCATCTGTAACGTTAGTATTTAATAGCATCCATCTTTTAGGGTTTTATGTGACTAAATTAAGTATACAAGTAAACACAGCTCAGTGTCTTGTACTTAGCAAGTTTTTAATATTAGTTGTTGTTGTTATGGTAGTAAATTGATTAGTCTGATTAGTTATGGAGTCTTGAATGCCACTCTGTAGTGACTATCATCCTGCATTTACTCTTAGTTTCTGTCCTTTGTAACCGTGCCTCGCTTCCCAAAGCCCCCTTTCTATCGCATGGCATCCTTATGGCTCTCGCTTCAGTGACCACTGTTCAATCATCTATGTATAGATTGCTTCTGAAGATGAGTTAACTATCTTGATTCGAGTATTCACCTCTGATCTAGGCAGCCATGACTTCTTAGATTGTAGAACTGTTAGTGGGTAGGGTGTTTTCCCGCAGAACAGGTTAAAGGAATGACAAGCAGGATTAAGAGAGCACTTCTACTGGGTTTGTATTCTTTCTTGCTTCCTTCTCTAAATTTTGGTGTTTCCTGTTTTTAGTGTCTTATTATAAATTGTCTGTTCTGTTAATCAAGTGACAAAAAAAAAACCTCAGAGAGAGATTTAGAGCATATTTCAAAACTAATCACCCTAGTTTTACTTTGCCAGAAATAAGCGCTATAATACCAAAGGGAAATGGGTTATTGCTATTATTCTTGCAATTCGAGTGAACATTTTGGAGCTTTAACATTCTCAGTGAAAATAGCGAGAATTCATCTGTTTTCTAGTCGCAAATTTTCTCTGTATTCTTGTCTGTGCATTTTTTTCTTAGTTGAAATGTGAATGCTTATAATGAGACTCCTCTGGGACATAAGCCCTGAGAACTGCCACAGGTAAAGTATACATATTCCCTTAATAATTGCATAATGATCATAATTCATAGCTTACTAATTAACATTTAAAAGACTACAAGTTAGGTTACAGAATTACACTAAATTACACAAAAAATATATTGTAGAATTACAAAGTGGTATGAGAGACTTGGAGTTTTGCTTCTGGTCAAGATGAAATTACATTTTAGATTTACCCTCTCACTTGGATTCATATACCCTCCGACCTTAAACAATTACAACCCAGACAAAGTATATAAGACATTGGCACTCAAGACATTGGCTATCAGGCAATGGAGGACAATCATCTCTGAAGGATGAGAAATAAGGTGAACTCTACTGTTGCCATATCTTGTTGTCTAGAGAAAGTTTTCAGGCCTTAGAGCAAGTAGAGGGATTGTGGGTATTGCCCACTGATCACCAGAGCCAAGAAGATGAAGCTTCATGTAAAAAAAAAAAAAAAAAAAAGCCAGGAAGGTGGAGTACTGGAGGAGAGAGAACCGTACATGAACTCTGAGATATGTAGAGTTCCCGTGAGTAATTTAGCTGAATACTGATCAGTACATGCATGTAAGAAAGCTACCAAAAGCTTGGAGGTAAAGACCCACCTAAAAAAGATTAGAGAAAACAGTGCCCATGCCTCACACAAGACTGGACAGAGTACCTGTTTTCCACAACCAAAGCAGAACACCTTGTAATTGAGAAGGGTCTGCTGAGATTCTCTTCCTCTCCCTTTGCCCCTCCCCCAGTCACATGCACTCTCTGTCTCTCAAATAAATAAATAAATAAATAAATAAATAAATAAATAAATAAAATCTTTAAAAAAGAAATATAAGCAAGATACTAAAGGGCCAAATTGTGTCCAAGTAACCTATTTTCCAGAACAAGGCTCAAGAGTATTAATAGGATTACAATATATCCATCTCCAAACAGAGTAATTTTCACAATGTCTTCTGCACAATTAAAAATTACTAGGAATTTTAAAAAGTTGGAAAATATAGCCCATAATGAATTAAACTAGTCAGTTGAAACGCAGAAGACAGAGATGATAGAATGAGTAGATAAAAACATTATAGTAGTTGTTAAAGCTACATTCAATATGTTCAAAAAGTGAGAAGGAAGGTTAGACATGTTTGATAGCTATGTGGAAAATGAAAAAAAAAATTACTCAAGCTGGATTTGTAGAGATAAAAATTAAATTGTTTGAGATTTAAAAATATCTATCTTGGATTACTGATGGATAAACATTTTAGAAGCAAAGGTCAGTAACTTTGAAGACATAGCAAAAGAAACTATCCAAAATGGAGCACAGAAAAAAGACTGAAGTAAATGTATTAGTGAAATGTGGGAGAATTTGCAAGTGATTGAAGAACTTGATGATGAGGGGGGAAGGAAAAATATTTAGGGAAATATTGGTCATTTATTTCTCTGCATTTGATGAAAACTATAAATACACAGATTCAAGATGCTCAAGAATGTCCTAATACAAGACACATAAAAACAAACAAAAAACTACTCCAAGGCATGTTATTTAAAACAGTGAGAAGGAAAATCTTAAAACAATCAGAGAAAATAAGAAATAACAGAGGGACAAAGACAAATATGACACTAGATTTTTTTCTTCAGAAAAATGTAATTGAGAAAGCAGTAAAGCAGTATCTTTGAATTACTGAAATATATAGTCAACTCAACCACAATTATTTTACCCAGAGAAAAGCTTTCAAAAATGAAGGCAAGTAGAGTTTTTCAGATACATAAAAGCTGAAGGAATTCATCACCAGCAGACCTGTTTTAGAAAAATGTTTAAGAAAGTCCTTTAAGCTAAAGAATAATGATAGTAGATAGAAGCCTGTGATCTGCACAAAGGATTGAAGAGCTCTGAAAATGTTAACTATAGAGATAGACATGAAGCTATTTATTATTATTTAAATCTTTTAAAAAGAGGATTGGCCTTATTAATAGAAATAACAAGGATAATTCCTTATTAAGGGAAAAATAGTAACAGTGTATAAAATAAATTAATCCCAGAGCACAAAAGCCAGAAGGGCAGAAGTAGAAGTACACTGTTTTAAGGTTCTTATACTATACCAAGGTAGTAGTATATCATTTGAATATAGGCTGTGATAAGTTAAAGATGCTTATTATAAACTCTGAGCAATCACTAAAATGACACAACAGACTTCTAAGTTTCCAACAATGAAGATAAAACAGAGTCATAAAAATATTACCAATGTACAGTTGGCCCTTAAGCAGCATGGATTTGAACTACATGGGTTCACTTACATGCAGATTTTTTTTTTGATAAATATGGTACAGTACTGTAAATGTATTTTGTGATTTTCTTAATATTTTCTCCAGCTTACTCTACTGTGAGAATATAGTATATAATACATAAATATACAAAATATGTGCTAATTGACTGCTTATGTTTATTGGTAAGGCTTTCAGTCAACAGGAGGCTATTAGTGGTTAACTCAAAAGTTATATGTGGGTTTTTGACTGTGGGAGCAGGGAGTTATGTCCCTAACCCTTGTAATGTTCAGATATCAACTGTAATATAGAAGTCATAAAAAGGGAAAAATGAGTGAAGAATAGATGAGAAAAATAGAAAACAGAGACCAAAAGTATTGGTTTAAACCCAATCATATCAATAACTGCATTAAATAAGAATGGTCCAAACACCCTAATTAAATGGCAGAGATTTTCAGATTGGATTAGAAAAGTAAAACAAACTCTATGCTGCCTATAAAAATGCATTTTAAATAGAGAGGATATAAAAGACTTGAGTAACTCTATCAACCAAATTAACTAATGGCATTTAAAGAATATCCTAACCAACAAAAAATAGACTATGCATTCTTTTCAAGTGCATATCATCATTCACTGAGATAGACTATATTCTGGGCATTAAAGGAAGGCTCAATAAATTTAAAAGGATTCAAGTCATGTTTTCTTACTACAATGGAGTTAAATTAGGCATCAATAACAAAAAGAGATCTGGAAATTCTTAAAATACTTGGATACTAAGTAACACACTTCTAAATAACCCATGGGCCAAAGAAGAAATCAAACAGAAAGTAGAAATATTTGAAATAAATAAAAACACAATATATCAAAATTTGTGGGAGATTTATAAGACCAAATACCTAGTTTAGACAAGAAGAAAGGTCTCATTACTGACCTGCTTTCACTTTGGGAAGCTAAAAAAAGAAAACACACAGATGAAAACACATTGGTCAGAAAAAATAATATAGATCAGAGGGCAAAATAATGAAACAAAAATATAAAAACAATCGAAAAATTATGTGAATGGTAACTGGTTATTTGAGAAAATCAATAAAATTGATAAATCTCTATCTAGACAAAGTGGGGGGGGGACAAATTCCCAGTATCAAAGAGAGGTTAAATCATTAGATTCTACAGATATTAAAAGAACAATATGGGGATATTTCAAACAACTTTATGCCAAGAAATTTAACTGCTCAGATGAGAGGGATACGGTCCTCAAAAGATGCAAACTACATCATTCACTCAACAGGAAATAGATAACTTGAATAGTCTTTTCTCTATTAGTAAATTTACATTTATAGTTAAAAACCTTCCAAATTATCAGTCATCGAGTACAATTGAGTAGAATTCAAATGATATAAACCAGAGGCAAAAAATTCAAATATCTTTAGGAGCTAGTGTAAGTGAATGATGTAGATTAGTTACAGGAAGAAGTAACTGCCAAAAATACAATCAAACTTTATTTTTACTGAACCACAGTATGTATAAAAAAGTAACACAAATGCACATAATAGTGAAGATTTTGAAAATTTCAAGTCAATATATAATTAATTATTATTTCTATGTTTTTATGGCTCTTTTCTAAAATCAGGGATCTGGTTCTTTTTTCCTGCCCTTAGATATTAAAATTTTTTGGAATTTTTTATGGCATTGTAAACTTCAAATATTTTACTTTAGCATTGGCATTTAATTTTATGCCAGTTCATAATGGAAAAACAATTATTGACAGAAGTTGGTACTTCCAAATGTGGATAGAGTTCTTCCTTCTTCTCTCTTCAGGTGGATGGCTCCTCATTGTTCAATTCTCAGAATTAAAATGTTCTCCTCAGAGATGCCCTTCTCCCCATTATTGTTTCTCATTCTTCCATTTTCTTAATTGTATTTTTTCCCTAGTACTTATACTTTATTAAACTGAGACTCATCTTTTCTACACATTTCTAGCTCCATGGGGGCAGTGTCTACCTTGTTTTACCTCTGTTTTCCTCGTACACCAGTGTCTAAGTTAGTGCCTACACTGTGCTAGGAGCTCCACAAGGAACTAAAGAAAGAATGAGTAAAATCCACTAAGTCCTGATTAGAGGGCAGGACTACAGCTCCCATGTACATTTTCTTTGGTTAGTGATGACTTGAGACTCAACCAAACTCCTCTTTCAAGTGGAGGAAGGTAACAGAAAGATTTGTTTTTAAATAACTTCTTGGAGGGCAGTTTAGGAATTGAAATTGGACACATATTCTGACCTACTCATGACCTTTTAGAAGTATATCCTATGGAGATTCACTATGCACATGTTTTAAAGCAGCAATTCCTTTCCTAGGCATCTAGCCTCAATAAGTCATGTAAGTACTCAAACGTGTGGAAATGCATTCTCATTGCAATATTATTTGTAAAAGTGAAAAACAGAACTTGGAAGTAAGCTAAATGTACTTTCAAATTATTTGAATAAATTCTATGTAGTCATCAGTGAGATGCTATGCAGTCATTAAAATTATAGTATGTAACTCTACTTAGTTAAAGAAACAAGGAAAATAAGTCCCCAGTATATTAAGTGAAAAAATTTGAATAATATGTATAAATTTATTTTTTTGGTAAAAAAGAAAGAGACAACCCATGTGTGTACATATGGAAAGTTGCTCATAGTGATTATCTCTGGCAAGTGGAATATCCAAATCCTTTTTTGTTTTTATTGTTATAAGGAGCACGTATTAACTTTATAATAATTTTTTAAAGTAATAAAGATACTTCCATTTGGAAACAATACTTCTTAATTCCGCTTCTAGTAGGGATATATTTAATGTCTCATGTCTTTCAATTAGAAATTTCTTTCAATTAGGGGGTGTTTCATATCAATGAAAAATGAAAGATGTTTTTTTAAGAGTGGCTTTTATTTTTCTTTCAACATGTTCTAGAAGATACTTATGCTTAAAACATTTGTTTTATCTGAGTATTAAGTATTGTTGGTGAATTTGTGACTTCGTAATTAGGCTCAATTTGCGACCTTGAAATATTTCATTTTACATTTTACTACTAGGCATGTGTTAAGCAAATCTAAACAACTAATTTTCATGCCATTACATTTGGTGTGCAAGAACCTAAGCTCTGGATGAGAGATAAGCCACCATCCCCCTAACGAACGATTTAGATCGTCACCCTCCCATACCATGTTGTGCCGTATACGGATTTTGTTTTCTTTAACATCTCCAATAAGAGCCAGGTTATTGAGCTAGGTCACAGTCCAGCTAGTTTATAGATTCTTTCTTTGCACGAATCAATCCAAACAGTCTGATGGGATCATCATGAACATTTTCCTCTATTTCCTGGTTCTCAAGTGGGAAACTCTTTACCAAAGTGGTCTTAGAGAGGCTGACATCCTCTGCATGTAACTGCTCATCTTCATCCTTATCTAACACATAATTATTCTGTTTCTTGGGCTTCCTGTGCTTCTCCTCACAGTTGTGATCCAGCGAGGCATAGAATACCTGTGCTTCCTCGGATGCCTAAAAAAGAAAGGCATGTTAATTTTCCATTGTTATATCATTCCTTAACTTTGATGACTTCTGGGAATTTCTAAGGTCTATGAAAAACAAGCAGCTTGTTTTCTGCGCTTTGGCTACCTTGTTTTGCCAAATTTGTCCGGTCGGATGTGACAGCACAAAACAACAGCTAACTCAAGACTTTTGAGTAGAAAAACACTTCAATGAAATTTTTGCGTATTTTGATTTCTTTCTTGTACACAAAATATACACGAACATTTTGGGTGGACTCTCACGTGCCTCTCCCTCTGCCTTCACCTGATGTAGCTTTTGTGCTGCTTTTACCAAGTGACAATATTCCAATTTGTTAAGCTGGGCACAAGCACGATAGGAAGGAAGGCAATGAATATCAAAATCTACCTTATATACATTTAATAACTGGTCATTTGATGGTACACACAAAAGTCCCCAATTTTTCTACATTTTTGAGGTTTGGGAGTATCAATTATAAAGATTCAGATGACAGTATCCATTTATGTGACCAGCATCTGGCAAGAATTCTACTTTCCATCTCCCTCCCATGATTTCCTTCTCGCCTGCCTGTCTGCAGGTTCCCTCTGAGCTCATTACAGGTTGGCCTGGAGATCTTCATTTGCACCCAGGAGGGAGGGTGTGCTGGGCCTTGACCTAGAGCTGAGAGAATAAGGACAGGAGACAAAGGAAGCCTGGGGAACCAGTAGGCTTGAAGCCAACACCTTGAATTTGGTGTGGGAAAGCCTCGCCTTGAATCCTGGCTCTGTAACGTACTTATCGTGGGACCTTGGGCGATTTTGAAAAATGACTTTGAGCCTCAATCTTCTCACTTATCAGTTGAGGGTATCTATCTTCTAGTGTTAGGAATAAGTAGAGATAATATAGGTGGAAGCTATAATCATTGCCCAAAGATAAATTGGGGGATTATAGTCATTAGAAGTTGTAGGCTAAAACTTTACGACAGCTATTGAATAAACCAAAGGATTCACCCTTAAGAGCAGGCCCCAATTATATCAATTTGTGGGGGGCATGGACTAGGGAAGCAACAATGAGGTTAACAGAACTTCTAATGCATCAGTAAGCATCTCCCTGTTGCCCTCGTTTGCATGCTAAGAGTTACCTGTCTTAATATTTGCTACCAGGTGGAAGAGATGGTCCTATTTACAACCTCTCCGGTGTCTTGTCTTTATTTTCCCTAAAATAATCATTTCGGGGAAATTGCAATAGCTGCCTCACTGGTATCCTTGCTCCACTCTCTTCCCTTTGCCAATTAGCCTGGCTGTGGTCTTCAGATTATCTTCCTAAGCCACAACTTCGATAGTTTTGCCATCCTGTCTGCAAAAATTTAGCGTACAAAATCTGAGTTTCATATTCTGACATCTAAGGTCACCTTTTTTATTTTGATCCTGCTACTCCCTCTCCCCCGGCCCCCTAAACGGTATTCCAGACAAGCGGGAAAATTCACTGCTTCCCACACACACCATCTACTTCTGCCTGCTTTGCCTTTGCCCAGACAGACAGAGAAGGAGATTCAAAAATAACTAGAAGGCACTCAGTGATACAAAGGGATGGATATCTTTTTTGTCTGTCCAGCACTTTGTTCCCTTTTTTCTTTGATAAATTCTCCTTTTTATTTTGGGAAATCCTTCTGCTCTGAGTCCTGGAGAGGCTGCCAATTACAGTCCTGTACCCCAAGCCTAGCACGGAACTAAACATGTGACTCAGGCTAGAACCAACCATACCACCCATTTCCTTGGCAAAACAAGTTGGTCCAGGAATGGACATGTGAAGGATGCCTGGGTGGCACAGTGGTTGAGCATCTGCCTTTGGCTCAGGGTATGATCCCAGGGTCCTGGGATCGAGTCCCACTTCAGGCTCCCTGCAGGGAGCCTGCCTCTCCCTCTGCCTATGTCTCTGCCTCTCTCTCTGTGTCTCTCATGAATAAATAAAGTCTCTTTTTTTAAAAAAAAGAATGGGCATGTGACTTAAGCAGAGCCAATTATATGGCATCTTTGGAATTGATGTACAGATGTAGGAAAATGTGTTTTTCCTTGGCACTGGGAGGAAGAAAATCTGGGTCCATTCGTGGCTTGCCCAGCCTCCACAGAAGGGTCCATTGGTAATAGAAGAGAAGGAATTCATTAAGCAGGAGAAGCAGGGAGGAGAAATGGAGAGAGCCCTCATATTCAGTCATCTCAAAAACAAAATACACCCTTCAATCTTGCAGTTATAGGAGGCAATAATTTCCCTTTTTTGCTAACGTGGTTTGAATCTGGTTTCTCTAATTATAACTATAAGCAATTCAAATAACATATGTTTGGTCAACAGTTGGTCGACTTTATCAAGTGCTTCAGAATTCAAAGAATGTAAATTCTGAGAAAGTATCACAGATTGTACATAAAGAGTCCCTTGTGACCTCCAGAGCGTGGTTTCCTTTGAGTGTATGGGGTGAAAAAAAATATTGACAGTAGTAAAAGAATGTGTATCTATGGAAACAGTAGAGGAAAGTAAGAATCGCTTTAGGAATTAGGGAGAAATACAGGTAGAAGGTGAATTTTGTTGTTTTGTTTGTTTTTATTTTTATATATCCGGGTGATTTGTGCATATTGGTAGGTAGTGATGGTTCTTTAAAGAAAAAATGGAAAATTGAGACAAATGAAATAATTGAAGGTACAAGACCTTGAAAGAAATAGAAGAAATGATGAAAAGCATAAGTAGGGTGTTGGCTTTGGAAAGGAGAGCGGATACTTCAGACATAGGAGGAAAATGCAAGATCAGTGGGAGACTGTGACATCGAGGGGAGCAAGCTCACACTGGTGTCCCTCATTTGTATTACAATATAGGAATTTTGTGGACTCATTTTATTATTAGGTTTCCTGATGACGTCTTGCTAGTTAATAGTAGATATTGAAATTATAATTTCTGAACTGTACACACCATTTTTAAAGGGCAAGAAGCTTATTTCTTTTTCTAAGAAACAGACACTTTATCCATAAAGCTTTCTGCATAATATTGTAGACTACTTTTGTAATTGGCCAACGTAAGTATTGTAGCAGCAAACCGGGTAGTGGCTTTCATGATAATGATCATTCTAATAAATGGAATTAAGCAAATATAAAGAAATTACGTTTAATTTGTGGAACTAAATTTGTGAGAAGGATATAATAGAATAAAGGCTAATCTCCTTAGAAGTGTCTTTAAATACATAATTTATAAAATAACAGGCTTTTAAAGACATTTAAAGCTTTGCATAATTTCCACTTGAGTAAAAGCCAGATGTACCACAATTCATATGTACTAAATAGTAACTTTTATTATCAGTTTTAAGTGCCTTTGCAATTAAGGTGCGGTGCATCTCTACATTTTAGATGGTGTGGTTATATTTTAACTTTCTCTAAGAAGTTTTCTTTTTATTGTCCTGGATTTAGCAGGTCATATGAGAACATGCAGGTTTATATATCTTTTATCTAAAAAAAATTTTAGCACTAATTGAACAGCAGGTGACAGATTTGTGCATCAGAAAGTGACTTCATATTCTGCTTAAACCTTACCACATCTTGGTTTCTTAAAAACTTCAAGAATTCTGATTTTTTGGTGGACTCATATAAAGGAAAAGAGAAAAATTCTATCCTAATGGAACTTTTCGAGATGTGACCCATGTTAGGGAGGAGAATATTTTTTGTAAGACAGAACTAAGTTTAGCTTCTCTTTCTACTTAGTACTTGAGTGCATTAGGGCAAGTTTTTCATCCTTCTCAGGTCTCTGTCAAATGGAAGAAATAATGCTGTTTCCTTCATAAAACTCTAAGACAATAATACATGTAAAGCAATACGACAAGTCCTGACACAAATGACTGCAGAGGAAATGCTGGCTGGCCCTGTGACTGTTTTGAGGGGTAGCAAGAGAACACGTAATTGAAGGGACAAGATCTTTTAACTGAAATGTATAACATTTCAGGAGCGTGTAGATGAAGAATTGTGCATGGCTTCTGATGATGTCAGTGCTATGTCTGAGGATGTTGAACTGATTTTGGTAGGAAAAGGAAAAACTATTTCTTCTTGAGTTTTTATATGTTTCCACTTACATTTATATCCTATTTAACCCTACACGAGTCATGTGAAAATCTCTTGCCATTAGCCCACAGCCATAGAGCTGTGTTAAAATTTACACTCATTTGCCTTATAAAATAAAAGTATGCTCTTTTATATCCAGCTAATTTATCTTTTAACTGAAGCATTTTCTCTTTCACCCACCCCACTCTCTCCCATTCTCTCTCTCTGTCTCTCTTTCTCTCCTCCATTTCTATCACTCTCCCTCATTCTCTAAGGCACAACTTTCTCTTTCTCTCCTTCCCTCTCCCCTCCTCCCCCTGTCCCCATAAATTCCTAGCATCTAGGTCTTATGAGCATTATATACATGTCACCTTTTATGTTTATTTTTGTGAGTTACATAATTTTTTTCAACCTGAAAGAAAAAAGCTTAATTGGTTAATAATAGCATCCAGTTGTTTCCTTCAGTCTATTGCCTTTGTAATGGTACACAATTTTGACTTTTTGAGTGTGGTAAACTGTACTGTTTATTTGCCTTTGAGGTTCCCTTTAGAGCTCAGGTCCCAGAACTTGACAATATTTGGCCTGTAAAATCGCAGGCTTCAGATGTGAATCAGAATGTGCTGCTCTTATATTCTTGAAACATGCAGCTGTGCTGTGATCTAGGCTGAGCTTGACCCCTAATACAGACAATAAAACTCACCTGTGTAGGCAGGGTGGCTCCTTGCAGTTCATTTGTACATCTCTCTGGTCGGGCTTTCATTTGTTCATAGCAATTTTCATCCACTGGTTCTTGGAGATGAAACGATCATGATTTACAATGGAAAAATGAAAAATGCTGGCACAAATAAAAATACATGACCCCAAAAACACAGCTGTAAATATGAAGCCCCCAAGGGTCTTTCAACTTGTATTTTTTGTGGAGATGCAAAAGAAAAAAAAAAGGATGCACAAACAATTTTATGCATATCAGAATGTGAAGAAGTCTTTTGACCCACAGCATCACTTGGGATAAAGACTAGATCATATTAGTTTATGCCATTGCAGGATATAACAGGCTCATCTCAAGCTTCCACTGGATGTTACAGAGATCCCATGTGTTCTTTTCTATTTAGGTATGATTGCAAGTGATGCAGGGGGCCACAGCATAGTGTGCATGCACTGATGATTGCAATTTGGTCATTTTTTCCATGAGTAAGAAATTTTATTCAGAGGTATATAAACACTTATGTCCTATTTTTGAAAAAGAATGTTTAGATTATATTTTTTGTCTCAGAAATCAGTGATAGCACAGCCAGGCTGTTTTGAGGGTCTAGAGCTCTGTAATGCTGATCCTAATTACTTAGAGTTTTTGTGCAGTGTCTGATACCCAGAAGATAAGCAGACATTTTATCCCATAGGGACATGCTTATTATATCATCCTTCCCTTCCCTCCGCCTCCCCCCTGCCCCAGATATGCCTGTTTGAAAGGGAGAAGAAAGAGAGAAAGTGACTTGTAGGATGGCCAGTCCACTTGGCAGAAATGTGGATTGCACTAACTTGATCCATAGAAAAAAGATATATTTACTGCAATGCAAGTTATCTTATAATCAATCATTCAACCCTTTCTGAAAAGCAACACAGAGGAGTGATGTTTCTTGAAGCATCATCCATGGGAAACATGCATTAGATTCACCTGGAGATTTGTCAACTAGCAAATTCCTAAATCCTATTCCTAAACACTACTAAATCAAAATCTGTGGGGTGGCACCTGTGCTGCCTTAGATATGGAAATTGCAGATATGGTGCGTGTTGCACCACCAGAGTAGGTAAGAATTAAACTCTCAAATATTACAGGTGGATATGAGGATTATACAACGTGGAACAGAAGAGCAAGTTATTTTTAATAGGTTAGTCTTAAGAAATAGTTTTGATTTCTCAGAGTATACAGATTAGAAGACACTTTACAAAGAAAGGAAAGACAAAGATTTAAATACATTTTTAAAATTAAATAAAATTTAAATCCTTTAATGGTCTCACATTCCTCATTTTAGGAGAATTGCATAAACAGAGATTTAGATAGTTTTGATTTCATATACAGAGATTCAGATAATTAGTTCATTCCTAGAAATTTCTGTTAACCCCCAATTCATGAATTAAGTGAAATGCTTGCAGGGCAAGGATGGGGTTAAATGCTAGTGGTTAAAAAAAAAAAAAAGATAGATAGATAGATAGATAGATAGATAAATAAATAAATAAATAAATAAATGCTAGCAGTTACCCTCACAGCTTCTCTCATCAGAAATCTGGGATCAGATCATGGAATTTAGTGGCATTTTGTTTTGGGGTGGTTGGAATGTTTCAAATAATAAGGGATGCTGGGAATTGAAAAGTACTTGTTACCTAAGAACAAAAAATGTATAGCCTAGTCAGTGTGATTTAGCTCTTCTCTTTCCCCACTTGCCATCAATGTAGCCCTAGGTTCTCTACTTAACATGAGCAGCTAAAACCAGAGAAGCCAGTGAACATGCTTGTTGTTCCAGATTATTCACTGTAGATTTGCTTTTATAGACAGAACACAAAGCTCTGTTTCCTTGAGCCATTTTCTGTCCTAGAAATAGCTTTATTTCATAGAATTGTGTATGTCAAAATTCAAGGTAATAGTCTTCCTGTATTCACATTTCTACTACAGTAAGATGAAGAGACTATAGAAAAACAGGATATTGCAACACAATTGATATATGCAGCTTTAGAAATATATACTAAATAATATGCTAAACATTATTGAATCTATGGTTACCATTGGGATATTTAAATGTGATTGCAACCAAAAATAAGCCACCTCAAATGCTGTGGAAAGGAGGGGAGGGATATTAATTTATAAATAAATACAGTTTCTAGAAAAGTAAAACTTACCTGGGACCATGTCATCTAAGTTACCATAAATTGGTGTGTCTTCAACATAATACTCCTCCTCCCTATAATAATGAAAAGCAATTGATCTTGTTAGAACCCACTTTACACATAATTCTTAATTCCTCAGCTAAATTCTATATGTGATAGCATGTTCTTGTTTAACCCCCGCCAACCAAGGTAGATATGTTATGTGCGAGTGATTGGATGCAATGAATGTTCACGAATGCCTATATGCACGTGTGTGTATATATTTTTGACCTTTCAGGAAATAATAATAGCAAATGCTTACTCAGCACTTAATGTTTGTCAGATGCATTTTATATTTTCATTTATTCCATTCTAACAACAATCCAACCAGACAGGCACCATTGCATCCCATTTTATAGATAAGTCATTTAAGGCACAGAAAAGTCATATAATCTGAAGGTCAGAAGACTAGTAAGTGGCAGAGCTGGGACTAGAACCTAGGTTATCTGTGCTCTTAACTGTACGTTGCACTGCCAGTTTACTTGCCCTGTGTATCACTATGAATAATCCCCTAAAGCTATGTTTACTAAGTAAATACTAATTGAGAATGATGCTTAAAAAAATAAGAGGCCAAAGAAATACTGTAGACTCAGCTTGACTGATACAGTAAAATGATTGATCACCTATTACATCCATGTGGTGTGCTAAATATTTTTTATATATTATCCCAAAGTCCTGGGGAAATTCTGCAAAAATATTATTTCCCATTTTATAGATGGGAAGTCTGAGAGTCAGAAAAATAGATTAACATATTTTCCCTAGCCTTATGTGTAATGTCAGCAATAAGTACCAATTCTGAAAGCTTTTCTTTATGCCAGTGCTCACTCAACCCTCAGAACAACTCTGAGATCCACCCTCCTCCCCCACCCCCTATGTTTTTTAAATCCCTACTGTGTATATAAGGAATTTGCAACTCCAAGAGTTAAATTGTCCGAAGACAAAGATAGTAACTAGCAGTGCTAGGATTGTAATGCTAGTCTGGTCCAAAAGCCCTGAATACTATTTGCTCTTGATGTTTGATTAAATTTCCTTACAGCTTCATCTGAGAAATCCTTTTAGGATTAGCCTAGACATCCTATCATTGTCACCAGACAACAACAATGGCCCTGGTGACCAGCTTTCACGATGACAGGCTGGGAACAGAGGAACATATCAGGCTGCGAGAGTGGCATTTCATAAAATAGTAGCAACTGCTTTAACTTTGAGATTACATATCATCAAGAACTGGAGGGAATTGCATGAAAAGAAAAAAAGAACACTTATCTCAAGGCATATTTTACTCCCTATGCTTCTGAAAGAAGACACAGTATATGTAAATAGTAAGTAGGTGTCTTTAAAAAAACAGATCAAATGATACTTGTATGAAATGGCTTGAAAAGTCCAGATGCTGGCATGTATATCTCTCATCTGATAACAAAGGAACTCATCTGTAACCTTTCTTTCCATCAGTAATTCAATACAGCTTAATATTGGGATATGGAGTAGTCCCTGTTCATGGTTTTTCACCGGCTGCACAGAGAATATAATAGCAAAAGGTGAAGAATTTTTAATAAGACAATCCATCCATTTTCCTAGCTCACACAGATAGCAGATACAACCTGCAAATGATAAATCATGTCCAAAAAATGAATATCATTTCATTCCCTATGAATGAAAATAAGATGTGATTTATAATGCAGTGCCCTGTGTCTGCAGGCAGGTCTCAAATGATTAATCATCCCGAATAAACTATTATAAAGGAACAGTTGCCTAACCAACAAATTAAAAAACATATTTTTACTTAGCAATGCCAAATAGCTCCAGCCTATTTCAAATATCTAATAAACTTTAAGCACAAATGTTTGTTAGTGTTTTATGTGGAAGATCAATTACTATTAAAAATAGATTAATAAATAAGCCCATATCCCAGAGGCCAGTGCAGCGCTCTGAACATGGCCTGCTGACCAATAAGCACATTTATTGATACTCCAAAATTTAAAATAATATTGATTGTATTTTTTGCTAGGGTCCAACTTTTTCTACTTTCATGTATTTTTTCTTAGTCCGTATTTTTAAAGTTTTAATATCACCATTATTTTTATTGTTAAATCCTCTTAGAAAAATGCTTAAATACTGTATTATCCAAGTAGATTAAATAAGTAAATTTTAAAAAAAAGTAAATTCAATTTTTAAAAAATCATTACTTCTATCTGAATGACTTTGGACACAAATTCTCTGAGTTTCAATTTCCTCATTTATAAAACAAGTTTATTAAACTATTTAATCACTATTGTTCTTTTCAGCTCTGAAATTCTATGATATAATTGTAGGGTTACAATACCCAAAGAAAAATTAAAGATATTTCTGTAAAACTAAATAAAGCTATTTTAAGGGGCTGGGAAATAGATTGAGGAAAGAGAAAACTTAGGGGTCTATCAGAAATTGGTTTGGTAAGTGTTATTTTGATTTGCTTAATAGGTGCTTAAACTGGCAGATATGTGCTTGGGCTCCATTCATGTATAAATGTTATACATTTAAACACATTTAAATGTTATTTAAAGCCATAAGAAAAGGTAAAACTACTGTATACAATGAGTATAGATAGAGAAGAGGTTCATTAGATGAGCCCTGGTACTCTAATGTCAAAGGTTCAGGAACCAGCAAAGGACAAAGAGCCACTGGTGAGGAGGAAAACTATAGATGAGAGGACCTGGCCTGGAGAAGTGTTTCAAGAAGTAGACAGTGTCAATATGTCAAACTCTACAGATGGACTACATACAAAGACACTAAGATTTGGCCATGGGGATTTCATTGGCGACCTTGATGAGGGCTGAGCTGGTGGATTATTGAAAGCAAAAAAACTGAGTAGAGTAGGTTAAAGAAAAAAGAGAAGAGGAGAAGCCAGCTAATATGGACAGAATGTAGATGGAACTTTCATGTTTTGCTGTAAAGCATACAGAGCAATGCAGAGGTAACTGTAGGCAATCTAGTACCAAGAGAGCTCTTCTTCTCTCCTTCCTGCCTGCCTTCCTTCCTTCCTTCCTTCCTTCCTTCCTTCCTTCCTTCCTTTTATGAAACAATACTGTTATATACCAACGAGAATAATACAAAAGGGATAGAAAAAGCAATGATTCAGGAGAGAAAAAGGAAGGTTGCTGGAGGGACACGTTATTGAGTGCATGCTCACTGAATTTTTGCTTTCTTTGGCAGGGACCATGCCATGGGTGTAGGTATCTTGAACTTGAGGTAAGAGGACTAAATATAGACCCCTGGTCCTGGGGTAGGGTATGAACCTTGGTACTGGCTTGGATGGTTGGAGACTAAGAAGTGAATCCAGTGGCATTCCCTGTGAGGGTGATGATTAATGTACTCTCAGAGCTATGCTATCTAATGCTAAACTTTTATTCTCTTGATTAGTGCTCCAATTTTTTTCTAATATATCCACTTCTTTGTGATGTCAATTAAACACAAGGTACTTATATTGCCAGTGCTTTGGAGCACTTAAAAAAAGGGGTGGGGGTGGGTCTTTTGCCAAAGCTTTGGGGAACGGAAACTGGAAAGGTCAGCCAGCATGAAGAATTCTAATGATATGGGGAAAGACACGTAGAGCAGTGACACAGAGATAGGGGTGACAAAAAAGACAATTGAGAATAAGGTTTTTGAAACCTATCTGTACTTCTCAAGGATTCTTAAGAAGGAATACTTGAAGGGACTGGGCTACTTGCAGTCACATAGGGGTGGAGGTTGGCTTATGGTTATTTGTACATTAAAACAAGTAAACAGAAGGCTGGAAATCTTGGGGTTATTTTGGTTACAAGCATGGCAGTGATCACAATAAGGGCCTTATCCGCACAACCACTTGCAAGTCTCAGATGTCTAGGAAGGCTCCCAGTTCTCTCATCATAAATGTCCTCAACCTTGAGAATGGGTGAGGAGGACAGCTAAGACCAAAAGGCAGGTTCAGGGCTAGGTTAGTGTGTTTAGTAAAGAGGGGAAGTGAAAGGAGCTTGCAGAGTCCCAGAAATCTAAGAAATCATCTTGAGGTAGGAGAATGGCTGAGACGAGATATGTTTCATCAGAAAAGCACTTTTCAGTACCACCCAGGAGCAGACCATGCAAAAGCTGCTGGGAATCTTCCCTGAGGTTTTTGAGAGAGACTCTGAAACTGAGGAGTCATGATAAATTTCAAGTAGTTGTAAACCTGAACTGATTTTCTAAATTAGGGGATAAATATAAAGCAAATGGGCTGGAATTTTCTTAGACCTTAATTTTCATCTGATAAAGCAGTATTTTTTTCAATCACCTATGCTTTATAAGGAAAGTATTACCTTATAATGTGTATTTTTCAGATGATAGAACTGAAGTTCACCGATGCTTATTTTGCTAAGACTACACAAGCCTCGTAATCACAAGAGTCTGATTAAAATCCAGAATTGTCTAGATCTTAAATCTATGATATTCTCACTGTATTAGCCTCCTAACACAGATCAAAAGACCAGAATTGTGTAGAATGAGGTTTTAAAGGAAAAATAAAGTGGCCCCAGGTAAATACCAGGAATTGTATACCTGAGTTTCTGTTACATATAGATGCTACATTGTTCTTAAAGTGATCACAATTTTTGAACTACTAGTGCAGGAAGGACAAGGATTTAGGGAAGCAGGAAGGTAAGATCAGAGAAACAAATTTCTTTCCCCTCTAGCATGGCTTCCTACCCAAACCAATGTTGGTAGAGACAGGGTGCAATGGGGAGCCTTAGCCTCAAACCACCCAAGAACTGAGAAGCATCTCCAATTTTTTTTCTTCTACCTAAGAAATATAGCCTTTATTTCCACTTGCTGTTTTAATGTTGAAGTTTTAATGGCTGGAAATAGTTTTACATTTGTTTGTTTCCTGAAGCCTCCATGTCCTTCCTATAAAGGTGATTTGGGCTCCCAAACTACATAATCAGAAATCGACAAGCTGTGAAGTACATACATAATTAACATGCCCACCACTTATTATAGATAAAATCTGCATTGTGTATTCAAATTATGCCTAAATTGAGATTTATTACAATAGATAATAGATTATTAAATCCACAAGGGACAATCTGCATTTTTCCATCTTTGCAACTCTTGTCTAGCACAACTCCTATTTGTTGAACAAATATTTATTGAATAAATGAATGAATGAGTGTTATAAAAGAACCAACCTCTTTTTCACACTTGCCCTATGGGTAAGAGCCTGGTTACTTTGAGGTGGGTATTTTACCAATTTTTCGTTCTAACTCTTACCATCTCAATCCAAGAGTACCAACCCAATCTTTAGCAGAATGATCAAATCACTAGACTTTCTATCACATTGCATCTTAATTGCCTTTCAAATGACAAATGTCAAATCAATTGTCCAAGAGATTAACTTCCATGTGGAAAATCCATATAGGGTTTTCTTTGTCATGATGTTTGTTGTTACCAACTCTGCAAATACTCTTGATATGAGATAAGGCACTGAAAATTATCTCCTGTTATAGAATCCCATGTTAAATCGTAAAAATAAAGATTTTCTTTTTTGTGTGAATCTGCCTACAGCCTACATCCTGCATCTGTCAGAGATATTTCTACATGGAGAAAAATTCTAAAAAGACCTTTTAGAGGCTAACAGCTTATAATCTTACCTACCCAGTGAGAAAGCTCTGTGTTTGTGAAAGACCTTTCTGCTTTTCAGTCTACCATTTCAGAAAGGTCTTGAAGAGTCCTGTAGGAAATTCTCTATATTTAGATGTTTTTTTTTATCCTAAAGGAGAAATCTCCAATTTAATAACACATTTGGGTCAGAATATACTGTACAAGAAAATGAAAATTCTTTGCTATGATTTACACCTTAAACCCATTGGGAAAAAAAAAAGAATCATACAAATTTCTCTGCAATTAAGCCAACAGGTATTAAAGAGAATCCATTATATCTGTAACCATATATTATTTTAGGGTTAATTTATCACATTTCCCCCATTGATTGACATTACTCTTAAAAACAGCACACCGCAGAGCACTTTTATCTAAGTATATATGTCTTAAATTTTATTAGATATTGCCAGATTTCTTCTCCAGCCTGGTTTCTTAAGAGCCCCCCAATTCCATATATAATTAGACTGCATTCTTACAATTTGGGCTAAATCCATCTGAAATTGACAGGAATTCTGTAGATACCAGATTAGGATCTCATTTTGTCCCTTAGCCAGTTCTCTTATTGACAAAGGATAAGTAAGTAACCAAGGAAGATAATAGTATAGCTTTTGATCTTCAGATAGGAGTAAAAGTGAATAAAATTCATTTCATTTTATTTTTACCCAAATATGACATTGCCGAGCCAAACCTATAAGCAATATAGAATCTGTTACTTCCCCTTATTAGTTGAGAGTCATATAACTTATTTTCTACTTACCTGGGAATATAGTCTTCAGAGTAACTGTACATTTTATCTGAAAGATATTAAAAATAGACAAATTAAAAGAAATTTTGACATACATTTGTTAAATCTTCTAGAGAATTGTGAAGTTGGTGAGGGTAGCTTAGCCTCAGTGTCAGTTCATATCTTTTTTTTTTTTTTTTTTTTTTTTTTTTTTCAGTTCATATCTTAAATCAAGACACTTGGCCACCACAACCAAGGTCCTCTGCTTTGGGCCAATCGTATATATTCTTTCTTGGTAATTTGAGATTGAAATACAGTGCAGCTTGGAGGTAATGTAGGGCCCAGATGTGTTGCCATTTTATGCAAGGGAAACAGCAAACTATGAACATGGGGACCTCTACCCATGCCTTTCCTGTGGGGCAGCCCATCATGAGTGGACCATACTGTCCTTTCTGCCTTCACGTTTCATGAAACACCTCTGCCTCCTTCTGACAAATTTCCGTCTTTGCCCTTGCTGATTTGAATAAGCTTTTCTTCCTTACCCAAAACAAGCAAATGAAAACAATGACACACACACACACACACACAAAACCTAGAAGACTTATTTATTTATTTTTGAAGTGTCTGTTAACACTTCATGTTATGTGAACAGCAACATAAAAATTATGTTCAGGAAGTTTCTCTGGTTGTGATTCTATCTCACCCACATGGTGCAAATAGAAGGAGAAAGAAGATTATATGGAGAAGAGATCAGGAAAAAGCTGGGTATACAGTCTAAAGTAATCAAAACATAGAGTGACTTAGAAGAAACAGTATACTGGTCTGCAGTAACAATACTGACCAGGGATCTGAGGTAAGATCATAAAACCATGAAAAAAATTCCGAACCCGGGTGCCTGGGTTGCTCAGTGGACTAAGTGTCTGCCTTAGGCTCAGGTCTCAGGGTCCTGGGACAGAGCCCCATGTCAGGCTCCTGCTTAGCCAGGGACTTGCTTCTCCCTCTCCTTGTTCATGCTTTCTCTCTCTCTCGCTCTCTCTCAAATAAATAAATAAAATCTTAAAAAAAAAAATTTCGTACCAAGTCTCAGAAAGTAACCCGCTGTTGAACCTTGAAGGTGGTGGTTCAAAGGCAAATAAAAGAAAATATTCTTGTTTCAAATTAAATATATGTATTTAAACTTGAAAAATTATTTTTAAGAATTTTTTGGTGAACAGTAATAGATTCATAATGAATTATTGAGGGAAATTTAGAAATTAAATTTAGTTTTAATAAGATCAATGAAGAAGTCTTTATTATCTGTTCATCAATAAATGTTCTTAGATATTGAATGGATATGTATACTATGACATTTATTATATTTTGACTGGGTATTAGTCAACGTGGAATTGAATAGAAAAATTTTGCAAAAGCTATTTCTATAAAAATGAGGCCCATTATTATCTAAGTCTCTGGAAATAAGACAGAGAAAATAGTAACCAAAGATGATCTTTCAGTTTTAACATATAAAAAATACCGTGTTTAGCAAAAATATTCCAAATGACTGAATAAGTCACCAAACAACTAGAAAGATTATATTTAGTTAGATTTATATGTGATGAAGTTGAAGTATTCTCCAGAAGGGTCATTAAATGTTAGAGAAACAGTATTGGAACAAACTATTAAAATCATCATATTGGAGGATAAAATGGACATGTCCCATGTCAGTGTATTTGGAAGAATTAAAATATATATATAAGAATTTAGTGAAATCTTAGCCTGATGTATTATGGGAAAAATTCAGGATGAGAGATGAAAAGACTTTGGATTTGGTTAGCAGCTCTTCATGCATTTGCCATGTGACAATATGCAAAGGAAACTCTGATTCTCACTTTATCCATAAAATAGAGATAATAATGCCTGTAGCATATGCAAAGATAGGGAAGATAAATGAGATAATTTTTGTTAAAAACATTTTAGAAAACGACAAGATTGATTTCAATATTATACCTTCTAAATCCAATCATATTGTCAGTCACAATTTAATTGTGCTGATTTGAATAGAGTCTCTTCATTAAATGGATTAGCTGAAAACAAGCTGATATAATTAAAATGCTATTTACAAGATTTATAAATAAAGCTTGATTTGTAATGAAATGACCAAATCTCCCTTCTGGCAAGAGGATTGTCACCAAATGAGTGTGAAAAGAAAAGATAAAAATTAAACAAAGAATTTGAAAACAAAAATAATGACATGACTTAGAATAAGAAAAAATAGGCACAGAGTCAAATATTTCCCCACACAGACTAATATTTTTAAAAAAATAGTATGGATTTTCCAGTGAGAAGTGCTTGGAGTATGAATGTTGGTGCCTGGAAGGTATGTGTATGTGTAAAAGGATAGCTTTATGGAAAGAAAATGTTGTTGGATATATTATCAGTAAAGAGAAGCAAAACAAGGTTTGGACCAAAAAGCTTTGTGGGAGGAAAAGGAAGCAGAAGCAACTCTATGAAGGATATGATATAATGATGTGATGCTTATCTGGAAGGAAAAGAAACAAACAATGTAAGGAAGAAAATAAGTATTGGGTAAATGACATTGTCCATGCAGACTAATCATATATTTTTAAAAGATTTTATTTATTTATTCATGAGAGACACACAGAGAGAAGCAGAGACATAGGCAGAGGGAGGGGAGGCTCCCTCCCCTGCAGGGAGCCTAATGTGCGGCTTGATCCCAGGACCCCAAGATCACACCCTGAGCCAAAGGCAGACACTCAACTGCTGAGGCACCCAGGTGCCCCTCGGACCATATTGAAGAAGCACCCTGAAAGGATCTTGAAAAGAGTTCAAGGTCCTCTTAGAATTTAAGTGTGTCATCTGAAGCTGGATGATGTGTACTCCTGTGGTCTTAGTAATTTCTTTCTCATAGTAAGATGTGTGGTAGCATAGGATTTCTTTAAATGGGGGAGTGCTAATCAAAAGTTTTCAAGGTTGGAGCCAAGGAGAATGGTCAGCCAGGCTCAGGCTCCTGAAGACTGCTCTGTCATGAAGGCTTATAAGCTTATTTAAAATAAATGGCATGAAAAAACAAAAAAAATAAAATAAAATAAAATGGCATGACTTAAAAGCTGGCTAATGATCTCAGTGATATTTAGCAAAATAAAAAGCAGTTTTTATATTGCTATGAAGCAGTTACGTTTGCAAGATTCTGTGTTGAGAAGAGCTGGGTGAGTTTTTACAATCCTCCCTGTGATTCAGACACAGTCTCCTTGCGGTCAGGTTCATGGTTGAGAGCGTGTAAGCAAACATTTCCTTTTATGTTTTCTCCTTTATAGTGTTTACCCTTCCGTGTGCAATACATAACAACAAGAAACAACAGCACACGGCTTAGACTCCATAATAACATTTTTGGATACATTCTTCATGTGAAAATGTGAAAAAGGTGCCATAATTTTCTAGGGAGTGGGAGATACACTGATAGGACTTTGATGTATGAGCAAACCATGCACTTACTTATCCTTCTTCTCGCAACAGAGAAGAAAGGTTGGATAAAGAAAATGTTTTGGATTCAAAGGAGGACACCGCTAATACATTCCTAGCAGAAAAAGAAATAAATATAATCCTCCTAAAGAACAAAGAATCACCTAAAAAACGTAAAGTTTATTTTGGGGAAAGGGAAAACTACATTACAAAGCCTCTAGCCAGCTCTGCTGCAGAAAACATCAAGGAGAGGCTTATCATGTCTATCTGATTGAATGTGTAGATATTGCATTGTTGCTGGAATGGAGATTTTCTTTGGTAAGCTGTTTAATACATCAGCAAAACTTACTCTCCGACTGTTCGCCATAGGTGGAGTCATCTCTTGCAAGTTCCTTAGCCACAAAGAATAGCACAAAGATGCAAAAATAAAAAGTTCCAGGAGGCCAGATACAGGGGCACTGCGTTTGCAGACCAAGCGGCAGAAAAGCTGGCTAATAAATAGAATTGAATCTCCTCTGTCTGGTCTGTCTAGGAGAAACAAAGCCCAGAGGAGCCTTTAGTGGGACTGGAAAGAAGTCAGCTTGCAGAGCTTTTCCCAGAGCCACCTGGAACCTCTGCGTGAGACAGACAGTGCTGTTTGCTCCTGTGGACTCGCAAGGGTGGCAGTCATTGCTGATGCTTGGGGAAAGGGTCAGGAGAAGCTGGGGCACTTGGGAGAGGGCTGCAGGGAGAAGAGGAGGAGGGAGGGGAACAATGGGCCTTTGGGCATCAATGAGCATGGCTAATCTTGCTAATAAAATGCAAGATGCAGGGTTGTGTGCTCACCCAGGGAGGGCAAGTTATGGCTCAAATAAAATAAGTTGCAGTAGGCGAATGGTTAGAACCAATCCTCTGAAAGCCTACGGAGAACTCTCTAAAATGCACCTGTATATGACTTAAATGGACACAGCAGTTGTTGCTAAAAATTCAGGTTGTTGCATAGACATGTTAAATGATACGGAGATGGGGCAGGAAGTGACCTGGAAGCTGGAAGGGACCTAGAGAACACAGAGATGGTGGGAGCAGGGAGGAGCCAGAGGAGCTAAGGTTCCCTGAAATACCCGACACTAAAATTAAATGAGATAAGATGTAGTCATAGCAAGCCCTTAACAAATACTTGTGGGAGGGGGGTGGGAAGCAGCAGGACCACCAAGAAGGGTGGGGGTGGGGGCTGTGCCATGTGCAGGACTCACCCCCTCAGTCCCCAGAACTGTGCTAAAGGATCTACAGAATTCTCGTGAGAACCCTGTGGTCTAGATGGTCTTTTTTCACATTTTGTAGACAAGGAAACTTGTCAACAAGGCAACTATGAGAAGATATGTCTCTTATACAAGAGATCTCCCAGGTAAATATTGAAAGCAGGGTTCTAGTTCATGACAGGTTGACTTCAAAAGCCATGATGTTAAAAACAAATTGAGAGAAGTGAAATTGATTTTTAAAAATACAGCAATGAATGTAATTTACCATTTCTTGCTTTTAAAAAAAGTGATTTCCCAACATCCTGCTTTTAGACAAAGTAATTTATGGCATGCCTGAGGCAGTTAGGGTTTTGTACAATTGAAATGAAAAAAGAATTAGTTTTTTTTTTTAAAGAAAAACCCTAACTTCCTTCCTTCTTCCCTTCTTTCCTTCCATCTTTCTTTACTTAAAAAGTTAGTCTACTGTCTTAGTAGTGGTCAACTAAATATTATAAGAATACAACTCCCAAAGGAGTTCATATGGTGGCAAATGGTATGAATACAGATAAAAAAATTTCCAATGTACAAACTACCAAAAAAGAGAACTGAAAAGGTCACCACTTGTTCCCTGACCCCACAAAGATCTCTGGAGGACTGCCACTGGAATCTACAGAAGGGTGAAGTACTAGTTCACATGGTTCTTCTTGTCCTGGCTTCCATTTTAAATTATTTCACCTATATAGCTCTTGATTCACCTTTTTCCTTTTTTCTTTTTAAAAAATTTTATTTATTTATTTGAGAGAGAGAGAGAAAGCATGAGCAGAGTGGGAGGGGCAGAGGCAGAGGGAGAAACAGACTCCCCACTGAGCAGGGAGCCCTATGTGGTGCTCAATCCCAGGACCCCAGGATCATGACCTGAGTCAAAGGCGGATTCTTAACCCACTGAGCAGCCCAGGCTGCCCTCAATTCACTTTTTTCTAATTCAAGGGACACTATTATCTGCGTTCATAAAATATCTTAATGGAGAAATTAGAATATAGTCATTTTAAGCTATTATATAAAGAATGCTACTACTCTTAGCTCACATTTTTCTGTGGTAGAAGCTTTTTTCAAAGGTATTAGATCATGGGTCATTCATGCATCTGGCTTATGAAATTTGTTTGAGAAAACATTTGATTTAAAAAAGAATTACTGAAATCCTTGCTAATGAAAAAGCATTGCCTGCCTGCATTTCAGGCATAGAAATGATATAATAGAGATCCTAAAACAGTGTTGGTTTTTCTGGCCAAGGACATTTGGTCAACAATGTAAAAGCAGCATGTGCTAGTGGAAACCATTCTGGGCAGAGAATTAGATAGGGCCCTTATCCTTGACTTTGCTATGAGTAGATGTGTGACCTCAGCTATGCCACTTCACTTTCTAGTGTCTCATATTTTTTGAGAGGTATAACAGTAACATTTTCTTCATATTTTATATTTGTGTTATCAACACTGAAGAAGACATTCCTAAAAGGACCAAGGACTGTCCCCAGAATCTGACCCTTGTTCTAAATTAGCTTCATGCCTAAGGCAATTTTATTAACTTGGTTTTATTTCTTTTCATCTGTTAAAATGCACCAACATTTTCTTTTCTATTCATTATTACCACTGAAATGTCAGCTAGACTTTCATATCCATCCAACCATCCATCCATCCCCCCACCTCCCCCAACACACTTGTGATGAATGCCAATAGCGCACAAAGATCGTGCCAATTGCCGGGCATTGCACTATTTCAATCGTGTCCATGAGGGTGAAAGCCAAGAGGTTAAAACTGCTGACCAGCTTGTTGAAAGGGAAAGCCAACCTCAGGAGTGTTAGATAATAAGCCTGTGGGTCAGCCTTCTCCGATCCTGATCCAGGATCCTACTGTGCTGCTGTACTTTGGAGGCTCTAACTGAATGAAGCTGAGGGGTTTGAGCAGACTGTGGAAGATTGACGAGCTAGTTTTCACTCTTCCCATAGTGTATCAGTGAGAACTTTTATGGCTGCTGCAGAATAGGCTACAATTTCATGAGCTGTTGAGTTGGAGGAGGAAAACCACATCTTATCAAGACAATTCCTTCCTCCTCTATATCTTAAGGCAGAGATAAAGCCGAGATTGGGAGTCTGTCTATATTCTAATATGATTGCATTTTTAAATTAGGAGAAGGGTGGAAAAAATATCAAATAGATTTCCTACAGATAAAAATATTCTATTGCATGACATTTCATAAAAGTGTCTTTTTCTATAGGTTTTCCAGTGACTTTTTTCCATTCAAGCTGGTCCTATCTGGCTATTTCTCAAAATGTCTTACCTTGTCGCTGCTTTTCCACATAGTGGGAAATATTGAAGATCAGTGATACAACCAGAGCTAATCCCAAAAAGGCTAGAATTATCCAGACATAAAAGCATTCAGAGCTTCCTGGAAAAAAACAAACAGACATACGTATATAAAATAGCTGCTTACCAATTTGTTTTGAATTAGGTATTCCCACAGTTAAAACCATAGTATTTATTCATAATGAAGAACAAATCCTCTGCCAAGAAATTAATTACCAGTGACAGACAAAGGATTCTTACAGATTTCAAATGGGTATTGGTGATAAGTCCCTGCATTCAGCATGGACAAAAGGAAGCAAATTTCCCACATTCTCAGTGTTGATGAAATGAAAGACATTTTCAGTCTAACTGCTAAAATTCAACAACTGGTGACTGATTATAAAAACTTTGGTTCAAAATTAAGAGCATCCAAATTATCCAGAATCATAATTTGCCACACTTTTCCCCTTTCTTTAGTCATCAGATATAGTTATACATACTTTCATTATTTATGGGTAACCACCTATCCCTATCTATAAATCCCAGGAGTATAGGATACTGTGTGTTGTGATAAAACAGTAATTCTGGCATCATAGTAACCTAGTTTTGTCAAGACTGGCCACAGGGTATTTTCCTCATACGATTTAGAGACCTGTGAATGGGTATTGGAAAACCAATTATGCTTTTCTTTACCCTTGTGAAGAGATTTTTTTTTTATTTCTGAGCCCTAAGGGGGTTTTGTGGGATAGTGCCTGTCAGTTGCCCTTGATTATTTATGGCAAGTTTTACATGTATATGAGTGATTTCTAAGATAATAACCTTGATTTTTATATATAAGTATATGTGTATTATATATAATACATATATAAAAAATACAGTATATTTGTATATAAATATATTGACTTTATGCATAATACATGATATGTATATGTGTATACATTAGTCTATACCACATATCATAAATATACTAAATAAACATTACATATTATGATATACTTATACATAACATATATTTATATTACATATATATGATATATAATATATATTATTTCTTTATATAAATATATTTTATATCTGTATATATTATAGTTTCATATATTTATATATATATAAATTAGACTAATCGTCTTAGTAGTCAAAGACTCATGTGAATGCTGACCCCAGAAAAGTAACTTATGATTCTATAACGCTATATATTTATGTATTCAACTGATACCAGACATCTCTTCTGTGTGAGGAATGGGTCCCTATTTGGGAATCAAAAGTAAAGAAATGGGAATCTTTGCCTTCAAGGAACTATTTGGTTGGGGACGCAGATGTGTAAACACAATCAGAAGTCCTATGTGACTGTAGCTGCAGCAGAGCTTATATTCCTTCATGGTCTCAGCTTCCTACATGACTGCCCCAAATCAGACATCATCCTCAGCTCTTTCAAAGAAATCTAAATAGCATAGTATTAGATACAATAAACAGAACAGGCAAATCCTTAATGGGAGGGAAATTAGTTTTGCTTCCCTATTCTGTCTTTAAATCAGCAAGTAAAGAATCCCTAGACTGAAATGTTCTTTGTGTGGCTCTCTTTTACCTATTTTTTATATCTCAAATTTGATGTTTGAATTGTTAATTTTTTTTTGAGTACTTATTGACATTGCAGTGTGTTTGTTGAACTGCTCTCAGTGGTCCTGTTAGAGGAGGTCGTTCTTTTCTGTCTCTCTCTTTCTTCCTTTCTTGACATCATTTATTTTTAAATGAATATAGTTAGGCATCTAGATGACTAAATATATAAAATAGATATGCATTTGTGATATAGATGTACCTATATGCATATAATTTGAATATTGCTTATTTATATATTCTTTGCTTTTGTTTGAACTAGCCTGTGGCTCTTTAAACACCAACAAATCTGTCTACTGCCTCTTTAATTCTGTACTATGTTATTTAGATGTTCAAAATACTGTAAACTCCACAGGAAATAGAATGATTAATGCCTTCTGCTCTGCAGTGCCAGACATACCATACATGATTTAGAAAGATTTTAAAGAATTAGTTAATAAATGGGAAAAGTTAACTGATTATGGTAGTGAAATGTATGGTTTTATTTTCTTTAAGGAAATTTTTATGTCTCATAAAGAAAATTGAGAAGATTTGAATAGTCTTTAATCCTCCAATAGACCCACTAATTAATGTGGTTAAAAACACTAAGCTTTGGAAGGGACTTATTTATCCATCATGAACATAATCTCATACTTACAAGAATTCTATAACATAGTAATCATTAACTACTTAAAATATACTAGAAATTCTAGGTATTGCGTGGTACTGCCTATATTCCTAGAACCGTTTCTTTGACTTTTGACCACAAGTGCCTGCTTGAGTATAAATTTTAAAAATTCTAGCAATAACAAAATCTAGAATAACATGTGAGATTCTCTATTAAAGCATAAATGGGTCACTAACATTTTACTAATTAGCCTTTTTAAAAAGACTTACCAGTGTGTCTGGGGGATTTTTACCATGTTATTGTGTTATTTTTAGTGGCAGCATGGAATTACACAGTATGGCTGTAATATAATTCATCTACCCACCTCTCTAAAATGGACATTTTGATTTTTTAAAATGTTTTCTCTTACAAACAATAATGCAACACACTTCATTGGACAGGCATCTTGGGCATATGTGGGCTTATCTGCAGAAAGAGGCTCCTCGGAATACAATTGCTGGATCAAAGGAAATTTTTAAAGCATGCTTTCGAAGAGAGCTTGTTCCCCACCTCCCATTGATAACAGTCCTTTTCAGGTAGTTAATGTAACTATAATTGTGAACAAATGGGGCCAGCAAGCTGTCTCTTTGCCAGATGGGTCTCAGTTTCCCTCGCTACTATCACAACACAAAGGTATTCATTTTCTGCTTTCTATGACCAAATTAATGGTTAAATCAATGAATCCTGTTATTAAAGACTTCTTTTCTTCTTCGTGTATAATCACTTAAAGACCCACAGTCTAGATGCAGTTCTAGGTTCTTCCACATTTTAAAACTATTTGAGGACATATATTTGCTTTGGAAGGGACTTATTTATCCAGAAAATATAGAGGACGCTATATTTTCTATGGGATAGATCACAATTATCAATTCAGGATATTCAGTCTGTCAAGTAGACTCTAATCACTTACCGTATTTGGTGACAAAGAAATGAACTTTAGTTGCTACACAGAGGCCAAACATGTTATATATATGTCATCCATGTTCAATATTAAAAGCAATTAGTAAACTCAGACAAGCAAAAACAGAAAAGCTAAGACTCAACCATAATCCTATGATGAAGAGACAATCACTGTGAACACCTTCATTCATATACTTCCAGTCATTTGTCTTTGTGTAGAAATTGTTATGGACAAAGACATAATATTCAATTATTGACTATACTATTACCTATTTTTCACTCCAATAATTTATAGTGTGTTTCTTTTCCTGTAAATAAAATATGCTTTCATATCTGTTAGCTGCCAGATATTCCATTGAATGAATTTTCCATAATTTATTTAAACAATCCCTTATTGTTAGGCCTTTAAGTTGCTTGTGATTTTTACTTATATAAGCACTGTTGTGATGAATATCTATAGCTAAAGCTAAATACATCCAACCTTAATTTTTTTTAACATAAAAATTCTTAACTTGCTAGATTGAAGGACATACACATCTTAAAGGATTTTAATATAATGATGGCCCAGGTTTCAAAACACAATACTAAGCAGACCCTTTTCGGGTCAGTCTGGCCTCTGTCCCTGTTGTTTCAGCTGGCCCTGATGTTATGTGCATAGCTATTTTGGTTCATCCACACTACATCAACTGCCATTCCTGGCAGCTACTATCTTTCCACACACTGTCTCATATAGTCCCCTCCTTTGTGGTTTTTCGGGGAAGTTGTTCTTTTGTCTTTTTTCTGGATGTGGGTCCTTCATGAGGAGGTGCTTGCTCCTATCTCTAACCTAAGCATAGTGACTGTAGAGGGTGAGTTGCTTTGTTTCAAATGAAGCATTTGATAGATATATTAATGATTTACCTTTGGCCAAATTGGGTGACTTGTAATCTTGTTTGAAATTAGTCAAATTCTAATTTTCTTTCCTTTCCATGAACTATTTCCACAAAATGTTACTTTAGATTTCCTATCTTTTAGGACCTGTTTGTTATGCCTGCGCAATAATATACCATGTTCCAATCACTCTGAAGCACTTAGGTTTCTCAATAGATACCATACTTACCACTTCATGCCCCTATGTCTCGGTATGTTTGCCCCTTTCCCTTAAGTGCCTTTCCCCTTACCCATTTGACAAATTACTAGTCATTCTTCAGGACTACCTTTTCTTTGAAGCATTCACTCTATGCTACCTATCTACCCCAAGTGATATCTTTTATATCTCTCTATAGTTCAATGAATATTGAGGTAATATTTATCATTTATATATTTATAGGGCATCATTTATATATTAAAATCTCTCTCCGCTTGGCTGTGAACTTATCAAAGAATGGAAAGGTCATATTCATGTTGGTCTTCATGCCTCCATATCCTTGTTGTACCTATTTTTGTGGAGATTGAGATTTATAGAAGAGTGTTCCTCACTAATAAGATGCTCAATAAATGTTAGCTATTATTTTTTCATTGTATTTGAGCATGGCCAATATACAGTGTTACATAAGTTTCAGATGTACAACTTTTCTATATATTATGCTATGCTCACAAGTGTAGCTACCATCTGTGTCCGTACAACACTATTACAAATCCCACTGACAGTATTTTCTGTACCTTTTATTCCCATGGCTTATTCAATATATTTCTGGAAACTATTGTGTGTTTTTTTAAAGATTTTATTTATTCATGAGAGTCACAGAGAGAGGCAGAGACACAGGCAGAAGGAGAAGGAGGCTCCATGCAGGGAGCCCTATGTGGGACTCGATCTCAGTACTCCGGGATCATGCCCTAAGCCAAAGGCAGACATTCAACTGCTGATCCACCCAGGTGTCCCTAGAAACTATTGTTATCCTAATTCTCATATTACTACCAGTAAGACTCCTATTTTTATTTCTGCAACCTATTTAGCACAAAGTACATTCTTACTAAACATGTGTTAACTGACTAAATAAAAGACAAGTGGAGTAAAGATGGGCAATGTAATGACCAGGGCCAACAGCAAGGTTCTGAGCAAGTATGGGGCCTAAGCACACTCACAACCTTGGAGAGACAAGTTGAAGATTCTATTACATTTGTCTCTGGTACTATTGAGAAAAGACCTATCTCCCAGCAGCTGGAAAGAGATCTCTGTGAGAAGGAGGGTAGCACATTAGGCCACTGTAATCTTGGTGAAAGTGCTCATCAACAACATCCTAAATCTTTCTGTCCTGAATCCGTATTTACCAAAAACCCTATAGACTATTTTATTTTTTCCAGGAAACTTGATACAAGGAATTGGTGCTAACAGCTAGTCAACTGATTAAATTTATGGGGTATCCACCACTAGAAATATAAAATTTTATTTTCTTGTTTAAAGGGAACCCTCTTACACTGTTGGTGGGAATGTGAACTGGTGCAGCCACTCTGGAAAACTGTGTGAGGTTCCTCAAAGAGTTAAAAATAGACCTGCCCTACGACCCAGCAATTGCACTGTTGGGGATTTACCCCAAAGATTCAGATGCAATGAAACGTCGGGACACCTGCACCCCGATGTTTCTATCAGCAATGGCCACAATAGCCAAACTGTGGAAGGAGCCTCGGTGTCCATCGAAAGATGAATGGATAAAGAAGATGTGGTTTATGTATACAATGGAATATTACTCAGCAATTAGAAACGACAAATACCCACCATTTGCTTCAACGTGGATGGAACTGGAGGATATTATGCTGAGTGAAATAAGTCAATCGGAGAAGGGCAAACAGTGTATGTTCTCATTCATTTGGGGAATATGAATAATAGTGAAAGGGAATATAAAGGAAGGGAGAAGAAATGTTGGGAAATATCAGGAAGGGAGACAGAACATAAAGACTCCTAACTCGGGGAAACGAACTAGGGGTGGTGGAAGGGGAGGAGGGCGGGGGGTGGGGGTGAATGGGTGACGGGCACTGAAGTGGACACTTGACGGGATGAGCACTGGGTGTTTTTCTGTATGTTGGTAAATTGAACACCAATAAAAATTAATTAAAATAAATAAATAAATAAAAATCAGTCTTTGGGAGTTTGGTTAGGGTCAATGAAATCTCTGGGAAAAAAGAATTTAGAAAACACCACTAGTTGAGGTAAGCAGTCTGAGCCAGCCAGATACAACCCTAGGAAATATATGCCTGCATAAAACTGGAATGTTAATGACATAAGAGTCAGGGTAAGAAGAAATAATCTCTTCACAAAATGCACAATAGCTTTCAGAGGCATGAAATGGGATGTGCTTTCAATCTCTTCAACTTTTCCTTGAAGACTAATGTTTCCATTTTTACTTATTAAATACACAAGCTCCTACTATGAAAAGACACAAATAAGGGTTTCCTGTATACTGATAACATGGTTATCATAAATCAAGAGTGGCCTCATGAAATAGTTGTTCTGTCTGGTTATTATTAGAGGAAGAATGGACAAAATGTAACTGCTTAACATTCAAATTGTTTTAGACAATATCCATTATTATTTTTTCAGCCTAGTAAATATATACCATAACATAGTATAATATAATATAGCTTATGTAAGAACATATCACAACTAATTTTTTATAGAGCTGATGAGAAAGTTGCTTTGTTTGCATTTGATAGATATATTAATGATTTCCTTTTGGCCAAATTGGGTGACTTGTAATCTTATGTCAGAAATAGTCAAATCTACTTTTTCCAAAGACATACAGATGGCTAACAGACACATAAAAAGATGCTCAACATCACTTATCATCAGGGAAATACAAGTCAAAACTATAATGAGATACCACCTCACACCTCTCAGAATAGCTAAAATTAACAGTACAGAAAACAGCAGCTATTGGGGAGGATATGGAGAAAAGGGAGCCCTCTTGCACTGCTGGTGGGAATGCAAACTAGTGCAGCCACTCTAGAAAACAACGTGGAGTTTTCTCAAAAAGTTAAAAATAGAACTACCCTACCATCCAGCAATTGCACTACTAGGTATTCACCCAAAGGAAATAAAAATACTAATCTGAAGGATACATGCACCGTGATGTTTATAGAAGCATCATAAACAATAGCCAAATTATGGAAAGAGCCCAAATGTCCATTTACTGATGAATGGATAAAGAAGATGTTGTGTATACACATATACACACAATGGAATATTACTCAGTCATCAGAAAGAATTAAATCTTGCCATTCTCAATGACATGTTTGGAGCTAGACAGTATATGCTAAGTGAAATAAGTCAGAGAAAGAAAATATCCTATGATTTCACTCATATGTATAATTTAAGAAATAAAACAGATGAGCATAGGGAACAAAAGAGAGGCAAGTCATAGAAAACTGAAGGTGGCTGGAGGGAGGTTGGGGGGCGGATTAAATGGATGATGGGCATTAAGAAGGTCACTTGTGATAAGCACTAGGTGTTGTATTTTACATGATAAATCGCTAAACTACTCCTGAAACTAATATTACAATACATGTTAACTAACTGAAATTTAAATAAAAACTTGAAAAAAAGAAAAACAGTTTACTTCAGAAAATTTGTAATTGGAAAAAAAAAAAAAGTCCTGTCTAGAATTATTGCATCAAATACAAAGGCATATACTTTGGAACCTTGATCATTCACCCATGCACATGCTGAAAGGATGTAAAACTGATTTTGGAAGGAAATTTTCACCCTGCCTATAGGTTCTCCCAAGATCTACTTCTTTTTTTTTTTTTAAGATTTTTATTTATTTATTCATGAGAGAGAGAGAGAGAGAAAGAGAGAGAGAGAGAGAGAGAGAGAAGAGAGGCAGAGACACAGGCAGAGGGAGAAGCAGGCTCCATGCAGGGAGCCTGATGTGGGACTCAATCCTGGGACTCCAGGATCAGGCTCTGGGCTGAAGGCAGACGCTAAACCGCTGAGCCACCCAGGGAGTCTCCCAAGATCTGCTTCTAAAGGGAGATAGAACTGGCTTCGATAGCTTCCTATTCTGGGACATGTCCCAGTTAATGTTCCTAAAATGTTTTAAGAGAATATCAAAGCTGTTTCCATTTCAGCTGACAATCTGCCCTAAAATGTCAACAAAATATTGAACTTCAGGTTGTAGTCAGAAAATAAAAATTAAAACACTTTGTTGTTCTTTTTGTTCTCTTCCATTTTGTACAGTTTCTGCCTATGTTATCAGGGCAAAATTAATTTTGATTTAAGGAAAAGAACCAATTGTGTGAAACTTGCTATTGAATTCATTAATTATAATGATTCTATGGACTAGAAGATATTGTTTAATGTATCACTTGGCATCTTAGGTAGAAGAAGCTGGGAATCTCAAGAACTGGCACATTTTCATTCTTATATAGTTCATGTGATTATTACCATTGGCCATCTGTCTGTATTTATGTATCATTTCATACACAATCTATCTTAAGCAAATCTATGGGGTTATGGTATACCCATTTTTGTGGCCTAATCATATCCCTCCCTCCTTATTTTCCTTTGTCTTGATCTATTTGGTTATCTTTTATACTGTACTATATACTTCAATGTACTTTGAATACCTCTTTTTCTGTGGGAGGGGAAAGAAAGCAAATACATACATAAAAAAGAAAAATAGATCTCTAGAACTTATCCTTGAGAGAACTAACAATTTACTTCATACTTAGTAGGGTTTTTTCCCTTTCCAGTTCTCATAGCCTCTAGTATTTAGTATAGATTCAATAAATAGTTGTGGTTTGGGTAAATAAAATAGAACACTGTATAAAAAGGTATACTTCAAGGCAAAACCCCTCATCTTATCTTTATAATTACACTGACTCTAGCTATAATATACCCTACCATTTGTGCAAAATTGTATTTCAATTAGAAGTTTCCCTTTATCCTTTTCAATTAAAAGGAGCACTGAAAAAGTTGTATCAGCCCATTAATTGGGACAAGAAGATAATTTGCTCTCAACTACAGAGTAACAATCAAATCAATGTCATGAGCCTACATTTTGCATAAAGGTCTTAAGGAAAGTCCTAGAAATTTTTGTGAAATATGTTAGCAACAGTAAGGCAAGAACTTAGACCACACTGTACATTCTCCTAGGGCTCGGTTTTGTCATTTACTGTAATGATAAATTTGTTTCACATAATCAACTGGAGGTTTTTGAAAACACATGCCAAATTCTAAAATATGGAGTTGGTTTAGCATGGTCTCTGGTTTTCCTCTGATTTCAGGAGTCTCCAACTCCTATCTAACCTTCTTCTGTTTTCCAAGATTCTTTTCCTTGTGTAATGTGATGTGAGCTTTAACCAGGAAGATTTTCATTTAGAAGCTTTATATTTCATGACATTCTGGATGGCTTTCATAATTTTTTTAAAAGGATTTTACTTTTAAGTAATCTCTATACCCAATGTGGGGCTCAACCTCATGACCCTGAGATCGAGAGTCACATGCTCCACCAACTGAGCCAGCCAGGGGCCTCAGCTTTCATAATTTTTTGATTGCCAACAATAAATGCCTCCATATGCAAAAAAAAATTTGCATTTAGCTACTATGTACTAAATGTATTGACTAAGTAGCTAAATGGTGGAGATTTTCAACCTGAATGGCAGATCTATGTAAATGCTCACATGCCCATGCACACACATACCTTCACATCTTCCTTCACCCAGTTGTGTTCCATATGCAGTATGATTCTCTCCAGACCCATGTGGGTATCCATTCAGTGTAGAGAATGCTTCTTATAATATTAGATGCACCAAGTGCTCAAGAATTCTTGCCCAACAAATGCCATCTTTAGTATCATTATTCCATAATTGTAAATAATTCCCTTTAAAAAACTTTTATCAAAAAGAAAAACTTTTATCAATTTAAAAAGAGCTCCCACACAATTGGAATTTAGTTCTTTACACTGTTAAAAAGCCAAAGGCCTCAGGAAGTTATTAGTGAGACCATGACAGCTAGGAAAAGCATGATTTAAGTTTCTATCTAGCTTTCAATTGCCGGGGGCTAATCGGCTAATCGTTGTAGCTTTGATTACAAGAACTCTGACTCCTTTAAAGCCAACAGTAGTTGGCAGGCACTGTATCTGGAATTCACACTTGCATGTGCTCTGGAGGGAAACTCAGCTGAGCAAATGTATTGTTTTTCTGCCGGCAGGTTTGATTCATATAGAAGCCTTTGCATAACTAACAATGGAAAAGCAATACATAAATGCCTTGTTTTTCCCTCAGGGAGTCTGTAACTGAGACAACTGTGTAAGTTTATAGTATATGGAATATGGTCTTTCATGATTGTTTCTCTTCCTTGGCTTATAAATTCTGTCAGAGTGGTGACCATCTCCTTGTTGCCTTCCACAAATATGTGCATCCACTTTAGGCACACTGGAAAGTTCAAAGAAAAAGTTCTGCTATAACCATCCCTATGGATCCTATGAGTAACAAGAATTTTTCTTACTGTGATGATGGTTTGGTGTGGCACTAGGTGCATCCTTGATGACTCTTTGTGGTACGTTGTCAGTATTCTCACAGCCCCCCACTCCACCACTACCCATCCCCATTACCCCACCAAGAAAAGCCATTAGAGTCATAGATGGAAGCGCAGGAAGGGATTCTCAAATCCACTCCCAGGCTTTTGAGTCAATAAAATGTTGTTTTTAATGCAACATTGAAATCTGTCAACCTTAAATGAGTGTCTGTTATGAACAGAGGGTCATTTGAGAAATGGATGGTGATGGGGAGTGGGACAATAAGCAATACAGGGCATTGGCATGTCTGCTTCAAAGTGCACAGGCAGATTGAGTGTAGTCACTTACTCGCCCTGTGACTTTTTGAACCTCACTAAGCCAATTGTAAAGTTGGAGTTCAGATCCCCATCTGTGTGACACCAAGGTCCCTCTTTCTAGTACATCATGATTGCTCTTAACCAACACTTACTGAATTTGTTTTTTATTTTTTAGATTTTATTTATTTATTCATGAGAGAGAGAGAGAAAGAGAGAGAGAGAGAGAGGCAGAGACACAAGCAGAGGGAGAAGCAGGGTCCATGCAGGAAGCTGGATGTGGGACTCAATGTGGGGACTCTGGGATCATGCCCTGAGCCAAAGGCAAGACGCTCAACCACTGAGCCACCCAGGCCAGGCGTCCCCTTACTGAATTTGTTAAGGAGAACATACACGTGGAATGAGGTGGGGGGAGATTTTTAAGATAGTATGTAATTATTCCTCCAGTACTGGACTACTTGTCACATTTATAAAGAAACTTGAATTGGGATTGGTCAACTTGAGAAATCCTGTTGGCATTGCAATGCTGCCAAAGTCCCTGCTGTTGATGAGTCTTTATCTGTATTCACTACTCTGTTTTATATACATGCTTATTGTTTTCTGTTGGAGAAGCACCTTGGTGAGATCCTCTGAAGATGCCATGGGTGTTTGGGAAACTGTCATCCAACAAAATTTTAACTACTGTGTTTCTTTATTGAAGGCCTGTTAATTTTTTTCTCTCTTCTTTCTAGTTCTGGAATACTGTGAGAATTAAATAAAATACAAAAAGCCTGGAAATATGACTGATAATGATGTTTACTATTATTATTATTATTATTATTATTATTATTATTATTAGGGTTTTTTTTCTAACTCTACAAACCTTTGTGTTGAGGATAATGATGTTTACTATTAACTAGCAATTTATGGGCATTCATTTCTCAAAGCTGAGACCCGTAAGTGACAATCTTTCCTGGATTGACCTTCCTTAAAATCATTACCTAGATTAAATGATGAAACATATTGTCTTTGGCCCATCTTTAATTTAAAGAACACCTAAGTTTAAAAGATGATTCATAAATTAGTCCTACCTTGTCTCTAAAGGAAAGGCTCATTGTTCTCAGAAAGGCAATTGAAGCTCAAGGGAAGAGGAAACAGAGTAAAGACAATGAAAATCCTTTTTTTTTTTTTTTTCGGAAACCAGCAATGTGTAACTAAGTGTGGATCACTGTGCAAACTAAATTAACGGTAGCCCACAGGAGTTGTTCTCACCAGTTGGTTCAGCTAATATTGATTTTATGTGCATGTAGAAACATAAGAGAAATTATGATATTGGCCCATTTATTGATATAGTGAGTGCAAAGCACATAAGCAGGAGAAAGGGAAAGGTTTGGGTTTTTCTTTTCTTACGTTGTTTTACTTAACTAGGAATAATTTTGCTTTTCACACTTTTTAACTTCACCTATCTAAATGTAAAAAAATGCTATCATCTGACTCTTTTTTCACATGAACGTTTTTTCTCCTCCTTTTAAGATCTATGGGTCTTTAATGGTATTTTCATCTCTTCTGTGGCATTGGAAAAGGTCTCAACTGACAATAGAAGAACTCCTGTATTACCTCTAAAGGGAAAATCTAAACTATGAAATGGTATGGAAGAAATGTTATCATATCCCTCATAAAATTAGAATTAATTAATCCTGAAGATAGTTGAATGTCATATTCACTACCTTTTCATTCCCACCCTTCCTGAATTCTCCAACACCATCCGCTCATGGCCACTGTTCATAGTATTGCTATATCTATTTTTTGCAGGCACTAGCAAAACTGGAATAGTTATTTTTGTTCTCTGCTAATCTATGAACCTGGAAAAAATAAAGACAGGTGTGCAAACCATATGTCAGGCTTATGCTCCCTGTGTGATGAATCCAATCAATTGATTCTAAAAGCCAGCAAACAAAATACTGGGAAGCAAATTCATAGAAATTATATATAATATCTTTACCCTATCAATGGCTCATACAAATTGATATTAAAAGCACTATAATTAAGCAAAAGGTATAATCAGACAATGTTCAGGTTGTATGATGATAAACAGTTTAAAAACCCATGTAAAAATGTTCAGCTTCATTATAATCAAAGTAATACATTATCAACAATGGGTTGGCATATTACACCTTTATGCATAGAGATTTTTTTAGATGATTCCAGCCTGTTCAGGAGAAACATGCTAGGATGAGAGTGATTGACATCACTCTTGGAAAAGCAACTTAATAATAATGAGACTTACATTGTTCATAACCTCTCACTCAGTAATGCCAATTCTAGAAATTATTCCTAAAAAAAAAACCCTTAACCTAGAAAAAGTACAGAGATGTTCATCTTCCTGTCATTTGAAATATCGTACAACTAGATACAACATAAATGTCCAACAATAAAGAAATAACTAAGGAAACTACAATTAACCCAATGGATGTCATTGCCCACATTCATCTAAAATGATTAAGCAGAAATTATCGTAAAAAGGCAAAGAGTTATTTTCTAATGTTAGCAAAAAATCTGGATATATGATTTTATGTTCATTATTATTTCAGGTATGAAAAGCAAACCATGTAGAACATATTGAATAAAAAAGTAGGAAGGAAATACAACATAATATCTCGGGTTTTTTTAAGGTGATGGGAAGTATGTAAATTTTTTGTTTCATATATATTTCAGTTTTCCTACTTTATATGTGTTTTCTTTTACAACAAAAAGGTGTTTATTAAAGAAATTAAAAGTACATAAGACATTAAAAGAGAAATGAACCACCAACGTGGAACAGACGCTCAGCTAATTGATGGGAATTTGAGCCTTGGGATCCATGCCACGGAGACTGAGTTTTCACTGGCCTTTGGAGACTAGTCATCTCCCTACTATCGACAATTGGATTAATTTCTGGGAATATAACACAATTCTTAAACTCAAAGGAATTAGAATGTGGTTACTACTAACCTGCTTTATAATTATACAAAAGAGGAATATGCATCATCAACAAAAATTTCTTCAAAAATAAGATACTATAAATGGCTTAATTATCAGTGAACACTTACAGCTGCAACTAGCTTTATGTTATAGAACTTTTTTTCTTTTCGAAAGAATAACATATTCATTAAAATATTTCCAAGTATGTTCTAATTATACTAAAGATTATCTCACATTTAAAGATAATATGTAAACTAATTTACTTCCCAAATCTTAAATGTTTTTTTGGCTGGAGACATGGACATTTTTTAGTGATTTTTTTAGGCGTAGGAATAGAAGAAAAGAATTAAAAATACCACTTACCTGACATGCTTCCTTTGTCAGAGAAATCCTTATGTAGCCATAAGGCAAATGTAAGGATGAAAAATTCTCCTACAAACTTTTTTTTCTAAGTAAAGTTGCTCGGTTATTTCAGAAGCAGTGTGCCAGTAAAACTTGTTTAACCATACCTCAGTTTTCTCTCTTCTGTGTCTTAAAATCTTTTGTGTGTACTTTGTTCAGTAACAAACAGGAAATGTGGTGATGGAGGCTTCTAGAGTTTTGATCTGAAACCAGTACGCTCTTAAATTTTCATGTTACATGAGAAGAAAAATCCCACAAGCCTCTGTATTCTGATATTTGGATTTTTATCAATACTTGAATCTAATTTAAAAACAATAATGAAAGCAGCATATGAATTAGCCTGGGAGGGTTCTCCTAGCCCTCTGGAGAGAATCCAGGGATCTCCTCAAAAGTGAGTTCACATGGAAACAAAATAAAATATATTAAACCAGGGAGGAAACAGTGAGAAGCCCCCAGGTGTGCTCAGCTGTTGGTTGTGCTTTCTTTGAGGCACAGTGGAGGAAAGGGGATTGATGCTTTTTGAACATTGTTATGTGCCAGATGCCTTTTTACCTGGTCCCACTGGGACACTGGGTGCCAACCTTCTTTCCTGGCAACCTCACTCCAGCCAATGGGAGTCCCTCTGTCCAATCTAGGGCCACTAGGCAATGAGCGCCAGCTCTCAACACACAACCCAGTGTCTTGGTAATCAGAGGTTCCTAAATATTAGTGTGCGTAAGTGTGATACATAGCACTGATTTAACATGCATATTCCTGAGCCCTACTGAATCTGAGTATTTGGAGCAGAGTCCAAGGATCTGCATTTTCACAAGTGCCTCCTGGTTATTTTAAGATATAGGTGTTCTCAATGATGCTCTGAAAAACTCATGTATATGTCAATGGTAGTGTTTATTTTTGGCATCAGTCAGATAAAGATGATCTGGGCTGTATCTGCGTATATGGTTTGTATGCATTTGTGTGTACATACATCTGCTGCATATTGTGTGTCTATAGATATTTGCTCATGGATTCCACTGGTTTTAATATAGAAAAATGACAAAACTGGATCCGTTTACTACAAAAGGGGATGTACATAAACTTTAAGAACAACTTAAAAAATGAAGCTTTTGATGCACAGACTCAGAACAAAAATATTAAATGGCCTGCAGGATATCTTGCTGATTTCTCTAAGGTTCTTGAGGGCAGGGGAGTATTGCTCTTGTCCATCATAAAAACCCCAGCATCTGCAATAATGTCTGGCATGCTATACATCTCAATAAATATTCTCACAATTATTGAATAAATAAAAGAATGCTAATCTTCTGCTTTCTCCTTGTTCCATTAATAGAAAACAACTTCCTAGTAATGAAAATACGGTGTTCTTTATTCTCTGAACGGAGTTGACTAAAACTAACAGATTTTTCCACTTCAATCACTTTCCTCCCCAAATATTTCTTGTGAATCATTGAATCAGAATCTGTAAAACTGAAAGAGACCATGGAGATTCCGTAATCTTCTAAAAGAGCATTTTTCAAAATACATTTCATAGAATAGCCCTTTTAAGAAAATTTGAGGATAAATTCACCTCAACAGATATATCTGGAAAAGCTCTTATTTTCACTTTCATGGATGCATATAGTATATTAAAAGCTTAGGTAGGTCCTACAAAAAGTAAACCTGAATAACCACTTTAACAGAGCTTTTTCTAAACCTATTTGGCCAGAGAACTTTTTGTTCAGGACCATCCATTAGCAGGGTATCGGGTTGAATGAAGCAGGCCTCGATGCCCACAGACCAAGAGCTCAAGGGAATAGAAGTTTCAGGTTCATGGAGGGACCCAGGACAAAAAAGAATTAGAAGGATCCAGCCAACAGTTAGGTAGGACACAGGAATGGAGATCTATTCAGGAGGAGAGGGCCCAGTTGTGGGGCAGTTTTGAGCAGTTGAGCTTTGTGCCTAAAAGAGGACGCCTGGCAAGGAACATGGAAACCCCAGGCTCAAAAGGAAACTGCATAGATTGCCTAAGCAGGAACATGGACTTTTGAAACATGGGCAGGGTAGATGCCTATTTAGATCAGCCAGGACCTACAGAGGATATGGGAAAGATAAGGGGTCTCAGGACTGGAGATTTCTTTGCAGAAATCTGTTTCCTCCTGTTCAAGCAGGAATCATGCAGAGGATGAGGAAAGAAGGAACAAGGATGCCCTGGTTGATCCACAGAGCGCAGATCCAGAAACAAGGGTGTTCAGTGATTAGCTTTGGTTATGAAAAAGGTCAGCTTTAGTGAGAAAAATTCAGGTGGAATTCAGGTAGAATAATTCAGGCAGGAATCCTGAGGTTATCCCCAGAGGTGTATGACTAAGGACAGCCCAACAGGGATATAGACTCAAACCAAGTGAACCAGTTGGGACAGCGCCCAAAGCTGCCAAAGCTGTCCCTGCCTCAAGCCTGTGTTACACTTACCAGTCTGCAGAAATCTGGGGAAGGCAAGAACAGGGGAGACAGGCAGGAACACAGAAAGGGTATATCCTGCTCTTTCAGGTCAGTAAGGCAGCCTGTGGTACATGCTGAGTGACTACTTAATGGCTTCACAGATTTATGAACATGATGCATGATTGGCATCTCCAAAATGGTAAAACTTTAACTGATAAATCTGAACCACTTCACAATTTCTAATTATTATAATATTTTTGAAAAGTGATCTGCATGACAATGTTCTCCATCCTGTAGATTCATAAAATCAGGATATAGAGCAAGATTGTCCAAGGTCACATAGGAAGTCTGTGCCTGCCTGTGCATTGGATAACTCCACATATGTTTGAAATTTGCCAGGAGGATTAAAAAAAAAAAAGATAGCTTTTCATTAAATATATGTGGCTGACCACATGGAGACATCAGAATATAAAAAGGCTTATGGATTTATGTTTGTTATGAAATACACTAGTGAGTACAATCAGAGATTTGAATGATGGCTTCATGAGTCATGTTCAAATAATAAATAAACATGAGGCTTCTGTAGTACTTTTTAATGAGTTGAGTTCTCAAAATGAAGTTTATCAGATAGCTGGACTAAGCAGATCTGTCCTGACAAGCTTGAAGCAGTTAAAAATATTGTAGGAAATTTGCGGGGCGGGGAAAGGTATGTGGTTCTGATGGGCACCTGTCAGGAAATGAGAATTTTAAGGTCAACAAAATTGAGGTTTTTGTTGCCAAGAGAAAATGAAAAACATATCAAAATGGCAGCTGCCATTCAAAGCTTCCACACTCAGAAAAATGGGTCATAGGGTATAGAAAGAAGACCAATTTTCAAATCTCTTTTTGATGGTCATCTACTTTTATTTTAATCTTTATCATTATAGTAATTTATTTATATCTATATATATCACAAATATATATGAATATGTATTTTAAATTTCAAGAGGTTTCAAACTGTTAGTAGTAGTTACTAATAGGGAATTACCTCGAACTTTGGATTTACACTTTATAAATTTGTCTATTGTTTAAATTATTTTCAATAATATGCACTGAATAAAATAGCTGGACTAAAAGATGCCTTATTTTTTAAAAATATTTTGTCTATTCATTCTAGAGAGAGAGAAAGTGAGCAAGAGAGTGGGGGGAGAAGCAGACTCCACATTGATCAGGGAACCCAATGTGGGGCTCAATCCCAGAAGCCAGGACCCTGAGATCATGATCTGAGCCAAAATGAAGAGTCAGATGCTTATCTGACTGAGCCAGCCAGGTGCCCAAGATGCCTCCTTATTTTAAAGGACCTCCTTTTTATTTTAAAGGACCTTTATTTTACAGAAACAACTTATCTCTCTGTGTGATTTTTCTTTATTCTGGTAAGTCATTCTTCAGTAAGACTGAAGCTGGTATGCAAACAACTTTATGAAAGACAGGATGGGAGGGACCCTGTGCTTCCAATTATGTGGTTTTAAAATATGAAAGTATTCCAAATTAATGATGATATTACAATTACATCTGATTAGACTCTACTGATGATTCATTCATTGAGTTTACGCTATAAGATCCTCCAGAAAACATAATTAATTATTTATGGTGGGAAAAAAAAAAAACAAGTTAAAAGCAATTGAACAATGCATGGATTTGGCATAAGATTCTCAGATCTTTTTATTATACTTATTATAACTTCGTAGGACCATAATTCTTGGAAAATTAAATATTAAAATAAGAGGTAAAATTCAGAAACAAGGGAGAGTAATGGCTCTCTAATTAAGACTATCTAATAGTAGGTACAGTCCATCTACCCACATGTGAAAGGCTTAAGTATTCAAATTCTCTAGGAGAAAATAATTTGCCTTATTACAAAAATTTCTATGTAATGTCCATCCCAGAGAGAGTGCTGTTAGCGAAGTCAAAGCATTCTGAAGAAAATTTGTTCTTATTTGGAACACAACTGGCTCAAAGTAACTCCAGTTTATTTACCATAGAACTTCTCATAGCTTGGGATCCCTGGATTGCTCAGTGGTTTAGCCCCTGCCTTTGGCCCAGGGTGTGGTCCTGGAGTCCCGGGATCAAGTCCTACGTCAGGCTCCCTGTGTGGAGCCTGCTTCTCTCTCTGCCTATGTCTCTGCCTCTCTGTCTCTCTGTGTCACTTATGAATAAATAAATAAAATCTTTTTTTAAAAAAAGAACTTCTCATAGCTTTAGTGAGCTAATATACAATTTCTCTTTTCAAGAGGTGGGTAAAAAAATTATTTCACAAGAGAAACATGCTCTTATTTTTTTTTTTTAAAGATTTTATCCATTCATTAGAGCATGAGCAGAAGGAGCAGCAGAGGGAGAGGGAGAAGCAGGCTCCCCACAGAGCAGGGAGCCCAACCCAGGACTCCATCCCAGGATCACAAGATCATTACTTGAGCCCAACATGGGGCTCAGTCCTAGGACCCCAAGATCATGACCTGAGCCGAAGGCAGATGCTTAACTGACTGAGCCACACAGGTGCCCTAACTCTCTTACTGTTTTTTCAAAGCCTTTTGCAGGACTATCACTTTGATGTGTGTGTTTTAGGAAACACTGGATCAAGCAACTTTTCTTCCTGTGGAATGACCCTTCTGACCTCCTCCCACATTCAGGCCTGGCTTACCCAAGGGACACCACAGATAATATCGACTTTACCACCTACATATGAATTTCCATCTGTAGGAATGTTTTGCCTGAGATTATAAAGGGATGAGTCCTTAACATTCAGATGTCCCAGGATGGGTAACACAATTAGCATCCTCAGAACAGCCTTCCCAGTGAGACTAGTTCTAGTGGACTTTCCACCCAATACAACATACAGTAGACTAAATTTTGATCAAAAGAAGAGATTTGGGAGTAGGATATTTCTAGAGGGTAAGCTCTAGTTGGAGGACCAAAGGGAATGGAAAAAGAATGGGAGGAGGGAGAAATGATACACCAGTTGGGGTCCTGGCTGGAAACACATGCAACAGTCAAAAGGGTTAGTTGAATGAGTTTAAGGAAGAGGTGCAGCCTGGGCTAATGGGAACAGGGATGGTGAAACTCCTCTAGGTTAACAGGAGAGGGAGGGAGCCATGACAGCTCCTAGGCTGGAAGGTATGAGAGGAATGTCCACTACTGGAACCTTGTGAGATAAAGAGCTATAAGAAAGGGTTGCCTGACAAGAACTGAGTCTTTCAGTTAAAAAGAGAAACCAAACCAAAAACACAGCCATTGCCATCTGTGACCAGGCAAGAAGGGAGTTGTGGGAAAACATGCCAATTTTGTTCTTCTCTTCCCTCAACTCTCCCACCCATTTCCTCATTAATCATACCCAATGAAGTCTGAGGGAAAGGCAGCCCTCATGGGCAGTCCATGGAGGTCAGCCTCCCATGGGCCAAAGAAGGGTGCAGAGTAGAGAATGGATCTGGAGTGTAAATGTGCGAAGAAGTAATGCCGAGGATGAACTTAATTTTAGACAGGTACTATCCATCCCGCCAGACATGGACTTCATCATTTTAGAAGTAGAGTTTTTCTCTAGAGCATGGAAGAGTTAAATAAGAGCAATTAATTTTGAGATTTTTAAGCTATATTCATCAGGGCAGTTTTGTTGACCCTAAAATAACACTTGAGATATCCTAAATCATATTAAGTTGGTTCTGTCGTAGTAAAACAAAACTGAGGATAAAATTTAAGGATAAAAGTAAGGATAGAGGGGGGTAATGCCTAAAACCACTATGTGAAAATTAAGAAATGCTTATTCCTAGAAAATTGTGACAGTTTGTGGACAGGAATGGCAGCAGTTTGTGGTCTTCTGACCTCTACCGTTCTCATCCTCTATTCTCCTTCACCCTTTGCTGTTTGGTAGATTATTGGCCTAAAAATGGCAGAAAAAAAATCAACAGCTCTAAAACGAGAGGTGGCAGACTTGATTGGGGTGGGGAGGAGAAGAGCAAGGGGGAAGGATGGGTGTGAAAACCCCAACACTGCTGGCTAAAAGTGAAGCATCATTTCAGAATAAATGGGGAAAGACTACAACTTTGCTAGTCTGAAGTTACAGGCCTGGTTTAGGACAATGATCTTCCAGACAAAATTTAATAGTGAGAGCTGTAACAGGGCTGAAGGGAACTCTCTACTCATCCCCGCCTGCCACTTAATGATGCATGGTGTTGCGTCTGGGGGGAACCAAAAAAGACCAGGGTAAAACGAAAGCCAAGTATCTCTGAGAGCCGGGCTGCAATTTTGAGAGTGTTTTTCAATACAGACATACCTCAAACAGGGAAGCCTTAGAAAATTCAGATGTCTGCTCAAATCATTGGTTGACCACTAAACTATGTAAACAGGCCATGGCAGGTGAGGATGGGGAGGTGGTTCAAGGAACGAATGCTAAGAAATAAAAAAACAAAACAGCAAAACTAAGCAGAAATTTCAGAAGACTTCAGAAGTTAAGTGCAGGCAAGTTACTAAAACAAAGAAACAACAACAAAACCCCACGATACAGTGAACCTTAGAAAAATGACACAGACTGCACAGTGCTACAATATGTTATCTAAAAGTTTTATTTTCAAAAACATAAATAAATAAAAATAAAAGTTTTATTTTCACAAATAAAAGTTTATTTTCACATAACCATTACAAGATTGCCAAGAAACAGAAGAGCGCAACCCATACTCAAGAAAACAAAACAAAACAAAAGCAGCCAATAGAAACTGGCTTTTGGAAACCCAGATGAAAGAACCAAATGGAAATTCTAAAGTTGAAAAATATAATAAATGGATAAAAAATTCACTAGGGGGACTCAACAGCAGATTTAAAACAGCAGAAGCCTCAGTGAATTGAAAGACCAACAGAAGTGATCGAATCCTAATCCAAAGAGCAAAAAAGAAAGAGATTGAAAAAAAAAAGTTTCAGAGATCTGTAGGACAATTTAAAGAATTCTAGCATCTATTTATTGGGACTCATAAAAAGAGAGGAAAGAAAGAGGCAGAAAATTATTTTAAAATATAATGGCTGAGGAGTGCCTGGGTGGATCAGTTGATTGAGTGACCAACTCTTAATTTTGACTGAAGTCATGATCTCAGGGTCTTGGGATCAAGCCCTGCATTGGGCTCTAAGCCCAGCAGGGGCTTATGATTCTTTCTTCCTCTGCCCTCCTCCTAAAATAAATAAATAAATAAATAAATATATATATATATATATATATATAATGGCTTAAAACTTCCCCTTTTGATGAATAATATTTATTTCCAGACTCAAAAAGCTTGATGAACACCAAGTAGATACATTAGATACATACATAAAAGAAAATGCAACTAGACACATTATATTCAAACTCCTGAAAGCCAAAGAAAAGAAAAGATCCTGAAAGCAGCAGAGAAAAAGAACTCATTGTAGAGAAGGGGAAAACAATGTGATTAATAGTTAACTCCTTTTTTTTTAATAAGGTTTTATTTATTTATTTGAGTGAGAGGGAGCGTGAGTAGGGGGAGGGAGTAAAGGGAGAGGGAGAAGCAGACTCCCCATTTAGCAGAGAGCCTGACGTGGGGCTCAATCTCAGGACCCTGGGATCATGACCTAAGCCACTCAGGTGTTCCAATAGTTAACTTCTCATAAGAAACAGTGGAAGCCACAAGAAAGAGGAATGACAATACTACACATCTGGGCAGCCCAGGTGTCTCAGCGTTTTAGCGCCACCTTCAGTCCCGGGCCTGATCCTGGAGACTAGGGATCAAGTCCCACATCGGGCTCCCTGCATGGAGCCTGCTTCTCCCTCTGCCTGTGTCTCTGCCTCCCTCTCTCTTTGTGTCTCTCATGAATACATAAATAAAATCTTAAAAAAAAAATAGGAATGACATATTTAAAGTGCTAAAGGAAAAAAGTCAACCAAGAATTCTATAGCCTAGTGAAATTATCCTTAAAAAAAAAGCAAAATAATGACATTCCTAAGATAAACAAAAATGGATAGCAAAATGGAAAAAAATGGATACCAAAAATGGAAAAAAGCAAAATAATGACATTCCTAAGATAAACAAAAATGGATAAACAAAAATTACAGGGAAAAACTAGGGAAGTCCTTCAAGACACAGGAAATGAGACCAGACAGTAACTCAGATCTGCAAGAAGGAATAGAGGTCACCAGAAATATGTGAGCCAATGAAGATTATGTGTGTACATGTATATGTTTTTTCTCTTCCTTCCTTAATTTCTTCAATGTCAGAAGATTGTTTAAGGCATAATTCTAACACAGTATTATTAGATTTATAATATGCATGAAGGTTCTATGTGTATGACAGTAACACAAAGGAATGTGGAGAGATGAGATGAAGTTGTGCTGGTATGCTATATTTTACTGAAATTAAGTCTGTATTAGCTTTAAGTGAATAGTAAAAGTTAAAGGTGAATATTTTAACCCCTAGAGCAACTAACAGTAAAAAAAAACTTCAAACACTACATCTAAAATATTAGGGTATTAAATGGTATCCAAAAGTTTTGTTCAACACAAAAGACCAGTGGAAGAATAGAGGAACAAAAAAGAAATGAGACATATAGAAAACAAAATGGCAAATATAAGTCAACTATATCAATAATTATATTAAATGTGAATGAGCTGAATACACCACCCCAAAAGGCAGAAGTGGAATGGATAAAAAAAAAAAAAACTAAAAGCAAGATCTTACTCTTTCTACAAAAGAAATACTTAAAATTCAAAGATACAAATAAATGAGGGTAAAAGTATGAGGAAAAAAATGCCTGTCTACAGTAATCATAACAGAGTTAGAGTGGCTATATTTACATGAGATGAACTAGACCTCATGAGAGATGGTTTTGTTCATAATATTTCATAGTGATAATTGGGTTAATACATCAGAAAGATATACCAATTGTATATGTTAATAACAACGAAGTCCCAAAACAAATGAAGTACAACCTGACAAAATTAAGAAGAAACGGAAACTACAACAGCCATATTTGGAGATTAGCTACTTTTATCTCAGTAATCAATAAGAGCAGAGAGAAAATAAATAAGAATATAAAAGCATCGAACGACACTATTAACCAAGAAGATCTAATTGACATTTAAAGAATATTCTCCACATGGCAACAGCAAAATACATGTTTTCAAGCACACATGGAATAATATTCAGGATGGACTATATGCTATTCCATAAAGCAAGTCTTAAAAAAACAAAAGGATTGAAATAATACAAAGTACTTTTTATTGTAACAGAATTAAATCAGAAATACGAAGTAGAAAGGTATTTGAAAATCTCCAAATATTTGGAAAATAAACTACAGACTTCCCAAAAACTGATGGTCAAAGAAGAACTCACAAGGGAAATTGTGCAATGTTTTAAACTGAATAAAAATAAAAATACAATATATCAAAATGTATGAGATGTGGCTCAAGCAATTCTTAGGAGGAAATATAGGTCATAAAATGCTTCCATAGTTAAAGGTGAAAAATCTAAATCAAAGCTTGTCTTTTACCTTGACAAGCAAGAAGGAAGAAATCAAACTCAAAGTAGATAGAAGGAAATCATAAAGCTCAGAGAAGAAACCAATAGAATAGAAACAGGGAAAGATGTGAAAATATCAGTGGAACCCCAAGCTGGTTCTTTGTAATGATCCATAAAATTAATATACGTGAGTATACACCTTACAGGAAGTACAAGCATTTTAAGGAAATAGAACCAACTTTATATGCCTACAAAGTGAACACTTCAATGAAATGGATAAATTCCTAGAATGACACAATTGACCAAAACTGACTTGAGAAGTAATGGAAAACCTGAATAGACCTCTGCAAAGTAGAGAAAGTAAAGAAGTAAAATGAGTGATTAAAAACAAGAGAGGAGGGAAATCGCAGTGGAGAGTTTCCTTTGTAAAATTCCATGTTATATGAATCTTTTTCAACGATAGAAGGTAGTTCCCAGTCGTTTGCGTGAAAATGAAAATGTCTGTTGCTGGCTGTAGTTGTTTCATATTTCAGCTTAGCCAACTCAAGGCACACATTGGGCTTGACCCAGCACCACATTTATTTCCTTTTGAAAGAGCGCACAGGATACAGTGCAGCACACAGAGCAACGGAGCCCTGGTCTTGTACCTCCCAGGCTGGCTTGCACTGCTCCTGCCACGCTGCTCAGAGGACACGCAGGGTCATAAGAAATGCAGCTGACTATGTGCACAGTACCAGGGCCCAGGGAGTCCTCAGCTCTGGGCTCCTTTAAGCTTTCGCTCCTCGTAAGGCTGCCTGCTCTCAGGTGTGTGCAGCTAGCCCCAGCTCTCTGGGACAGCTCTGCCTCATAAACACCAATTATTCATTACTTGGTCCCAGCAATGGGTGTCATTGGGTCCTAGACCCAGTCCTTGGCCAGATGCTTTTTAATACAGATCTGCTCGAGTTAAATTCCTAAAAATTATTTCAGTTAATACTGCAAGGAGGACTGAACGTGGGTCAGATCATCAGACTTTCCGTGAGACTGAAGGAAATGTCAAAGAAACAGCTGTTAGCTCCCTTTTTGCTCTTCATTTTTTTAAATTTAAATTTAATGAATTTACATATATTGTATTATTAGTTTCAGAGGTAGAGGTCAGTGACTCATAGGTCTTACATAATCCCTGGTGCTCATTATATCACGTGCCCTCCTTAATGCACATCCCCCAGTCATGGTAACTTCTTTTAAAAGTCTAGACAGATATCACTCAAAGATTAATAACAGATATGTGATAAGATTATAGATGATTTATTTTCTTCTTTATCGATATTCTTCTTTGGTAGTTTTATAATGAGCAGCACCTCATTTTACATTCAGAAAAATAAAGCCATTTCCCAAAAATACATTATTTTTTTATAAACAAAATCACATATCTGTTCAACTGGGGAGACCAACAGTTGGCGCAGATGGCAAATACTTCCACGTTTGCCATTAACTGTCGAAATGACAAAGAATTTCATTGACCTGTGGCCATCTTACACATGACATGTCCACTTGAATAATGGAGTTTTAGAAATTACATCTTTAAAAGAATTCCACATTAGCTTTACAACTAAAATAGAGAAAGGAACCTGTTAGGAGTACATTTAATTTCCTATTTTATTTTTGCAGCAGGTAGGGTTCCCCAGGAAGGAGACTGGAGACGGTCGTTGGCATGCAGGAGGCTAAGTGGCAGTGCCCTTGGGACTGTGTGTCCCTGGAGGAGAGAGGGCCAGGATTGGGCAGAGGGGAGAGTTACAGGGCAACGCAGTCTCCACCGAAGCTTCAGTTGACCACCAGCTCCAAGGAGATGACCTTCCAGCAGAAGAACAGTCAAGAGAGAGGGACAGAGGTAGGAGGAGCAGGGTGGCAAAATGGGCAGAGGCGCAGGTGGGGCTCTGCAGGCTCGTGATGATGAAGATGGCCCTGGGAGGGGGGCAGTCCTTGGCAGGGTGACTCTCCTCAGTTGGGGTGATACCCGAAGGGGCCCTGATAGCTCGAGGGCTGCCCTCCTTCCAGCAACCCTCCAGGCAGAGGGGTGACCAGTGCTTTATTCCTGAGGGGCCCTCTGGGGCCTATATTACAGTGCGCAGTACAATCTGCAGGGCGCACGACTTCTCCTTGCCCAAGATTCTCCTTCTCCCTGTGGTCTCATTTGTTTGAAGCAACAATGTGCCAAGGCCAGGTGAAGGGCCAGGGGGGGGCTCTCAGCCGATCCTCAGAATCCTGTTCTCTGCTTTCCCGGAGCTCTTCCCTGCTCTCCCACCCTCTGCGGCAGTTAGATGAGGTCAAAGAGCCTGATGAAAATAAATAAATAAATGAATGAATGAATAAATATTTTTCCCTTCAAAAAAAAAAAAAAAAGAGCCTGATGATGGTAAGATAAGGAGCCTGGAGGAAATGTCTGCTGCAGGAATTCTGGGGGAAAAAAAAAGTTGTTTTCTTTGTTAAAAGGAAAGACTGAAGCTGATGTCTCCCCTACTACCTCCCGATTCTCAGACACAGCTTGTAACTGTAGAGGTTATCTGGCAACCGAGAGGATAAAGGTCAAGAGAATGTTTATGAGTTTGTGCTGACATTTATGAGCCACTGAATAAAGCCACCAACCCACATCTGGGTTTCTTACTCTTTAATGAAAATCACCTCTAATTGTGTAAGGAGCTAAAATAGCATATTCTGTCACTGGTAGCAAAGCATGATGAGTTGAGCTAGAAGATGGGATCATGACTACTGAAAATATAGAACTGGTCAATCTAACGTATGTGTGTGTTTACCAAACTGTGGTGTATTTTCAATAAGTCTGAAAACACTTATTGTGTTACTGAAAGACAGTATCTTCCCTTTGGGGTTTCACACTGCGTATTAGCATGAATGACATCATTAGCGTTAAGATGCTCTGTCCTAAATCTATTTCAGAGTTTATCCTTCTTAGACACATTTGACCAAAAAATAACTATGAAAACCCCTTCACCTACTCCTGTGGAATGGGTTAGGAAACTTCGAGTACACACGTTCTGACCCATGGCTCGCCAACTAGCTCCCTATTTCTCTGATGATTTTCTGCAGCAGTATTCCCAGGAGCATGCAGTTCATGGTGAGTTAAGCAAAAGCAGTAAAACATGGTTACTTTTTTCCTTACGCCTGTGACTGGATTATTCAAACAAACAGAAAAAAAAAAAAAACTTAGCTCTGAAATATTGACGCGTCTGTGTTTTAGGATGTGGTCAAAGCTTAGCAGAGAGAAACACGTGTAGCAGCACAGTTGCAGGTCACAACTAACCTGCAAACTGTTTGCTGGTCACAATTAACATCCTGTGTCTTTACACTAATTATTTTTATCTGCCTGCAATCAGCCCCCTTTCACTCCTAGGTAGGCTTACTTAATGGGAAACAGATAGCATGTGGAGACACCCAGCCTCCTATGCTGAAGAAGGAGGGCGTCCTTTATTTTGACACAGGAAGGAAGGGTTGAGGCCACTTCAACAAATGTCCTGAGTTGCACCTGCTCATGTAGTTTCTCACCCCGGCCCCTACAGAAGGGGCTGTGAGACATCCCCCCCCCCGCCCCCCAGTCATGCTAGTGTGAATGACGGGGAACTGGCCTTCTCTTTGACCTGCTAAGGATCCATCTCGTAGTTATTCAGTCATTCCTATCCTGAAGGATGACTCAGAACATCTCACACACGGCAAACTAACATTTTCTGAAACCCAACTTTCGATTCCTGCTCCATCTGCCACATTTTGATAACAGCACTATCATCACCCAGAACTAGAATTCCCCCTTGCTGCCTTGGCGTGTCCCTTCCCCTCAGATGAATCCAATCCATCTCCGGGTGCTGGCCTGAGAAGACCTCTTAATTCATTCACACCATCTCTCCACTGCCCCCTGTACGCCAAGCGTCATGATTTCTTGCCTAGACCACTGCCTCCCTACTTCTACCCTGATAACATTTATGATCTATTGCCCACCCATCACCCAGAATAATATTTTAAAAACTGAATTAGACCAAGTCATTCCTTTGCTTAATGGGAGCTCTCGATGACTTTCTGTTGCACTAAGAATAAAATTCCACTCCTTACTGTGCCCTCGCGCCCCACACTGGACTATGCACAGTTTTCCAACTTCAACGTGTGACATTTTTTTCCTTTTGCTCTATAGTCTAGAGCAGATTACAACCCATGGGGCAAATCCCCCCATCGCCTGTTTCTGCAAATCAAGTTTCAGTTAGAACACAGCCACATTCAGTCGTTATGGACATCTGTGGCGGCTTTTGTGCTGCAAAGCCGAGTTGAGTAGTTTCCACAGAGAACATCATATGACCTGAAAAGACTATTTTAAGTCACTGTCAGACCTGTAAGAGAAAAAATGTGCTAACCCCTCCTCTAGAGCCTCACCAGCCTTTTCTTTTTAACCTCCTTGATCAAGATAAGCTCTTTTTTTTCTCTCCAGCCTTTGCACTGCTTGGAAAGGGTAAAATGTTTCTTTATAAAGCTTCTTTTATCTCCTCAGTGGCTCCACTCAAATTTAAATATTCAGAACAGTCTTCCTTTAGAACTCTAACTGAAGTAGGGCACTCATCTCCCCAGGTACACACTACTCTATTATATCCTATTTCCTGGGTAACACATTAGAATGGAAATTACTTTGCTTATGTCTTTGTTTATGGTCTACTTTCCTCCATAAGATTCTAACCCTTAGGAAGTCAGGCCCCATGTCCGTCCTGTTCAGCACTGCTTCCCCAATATCTAGAAAGTGACGGCACATAGTAAGTGCTCAGCAAATATTTGTTGATTTTTTTAAAGTAACTATCATAACCAACTTTCCTGAGTGACAGTTGTCATTTATTTGACATCCAGTATAAATTTCCCACAGGAAATACAATGCTTTTTCTTTCCCTTCAAAACAGCCTAGAACACATGAGAGGATGACAACAAGTATTGGGACTGCTGCTCCTAGAGGTAGTCCAGTTGTTCTTCGTATTAATTCATTCATACATTTATCCGTTCAAATATTTATTGATTGCCACTGGTGGGAAGTGTGGGGCAAGACAGGATTTAATAGGCTTGTCCATTGGGCAGAAGCGGGATTATCATTATCTTAATTTGACTAAGAGATTTCGAAAGTTAGACACCATTCTGAGATTTCCCCAACCTGCTGCCCTGCTCATCCAGCCTCAAAGACTCAGCAAAAAAATGTGCAGTCAACCCCAGGTGGGAGTAGTCAGCATAGGTCTTACAAGACCCAGTGGAAACTGTTCTGTAGGACTCAGCATGGATAGATCGGTCCGGCCCAAGTATTCTATAGAGCTGGGTCAAAGTAACTCGTGTTTTTTCAGTGATTAGGAGTCTGGTTAGCTACAGAGAGGGAGGAGCAGTTCAAGATAGAGGACTTTCTGGAGTTTGGCGATATTGGGCTTGGATGTGACTGGAGTAGAGAGCTGAGGGCATTGTGGTCACTGGGTATTGGTGGAACTAGAGAAAATGTCATCTGATAGCTAAGGAAAGAAAAGCACAATTTTTCTACATTATGACAACTCCATCTCCTATTGCCAATCCCTTCTTTTTTAGGGATGGTCACAGCTTGCAGGTCTTGCCTTACTTGTGTTTGTACCTCTCAAAGTGTCCAATTCAAAGATTTCACACTGTTACTCTCTTACATATTTGCTGAATTGAATAGCAAGTACACTTCGAGAGAGGGGATTTTCCCTATGATTTCATCTACGATGAATGCACCGAAAGCGTTTGCGTGGTTTTTCACTAGAGTAAGGCTGGTTGGTGTTCCATGCTACTAAACCCATTCAGTTTCTGAAACTCTTTGTAAACTGTATGTACAGGTGAATTTGCAATGGCAGGAGTGAAAGATAGACCTAAGGGCTTTTGGTGTTAAGAGATAAAGCTGCCTGATAATTGCCATCTTGTTTGCAAATAGCAAAGGATGGGGTTTAGGATGATTAGCAGGCTGTAATCTCATTAACCTGCCCTTGAAATCAGTTCTACTACAAGCTGCAAGATGGATTTCCTGTGGGAAACCACCACTCTGCCCCTAACCCTCCTCCTCCCACCACTGAGTCTTAACTGGCATCATTTCCAAGAAAGCTCAGCAAACTTAGCAAACAACAACAATAATAATGATGATGATGATTTTTAAGCATCTACATTTCTAGACAAAAAAGGAGACAAGAAGGAAGGAGCCCATAAGTGTTATGTATACACTTGCTACTTGCAACTTGCATACATTGGCGCAAACCCTTTCAGCTTTAGCTTATTCTTACTATGGAGAGAGTTACAATTTTAAAAAGGCTCTTTTGCCTATTTTCATTTTCTTTTTTTTTATTTTTTTTATTTTTTTATTTTTTTTTATTTTTTTTTCCTATTTTCATTTTCATACTTGAGAGGCATTCCTGCTAATTATCTAGTAAATATTCAGACACATGGTTCCTATCTGCCATCATTCTTCGATCAGTGAAGACTTCGTATTAGAAATATCAAAACAAATTGCTAGCAATCAATGGTTATACAAAAAAAACGCAATATTGCCCTGTCATTAATAAAAGCAAAACTACTTGGGTGGAAGAGATCACAGCATAGGGACATCACTCTGTTCCACATCCAGGTCCTCTTTCGATACCAAAATGCTGCCAGATTGAAGCACTTAAAACCATCCGGACAAAATAAAAGGCTAATAAGTCATTTTGAGAATCGTGGCTAAGGGTAAATATTGGAATTTCACAGCTGTTTCAGAAACGTCCATGATTTGAGTAACACCGAATTAATTATGTCCACAAGAAAAGTGAGAAAATAGTCTTAGGTAAGGAACTGCAGATAAATTTTTAAAAATTAAATTGCACTATTAGTAGCTCAATGTCAACTCAACTGCAATGTACTTGAGAAGAAGTCAATACTGTTCCTCTCTTACAGGTGAAACACACAAGCTCATGGTCCAGCAAAACCCTATTAGGCCAAGGTCCAACTTAGTTAGTGGCTCTATTAGTATGAAAAGAATCTGGATTTGTAGGAAAGGGTAAATGTTATAGAAGTTGTATGTAAAGGCCTTTAAATTGTATTATGTAATCTTTTTAGGGCAGAGACTATTTCTGATGCATTTTTGTGATTCTCCATAATGCCTAAAGCAGTTCCATGAGTGTAGGAGCTGCCCAGGGTTTGTTTCCTAACAGAATGGACTAAATCACACTGGTAAACCGAGACAATCCTAAATTGTACAGTGACCTATCCACATTTTACACTTAAATATTGTAAAGGACTTCATTTTGTTAAATACCTTTTGTATTTTTATCTCACCTGAAATTCAAAGGTATAGAAGTGGGTAAATTAGTATCAGTTCTTGGTGAACAATAAGCAGATAATACAGAAGACTGGTTTTTGAATTATATATTCTATCAGCCTGATGTATGGTTACTATTCATCATTTAGAGCAGCGCGGCAAGCTAAAGAGATGCAGTGATCTTTAAGATGCACATTTTAGAACAGCTTCAGTTTTTTTTCTAATTCAAAGATGTTTTATTTTTAACTTTAATTTTTACACTTAACTGTTATCCCTTGTTTCTTGCTTAATTTATTATACACCTATTTTGGGGGAAAATTTAAAATTTTTAAAAAAGATTTTATTTATTTATTCATGAGAGACACAGAGAGAGAGAGACAGAGAGAGAGAGACAAAGAGACATAGGCAGAGGGAGAAGCAGGCTCCATGCAGGGAGCCCCAAGTGAGACTCGATCCTGGGTCCCCAGGATCACACCCCAGGCTGAAGGCAGGCACCAAACCACTGAGCCACCCCGGGATCCCTGGAAATTTGTGATTTTTGAACACTTTTAGATTTACAGAATTATGGCAAAGATAGCAGAGTTTTCATATGCCTCACACTCGGTTTCCCCTACAATCCTTCCTTCCTTTGCTGTCGCAGTGGTAAGGGCTAGCATGGTGTATCTTCCATCTCTTTACTTTTGACCTATTGGTATCTTTATATTTAAAATGGTTTCTCCCAGACTACATATAGTTGGGTATTCTTTTTTTAATCCACCCTGACAGTCTCTGTCTTTTAATTAATGCATTTAAACCATTCACATTTAGGAGCACCTGAGTGGCTTAGTTGGTTAAGCACTGAACTCTTGATTTTAGCTCAGGTCATGATATCAGGTCATGATTGTGAGCCCCACATCCAGCTCTGTGCTGAACGTAGGGCCTACTTAGGATTCTTTCTCTCTCTCCTTCTCCCTCTGCTCCTTTCTGCCTTCTGCTTGTGTGCATGGTCTCTCTCTCTCTCTCTTTTAAAAGAATTAATTAATTATTTGAGAGAGAGAGACAGTGAGACAGTACAGGCAGGACAGTCAGAGGGAGAGGGAGGGGGAGAGAATCTCAAGCAGACTCTGGGCTGAGCATGGAGCTCAATGTCAGGCCGATCCCAGGACCCTGAGATCATGACCTGAGCTGAAACCAAGAGTTGGAGGCCTGACTGTGCCACCCAGGTACCTCCCTCTCGAAAAAAATAAAAAGTTCACATTACATTTAAAGTAATTATTGAGATATATGAATTAATATCAGCCAATTTTGGAACTGTTTTCTATTGATTGCCAGAGATATCTATTTCTGCCTTTTATGCTTCAAAATGTGTATAAGTATCTTCAATTTCACTCCTCTCTTAGCATGTCAGTTATACTTCTTAAAAACATAATGTATTTGTCCTAGAGTCTGTAATATACATTTTTAACTAAATGTACTTTCAGTGAAACTATTCCACTTCATGTGTAGTGTAGGAACTTTATGACAGAGTTCCCAGTTCCTCTTTCTCACCTACTGTGACATTGCTATCATCCATTTATTTACTCATAATATTATAAAGACCCACTATGTTGTTACTATTATTGCTCTAAATATTTATGTTTTAGATCAATTAAGAATAAAAATACTTAATATCACTCATATTTATTCCCTCTCTAAAACTCTTCCTTTTTTGATGTAAATCCAAGTTTCTGACCTATATGGTTTTCTTTCTTCCTGGAAAAAGTCTTTAAACATTTCTTGTACAGTAGCTGTGCTGGTGATGAATTTATCCCATTTTTATTGGTCTGAGAAAGTCTTTATTTCTCCTTCACTTGTCAAGTGTAATTTCACCACATAGAATTCTAGGTTGATGTATTTTTTTTTCTTTCAACACTTTCAATATTTCATTATACTTTCCCTTGGCTTGCCTCTTTTCTCAGAAGCTTGCTGTCACTCTCATCCTTCGTCTTCTATAGGTAAGGTGTTTCTTTGTTTGCTTTTTTCCTCTTGGCTCCTTTCAAAATTTTCAATTAGTCTTTGGTTCTCTGCAGTGTGACTCTGATATAGGTAGGTTTTTGTTTTGTTTTGTTTTTTATCATGCTTTGTGTTCTCTGGGTTTCCTGAATTTGTGGCCTTGCTGTCTGTCATTAATTTTGGAAAGGTCTCCACGACATTATTTCAAATATTTGAGTCCCTTTTCTCTTTCTTCTTGTCTTACAGTTCTTCAACATTCTGTTCCACTTTTAAAAAAATTTTTTTCTCTTTAAATTTCAGCTTGAGAATTTTCTAGTAACCTGTCTTTTGACACACCAGTTCTTTACTCTGCCATCTCAAGTCTTTCTAGCATTTCCTGGTGATTCTCAGAATTCCCATATCTCTACTTATATTATCCATGTGTTTTTTATGTTGTCTACATTTTCTATTAGAGCCTTTAACATAGCCACAATTATTTTATGATATTCTGATAATGCCAATATCTGTGTCATATTTGAGTCTAGTTCTGATGATTTGTCTTTTTTTAGGCTGTTTTTTCTTGCCTTTTGTCATGCCTTTTTGAAAACCAGGTCTGTTGTATTGGGAAATAGGAACTTAACTTAATAGGCCTCCCATGTGAGAATTTGTTAATTTGGCTAGAAGTTGGGTTTTGCTTAATATTTTCTGTAGCTGACAGAGGCATCAAATTTCTCCAGTGTCCTCATTTTCTATCTTCCACATTGACTCTGGACTTCCCTAAGTATTACATTTTAAGCAGAATCTGTGATTCTTAGGTCTCTCAGCTGTAATCTGCTGTAGTTTCACTGGAACCCCAATTGGTGTGGTGGTGAGGTGTGGGTGGAGGGGGCGTTCTATAATCTTCTAATTTAGACTAAGGCCTTTCAGTGAGCTGCATCTCTGGCTTGTGACTTTCACAAGCGATTCTTCTTGGGTAGCTCTCCCCACCCCTGCCACCTTCCTTAATGAGACAGGAGAGCTAGATGAAGCTGGAATGAAAAGAATGCCCCTCTGCTGCAGTTGTGGAACAGCCTGATAAAGTTTCTTTTTTTCCCTTGAGAAGTAGGCCTTTGTTAGGAGGAGAGCTCCAGGCAGGTGCATTTCACAGTAATTATCCTTCCATTCTCCTTGCCAAAGCCAAAAGGGCTATCTTTCTCAGATCTTTACCATGAGAACTTGCTGGATTTCCTAGACATAAAGTCCATAAAAGTGAGGAGTGCCACCTAAAACCTTGACCCCGAGGAGTTACTCTCACAATAGTCCATAGTCAACCTCCAGCAATCCATTAAAATTGCCATTTAAGTGTTTCCACATCATCAGTGGTATCTACTCTAGGTAAGCAAATCTTACTGTGACCCTGGATTTAAATCATTCTCTGATGGCTCCAAGAAAAGGTACTGACTTTCTTGGTAGCTTGGAGTGATGGCCTCCAAGCTCTTTAAATGTTGGAGCTGAAACCTGTATTTAACTTTCGTTAGCTGTCTTTTGCAGATGGAAGTTTCATACTTAAATCTTAAAATATTTGTGCTTTTCTTCTTGACAAGACATCAACGGCCATTGATTTAGGTTTTTATCACCAGCAATAAAAAGGCAACAGAACCATTTTATATTTCATGCTGCATGTTTTGCATCTACAGTTGCTTCCTTTCATTTTGCTGAAAATGCCTGGCTTCACAACCTTCAGCCACAAATCTTAAATGTACAAATGGACATAAATTACATCAAATAAATACCTTTTTAAATGTATGTATATATGGTTTTTTTATGTTACATTTTTTACCTTTTTATTGTAAAATGCATATTCATAAAGTATACAAAGTACACATGTACAATTTAGAGAATGATTATAAAATCATTACCCCTGTAGTGACCCACGTTAAGAAATATAATATTGCTAGTTAAAAATCTCCAGTGTAATGCTAAATAGTAATACAAATAATGGGCATCCTTGCCTTGTTCCTAACTTTATTTGGAAAGCGTCTAGAGTTTCTCCATTAAATGAAATGATTACTGTAAGTACCAAAGTATATGCTTTTTGTCATTTTTACTGTTTGATTATTTTTATCAGGAATGGATGCCCATCCTGTTTTTTTTTTTTTTTTTTTTTTTTTTAAAGATCTTTCAACATGTTTGGAGATACTGAAATGATTTTTCCCTTTGGCCTAGTAACATGGTGAATTAAATTAACAAATTCCCTAATATTAAATGATCCGTGTATTCTGGAGATAAATCATACTTGATTGTCTTGTCTTCTTTTTAAAAAAAATATGCTGATAAATTCAGTTAATTATAAGGGATAAAGAAGTCATATGAATGAGCCCATATCTGATATGTCAAGTATCCTTATGAGAAGAGATTAGGATGTGGACATACACAGAAGGCACACTATGTAAAGACACAGGAAGAAGATATCTACTTGTAAATTAAGAAGAGAGGCCTTGGAAGAAATCAACTGTGCCAACACCTTCACTTCTAGCTCCAAAACTCTGACAAAATACATTCCTGTTGTTTAAGCCACCCAGACTGTGATAACTTTGTCATGGGGGTCCTAGCAACTGATACATGACAATATTCACTTTGGTGCTTATAAATCCAGTCAGGAAAATCACTATGGTATGATGACCAGGATTCTGAAGCATGAAGATTTCAGGTAACTATTAACAGAAATTTGGATGTGTACATTTTTCCTGAGAAGTCAATTTTTTGTGTCATATGAGGGGCTAACAGAGTTGCTCATGTTTGGTCCATCAAACATTCTCTTTCAATCCTTCAAAGAAGTATTTTTTGGCCAAGAAAGATGACTAATGATAGTACCATTTTTTAATCCATCCCTGTAAATGAAGCAAGAGTCCTAAATAATCCATTTTCTCTATTATCAAAACTCTCACCCAACTGTTAAATGTTTACTGGTTTAAATTCATTTTGTTTTGGGATGCCTGGGTGGCTCAGCGGTTGACTGTCTGCCTTCGGCTCGGGGCGTGATCCTGGGTCCTGGGATTGAGTCCCACATAGAGCTCTCCACAGGGAGCCTGCTTCTCCCTCTGCCTGTGTCTCTGCCTCTCTCTCTGTATCTCTTATGAATAAATAAGTAAAACCTTAAAAAAATAATAAATTTGCTTTGTCTTATGCTGCTACATAGTCACAGTGCACTGACATAATGTATTGAAAGGTTCAGCTTTGAAAAATTATTTGCTGAATAAGCTATATTTGTGAGTGACTATTTATCCTAAAGGTGAGAAATAAATTCATGTACCTTTCCCAGTTTTACCCTTTGCCATGGAGACTTTTTATTTTATTAATGAAAAAAAAAAAGTAGCAATTCATGCCCCAGTTTAAAACCCAACTTCTCCTGGCTAAAAAAAAAAAAAAAAGTGTATCTTTGTGAAAAATACTTTAAAAAAAAAAGTATGTGCAAGTCTTTTAAATTTGTAATTTTTATCTCTGTAGAAGGTAGAAAGGCAGACTTTGAAGCAAAGTATCTTGCTTCTACATTCAGGATGCTTAATGGCCGTGTGAGCATCCAGTTGCAGTTTTGTTTCTTATAGATTTGACTCCAACTTCCCTCATACCTGTACATATGTTCAGGTACATTCAATAAAAAGCTCAAAAAAACTCTTGCTGAAAATTTCACCCATCATTTTCCTGTCAAGTACATTATAAATTAACCTGACTTCAGATGTTACTGGTATAAATGTAGGAACAAAAACAATAAAATGCCCATATCATTAATGTCTGTATTTTCATCCAGCCACATAGTGAAAGCTCAAGTTAACCTTTATCTCTCAGCTACTTGTTTGAACGCAGCCTTATCTACAGCACAATGCTCTATCAGATTTTGCTCTCTTATACAAGATCCATCTTCCAAAGTAATCCCGAAACTGAGTTTAAGGAAAAATATTGGCAATTTTATTCTCTTGTTTGATTGTACATTTCATGGTATGACTCCTCATCAAGGTTTCTTTTCCTTTCTTCTTTTCTTTCTTTTTTTGTTTCAAAATGTAGACATTTTACTAATGAACAAATGATTAATTGCTGAGCATTCACAATTTTAGTCCTTTTTCAAGGATTCCAAGGATTTTGTTTTGAGTTACCGCTTGAGTACTCCTTGGTTCTTTTTTTTTTTTTTTTTTTTTTTTGGTACTCCTTGGTTCTAAAGAAATGGTTGATAACAATAGTATTAAAAAATATAGTTCCATTAAGCGGAACTAAGGTTGTGTTTATTTAGGGGAAGCATCAAGATTTGGGGAAGGGATGAGTTTGGGAGAGTTGAAAGTGGAAAAGAGAGAATTAAAGGGAGAAGATACTTTTGGGATAGAAAATAGAGAGGAGAGGGTAATGATGAAAGATTTTAAAAGATGCTTGCTTTGCTTTAAAATTGACTTTCCTCTGACATGGTCCACTGAGGGACTGATGAAATTATTAAATCTTTTAAATTACCTTTTAGCTGTCAAAACCAGACAATGTGGGCTTCAGGACTGGATCGATTTATACTGGATTGATTTTTAAATGTCACCTCCTAAGGGACTGCTTCATGCTATTCTTTCTCAGGCCTTTTTCCATGTGAGACTCACAAGAATGGAAAATGACAAGGGATAAACTCTTCCCAAGGACATGATTTGGCTATGGCTGGTTCTTTATCAGCTTGTTTCCCTTTGACTACATCAAACTAATAACTCCTACCTTTGCATTAGGTGGTTCCATTAGGCTTTTTTCCCCCTGAAAAGCCTTCCCAGAGAAACTTAGGGAGACTTCATCACAAGTAGCCCCTCCACATACTTCTTAATGAATCAACTAATTTAAATTGATATGCATCCGTCTTTTGCTCTCATGCTACCCTATTTTTTTTTTTTTTTGCCTTTTGTTTTATAGGAGTCTCTTGGTAGAGTTCTTCCTGAGAATTCCCATCTGTCACCACCATGATCAAGTAGAAGTCTATAGGTAAGTGGGGTGCTCACCCCTGGGGGATGAATTAGACACGAAACTGCTTAAGCAAATAAATGTTTCCTTTCCTGCCCCCAGTGAGAAATTGCTTTTCAGAAGCCTTTCTAAAACCAGTGTACTAACTATGGCTAGTAAGGCTTCAGGAGACATTTGCTCAACCCTATTCCAGTTTCACAGTGCCCTGGTGAAAGGTCAGGATCTGAGCCTAGCACATGCATAGACAGACCACTCTCTGCTCCATTTTCTCAGAAACAGCATTGCTACTGGGCCAGTTGAATCTCAGTTGCACAGGACAGCTCCCAGAAGGCGAGTGTAGGTGACAGCACCTCAAACCACACTGGTGTGTGAGGCAGAGGCTGGTTTGTGCTTATGCACCTGAGTGGCTTGTCTGGATGCTATATTTTAGTCAGTAGGGGAATAACATTATGTTTTGTGGCTGGGCCTATATTTAGCCACTCCTTGTCAACCCCAATCTTGAAATATCTTAGACCCCCTTTTTATTCACCACTCAGTTGCTTTTAACTTTGCTCTCTGATGCCATTTCCTTCATAAATGGGAAATGATAGAGCACTTCAACTAAATGTACTGTTTTCTTATTTATTTATTTTTTTAATAAAGAACTATCAGATTTTTTTTATTATTATTTATTTATTATAGTCACAGAGAGAGAGAGAGAGAGAGACACAGAGACACAGGCAGAGGGAGAAGCAGGCTCCATGCACCGGGAGCCTGACATGGGATTCGATCCCGGGTCTCCAGGATCGCGCCCTGGGCCAAAGGCAGGCGCCAAACCGCTGCGCCACCCAGGGATCCCTGTTTTCTTTTTTAAAAAGATTTTATTTTTAGGTAATCTCTTCACTGGACTTGGGGCTCAAACTTATAACCCTGAGATCGAGAATTGCATGCTTTACTGACTGAGCCAGCAGGCATCCCAAGTATACTATTTTAAGAGGAATTAAGTTATCTTAATATAATAGGTCTGCCATGGGCTCAAAGGGCTAGCCACTGAGCAGATTGTCTTCTCCCCAGGTATGCCTCACCTGTGTTAATGAATCTTCACAGATGAAAGCATGTCCTTATCATGGTCCCTGTTCTATACTGATAATGAGAGTTGTGTTAATGAACTTTCACAGATGAGAGAATGTTCTTGTTGCTGTCCATGCTCTATGATGATAAAGAAGGTTGTACCTTCACTGGATTACTATCCTTTCCTTCAACAATTATTCTCTGAGTACCTACAGAGGCCATGTATTAGGCTAAATGCTGGGGAAACAAAGACGAGATTGCTGCTGCCATTATAACCCATCAGAAACAACTCATGAAAATAATTGTACCAGAAAGCACAATGAAATAAATCTAGGACAAAAGCATATATAAGATGCTATGCTTAATCCTCATGAAAAGAAGATACCACTGAGAAACTATTTGAGGAAAGACTTAAAAATGAGTAGATGGAGAAGGCAGGAAAAGACTTCTAAACTAACAGAACAATTTGACTTGAAGCATAGAGGCATCAAAGAGCATGGCATCTAAATACTGCCTGTGTGGCTATTAAATCAACCAGATTAATTATTTTTTAAATCCTTTATATCCTTATCATCACCATTATTATTATCTATCATTTTAAATATCAACCTCTGATGGAGGAGGGTCTCCTCCTCAGTTTTCTCCCATTTTTTTCTTTTATTTCTGTTCATTTTTTAATTATGTAATTTTATGTTATGTTGATCAGTATATATACTTTCATCACTATTTTATTTTCTTGATGAATTGCATTTTGTGAATATAAATTAAATTACCCATCTTTGATTTACCATCTTTGGCTTAAAATTCCACTTTATCTAGTTTATTAAATTACTTTCGTTAGATGAAGTAGCTGAATCTATAATAATTGGATCCCAGTCTTCTGCCTGGACTCTGAGAAGGAATAATGCAATGGGAGATTAACCCAATCTCCGGTCTCAGCTTTGAGAGTAGTGATCCATGAAAACATAGTTTTAGTGCATAGGAACTAGAGAAATAGTAGAAGAGGGGAAATCTATAAAAGTCCTGAATCCAGGACATACACTGGAGCCAATACCATTAATGACATTCCCTTCTCTTTCATACTTCTTTGAAACCTAAGCTCACTTCTCTATCTCTTCTAAAGTTAGAAGATGCCAGGCGCTATAGAGTTGAGCTGTGGGCCAGCATAAACCATTAACACTTCCTGAACACCCCATAAGCTACACATTCTCCCAAAGGAAACAACGTTCCTTCAGTGAATCCATTCTGCCATGGGAACAGAGGTAGGAAAATGGGAAGGTAGTCGGTTATACTTTATCTTCGTTCATAAATAAATATGCCTCCTTATCGGTTTTGGTTGAATCACGTGAACTAAGAAGTGAGGGACGGGGAATCTCAAGTGGACTCCTCACTGAGGACAGAGCCTGACACGGGGTTCAATCTCACAACCCTGAGTCCATGACCTGAGCTAAAATCAAGATTCAGACACTTAACTGACTGAGCTACCGAGGTACCCCATGAAACTTTATTTCTAAACCCAGCCACCATGCTGAGAAAAGTACAAGCTCATGAAGAACATGAGTGTTGCAATTAACAGTTCCATCTGAGCTCCCAGCTGATGGCCAGCAATGCAAGGGGGGCCCCCTGAGAACCTAGCCTAGTTCAGCCTTTGATGTCAACATCTGGCTGCAATTGCATGGGCAACCACAAGTGAAAACCATCTAGCTGAACCCACACAGCATGGTAAACAGTGAGAGATAATAATAGAGATGGCTGGTATTCTTGGATAGACATAGTACTGACTCTGTAGCCCCAAAGATGATGACATTGTCACAACCTTAATCAGATTTTTCTCTTCCTTTTCTGAACATTGCAGATGCTAAAAATAAAAATGTTTGTTCTTTTTCTATCCCTTTTCCTCCCACCTTCCTTTCTTAGAGACCTGATTTCTGTCATTCAAAGATTGTTTTCACTATCTGTGGTTTGTATTTACCTTTAGGTTCCTCCTTAAGTCCCCTGTTTCTAAGAATTCATTGAAGAAAGATATCTGTTTTAATAAACTTCCCCATCATATAGCTTTGCAGCACTCAAGAAGTGAGCCCCACAAACTCACTTCCCAGTAGTACAAGTGTGAAGGGAGAGCTCTTAGGTAAAAATCAAGTGAATTTGTCCTTATATTTTATGTCTTGAATATCAAGAACATAGACAAGCACTACAATTGAGAAAAAAATTCAAAGTTCTTTATATAAGCAATTGTTGGATATCAGCATGGGTTTTACTAAAAGAAGCAACTGAGAAAAGCAGGATGGAGATTTAAATTATTCACTTCAGCAAATATTTATAAGGGTATTTTCCGTTCTGCATTAGATTTCTGTTCAACCCACAATCAATCATGGCTGTTTGGTAAGGATTCAGTCCATTCTCACAATTTTTGGTGACATTTTATAATGAATAACACAACAGCCTAGTTTGATGAGAAAGGATGCTTTCCTGGAAAAACTGAAATGTATTGATAAATTGAACATTTCCCTCACGTCTTACAAAAATCATCTTGACAAAGTGTTCAGTCTCATTTAATGAGTTACATGATGAACAAGTTATGTACGGTTTCCCAAATGTAGGATGAGGTTTAAACAACAGTTGGAAAATTGAAAAAAAGAAAAAAAAAAGAACAACTGATGTAGGGAATGCCACCAGGGACTAAGATGTAATGTCAGATTAGGTGCTTTCATGAAGAAATACAGAAAAACTGTATTAAGTATTTTCACGAGGACATGTGAAAAAGCTTGGTACTTTTGACTTCCCAGGAAGTATTCTATGAGTAGGAATATTTTAAGTTGAAGTGCTGCCTGCTAACCAAGTTCATAATGTCCACTGTTGCTTTATAGAATAATCACAAACATAAAATTTAATCAATTATAAATAATATACTTATGTATATGCCATTAACTAATCATTCATGGATTTAATTTACTATAGAATACTGTAGTAGTTGCCTCACCCTTATCTTACTCAAAACCCCCTTCTTTATTTTTATAGCAAAATGTAGAAGAAGTTGGGTGGTTTTGAAAAACTTCTTTGAAGAACTGATTGACATTTTTTGACAATAGAAAACATGAATTTTGCAACAAAAGCTATCTAGTTGGGGACCCTCATTCACGTGAGTGAGGGTAAATCACAGCTTTCTGAGACAAAGTTCCCTCATTTAAAAATGAGAAAGAGATCTTATCTACTGTGTAAAACTATCAAAGTGCATAACATGCTCCAAGTTGTAAATCGCCAACCTCTTTTACCCATCTGGGTTAGGTGTCTCTCTGTGTCCTTTTTCAGTGCCCTGTAACCAACTCCTTGTACAGTAGTCCATCTGTCTGATGAGCTTTCAACTCCTCTGTTCTTTATGGGAAGAGCACGTGTCTCCCCGACATTGTGTGCCTGGTTCCTCTCCACATTACCTGAGCTAGACTAGGCTTTCAGTGATTGAGTGAATAAATGAATGAGAAAGACATTCAAGGTAACTCACTTTCATCTGAATGTATGTATTTTGTATTGAACCGTACAATTAATACAGAATGTTTCCAACATCACAGAACGTTTTATTTCTAGATGCAATAATGAACAGTTAACCAGACCTAGTTCTGGATGGAGAGAGGATTTTTTTTTTTTACAGGAATGGTGCAAGAATTACACATTCTGCTTGTTTAAATATGATTTAATAATCCTCTGAGAACGCTGCACATCCATCTGAATGTGACTTCCTTAAATACTTCACAGGATGCAAATCTTACCTGTTGATCATAAGTAACAATAAATCATCTTCAGAGTGAGTGTTTGAGAAACTTTTTATGTTTGTAAAGGGTAGTGTGACCCAACCAAGATCTAGAACAAGTTGACTGGTAGTACAAACGTGACTGAGTGCTGAGGAAGCTTCCAGCTGATCTATTTGTGAATAATTTTAAATCAAGAAGAAAGGTGGCCTAAAGCTTTGGTGTCCTTTTTTTCCCCTCTAGATTCTGGGGTTTTATAAATTGTCAAATGTTTTAATAATGATTCTCAGGGGGACTTATTTAGCTAAGTGAGAGATACAAAACTGGTGATATCCCAGTTATGGAAGGAGATGCCAAAGTATTTTTCTAGAAGAGGCAGACACTGAACTTGATGATCAAGTGTCATGCTAATGTTCATTTCTTTGCAGCAGTCAGAAAGATTCTCGCACAAATGAAAGAATGTGAGATCACTCAAATCAATCTGGAATCTCTTGCAGTTTCTGAGGATATTGCTTCCAAGCTCTCTCCCCACTGCTCCCCACCCCGCCCCCCAAACTCTTTTTCAGTACCTGTATCTCCACACAGTCCTGCCCTGGTTGACAGTTAGAACACAATACTAATTCAGAATAAATAGTTTGATATCTCATTATTTGATTTTCTAAGACTTGAACTCGCAAAGCAGGAATGTGCATGTTAATAAGAGTAAAACATCCTCTAATTGGTTTTCCCATCCCGAGCTATACTGTTTTCTGTTTGACACTCAACTCATCTGCTGTTTTTGCTGTTTGCTTCTGCATTCAAAACAAACTTTTATATAATTTTATTAAAGGAGAGAACCAGGTGGGGAGTGCAAGGATCCTGAGCTCACCTCATCCCACTGATACGTTGAGGCATCAGCTACACCTATAGAGCTTACTCTGAAAATGACCTGAAGACAGACAGAACAGAAACTTTGTACGTAGTCCTAGAGAGAATTCCACTTAGCAAAGGGCAGGAGGGGTGAGGATGTGGTTGGGAACCAAACCCCTGGTTGAAGGAACCACAAACAGAAGGGACCTCACAAACACGGAGGAGAGGGGGGATCATACACTATACTGGGTACCACCCACCCTAGGGACGTGCACTGGGAAGAAAAGTCCCCACAGGTCTGGCTCTGAAAACCAGTGGGACTTAACCCTGGGACAGTGGGAGAATGAAAGGAACTGAGTTCCTACCCTTAAAGAGCCAGCACACTAAATAACTCAACCCACAGCACAGCACAGAAGCAGCAGTTTGAAAAGCACCTGGGGTATATGTGAAGGAGATCTACTGACCAATATTAGAATGACTGCTGGAGGGACAGGGATTTGCAGGAGACTTTTCCAGAAACAAAAGTGCTGGCAGGTGCCGTTTTTTCCCCTCCCCTACCCTAGAGAGCCAGACAGTTACAGGAGCCAGCTAACAATCTTCACCTATCTTGCTGGCATCCTGTGCCTGCCCCCACATACCCCCTGACCCACCCACCTCTTCTGGCATCCCACCGAACAAGTTCCCACTCCACCACACAACTGGCAAGCAGCCCTTACTAGCACCAGTGCCACTTCCAAAGTAACTCCTGCCCCCTGAGTGGAAGGGAGTTAACACACCAGCACATCTGCAGTTCCTGCAGCTGGGCCTCTTAGCTAGCTGTGCAGGGAGCAAAGCCTGCACTTTAGTGCACCTAAAACTGTGGCACACAAGCTAATTTCAGATGGCTGGGCTGACTGCCAGCTCTGCCCGCCAACCAGCCTTGGCAACTACAGCCAGCCCTCTCACTAGCACAGAGTGCAAACCCTGCCCAGTGTGTCCACAGCAGGCAAAGCAGTCATAGCTCGGCCACAACAGGAAGACACACACAGTTCACACAGGGAACACCCTTGTACTGCGTGGTCCTGGTGACCAGGGGCATCGTACTATAGGGCACCACAAAACTTCTACATAAGATCATTACTTTCCTTTTTTTCATGTTTATTCACTTTTTAAAACATTTTTAAATTCAATTTGCCCACATATAGTATAACACCCAGTCCCCATCTCATGTGTGCCCTCCTTAATGCCCATCACCCAGTTACCCACCCACCCCCAACTGTTCTGCAACCCTTTGTTTTCTGGAGTTAGGAGTCTCTCATCGTTTGTCTTCTCTCTAATTTTTCCTCACTCAGTTTCCTTCATTTCCCTTATGGTCTCTTTCACTATTTCTTATATTCCACATATAAGTGAAACCATATGATAACTGTTTTTCTCTGACTGACTTATTTCACTCAGTGTAATACCCTCCAGTTCCATCCATGTCAAAGTAAATGGTAGGTATTCATCCTTTCTGGTGGCTGAGTAATATTCAATTGTGTGTGTGTATGTGTGTGTGTGTATGTATATATATATGTGTGTGTGTGTGTATATATATATATATATACATACACACATATGTATATACCACATCTTCTTTATCCATTCATCTGTTGAAGGACATCGTGACTCCTTCCACAGTCAGGCTATTGTGGATATTGCTGCTATGAATACTGGGGTGCAGGCATCCCATCATCTCACTACATCTGTATCTTTGGAGTAAATAGTAGTACAATTGCTGGGTCATAGGGTAGCTCTATTTTTAACTTCTTGAGGAACCCACACACAGTTTTCCAGAGTGGCTGTACCACTTTGCATTCCCACCAACAGTTAAGACGGTTCCCCTTTCTCCACATCCTCACCAACATTTGTTGTTTCCTGTCTTGTTAATTGTAGCCATTCTCACCAGTGTGAGGTGGTATCTCATTGTGGTTTTGATTTGTATTTCCCTGATGACAGTGATGTGGAGCACTTTTTCATGTGCTTGTTGACCATGTGTAGATCTTCTTTGGAGAAGTGCCTATTCATATCTTCTGCCCATTTCATGACTAGATTGTTTCTTGGGTGTTGAATTTGATAAGTTCTTTATAGATCTGGGATACTAGCCTGTTATCTGATATGTCATTTTTAAATATCTCCTCCCATGTCCCATTCCACAGATTGCCTTTTAGTTTTGTTGACTGTTTCCTTTGCTGTGCAAAAGCTATTTATCTTGATGAAGTCCCAATAGTTCATTTTTGCTTTTGTTTCCCTTACTTCACAGATGTATCTTAAGAAGACATTGCTGTGGCCAGGTTTAAAAATGTTGTTACCTGTGTTCTCCTCTAGGATTTTGATGGATTCTTGTCTCACATTTAGATCTTTCATTTTGAGTTTGTCTTTGTGTATGGTGTAAGAGAATGGTCTAGTTTCATTCTTCTGCACGTAGCTGTCCAATTCTCCAAGAACCATTTATTGAAGAGACTCTCTTTTTTCCATTGGATATTCTTTCTTGCTTTGTCAAAGATTAGTTGACCATAGAGTTGAGGGTCCATTTCTGGATTTTCCATTCTGTTCCAATGATCTATGTGTCTTTTTTTTGTGCCAGTATCATATTGTCTTGATGATCACAGCTTTGTAATATAGCTTGAAGTCAGAGGTGATGCCTCTAGCTTTGGTTTTCTTTTTCAACATTCCTCTGGCTATTCAGGATCTTTTCTGGTTCCATACAAATCTTAAGATTATTTGTTCCAACTCTGTGGAGAAAGTTCCTGGTATTTTGATAGGGATTGCATTGAATCTGTAAATTGCTCTGGGGGGCATAGGCATTTTCACAAAATTAATTCTTCCAATCCATGAGCATGGAATGCTTTTCTATCTCTTTGTGTCTTCCTCAATTTCTTTCAGAAGTGTTCTGTAGTTTTTAGAGTATGGATCTTTTACCTCTTGGGCTAGGTTTATTCCTAGGTATCTCATGGTTTGCGGTGCAATTGTAAATGGGATTGACTCCTTAATTTCTGTTTCTTCAGTCTCATTCTTAGTGTAGAAAAACAAAGCTGATTTATGTGCATTGATTTTGTATCCTGCCACGTTGCTAAATTGCTATATGAGTCCTAGCAATTTTGGGGTGGAGTCTTTTGGGTTTTCTATATACAGTATCATGTCATCTGCAAAGAGGGAGTGTTTGACTTCTTTGACAATTTGAATGCCTTTTATTTCTTTTTGTTGTCTGATTGCTGAGGCTAGGACTTCTAGTACTATATTGAACAAGAGTTGTGAGAGTGGATATCCCTAAGACCATTACTTTCAAGATCAGGAGACATAGTTGACCTACCTAATACATAGAAACAGAGAGAGTTGAGAAAAATGAGGAGACAGAGGAATATGTTCCAAATAAAGAACAAAACAAAATCAGAGTAAAAAAATCTAAATGAAATAGAGATAAGCAATATGCCTGATAAAGAGTTCAAAGTAATGATCATAAAGACACTGGACTTGAGGAAAGAGTAGATGGACTCTATGAGTAACTCAGCAAAGACACAGAAATATAAAAAATACCAGCAAAGGTGAAGAATTCAATAACTGAAATGAAAAAAAAATACACATAGAGGGAATCAATAGCAGATTAAAGAATACAGAAGAATGGGGATCCCTGGGTGGTGCAGCGGTTTGGCGCCTGCCTTTGGCCCAGGGCGCGATCCTGGAGACCCGGGATCGAATCCCACGTCGGGCTCCCGGTGCATGGAGCCTGCTTCTCCCTCTGCCTGTGTCTCTGCCTCTCTCTATCTCTCTGTGACTATCATAAATAAATAAAAATTAAAAAAAAACATTTAAAAAAAATAAAAATAAAAAATAAAGAATACAGAAGAATGGATCAGCAATCTGGAATACAAGGTAATGGAAGGCAACCAAGCTGAACAGTAAAAGGAAAAAAAAGAATAATGATAAATGAGAATAGGTTAAGGGAACTCTGTAACATAATTAAGCATAATAACATTCACTTTATAGGATCCCAGAAGGAGAAGAAAGAGAAGGGGACAGAAAGCTTATTTAAAGAAATAATACCGAACATTTCCTAATCTGAAAAAGGAAACAGACATGCAGATTCAGGAATCACAGAGAACCCTAGCAAGATTAACCCAAGGAGGTCCATACCAAAACACATAATAATCAAAATGGCAAAGAGTAATGATAAGGAGAGTTTTAAAATTATTAAAAGGAAACAATTACATACAAGGGAAACCCCATAAGGTTGTCAACTGATTTTTCAGGAAAAATTTTGCAGATTACAAGAGAGCATCAGGGTATATTCAAAGTGCTGAAAAGAAAAAACCTACAACAAGGATACTCTATCCAGCAAGGTTGTCATTTAAAATTGAAGGAAAGATAAAGAGTTTTCCAAACAAAACTTAAAGGAATATATTACCACTAAACCCACTTTACAAGGAATGTTAAAGTGGGTTATTTGAGTGGAAAGAAAAGGCCATACTAAAAGTAAGAAAATTATAAAAGGAAAAAATTTCACAGGTAAAAACAAACATATTGTAAAGGTAGTAGATTATTATGGATAAAGCCACTAGAGAGGTTAGAATACAAAAGTAATCAAATCAATTGTATCTACAAAATTAATCAAGGGATACAAAAAATAAAAACATGTAAAATATTGCATCATATACATAAAACATGGAGGAAAGAGTAAAAATTTAGTGCCTTTAGAAAGTGTTTAAGGGCAGCCCATGTGGCTCAGCAGTTTAGTGCTGCCTTCAGCCCCGGGCCTGATCCTGGAGACCCGGGATCTAGTCCCACATCAGGCTCCCTGCATAGAGCCTGCTTCTCCCTCTGCCTGTGCCTGTGCCTCTCTCTCTCTCTCTCTCTCTCTGTCTCTCATGAATAAATAAATAAAATCTTTAAAAAAAAAAAAAGTGTTCAAACTTAAGTGACCATCAGTTTACATAGGATGTTAAATATGAACCCAGTGGTAACCACAAATCAGAAATGTATAATAGATACACAAAAATAGAGAAAGAAATCCAAATATAACACTAACGAAAGCCATCAAACCACAGGGAAAGAGAATAAGTGAAGAACAAAGGAAGAGAGAAGCCCAACAAAAACAACCAGAAAACAATACACAAAATGCCAATAAGTACATATGCATCAATGATTATTTTCAATGTAAATGGATTAAATGCTCCAATCAAAAGATGCAGGATGACTGAATGGATAAAAAAGAAGACCTATCTATATACTGCTTAGAAAAGACTTCCTTCAGACTGAGAGATACATACAGACTAAATAAAAGTAAAATGTAAGGAAAAAAAAAATTCCATGCAAATGCAAGCCAACAACAACAAAAACCACAGTAGGTATGCTTATATCAGTTGAAACAGACTTTAAAACAAAGACTGCAACAAGAGACAACAAAGGGCATCATATAATAATAAAGGGATAAATCCAAAAAGAGGGTATAACAATTGTCAATATCTATGCATCCAATATAACAGCACCTAAATATATAAAGCAAATCTTAACAGACAAATAAAAGTAGAAGTAGATCAAATATAGTAATATATCCAATCAGGAATTATTATCCAAAATATATAAAGAACTCAACACCACAACAAACAATCCTATCGAAAATGGGCAGAGAACCTAAACAGACATAATAATGGCATAATAATGGCATAATAATTTTATCCTACCAGGTCCTGCTCCTTCACTAAAAGAACTAAGGAAGGTTTTGCTTTTATAGATTTGCATTTAGGAAGCACTCCCTGTGTAGTACCATGTGGGGAAAGAGTCAGAGGGAGCAAGGACACTTTCAAGGAGACCCTTGGGGGTGGGGGGCTCATAAGCCTGGGGAAGGATGACAGAAGTCTGGAGGCGGTTTGACAGCAAGAGAGTTGAAAAGAAACAAGTGCAAACGTGTGAGGTGTAAACATTAATACATAAAACCTCCAACCTGCTTATGAATTGAGTGACACTTTTAAGTGTTTGTGTTTATTGTGCTTGCATCCTTGCACATTGGAAAAAATAGTCAAATGCTTTGTGGTATTTTGAGTCCTCTGAGCTGCAGCTGCCAAGATGGGAGGCATTTGTTAGGGGGAGGCACCCCCGGAGTTTTATTAGGGGGAAGGCCTGAGGAGGGCCAGGCGCCTGGGGGAGCTATGATCTGCAGTGCAAGTCTGGCCCTGGGGGGTGTGGGGGGGAGGAGAGAGTTCCAGTAGCTTCCCCACCATTTAGCAGGGTTCTAGGGCTCATTCCTCAAATAGCAGTTGCCCTTTTAAGTTGCAGCTTTTTTTCCTGTGCCTCAGGGCAGAAATATCTGTTCCTGGGCTCTCAGGGCCATCCCTCCCAATTGCAGCCGGCAGTGTGAAGGGTGGGGGTTCCCTTCCTGACCACGTCTCCATCTGTCTTTCTGTTCTCTATGTGGTCTCTCTCTCTTGCTGTGCAGAAGACGGTCAGCCAGCCCTTGGTTCTTTAGGAGGAATTTCTCTATAAACAGATACAGATGTTTGCGTCCTGTGGAAGAGGTGAGTTGAGGATCTTCCTGCGTCTCCATCTTGAACCAGAACACAAAAGGGGTCCTTAAAAAAACAAAAATTGCTTAGAAAAACCTGTTTTGAGCTCCTTAAAATCATGACATGAAGGCCAAACTCGGGCTTTTCCACATTATTTCTCCCCAAAGAACATGCTCAAGTGTGTGATTTGAATGAAAGATATGGGCAATGAGAAAATCACAATATGAAATGGAAACATATTCTGTTTCCAAATTCTGTTTCCTCAAATACCGGTCCTTGATTTAAGCAATAAGCATTCCTCAAGAGGAAAATTCAGAGAAAGGATTGTCTGTATCTTTTGTACTCTAGCCAAGGTTTGGGGAAGAAAATGGAAATGGACCCAGAAATGCAAACCTGAAATGAGCAGTTTCCTCTGGGATAAATTGTTTGGAGAGAAAGCTCTAGATGGGACAGGCTTCCTTACCTGAACTGATGGCCTACATGGTGCCTCAAGAGGAGATGGAAATTTGGATTTGAATATTAAATATCCTACAGTTTAACAATTTAATTTTTATACAATATTGTTCAGGCCAAGCTCTTTAGCCAAAATTTGCATCCTTTGTGTTATTAGATCTTCTCCCTTTGCTCCCAATTATGTTTTTACCACTCACTTTGTCTCAGGGCCTGCTCAACTCCTGACTTCTTGTGTTCTGGCTCCTGCTCTAAATGCTACGTGTGCCTTTGACCTTAATGAAAATTTTCTCCAAAAATAAGAGGTGAAGTAGGTTATCAGGTTTTCCAGCTCTTGATCCTCCTATGCCCAGACCTCCAATGCTACCACTGGACCTCTAGCCCAGACCCCAAGGACAAGTAGACAGGGCTTTGTGCCAGCAGGAAGTGACAGCTTCCAAAATACCCTGGGGCCTTTGTACAAGCATAACTTATTATCTTGCTGGCAGAAAAGTGAGGTAAATAAGAACTTAGAGGACCAACAAAAACTGAAGGCTGTCAAGACTAAAGCAAGCTCAGACATCATGGAGCCTTGGCCCAAACTTGACGCCAAAAAGGGAGTGCTGAGGTCACACCCCAAATGTCTTGGTTGGCATCACAAAGCTCCCAAAAGAGCCAGTGGTGTAGATTCTTCCCTTCACTCTGGGCCAGAAGTTCTCCATTCCAAGGAGGAAGTACAGCAGAAAGGAGGAGGGGACCTCAGAGCAGAACCAACTCCTGGACTCTGATTTATGGGCACGACTGCTAGACTTGGGCATGTGACAATAGATCACTGTTCTTGTATTTGCTGATGCAGCTTTGAAGCCTCATCCTCACCTCCAGGCTCTTAGCCAGGGCTCAGTATGGAAGAGACAAAGTAATAATAATGGGGACTGATTGTGGAGGAATATGTCAGTGAGTGTGACATTCACACTCACTGTTTTGGGGGGGGGGTTGAACTGCAAAAACTGGAATATCAAAAGTAGCAGTTGTCAGAATTCTTTTCCCTAATCCCCACATACTCCTGCAGAGTTTTATAATAAATGTCAATTACCCAGTAAGAGAGGAGAGAGTCTAGAGCCATCACCAGACATCTGGCTTTGGAAGCACCTTTGCCAAAGAGAACACAACCTGTGCAACTGAATCTGAGCAGCCTTCATTCTTGGTGGTCTTGAGCATCCTTGCACCAGAGACAGGAATCAATTCACTATTTTACTGTATGGTTTATTTATATTGTTGCAGAAAACATTTTGACTACGACTTTCTAGATATCCCTCTTTTATGACCAACAGTCCCACTGAAATGTGAAATAATACCTAAAATTAACAAAGGTAATATCTCATCCCACCTCTCTGATTTCATTTAGGCTTGAAGAAGGAAGGTGACATCATACAGAGGACAAAGGAGAGGAGCAGAGAGACCTGGGTTTGCTCCCAGCTCTATGCCTGCAACGTTGCTCATTTGTGACCTGAAGTCAGCCACAACAGTTGTCGCAGTCTTAGACAGAGTTGTCTTTTTTTTTAAGATTTTATTTATTTATTCATGAGATACATTGAGAGAAGCAGAGACATAGGCAGAGGGAGAAGCAGGCTACCTATGGGGAGCCTGATGTGGGACTCAATCCCAGGACCCTGGAGATCACACCCTGAGCTGAAGGCAGATGGTCCACCGCTGAGCTACCCAGATGTCCCCAGAGTTGTCTTTTGAATGCTGGAGTAGAATCAGGTCCTCTCCAATGGCCCTGGCAGCCCCGACACTACTGCTGAACTCAAGCTGACCTCTGAGACAGACTCATGGGACTTACCTTCAAGTTTTCATTCCTATAATGATATGTGGATGACAAGGGGCTGAAGTGTGGGGAAGATACCTTGGAAATTTCCCCATAGAGACATCAAAGGAAAGAGTTCACAGAGTCTTTTTGCCCCATTTCCGCCTACTATTCCTTATTTCTCAGGATAAGAAATACAGTTTTTGAGAATATCTTCCAAAACAGTGTGGCGTTCTCCTTCTCCTCTACCCCTGGAGGTTCCACTGGGTAAGAAAGTTCTGAAGAGATGTGGGAATCTGGTCAAGCACTCCCTTGGGCAGCACTCACCGGAAGGAGGATCCAAGAGTCTGCTGACAGCCAGCTGGAGGTCCATTTTGAAGCATCTGCAGATACTCTAGAGAAATTGTGCTTTTACAATGAGGAAAAGCTGCACATTTACAAAAACATTATTTCCTGACCCATTGCAAACACCACAGTCCCTTCTCACCAGTCATTCTTCAAAAATGTGAAGTCTACCATGACAGCAATAGTGCTTCCATTTAAATTTCTGAGGCAGTATTTTCAAGATCCTTGGAAGCTAAATTGACAACCACAGTCAGCCTATGACTTCTTTAATAAAATTAATGGTTATGTTGCTGTTTCATATCTATTTCTGAGTAGCAATTCACCCCGAAACTTAGTGCTTGAAACAATGACTTATTATTTCTCATGATTCTGCAGGTTGATGGGAAGGTTTTTCTGTTCGGGTCATCTGGGCTCACTCATTTTTGCTGCATTCTCTGGAAGGAGTCCCTGACTCCTTCCCTGATGTCTGGCAGTTGGCCCTGGCTGTTGACTGGGGACCTTGGTTCTCTTCTGAGAGGCCTCTTATCTTCTAGTAGTCTAGACTGGTTTCCTTACCTGGTGGTTTCAGGGCAGCACTTCAAGGGAACAAAGTGGAAGCCACAGGCTTCTTAAAGCTTAACCTCAGAATAATGTGACACTATTTCTGTCACATCCATTGGTCAAAGTAAGATGTCCAGATCAGAGTTAGGTGGTGGGGAAATAGACTATCTCTTGATGGGAGGCACAGCAAAGTCAACGAGGTGTGTGCAGGAATTGGAGGGCTGGCTGCTGTTCTCTTCACCTCCACCTACCACAGATAACTTTTAAAATGATATTTAAAACTAAAACATGAGACACCTGGATGGCTCAGTAGTTGAGCATCTGCCTTTGGCTCAGGGGTCTGGGGATTGAGTCCCTCATTGGGCTCCCTTCAAGGAGCCTGCTTCTCCCTCCTCCTGTCTTTGCCTCTCTCTCTGTATGTCTCTCATGAATAAATAAATAAAATCTTAAAAAAAAATAAAAGTAAAACATTATAACTATAATGTTAGTTATAACATTATAACTAACTATGGGAAAAGTGGAACGCATCAATAATTATAAATAAGGAAATAAAAATCACCCTTAATCCCACCACTCCTAGAGAATGATTGCTAATATCATCACTGCATGTATGCCCAGCATTTTTTACATCAGGTAAAAAAAATACAGACTTGTTTTGTTCCCTGATTTTTATAATCCAACAGTATGTCCTAAACATTTTCTCATAACGTACCTAATATCTCTTAATCAATGTGGCATAATTTATTTACATATTTTGTATATTTTTACTGAGATAAGTAATCATGTAGTGAACTTTTTCATATAAATCTTTGTGCATATCTCTGATTCTTTCCTTAAGGTTAAGTTCGTAGGGTTGTTGAGTCAAAAGATATGTATTTTAAAACTTTGAGATATTTTGCCGAATGACCTCCCATAAAAAATTTAAGATTATTTTATGTTCTCAGCAGAGGAATATAAGGAATCCCCATTTTCCCTTTTTCCTTAACTCTGGTGAATCTGAGAGATAAAACTGACATTCGTAGCTATATCGATTTGTAGATCATTGTCAATGATGTTGAACATTTTTCCCATTTTTATCAGCCACTTGTTTTCTCTCACCAACTCAGTGGACTGTTTGTCTCTCCCTCTGGAAATATCAAGAAGAAAAAAATGGAGAAGAAGGAGTTTTAAGGAAAGACCTTTCCTTAATTATCATTATATTGGTCTCTTTCTCCTACAGACAAGTAGTTTACTGTAAATGTGAGTGCTTAAAAGTGAAAAAAAAAAAAAACTATGACTCACAAGTCAAAGAGTCCAAGTCTTATGGGTGAGGAAAAGAAAGGGAGAGAAGGAAGGAAGGAAGAGGAGAGAGGCAGGGGGGAAACAGAAGGGGGGGGAAAAAAGTTATATGCTCAAGAGCAGGTAGAGGAGAGGTGGAGAAAGAAAGCTAGAATTGATTTTATGAGCAGAGATAGATCAGGGAAGTTTAGAAAATGACTATTGGCTGGATTTTGGTGTAGAGCCGAATGAGGAAAATATGTGGTATAAGAGCCAGGGAGATTGGGCAATCCATTACTTGAAATAGTGCGCTACTGCATTTGGGGTATGCCAGGGTTGACCCTTTCACACCAAAACTCAGCGATTGTCCTTAAAAAATTAACAGAAATATCCTCATGGCATATACCATGAATAGCATGGTATATTTCAACAGCATGAGAAACTCTAGCGTGGCTCTCAAGTTGAAGCAAGATAGAAGCAGATAGAAAGGTAGGATAAATTCTTAGGCCAACATTCATCCACTCATTCATTCAACCAGCCAACCAACCACCACTAACATGTGCCGTGTGCCAGATACTGTGGGGGTGCTGGAGCCATAGAGCAGCATTGAGAAATGATTCCTGCTCCCAAGCAACTTAAAATCTAGTAAAGCATCAGATTTTAGGGAAGAGAAACATGTAGGTGGGGTCTGATGTCCACCATTATGATGTTCATCATAATTACTGATGTCTAATTATTCAAACCCTGAACCTATGGTGTATCCACTATTCTCTTCTCTGGACCCTCTTCTTTCATTATTCCCTCCCCAGTGTCCCTTTCTGCAATCATCTCCACCCAGGATCTCTATCTCTCACCTCCACTTTTATCCACGCCCAACAGCTGAGTCTGTTAGCCTAACTTTACCACAACTGACTTTACAACAAACGCCAAGAACATAATATTGTCTATTAGACATTTCCAGCAACCAAAGGACCTGGACAGTCCAAATACTGATCCTTCGGACAAATAAATTCACCGAGCCACTCAGGGATACACTTTTTGGGTACACTGGAATGCAAATTTTCTTCTTATAACTGACTTGCTCCTGATTGGAAGCTTGATGAGTGAAGAGGTTTTATGGTTTCACAGGCTAATTGAAAGCATCAACTCATCAAGTTTTATAGAACCATTTTTTTTTTCTCAGCTTGATAATACAGAACTGTGCAGTCTTAATCAGGTGCCTCTGTAACCCTTGACCAATTCCAAGATCATTTTTGAGGGATGTATTGCCCTATCTCCAAACAAATCTGTGACTAATCTTTATTCGGAGTGGGTCAGTCTCTCAATATTTTTTTTAAGTTTTTACATAAATTCCAGTTAGTAACACAGTGAAATATTAGTTTCAAGTGTGTACAATTTAGTGATTCAACACTTACATACAAACCCAGTGCTCATCACAAGTTCACTCCTTAATCTCTATCACCTATTTAACCCGTCTCCCGCTCTCCCTCCCCTCTGGTAACCATCAGTTTGTTCTCTATAGTTAGGAGTCTGTTTCTTGGTTTGCCTCTCCCTCTCTTTTTTCCCCTGTGCTCATGTTTTTTGCAAATTCCACATGTAAGTGAAATCATATGGTATTTGTCTTTCTCTGACTTATTTCACTTAGTGTTACACTCTCCAGCTCCATCCTTGTTATTGCAAATGGCGAGGTTTCATTCCTTTTTATGGCTGAATAATATTCCTCTGTGTGTGTGTGTGTGTGTGTGTGTGTGTGTGTGTGTACACATACCATATCTGAATTCATTTATCTGTCGATGGACACTTAGGCTGCTTCCATAATTTGGCTGTTGTAGATAATTATTCAACCCTTGGGATGCATGGATCCCTTTGAATTAGTGTTTTGGCATTCTTTGGGTAAATACCTAGTAGTACAATTGCTGGATTGTAGGGTTGTTCTGTTTTGAACACTTTGAGGAACCTCCATGCTATTTTACAGAGCCAGCCTCTCAATTTTCATCTGCATTTCAGTTTTGTTTGTTTGTTTAGTAGGCTCCACGCCCATCATGGAGCCTAACACTGGGCTTGAACTCACGACCCTGAGATCAAGACCTGAGATCAAACATTAGACACTCAACCAACTGAGCCACCCAAGCAACCCTGCATTTCAGTTTTTACATCCGATATCAACCTGACTGGTTTTCCATGTACTATCTAAAGTATATGAATCCACAAGGTGAAATAGCAGCATTTCCATGCCTCATCAGAGAGCTCTCCACCTCTAGCCAAAACCAGCTAGAGACTTGTGTTTGAGAGACCTGCAAACTTCCTGTGGCTATTGGTTTTTCTGGTTTTCTACTATTTTTTTCAGATGCACCATGAGTTTTTAAAAATTAAACACACTCAGGTGCAATTTATAAACTGTAAACATGCACAGATAGATTTACTATAAAACAGATAAACCTAGAAATGTTAAAGAATGAGAAAAAATTAATAAAAAGAGAAGCTCTATTGTTTCCTTCTTTTAATACATGGATGATTTTGTGGATGTCTACACTCCACATGGAAAACCTCTGCTCCCATGTCCAAGGGAAGTCATAGGGAAAGAGTGCTGTGCCTTAGCTCAGCCTGCCCTAGATGACCCTGTCAACCCCTGCACCATCTTTCCTGCCTTTACTTTTCTTAATTGCCCAGTTACGTTTACTGAGATTTTAGGTTCCACTTTTTCAGCCTCTGCTCTATGCTACCAAATTTTCAAACTCTATTTACATACTAAAAAAATAAAATAATATAAAATGAAAAGTAATCAGTGAAGAATTGGATGGCAGAGGAGATAAAAATTGTAAAACAAAAAAACAAAAAAACAAACAAAAAAAAACTTGCCTCCACATTTGAGTCATCAGGAAAAGAGTGTTCTCTTAAGAAGAGGATAGCTCCAAGGAGAGAAGAATGTTAAGATTCCACTTAGTTTATCTACAAATTTTGGAGGGACAAAAATCTTTCTTCTTTGTGTAGGAGCTACTGAATATTTTCAAGGAAGCTGAAGTGGAAGCTCTAACAAGCAGTAGTTCATCCCTGGCAACATCTTAATAGCATAAGCAGTGACTGCCAAGGGCAGAGAGGAAGGCAAGAGGCAGGGAGCATTGTCTACAGAGAATATAAAGGCAAGAATAAATCTGAGTAGGGGATCCCTGGGTGGCTTAGCGGTTTGGCACCTGCCTTTGGCCCAGGGCACGATCCTGGAGTCCAGGGATTGAGTCCCACGTCGGGCTCCCTGCATGGAGCCTGCTTCTCCCTCTGCCTGTGTCTCTGCCTCTCTCTCTCTCTCTCTCTCTCTCTGTGTGTGTGTGTGTGTGTGTGTGTGTGTGCGTGCATGTGTCTCATGAATAAATAAATAAAATCTTAAAAAAAAAGAATAAATCTGAGTAAAATTCTATTCAATTTTTATTAACACCATACCCAGGAAATTCTAAATAATGTCAATGGTGAGATACTCCCACAAAACATTGTGTGTTAGTCTAAAAAATTGCTGTGATTACAGTTGAGTTTTAATAATATTTATGCAAGCTTAAAATTAGTGCATTTTATTTTCTTATCCTTTAATAAGCAGTGTATTCCTCATGGAAGTTAATTCAGAGAATTTCCAGTTATATGAGTAGCCTTACATATTCAGCCTCAGCTATTAACCTTCATTTTTTTAAATCAAAATATAGTTGATGCACAATGTTACATTAGTTTCAGGTGAACAACATAGTGATTTTACAAGTCTGTATGTTATACTATATTCACAGGTGTAGCTACCCTCTGTCACCATACAATGTTTTGTTTCTCTTGCCGTTGACTCTATTCCCCGTGCTGTATTTTTGTTCCTGTGACTTATTCATCCCATTGTTGGAAACCTGCATCTCCTTCTCTTCTTCACCATTTTTCTCATCTTTGCCTTCCCCTCTCCTCTAGCAACCATCAGTTTTCTGTATTTATAGGTCTATTTCTGCCTTTTGTTTGTTCGTTGGTTGATTCATTTTTTAAGCTTCTTTTTTAGATTCTACATTTAAGCGAAATCATATGATATTTGTCTTTTTCTGACTTGACTTGTTTCAATTAGCATTATACCCTCTAGATCCATCCATGTTGTCACAAATGGCAAGATCTCATCCTTTTTTATGGCCAAGTAATATTCCATTATATATATAATATATACATACATATTTATTTATACATATATATACACACATATTACACACACATACACCCCACATCTTCCTTATCCATTCATTTATTGAGGGATGCTTGGCCTGCATCCATATTTTGTCTATTGTAAATAATCCTTCAATAAGCAGAGGGATGCATATATATTTTCAAATTAGTATTTTTGTTGCCTTTGGGTAAATATACAATAGTGGAATTACTGGATTTTACAGTATTTCTATTTTTAACTTTTTGAGGCACCTCCACAGTGGCTGTCCCAATTTAACATTTCCATCAGCAGTGCACAAGGATTCCCTTTTCTTTACCTCCTTGCCAACACTTATTATTTCTTGTTTTTTTGAGTCTAACCATTCTGACAGGTATGTGATGATTTTTCATTGTCATTTTGACTTACATTTCCCTGGAAATTACTGATGTTGAGCATCTTTTCATGGGTCTGTTGACCATCAGCGTTCCTGTGGAAAATGTCTTTTCAGATCCTCTGCCTATGTTTTCACTGAATTACTTGTTTTTTTGGATATATCAGATGTATCATTTGCAAAGATCTTCTCCTATTAAGTAGGTTGCTTTTTTGTTTTGTTTTCCTTCACTGTGTAAAAGCTTTTTATTTTGATGTAGTCCCGATAATTTATTTTTGCCTTTGTTTCTCTTGCCTAAAGAGACACGTCTAGAAAAATGTTGCGAAAGCCAATGTCAGAAAGATTACTGCCTATGTTTTCTTCTAGAAGTTTCATGATTTCAGGTCTCACTCTAGCCCATTTGAGTTTGTTTTTATGTATGGTGTTAGAAAGTGGTTCAGTTTCATTCTTTTACATGTAGCTGTCCAGTTTTCCCAACACCATTTATTAGAGAGACTTTTTTCCATTTTATATTCTTGCCTCCTATGTCATAAATAAATTGAGCAGATAAGCATAGGTTTATTTCTGGGCTCTCTATTGTGACCTATTGACCTATGCATCTATTTTTATGTCAGTACCATAGTGTTTTGATTATTATAGCTTTGTAGTATATTTGAAATCTAGAATTGTGCTACTTCCAGTTCTTCTTCCTCAATATTGCTGTGGCTATTCAGGGTCTTTTGTGGTTCTATACAAATTTTAGTATTATTCTAGTTCTACAAAAAAAAAAAAAAGCTGTTGGTATTTTAACGGGGACTGCATTGAATCTGTAGGTTGCTTTGGGTAGTATGGACATTTTGACAATATTAATTCATGATCCTGGAATATCTTTCCACTTGTGTTGTTCTCAATTAACTTCGTCAATGTTTTATGCTCTTCAGATTGTAGGTCTTTCACCTTCTTGGTTAAATGTATTGCTAGGTATTTTATTCTTTTTGTTGCAGCTATAAATAGAATTGTTTTCCTGATTTCTCTTTCTGCTACTTTGTTACTAGTATATAGAAATGCAACTGATTTCTGTGTGTTAATTTTGTATCTCACAACTTAACTGAATTTATTTATTGCTTCTAAGTTTTCTGGTGGAGTCTTCAGGGTTTTCTATGTATAGAATCATGTCAACTGCTAATAGTAACAGTTTAGCTTCTTCCTTACCAATTTGGATGCTTTTTACTTCGAGTGTGTGGGTGTGTGACTGCTATGGCTAGGACTTCCAGTATTATGTTGAATAAAAGTGGTGAGGATGGACATCCTTGTCTTGTTTCTGGTCTTAGAGGGGAAGTTCTCAGTCTTTCAACATTAAGTATGTTAGGTGTGGGTTTGTCAAATATGGCCTTTGTTATACTGAGTTATCTTCACTCTAAATTCACCTTGTTGAGAATTCTTATCATGAATGGATATTGTACTTTGTCAAATGCTTTTTCCGCATAAATGATCATATGGTTTTTATCCTTTCTCTTGTTAATGTGGTGTATCATGTTGGTTTGTGAATATTGAACCAACTGTGTATCCTTGGAGTAAGTCCCACTTGATTATGATGAATTATTTTTTAATGTATTGCTGAATGTGGTTTGCTAAGATTTTATTGAGGATTTTTTTTTGCATCTATGTTTATCAGGATATTGGCCTATGGTGTCCTTTTTTCTGTAATGTCTTTATCTGGTTTTGGTATAAGAGTCATGCTGACCTCATAGAATGTGTTTGGAAGCCTTCCTTCCTCTTCTATCTTTTGGAATAGTTTGAGGAAAATAGGAATTCGCCTGTGAAGCCATCTGGTCCTGCACTTTTGTTTGTTGTGATTAATGATTCAATTCAATTTCATTAACAGTTATCAATGTAATCAAATTTTCTATTTCTTCCTAATTCAGTTTTAAAAGATTGCATGTTTCTAGGAATTTATCCATTTTTTTCCTAGGCAGTTCAATTTATGGGCATATAATTTTTCTTAGTACTCTCTCATTATCCTTTGTATTTCTGTGATATCAGTTGTTACTTCTCTTTCATTTCTGATTTTATTTGTTTAGGTCCCCTCTCTCCCCTTTTTTTTTTTTTTAATGAGTATGGCTAAAGGCTAAGCCATGTCATGTATTTTTTCAAAGAACCAGCTCCTTAAAAAAAGATTTATGTATTTATTTGAGAGAGAGAACATGAAGGTGAGGGGCAGAGGGAAATGGAGAAGCAGACACTCTGCTGAGTGGGGAACCCAACACAGGGCTTAGTCTCATGACCCATGAGATCACAACCTGAGCCAAAACTAATAGTCAGAGGCTTAACCAACTGAGCCACCCAAGCGCCCTTCAAAGAGTTTTAATGTCATTAACCTTTTCTATTTTTTAATCTCTGTTTCATTTATTTCTATTCTATCTTTATTATTGTCTTCCATTTGCTAACCTTGGGGTTTGTGATATGACTTCATTTCAATTTTTTAAAAGATTTTATTTATTTATTCATGAGGGACACAGAGAGAGAGGCAGAGACACAGGCAGAGGGAGAAGCAGGCTCCTTGCAGGGAGCCCAATATGGGACTCAATCCCTGGACCAGGATTACACCCTGAGCTGAAGGCAGACACTCAACTGCTGAGCCACTCAGGTGTCCCTCATTTCAATTTTTAGAGTAAGTTCATAACACTTCAGAAACATTCAAGTTTGTTTTTGTGTCTACAACTCCTATCCTTCTATGTATTCCTGCAGTTAAACAGTTTAATCTAAGTAAGAAATGATAGCCCAGTGAGTAAAAGGATAATTAACAGTATTTAAATTACACCAATTTGGTCACTCTATATGATTATGTAGGGTTTAATTGTGCTTAAAATTCTAAACTCAAAGAGTGCACAAGCTATATTTTTTTGTTTGGTTAAGTACAAATTTTAATTCACACAAAAACATTATGCTGAATTTAATCAATAGCTTTCAAATTGACATTTTTTCTTTTAATGTTTTGTTTGTTTTAAAACTAGAGAATGAATCAATAAATGATTATTACTGACCATTACATAACTATCGCCGGAACTAATTTTATTATGCAAAGGAGAGGAGTGTTAGGGTGATCCCCTCGGGGTGTCATGTACACCAGGCATGCTGCTGACCACAAGTGTTGCCCAGAGGCTATGGTCACTCGTCCTGTCGTCCAGGCTCATTATAACCGAGCATACTCTCTTGTGATCCTGTTCTCTTCTCTGTCCCTGCCATTCTCAACAAACCCACTGGTCAATGCAGCGGAAATCATATCTTAATTCAACATTCCTTTGATCATCCACTTTCTTGACTTTCTTGACTCCCTTAAAAAAGTGTTCACTTCTTTTATTAAATTATCTATGCTATTATATTCATCTGTATATTGGTTACTCTCAAATTTATATCTCTGACTCTCACCTTTCCCATGAACCCCAGACTTGTGTACCTGACTCCTATGCCATGGCTCCACCTGGATGTCTGATAGACATATTATATTGACCATGATCGGGACGCCTGGGTGGCTCAGTGATTGAACATCTGCCTTCAGCTCAGGGCGTGATCCCACGTCTGGGGATCAAGTCCCACATCAGGCTCCCCTCAGGGGAACCTGCTTCTCCCTCTGCCTATGTCTCTGCCTCTCTGTGTGTCTCTCATGAATAAATAAAATCTTTTTAAAAATAAAATAAATTGACCATGATCAAATAGAATTTAATGTTTTTGCCATATCTGTGCTGCCCCAGAGGTTCCCCTTTCAACAAATGGCATCATGCTTCAACAAGTCATTTAGAATATAACCTTGATCTTTCATTACTGTTTCATTACCTCCTACCCACTGCATCAGTAATCCCTAAGAGGCTCAATCTTCTATATATAACCCAAATCTACCCAGTGCTCACTCCGTCCCTGGGAGTGATAATTAACTCCCATGTGCCCCATCCTAGGGAATAAATTACATATGAGCCCAATATAAGGGACTATAGAGATCTACTCAATTTGTCAGCCCCACTAGAAAGGGAGGTCATGCGACCCAGAACTGAACAATGAAATACAAGGGGAAATCTGCTTGAGTTTCTAGGGAAGAATCTTGCTTCCAAAATGAAAAGGCAAAGCCTTCAAAGAAAATGGCCTTATTCTAGTCCTTTCTTCCTGCTCAGGATCTTGGCTGGGGGTGTCATGATGCCTGCCACCTTGGGACTATGAAGAAAGAAGATCAAGCATAAAAATCCAGTGAACTGAGGATGGTAGGGGAAAAAAGGGAAGAGATCAAGCTAATAATGACTGTCTTGAACCTCCAACAAGAACCTTGCAATCAAACGCTAATGCTTCTGGTTAAGTAAATATTAAACTTCCCTGCTTGTAAACCAGTGATAATCTGGTTTTCTGTTACTTTCCCACAGATGGGACTAGCCAGGGGCTATAGAATGATGTCTAAACAGATGATATAGGGTCATCTAAAGTCACCTCTTCCTGATGAAAGATCAAACACAAGGCCTATTAATATGCGGCAGTTAACAGAAGGCTTAGGTGCTGGCCTTATCCGGTTACTGAGAAGAAAGGAGAGGGAGGAACAGAAAGGCAGGAGGACTCCCCTTGGCAGAGAACCAGAGGAAAGGCAGCTGCTGCTTGTCATGGACCCACTGAAGTTTATCATAGTTGTATGTCACACCCTGAGCAAGCATTTCTTGGAAAATATACTTGGGAGTGTGTTTGAATGTTGTGTTTGCTTGTGTGTTGAGAGGTTGGTGGAGGTCAATGGCACAGGGTATAAAATATCCTTTCCTACCAGTCTTTGCAGGCCTTTTCTGATCTTCTTGGTGAGTGAACTTGCTCGGCAGCCAGACTTCCTGATTCTTCAAACCACCTGGGAGAGATCCAGGCTCTTCCACACTGACACCCAAGTTACTCTATCTGTTCTCTCTTGAAACTCTCCCCGAGCTCTTTTTCCTTCCTTCCTTTCAGACAATAGTGGAGGTCAAAGATGTCAGCTTTCTATCTGTCCTTCCAGGCCCAGGACACTGCCATTCTACAGGATGAAGACTACTTGTTGCTTCCTTCTCCTCATCCTCCTCCAGCTGATGATCCCAGGGACTGTTCCATGTTCCTTGGACTTCATTCTGGATACAAAGATAAAGGAAACCCTCAGTGGCTTAGGTAATTGACTGGGAGTGGAGAGTGGAAGAGAACCCCTGATCATGCCTCTTACTCCTAAACCTAATTTCTCTATTCCTTCACCAAATACCCAACCTCTATGAAGTCCAGTCAAGCTTAATTTTCCTGCCCAGGGCTCTACTCCCATATCGTTTTTGGATTCCTGACTAAAACTTCAGATTTCCCTGGTAATAATAGCCTGATGACTTTGGTGATGAGGAGAATAGTTATAACTTATGAACACTTATTGTAAACAAATTATGCAAAGCTTTACATAGATTACTTCACTTGACGTTCACTTTATGAAGTAAGTACAACTCTTACTTTTATTTTACAAATGAGGAAACTCAATGATAAAAGCTAGTAAGGACACAGTGACACTTCTGAGGTAAGGACAGACGCATGATCAAGGACACAATGACACTTCTGAGGTAAAAGGAGTTGTGGAAGGGGATGATGGGAGACAGATATCACGGGCAATACCCTTTCTTCTCTTCTATTTAGAGTTACATCCTTCCCCAACACGAAGGTTGTCATGTGTCAGTGTCAAGAACTCAGGCAGACGGTCCTCCTGTCCTGCAGGTGAGTAACTCCATGAGGAGGAATGGTGGGTAAGGTGCCCTGTACCCTCCCCTGACCATCCCCCAGCATCTATACTTTCCCCGTCTTGTGTTTGTATTACCATGGGGCAGAGTCGTAATTCTGATTCCCAGAGATCTCTTGCCCATTCTCATTCCCTTAACAGTGCTACTGAGGGCTCTTGAGTTTCGGCCTCTTCCCCTCCCACCTTCCTTTCATGACCTCACACACCAGCCCTCCTTCCCTCAGTTGTCCTGTTACGATCTGTCACCTCCCATTCCCCCCATCATTCACCTCCCTTTCCTGATCTATTCTCTTGTTTGGGTGGGTAGGGCCAGCATCGAGGTAAATATATCATGAATCTAAGCAAAGAAGTGCTCAGGCCCCTCACTTTCACAGGTCTCTTCCATGGCCCTACACCTAAATTTGTTTTAGTAATTTTTGTATTTTTTTTCTCTTAAAGAGGGCTCTCAAAATCAAATGAGCTCTCAGCCCCACAAAACTTAGATCTACCACTAGGCTACGCAGAAATGAAAAATGATAGGAGGACACCTCCCTCCTCTTGAAATCCAAGGGTCTATGTGTCATGTGCCCATGCAGGGATGATTGCAACTGGCTGTGCCTGTGGCTATGGCTGTGGTTCCTGGGATATCCAGGGCGAAAATACATGCCACTGCCAGTGCAGCACTATCGACTGGACCACCGCTCGCTGCTGCCACCTGACCTGAGGGGGAGGAGGACAAGAACCCAATGGTGTGACCATGACTGTAATGAAACCATACACCTGCCTCAAACTGTCCCTTTCATTTGTCACAACCTGCCTCTTGGGTAATAAAGACAATTTTTATATCTCTCTGTGTTTGTATTTTTTATATTACTGCCCCTGGCTTAGAATTCTTCTAGCTGAAAATTTCTCCAGCATCCTAATTACTCCCATCTCAGCAAAGATTAGGAAAAAAATGGGGAGAATGGGAAAAACTGAGATTGATATCCCAGACTCCCAGTTCCCTCATTGTTTAACAAAAGGACAATGACTGTGTCAGGTGGTTTGCTTGGTACTAGAAGTACAGAGGAAAAAAAAAATAACATGCATACCCTTACGGAGCTCACTGAGTAGAACAGTGGGTTCCAAATTGAGTGCAAGCAGGCTTTCCAAGGTGGAGACAGGTAAAGACAGTTTAAAAAGAATAAATTTCTAGATTCCTAAACTTATGTGTCAGAGATCTATTTTGATCAACGTGATGAATATGCCATTGTCTTTCTCGTCCATAACAAAAGAAAAACACAGCCTTTACCTGCCATAGAATCTTACCATGAATTCATCAGCTTGGGGTATAAATATCTGCAAAATAGAAAGGAATGATTCAAAATATTGGCACCAAGGTTGAGTGATCCGGTGACTAGGGTATCAAGTCCTTTTACAATTTGTGAGACTTCCAGTGTTTAACGCAATATCGAAGGAGGGTATCATCCAGTTATCAATCGGTAGACCACCAAAAATAATTTTTAATAGTAAATTGCAGTAAAGATTTTTAACAAATAACTCAAAAGAAATTCAAACAAAGTGAATGATATTACTACAATAAATTTTTTTCCCTCCCTACATACTTATTTATGAAATTGTCATCTCAAAGCTTGTAACTATGAAAAGAAAAAAGAGAAATATACTTGGCTCCAAACTTTATCTCTCTCTAGGATTATTTGTTCATGGGTATATAAACTACTCAAAGAAAAAAAGCAGCTCCATCTCTCTAAGAAGCATATTTCCAAAATATACTGTTTGTGTTTATTACTGTAACAAAATCTGTTATAAATGTTTTTGTTCAGTTGTGTACTATAAATCAGTGTAATAATAACTCAATACCCCTACTTATGGCAAGTAGAGTGAGTTTCTTAAAATATAAACCAAAGTCATGTCACATTTCTGACCAAATTACACATTCTAGTGACTTCTCATTACACAGAAAATAAAATCCTGAGTACTTATGGTGGCCAACATGATCTGCATCTAGCCTCTGGGTCTATCTCCAGCCTCATTTCTGATCCTTCACCCTGACCACATCTGAGTCCTTTGTATTCCTAGAAGCAATAGCCACATTACTACCTCAGGGCCTTTCTACTTCACATCCCCCAGATAGTTACATGGTTCTCCACACACAAGGTCAATCACCATTATTTCAGAGAAGCCTTTCTGGCATGTTCTATCTCTTATCTTTTTATCATTTTTCTTTTCTTTTTCTTTCTTTTTCTTAAACTCTTTTTTAAAGATTTTATCTATTTATTCATGAGAGACAGAGAGAGAGAGACAGAGAGAGAGAGAGAGAGACAGAGAGGCAGAGACAGAGGCAGAGGGAGAAGCAGGCTCCATGCAGGGAGCCCGATGTGGGACTCGATCCCAGGATTCCAGGATCACGCCCTGGGCTGAAGGCAGGCACCAAACTGCTGAGCCACCCAGGCTACCCTTTTTTCCTTTTTTGATGCTTTTTAGTCTTGACTTCAAAATACGTATTTATCTGTTAATGTATTATCTCTCCCCTTGGAACATGCAATCCATGAAAGACGAAACTTTGTCTAATCTGCACATCATTGAATCCTCAGTGCTTAGAATGGCAGCTGGCCCATGGAGGAGCTTCAATGAACAAATGAATTAGTCTGTTAAGTCTGAGTCAGCTCCCTCTCTTGCCTTCTCTTCCACTTCCTGTGGTCACTGAGGGACAGACACTGTTTTACTGGTCCAAGGATCCCACACTCAACGTGCCTGTGGAAGAAATAACTGTACCTCAGAGGGCACATCTTTCAAAGAAGAGTCAGAGTGAAGATGGAAACCAGAGACGTTAGCAACAGCAGAAGCACAAGTTGGATTTTGTAGCTCTGGCTGATGTGGTTGCCCACTGAGTGGCCAATTTCCCCCTTTCTCTGTGTGGACAGCATCCTGGTTTCACTCAGAATGGTACTGTGCCCAGTCCTCAGGGATAAATTATTGTTTAAGTCAATAAGGAGCTTCTGCTCCTCTTGGCCAAATATTCTCTTTCCTAGACACCTTTGCATGGCGTGGAGTTGGAGTATGTGACCCAAAATAGGCCAACAACACAGAGGAGCACTCTGTTTGGGTCTTCTGAGAAAGAGTTTGCTTCCTGGATGAAAAGAAGAGACTGAAAACTGTCCATGATAATTTTGTTGCTTTGGATTTGGGTGTGAGGACATGAAGTCTGGAGCTGTGACCATGGAGTTAGTCAACCATCTTGTGATCTTTGAGGAAAAACTCTAAGGATGGTAAAGAAGAAGACGGGAAAGAATCTGAAGCTGCTGGAACAAAGAAATTGAAAAAAGCCTAGTATCGTTAAAACCTAATTTTTTCATAAGTAACAAATCAGTGTTTATACTCATTCATTTTTACCAGTATTTATTGAGTTCCGCTGTGGGACAGGCATTGGGATACGGTGGTGGCCGAAAAAGGCAAAAATTACTGCCATTCATGGAGCTTCCATTCTATTTTTTTTTTTTTTAAGATTTTAACTATTTATTTACTTAGAGCTGGCTCTCACAACCCTGAGATCATGACCTGAGCTGAAATCAAGAGACTGACACTTAACTGACTGAGACACCCAGGTCCCCCAGTGGAGCTTCCATTCTAATTCCAGGCTTCTACCAGCTGGGATTTTTGTTACTGTCCCATGAACAGAATTGGTCAAGGACAATGTAATATAACTCAGCAGATGACAACCAGAGTTCTAAGACCACACCTTTCTGCCTCTTCCTGTTGAAGGAGTCAACAAAAGGTCTATAAAGTGAGATGTTAGCAAACTTGGCAATTCCTGGCAAGGTAGTTGCCAGGTTTGTGGGGCTGCCAAGAGAGGGGAAGGGGGGAAAAGACAAAGGTGGAAAGGCTTCCCCAGCAGAAAATGAGAGCAAAGGCAGCTTGTCCCTCTGTGGACACACTGGAGAGTGTTTCAGCCTCTTTCTGAAGGCTGGACCCTCCCCGGCTGCCTTAGATCCCAAATACTGTGTTGGTTGGTGGAAACAGGGAATGCCTTCGCCACACGCTGCCAGGGTGAAAACGTCTCTGCCCTCCCAACCTTGGCAGCCCTTTCTTAATCCTGGCTGTGGGAGTGTGACGCAGAGTTTTCTCCCCTGACATCTCTGCCTGTCAGGAGTGCTGCCAAGGGATCCGGGCTGCCCAGTCCAGTTCTTTCCTAGTGACCTTTCCTCCTCTCCCCTCCAGACCCCTGAATTGTCTTCACCTTCTCTCCACTCTTTCCTCATGGCAGGATGCGGTGTTCCAACAGGATGAAGCCCTCTTCTCACCTCCTCCTCATCCCACCTTCCAACTCATGAGCCCAGAGGATTCTCAGTGCCGCTTGCACTTTGTTATAGATGAAAAGGTAAGAGTGGCCTTCGGTGAACTGGCTGACTTTTATTGGGGGGGGGGGATGGGAACAGGGCCAATCATATTTCAGATTCTCAATCCTGCTATTAGACTCCACCCCATCTCCTAACCGATCTCTGGATGGCAACCCCGTAACTTTAAGATTCATCCCAAACTCCCTGCCTTCTCTGTGCCTTTATGGGCTCTTCTAGCTGCTGGCGGCTCGCTGTCAAAGTCTACACCTAATATTCTTGAGCTCTTGCCACGCGTTGGCCCTGGCAGACATTCTATTATTATTCTATTAACTTCTCACTACAACTCTAGGAGGTAAGCACTGTTCTTTCCATTGTGCAGAAGGGAAAACTGAGGCTTAGATGTAATTTATCCAGCAGCGGACCACCATTAAGTGGCTCAATCCTGGATACGCTGACTCCTTTGCAGAAGGGTGATGTAGAGTGTAGGGGAGGGGCTAGCCAGTCTTAGCTGTCTTAGCTCTTAGCTAAGCTCTTCGTGTCTCCCAGTGAATGCAAGCCCTCGGACTGCATGAAACAGCTCTTCTGTAGTAGCATCACTAATGAAAGTAAGGTGTCCTCCTTCCTCTCACATAAGTAATTATATGAAGATGGAGGTGTTTACTCACCCTTGCCCTTCCTCATGCCCCTGGGCTCAGGCTGCCAACCCATGATTGTACCAACACGTTTTCTCCAAACTCAGGATTGTAATGTCTTCAGGTTGGGTCACAAGTCCAAAACCCATACTTTCCATCCTTTCCTCCCAAGAGGCTACTTAGGGAACTGAGGTTTCATTCCACTCCAATCTTTCCTCTCCTCCACGGCATTGCCATACAACCTCCTTCCTCTTCTGTGTCCTCCATCTCTCCCTCCCAATCTAATCCCATGCTGTCTCTGCCCCATTGGAAAGGAGGAGACAAAGGATGATGGGGGAGGGCTTGCTCGTGGGCCTGTGCCTGTGGCCCCTGAGAGGTCCAGGGGGCACCATGTGCACCTGCGGTGCAATCCTGTAGGGTGTACGTGGCCAGCTGCTGCTTCCTCATCTAAGTGAAGGACGCAGGCTCTCAGTCAGGACCATGAAGTCAATAAAACCAAATCGCCAACCAGGAAACCTCCACCCCCTCTCCTTCAAACCATGAGTTCTCAAGTCCCCCCCGCCTGTGACATCCTTGCTTCACAAATAGCAAAGATAGTCCTTGCACCTCTCTGCTTGTGTCTTTGGTGTTACTAGACCACACCTAGGTGCTGGGAGAGGGCAGAGAGCATGAAATGGGTGGTGGGAGACAGACGCTGTAGCTACCAACCACAGCCTGTGACCAGCGACAGAGGCAGAGACATTAGAAGCTCTGTTTTACATTAGTTAATTGTTTCTTATCTTCCTTTTTTCTCCCCATTAACTTTTATGGGGAGCACTGGGTGGTAGCTAATGTTCTGGGTTTTCGTTTTCAGGGAGGAGGAGACTATACAGCCAGGCTCCTTCCACGTCGGGTCACTGCATTCTACGGAAGCCAGTGCTCCCATCAGGGGTTCATTTCTGGGTCGTTCTCTCTCTTGGCTTCAGGATCTGCTCCTCCTTCTGACCTTTTGTTGGATTCCCCTTAGTTACCAGGGTTGGATGCACATCTATTTCCTGCTGCAATTCTGACAGACATAATCACCAGTACAAGGGCTTTAGAACCTTCATAGAACTGTATATTCTAGGTAAGCACATATTTGTGCCCTGACTACTCTCTCTGTTGATGAAAGCTCACACTACCGGCTTCAGCCGTATTGCACTGCCGCCCAGGAAGCCTGTCGTCCTTGGAGGAGCGCCAGCACGCATGGACAAGCCACTATTTACCAGTATATCATTTCAGTGTCACAAGGGTGGCAAATCCACTCTACTCATTGCTCAGGCTTAATATGTTGGAGTCCTCCCTGAAGCCTCTCCTTTCCCAACCTGACGCATGGGGGGACTCAACCAATGTTTTGAATGAGTCCATAAACACCTCTGTGGCAAAGGTGTTATCTACATTTTGCGGTGGCAACTGAGGCCCAAGGCCACTGAGAAACTTGCCTGAAGTGACACAGCCGAGAAGTCAGAGCTGGGAGATACTAACCCTGGCCTGTGTGATTCTGAAGCCGCCTTTCCCCTAGACCAGGCGGCGCCCTGGTGTGGACCTCCACATTAGCCTCCACAGGCCCTTTCTGAGCCTGTCCCACCTGCTGCCACCCACTGTGCCCATCTGTAGAAGTTTCTCTCCTGAAATCATCTCTTTTCAAATCACTCAAAAAAGTTCACTGTCCCCCTATCTCTGCCATTGCCTGGTGTGCCAAGCTTGCCGTCCTCAGCTTTGCTCCAGTGTCCTCCACAAGCACTTCCAGTCCACTCTTCCAGCTTTATTTGCTGCTCCTCCCCAGAAGATGTTCACTCTATTCAAATGTGTCTACTCCTGGTAGCCCTAATCCACTCCCCCACACTTCTTTTTCCTCCATGCTTTTGGACAATCCATTTCTTCTACCCCAACTGCCACCCCAGTGCCACAGCCCACTTCCCCATTCCCCCATCCCCAACCCCACTCTAGAGAAAGCCTGCCTGTCCTGAGGCCAGGAGCAGACCTCATTCCCACTGAAGCTGGCTCTGACCAACCCCAGCCCACAGTGACCACGACTTCCTCTTGCTTCCACTGTCTACACCTTCATTTTACATTCACGGATTAATTCCTGTGTTGTTGATGATCTCTTTATGTGTTATGTCTCATTTCTCCTACTATACTTTAAGTTTTCTGTGCAGCAAGGACTATGTCATATCCATCCTCCAGAGTGCTTAGGACAGAATCTTACATAGTGTAGGAGTTTAAGATCTGTTTCTTGTATATCATAGCATGCTCTGGAATTAAATGAAGTACAAACTGGATCCTAGACTGATTACTATAGTGTTCCATTTCAGATATAGGAAGTACATGCTGTGCACAGAACATTGGCTTTAATTAGACAGATGGACTTTAACCTCTCATTTCTTTCACAACCTGCATAAACTTCATTGATTCTCTTAATCTCTAGGAATCTCAGTTCCCCTTTCTGTAAAATGGGGATGATATGACCATCCTCATGGAGTTGTCTTAATGATTAAATGAGGTTCCTGTGCTAAATGCCTAGCACAGTGACTGGCACATAGAAAACACTCAATACTATTATTCCTATATTATATTATTAATACTATATTACTCTGGAGCCATCAGAAGCAGGTGAGCTATTATCATGGGATCAGAAAACTGTGTACCCAGGATGCATCCCAGCCACTGTCCAATCTGTCCTCTACCCTTTTTCAGGTGATAATTGGAGGGTAAGGAGCTTGATCAAGGTCAAAGAAATCACTAGTGGGACAGCCAACATCGGAATGTTTGATTTCCCAGTTCTGGGCTCTTTCTATTTTATACACTGTTTCTCATGACAAAAGCATGTAGTATTTAATAAGCATTTAAATCTCATTTAATTTTTTCTTTTTTTTTTAATTTTTATTTATTTATGATAGTCACAGAGAGAGAGAGAGAGAGAGGCAGAGACACAGGCAGAGGGAGAAGCAGGCTCCATGCACCGGAAGCCCGACGTGGGATTCGATCCCGGGTCTCCAGGATCGCGCCCTGGGCCAAAGGCAGACGCCAAACCGCTGCGCCACCCAGGGATCCCTGATTTAATTTTTTCTAAATAAACATTGGTTCTCCTGAAAATTTTATTTCTAAGCTTTTGTATCAGTTGGAAAATATACCCTAGAGGCTAATCTTTAAAACAAGAAGGAATATAGCATTGTGGGGTTTTTTGTTTTTTGTTTTTTAGCATTGTGGTTTTGACTTAGGATATAGAAAGGTGGAATGAACATCATTCTTACCTATAATAAGTAAAAGAGTGGATAAATGGTGAGTTCATGACTTTTTTGGAACCCACTGGAGGGCAGACAAAAAAAATCAACCCAAATCTGAGGAGCAACAGCTTCTGAGGGAGAAATGGGATAATAAACTGTTTTTACCTGGGGCAGGTACAACCAGTGAGAAGAAGTTGTGCCATTTCCATAGTGTTAAGGTATTTCCCTCAAATACTTATTAATTACAGAGGGAAAATAGTGATAAACATGGAAGATATTGCCTTAACTCCATTATCAAAGTGAACATCACGAGTATATCTTGATCTGATACACTGAGGGTGTATATCTCTTCTGTGGTATTCTTGTGAAAAATGCATAACCTCAACCTAATCATGAGCATCAGTCAAGCCCAAACTAAAGGACAGTCTTCAAAAGAATTGGCCAATAGTCTTAGTAGCATCAAAGTAAAAAAAAAAAAAAAAAAAAAAAGGCTGAGGAATTAACACAAATTGAAGGATACTAAGATGACATGGCAGATGAATGTATTATGAGATTTCAAGACTAGATCCTGGATTTTAATAACAACGACGATGACAAAAAGTGGAGAAATCTGAAGAAAAAGTAGTTTGCAGTTTAATAGTATTACATCAATATCTATTTCTTAGTTTTCATAATTATTATTATACAAGATTTTAACATTTGAGGAACCCAAGTGAAGGGTATAGGAGAACTTTTTTATTTTTTCAGCTTTTCTATAAGTCCAAGCTTTTTCAAAATAAAAGGTTTCTTAAACATGTAAGTCATGACAGTCATAGATTCTCAAAATTGAAAGCAATAGTTCAGTGTCATTTATTTTACTTTCCACCTAAACTTACATATTTCTGATTTTGGCATCTACATCTCCTTAGCATCTATAAGCAGTCTGAATTCAGTCTGTCTGCTTCAAGCAGAAGCAAAGTGTCTGTGAAATATCAGGCTTCAGAATTTCATTTTAGGGGGATAAAAGTGAGAAGCCCAGAATGGACCCTGAAGTCAGGTGGCCATCTTCTTTCTTTCTTTCTTTCTTTCTTTCTTTCTCTTGCTGAGAGGGAAACCAGATCACTTATGAATGGGCTATTCTGTTTTGGACAGAGTGAAAACATATTCAAATCTGTTAATGTCCTAGTTAGATAAACTAAAGAATAAAATGCCAAATTTTCAAGATGTTTATACAAACATTGGTCTTGGCCCTGGACATTCCACCAAAGCTTATCTATGTAGTTAAAGAAAACTATATAAAGAGTTGATTGTCTTGCTTTTTCATCCCCAGTGAGAGGAAGAAAGAGAAAGAAAGAGAGAGAGAGAGAGAGAGAGAGAGAGAGACTTTGTAAGGTAGGACTATAGTCCCCGTAAAATTTAAAATGTAACGAGTTATCAGCAGGATGGTGGAATAGGACGTCTTAGTCCTCATTTCTCCACAGAAACCAATTTGACAATGATGTACATACCCCAATGCCTTTATGAGAAGTCTAAAAATCCAGTTAAGAAGTTGCAACACTCCAGATGAGCACAGGACCTTTAAGAACTGCACTGAAATGTGTAAGAAGAACAATTTCAATTTACTCGCATCAGCCTCACTCCCAAGCCAGGACAGCCTCAGCACCAAGAGAGATGGCCTCAGCCTGCAGTTTCTCCCCGCAGGGCAGGGAGGGAAGTGTGCATCCAATTTTCAGCACACTGCCAAAAGGGCTGGTTTCTGTCTCAACTCACCCAGAGCACTGATGAAACCAGCAGCTAAGCACAAAGGAAAACAGGGGGACGGCTTGCTGTACCCAGCACAGCTCCACAAGTTTGGGGAGGAAAAAATTCCACAAGAACTTGAGCTTTCTCCATAGGGAAAAAGAAAGGAGTGGAGTAGAGTGGCTCCAATGTCCCAACTCTTGATACAGCAGTCAGACACCAGGAGCAAGAGATTTGGGGTTCCTGAAAAGAAACCAAGAAATCCCTGAAATTAGGAATTTACATGCATAAGTCCAGAGAGGACATATCCATAGAAAAGGTTTGAGAGGCTCTCAGCATCTCTATCTAGGCAGATTGGTCAAAGTCTTCTGAACTGTGAAAGCCAGTTCAGAAAGATTGGGAGAGGTGGCTATTTCTTGCAAAGCATAGGCACCAACACAAAGCTACAAAGAAAATGAAGACTGTGAAACATGACATCAAAGGAACTGCAAATAAATCTGCAGTAAATAATCCTAAATAAATGGAGATCCAGGAATAGTCTGACAAAGAATTCAAAATAATCATCTTAAAGAATCTCAGTGAGTGAAGGCTTTAGCTTTCCCCATCGTTAGGAATAATGCATGAACTGTGACTCAGGCCATGCCTGGATATTTCTGCCAAGTATCTCCTGTAGAGTTGTTCCTGATGAAGGCAAGACAGATACTCACTCTGATTCCCAGGATGGAGGAAGAAATAAGCTGAATTTTAAAAGATAATGAATTGAATAGGGACTTCATGGGGCAGGGGGTAGGGAAGGGGTGGGGAGGCCCGCTGTCATATAGCAGAGCTTTTCAGCCATGAACTAGGTAATATGTGGAGGTGGAGCAAATATCTGACTAGAAACCTTTCTCTCTTTATAACCTAAAACATCAAAGGCATGAGAGCACATCTAAGGTGGATGAGATCTCTTTGTAAGGATGTTGCCCTTACCTTCACAGGAACTTGGAGGGACCTCCTGTACCTTGGCCTCAAATGAGGCTGGTTCTTTGGTAGAGTAGATCTTCATGATCATTTTAAACCTCATCAACTTATGTTTAAAGGGCACAACTGTAAGATAGCCCTGTGATGACATCACTGTCTGGAACTGCAGAGTTGGAAAATTTCATCCTCCCTCATTACAACGATCTTCACCAAATCCCCCAAAGTAGACTGAGGAACATCAAGGGCTGAGCTAGGCTTATGAGGGCCTTCTAAATAAATTTATGATTTGGGTCCCAACAAATGCCAAGTAATCTTGGCTGAGAGAAATGCAGACTGTCAGAATGTACAGTGGATTCAATCTGATTGGAATAAGTGTGAACCATTACTCAGACCTAAAAGTGATAGATTTACCAGGGCCCAGTGTATATTGCACCTGTCAGTATCCACTGACAGACGTCTTCACGACCTGTACCACCGTTCACCATATCCACAGCCCTTCCAGCTCAGAGGAGGGCTGACTGACGTAAAGAGCTGGGATGGTACCATCTTCAGGACACAGCAAAGGAAAGTGCCCCTGAACAAGTGAGCTTGAAAGGCCACCTGGGCTCAAATATGTTTAAACCATATTCTTGAGTTTGGAAGTGTTTATACGTATTGGGTATTGACCTAATGTCTTAAGTGCCCTGACCAATTAGGAGTTTGACTCTCTGGATTGCCATGATAAAAAAATTAAAACTTAAGAAAGTACCTCCTATATAATTGCCTGAATGCTTACCTTTAAGAGTATGGAAGATCAATAGGATGTTCCTTTGTGCCTGGGAGTAATAAGTGCCACACAGCATAAAACAGTACCAACCCCAACAATAAGGGTATTTAGGTAAAATAACAGTGTTTAGATCTCTCTGATCACTGTTATGAACTTGTTTGTGACAAGTAAATTTTTGGCTGGATTCCAGCCTAATTACTTCAGAATAATGGTTGGATACGAGGTAATTGAGCAGTGATAAGTTCTGCAATGTTCCTAGTACTTGGGCAGCTGAAATAGCACCTGGTTGTAAATGATAACCATGTCTAGCTCTTCAGATGAAAATGGGCTCCGGTGCAAAAATTTCTCAGTTTGGGATACAGTTCATACCTAAAAAGGGCTATGACCAATAAAAACATTACCACGGTGAAAATGAACATTAAACCTCCGTCCCTTGGGTAATTCTCAGTTTCTCAGTTCAGTGACCAGACCATGTTTTAGATCAGAGCAACCAGAATGACCATAGGATATAATTAGAACCATCTGGCAATTACAAAGAATGTCAATGAACAAAAAACACTGAGCTTGAGGGAAGCCCTAATAAAGGGTCCTCCAGTGCACTGGCCTAGATTGATGTGTTTTGCTTCATGTTTTGTTGTAAATGCTTTATCATACGATTTAATTATTTGTGGTGCTACAGGTCTTTGGCTTCAAGCCTTGCTGAAATAATTCTACTGCTATATCATATTTTGCTTCAGAATGACCAAGGGATCATTTTCCATTGACTATTCTGAAATAAAATATAAGCAAAATTATAAGCCAGAGATACTTGGAGTTTTACAGACTTGAAGAAAAGATATGAAAGACACCAAAATACACTGTAATCATATACTTAATGCTCGAGACAGGGGATGCTCTGTGCTTCACAGTTTCTGTAAGTACAATTTGAAGAGGCTAAATGATAGAATCTGCCTAGCAATTTAGCAATTTAGGCCCCACGTAGCTTCACATTTATGTCAGGCAAGAGGACCAAGTCAAGGCAGAGGATAGTGAGCTGCCCATGGTATACATGCAAGTCAAATGATATCCGAAGTAGTGATCCTAAAAGATGACCTTACTCAACGTGGAGTGTTAGCTTGATGACCTCGACCACAAGGACATTAAAGGACAAGTTATATTTGCCTTGAATTATAGAAGAGTCTTGAAGGGTTTGTGCAAGCCGTGTGGCAAGATGGACCTGGCTTGGGTAGGAATTTCTGCAAACATTAGGAATGAGCTCAGAAGAAAAGGGAACTACTCTACCTGAAGGGTAGCTTTATTTTTTTTTTTGTCATTTTTTTTAATAATAAATTTATTTTTTATTGGTGTTCAATTTGCCAACATACAGAATAACACCCAGTGCGCATCCTGTCAAGTGCCCCCCCCAATGCCCGCCATCCAGTCACCCCCACCCCCCGCACTCCTCCCCTTCCACCACCCCTAGTTCGTTTCCCAGAGTTAGGAGTCTTCCATGTTCTGTCTCCCTTCCTGATATTTCCTACCCATTCCTTCTCTGAAGGGTAGCTTTAGAGACAATGGTCATCTTTTGGGTATTCAGAGAGGGGGCTTCACACTATCACATTTTGGAGGAGAATGAGGCTTCCTCCAAAAGGCCAGTTTGCAAAGCTTCCTGCATTTTCTGTGGCAGCCCCCTCTCGAGATTGGAGATTGCAGAGATTATTGCACTGGCAGGAAGTTTTAAAAAGGGGAAAAGTCTTCATGATTTGGGCTGAGGCCATATATAAAGTCTATGCCTGGGCAGCCCAGGGGGTTCAGCGGTTTAGCGCCACCTTCATCCCAGGGTATGATCCTGGAGACCTGGGATCGAGTCCCGCATGGGCTCCCTGTGTAGAGCCTGCTTCTCCCTCTGCCTGTGTCTCTGCCTCTCTCTCTCTGTCTGTCTTTCTCTCTCTCATGAATAAATAAATAAAATCTTTTAAAAAAGTCTATTCCAACCCAAATCCTGAATCTTTTTTTTTTTTAAGATTTTATTTATTTATTTGAGAAAAGAGAGCACAAGTGAGAGGAGGGGCAGAAGGAGAAGCAGACTCCCTACTGAGCAGGGAGCCAGATGGGGAGCTCAGTCCCAGGACTCAGGGATCATGACCTGAGCTGAAGTCACACTTAACCAACTGAGTTGCCCAGGGACCTCTATCTAGAATTGCTTTATCAAGACCTGGTCAGTGACATTGTACTTTCTTCCCATTATATTTTATTCTTCCAGCTGTCTCCTGAGACCTCAACCTGCTATAACCTAGCTGCAGGGCTTTTCAGTCCCTATTTTTCCAGAACTATCCATGTCCCCAGTCCCCAGGCATCTTTGTAGTTTTCTCTTCTTTTCCTGTCCTGTCCCAGGAATAAAAGATAAAGCTCCTTCTGGTACTCATTTTTATATTTCTTGAGCTGGCGGCTCCAGAAGGGGCCCAGAACATCTCAGAATTGACTGTGGGTAAGAGAACAGAGACAACAAATAATTCCCAGAGTAAGTGACCTGGGATCCTCACCCATGTTCACCCATGTTCACCCATGTTCACCCATGTTCACCCATGTTCAGCTCCCTCCACCACATATCCACACCCAGATTCCAGACATCAACAGGTTTAGCACAGATTATTTTCACTCTTCATAGAACTGATGACTCACCTGTCTAGAATAATCTCAGCCTAGACACAGTGACTTCTTGCAGGGACTCAACGAGGTCAGGATCTCTGAATATATTCCTTGAAAGACTCCCCTGCACCCAGTTCTGTCTACTACCCCAACCCCAAGCACCTGTTTCCCCTCCCTGCCATCTCATTGCATCAGGCCAGTGGGTCTGACTCGCTATCCCCGAATCCCCTTCTTCCATCCTTGTTTCCTTGGAGGGTGATGCTGATAGATCTCCGGTTTCTGTCTTTTCCTCTCCTTCTGTTTATTAAGGTCTGTGTTGTCCCTTCTTTCAAAGACATTTTGCCACTTGTTTATCTGAAAGTCTATGTCCTCTGTCCTCTGGCTTCTTGCCTTCTTCTTCCATGATACTTACTGAACTCCCAAAGGTAGAGAAAGGATAGCCACGGGGTGAAGAAGGGTAGCAGGATGGAAGTAGGGTAGGCTGAGTTAAGAATTCTTCTCTTGTCAAATTTAAAGATTTCTTTGTCTCTGCCCCACACTCCATGCAGGATATCCCATCATTGGTTGTACTTGTCACTATGGCTCTTTCTCCTCGAATGTCCTATGGAAAACCGGTGTGCCATTAGACTGGACCACCGCTTGTTGCTGCCACCTACTCTAGAAGAAAGCAGCTAAGCCATTGCTCTTGTGATCTTTAAATAAATCTCAACTCCCATCAGGAAACCCTCACTAAGTAACCTGAGTTATGGCTTCTCAACACCAATTCCCTTTGCCTGTAACATCTGTGCCCCAGTAATACATGTGGTCTCTGCATTTTCTGCCTCTGTGTCTACCCTCGCTCTAGAAAGTAGTAATTAAGAACTAAAATAATTACTTCTGTTTATTTTCTCCTTCTCCCTCATTTTAAGCTGGTGACTGGGTTTTGTTAATCCTTGGTTCAAGGCCTTTGGCTAGACTGAAGTACGTAGTGCCAAGTACATGACTCTTCCAGTACCCACTAAAGAACCCATGGGTCTTCCAGTGAGAACCAGTCAAGGTGTTATTGCGTGGGCAGGAAGAGAGGAACATTTTGTCATACTAAGGGCAAGGAGAATATACTTCCCTGGGCTAGCGATTGGAAAGAAGCCTAAGATATCCCTAACAGTAAGAATGTTCTTACTTCTCCTTCCTAAGTCCACCGGAGTGAAGTGAAAACATCTCAAAAAAAGGGGGGGATCCCATATTTATCAAGGAGACTAGTATCCAGGGAGCTTTGTACCATGAACATGGTGAGGACCCAGTGGAATTGTTGTCCCCAGGGGCCATAGAGTAGGGACAACTCTGGTCTCTGGTAAATGACTGATGATCAAAGGAGATTTCCCCATTTCTTGGCTTTATATAAGATGTTTACTCCACTATAAAGTGGGTAGCCCTGATACAGACTGAGTCTGAATTTCCTACAAGCCTGGAAGAATAAGGGCTGTAAACTAAAACTGACTTAGAGAACTTAAAAGAAATATGGAACTTCTCGCATAATGCCATTTGTGATCATGGAGGATGCCCCCACCACATCTTAGATCCTAAGTGTTTTCAACTCATCTCAGGAGTGTTGCACTCTGGGAACCAAGACAGAAATTCCATTAAGACCAGTGCCCTCATTGTTACAAAAGCCTTTATTGAGCTTCTTCTGAGCACCCCAGGGGTGCAAAGGGGACTATGAACTAGCAGTGCCCATGAGGCCAGTGAGGCTCAGGTAACCAAAGGTGGTTTTATCTTAGCTCACATCCTTGTTTTTTGTTTGTCACTGATCACACCTGAAACCTCACTATCGCCTGAGGCAAAGAGGGCATTTCTCCTTTTCAAACAGTGACTGGCCACAGCCTGGCTCACATTTTTCTGGGTAAGTTATTAATCTGTCACCAGTTCAGGCACACCTTTGCAATGCCCACCTTCTCACATTATGAGGATCTGAAAGTGCAAACAACACACAGCTGAGCAAACTGCAGGAAATCAGCTCTCAGCCCCTGGAATTGGAGTCCATTCTAACCGAAGGAGGAACAAAAGCAATGAAGGGATACCAGGAAGGGGGTTGGTATGATTTTTATATCCTAGGCAAGGAAAAGGGAGAGCCAAGATAGAGATTATTTCCTCAACTTCACTTTTTCCTTTGTGGGGAATAATTGAAAGTTCAAATCAAAAAGCTATCATGAATTTTTAAAATATTTCCTTATTAAAAACAAATATTTTTTAGGGGTGCCTGGGTGACTAAGCATCTGACTCTTGGTTTCAGCCCAGGTCATGATCTCAGAGTTGTGAGATTAAGCCCTGCACCAGGCTGTGTACTCACTGCAGAGTTGGCTTCACGTTCTTTCCTCTCCTTCTCGCTCCCCCTCTGCTCCTCTCCCGGCTGGCACTCTCTCCACCCCCCCCCTCTCTCTCAAAAATAAATAAATAAATTCTTTAAAAAAAACCCCCACCAAATATTTTTTAACTAACACATATTTAGTGTTTATGGTGTACTATGAATTTTAGCAAGTATTACATATACAGCAATGGTGAGGATATATGGCCGCTGCTCTTGAGTACTTATTGAGTAGTCGGGGCAATAAAAATATAATTTCAAGGGATGCCTGGGTGACTCAGTTGGTTAAACGTCTGCCTTAGGTTGAGGTCATGATTCAGGAGTCCTGGGATCAAGCCCTGAGCCCCACATGAGCAGGGAGCCTGCTTCTCCCTCTGCCCCTCACCATGCTGTGCTTTTGCTCTCTCTCTCTTTCAAATAAATAAATTAAATCTTTAAAATATATGTAATTTCAAAATCATGAAGTAAGTGCTATGTGGAAAGGGTACCTCAGATACAAAAGCAGCACCGATTTAACCACCTGAAAGATGCTGAGAGGATGAGAGACAGCTGAGGTGAGGTGACTAGTAAAGCCTCCCACGTAGTAGGCTCAGAATTAGCAGGAGCTCTTACTGTTTTGTCATCAGTTAAGTAGACTCGTGGGCACAGGGCCCAGGTCTCACATGGTGAGTAAAGGTGGGATTCAGGCTTCTACTTTCAGTGGCTCTATTACTCTTTTAAAACAATTTTCCAAAATATTTGTAAAAGGTTTTCCATTTATTAATGAAAATCAAAATTGCTCTGTATATCTCCCATTTCAAAGGAAATGAATGCTTTCGCCTCTTGGACATTTTGGGTTTTTTGTTTTGTTTTGTTTTGTTTTGTTTTTGCAGTGGAGCTATATATAGGCAAGCAGATGAGAAGAACCACTGTTTGCCTTAGTGATCTGGAACTAACCATTCTCCTTTATGTTTTTTCTCATGTTTCTCTGCTCAGAATCACTACCAAAAAGTTCTCTATCGCCAGTGTGAGGGTTGCAAAGCAAACATCTAAATGTTAAGAAAAGGCATGAACTTGAGATAGTTGTATAATCACTGTGTGCCTCTATCTCCTCATGTATAAAATGGGGATAGCAATAATGCACACCTCATAAGGATGTGGAAAGACTGACTAGATAACATAGATAAAACATCACATATATATTAGCTTTAATTGTGTATGCAATTAAAATATTTTTAATATGACTTCTCCAAAGCACCAATTCAGAGCCTAGTACATAGTAAGTGCTCTGGAGTATTATTTATCTTGCCAAAGGTACCGCTTCAAAAATATTACTATCTGCCATTGACATTAAACTCTTTCTCGTCTACACCAAATCATCGCTTTTTCTACTGCAAATAGCAGTGAATCTAGCAGAATAAGGCCTTCATCAACAGCAAGGAGATCAAGCAAGGAGATGGTGAACTGTGCCAGGGATCCATCCATTTATCATTCCAGAAAAGATAAAGAAGACACTTCTGAAGCATTAACTTATGAGCCTAGAATTCTAAATTACATCACCTATAAATCTAAGCTCCCCCCGAATGGGACTTATACCTGAGCTGAGAGCTGAAGAATAATGGTGTTATTTATCTGCTGGGGCCTCGCGGATAGCAGAGGTCCCAGAATTAACACTGATAATCAAGACCGCTGAAGAAGGGCCGACCACTCTAAATCAGCCCACGTATTTCATCTGGCAACAGTCTCTGTCGTATGATTCAGACAATTCTAATTGTATAATTCTCAGGAAACCAGAGGGCCATCAACAGGAAATTCTCTGGCTAGAGTTTGTTTTGCTGGCTTTGGGTGGTTTTGAAAGGAGTAGTATTTCTTTTTTTTTTTTTTCTGCAATTGTAATTAGCAAGATTTAAAAAAAAAAAAACTTACTGGTGGTTTTAGCCTTCTCTTTCCTCCTTCTTCAAGAATTTAACATCCCATGGTGGTTTAAATGCAGGGTTTACGTTTTAGAAGAAAATTGGAATTGCTCATTAGTGTTGGTTTTTTTCCCCTCATTTTAGATTAAACTGTCTAGTTAGTGACTGGAAAAGAACAAAGATTTTTAAAAATTGCTTGTTCTCTAAGGACAATTACTATAGACTTTAATGATGTTTAAAAGAATTTTTTTTAATCACTAAATGAAGCTCAGATCAAATTGAGCACACTCCAAATCACCTAGTAACTATTAAAGAAATGCCCCAGCAGAAGGAGAAAAACCCATTTCTTTTGAACTCAAGAAAAACTAACAGCACATAACAAATAATTTCCTAATGTTCTGCTTAAAAAGTGTTTTATACAGTCAACAAAGGCAGACCATTTCTGAGATGAGATAATTGGAAATGTGCCTTGATTTTTGATATTCTAAAAAGCAACCTGCTAGGAAATTTGGGAAGGGCTTCGGATTTGGGAAAAGGTAAGAGCTGTCACAGAACCACACACAAGTATGGTTACTAGTCCTGGCAGCACCATGTTAGGCACAACGATGACAGCGTATAGCGTGATTTCTTTTCTGGCAGTGCTGAAAATCAACTTGGAGAGCTGTAATCAACCCAAGGGCAGTAATTAAAGTAGAAAATCAAGAGCAAGTTCAGAAACAAAAGGCATCATTTCGGTCCAGCTCTCGGGAGACAAAAGTCACAGGAGATAATGATACAGTGACAAGAAGAAAGAAGACAGGTAGGAGGAAGAGCTCGTCCTGGCTCTGCCACTAATTCGTTTTTGACTTTGAACAAGTTACTGAAGCTCCCTGGACTTCTGGTCCCTGTCGTCGAGAGGTAAAAGGTGGGAATGAAGCATGAGCTCACCATAGGAAAGCAAATTTAGTTGTCCGGCTGGGTGCCAGGCAACCCTCTTTTGATGCATTGCAAGACATCCCTAGGTGACTATATCTGTCTTAGAATCCAAAGAAAATTGGACTTTCTGGAGGGGATGAACAAAGTAAAATCTCTCCTGTCTAAGTTTTCACTGACTTGTGGAGAAGAAAAACTTTTAACACTCTTGCATATAAAAGGCACATAATAAATGTCGACGTGAACAGTTTGTTGTGATTCGTGCTAGTTCATTCACCACGATTCCTTATCATTGAGGGACATACAGGATGTTGCATTTATTTCCTGTAAAATGGAAAAATACCTGCCTTGACAATAGCTTTCAGCCTTACTGGTAATTAAATGCAAATTAAAGTAAGATAACGTTTTCATTTATCAGACTGGCAGAGATGAAAAGAATAGTATCACCCAGTGTTTGTGTGAATGTGTAAGGAAATGGACACTTTCACATACTGCTGTGGGGAGTGGAACTGATTCTATTCTTTCCAGAATGACAACTGGACAATACCATTTTCAAGACGTAGATTAAAAAGAGCATATTTTAAAGCCAGCATTCTCATTTCTAGAACTTTCTCTTGAGGAACCAAGAGTCCCACAATACATATAAGATTGTTTGTTCCTGTAACACTATTTAAGATAGAAATAGATGAGCCCGCCTCCCATCCTGGGTGAGTCTCCCATTGGGTGAGTCGTTTTCAGCTCCACGTTCAGTCTTCTAGCAGATTGGCAAGACCTGAAATTCCAACTGGAATTACATCATTGGCTCTTCTGGTTCTCCAGCTTAGCAACAGAAGCTTCTGGATATTGTCAGCCTCTGTAATCATGCCACATTGGAATACTGCAGCCGTGGCTGAGGAAGGATCTTCGTGAGGCATCATGGGCATCCGTGATGACTGCAGAAGCTTGAGGGCTTCACGGGGAAGGTGGAGTGGCCATTTTTTGCAACTTCGACTTGGGTCTGTGGGTGATAACATTTGCAGTGACTCTAGATTTATTTTTTCCTTTATGCAGTTTTGAAATTTTCTACAGTGACTCCTCCACTCAAAAGATGCTGAAAGAATGAGAAACTGAGGTGAGGTGACTAGTAAAGCCTCTCACACAGTAAGTTCTCAATTAGCAGGAGCTCTTACTGTTCTCTGAGCAGTTAGGCGGACATATGAGCACATGGGCCCAGGCCTCACATGATGAGTAAAGGTGGGATTCAGGCTTCTATTTTCAGTGCGTCTATTACTTTTTAAAAACTTTTTTCAAAACATTTGTAAAAGATTTTCCATTTATTAATGAAAATCTAAATGGCCTGTATGACTCTTGTTTCAAAGGAAATGAGTGCCTTTGCCTCTTGGACTTCTTTTTTTTTTCTTGCAGTGGGGTTATAGGCAAGCAGATGAGAAGAACCACCATTTGCCTTAGTGACCCAGAACTCACCATTTTTCGTTGTGTTTTTTCTCATATCTCTGCTCAGAATCAAAACATTCTCTATAGTCAATGAGAGGGTTAAATAGCAAACACCTGAACACTGGGGAAAAGCATGGCATTTGAAAATTATTTCTCCCAGTTTCAGAATTTTGATTAAGAAAACTGAGAAACAACAAGTTTCTATATGATGTGTGAGTCACATTCTAGAAGTAGAAGATCTTTTGATAAAAAATTGACTCCATTGATGCTTAACAAGGCCAATAGGTCACAGGACACCATCTCCCTGCCTTGGGATGACTTTATTTAATATTCTAAAGACAAACAGGAATATCATCTTAGTCGTCCTTAAGAATTATTAAGAAAGCTTGATTCTGTGCCTTGATTTTTTTGTGTTCTCAAAGAGTTGGGTTCCTCCCTCCCTCACTGACTCTCTTTCCCTCCTTTCATTCTGTTACCTCCTTTTCTTTCTCCTCACTTCTTGCCAGCCTCCTCACCTGCCCTGTGCCCAAGCCTGCTGCCTTCTCTGAGAGTCACAGTGAACTGGGGTCAAATCAGCAATGCTGTATCAGTTATGTGTCAGTCACTCTTCACACGTGAAGAAGTCTTGGTCCTTCTCTGTAGAGTCCAAAAATAGTCTAATTGATGTTTTCTTTCTGCATAAGTAAAACCTGGTAATCACTAAAAAAAGAACTACAGTCAAGCCAAAAAAAGGAATATCAAAGCATCTGTAATCTACCATCCAGAAAACCACTGTTCTATTTAGAACGTATATTTCCAGTGTGTTGCTATGCATATAAAACATTTTTTAACGAAAACTAGATTATAATCTTATATGGTTTTCTAACCTATTACCTTTCCATTTAACCATTATACAAATTTTTCCACGTCATCCAAAATTCTCTAACATTCTTTGCCATTTCAATGTAACAGACATTTCTTTAGAACAACTGTTATACAACTCTATTATCTTATACAAACCAGAAGAGGACCAGACAAACACAGTTCTATTTGCAGATGCAAAACAAATACAAGTCAGGTGTTAGAAAGTAGGTAGACAAGTTGTTGTAAAAGCAAATACCTGGGAGATTAAACCTTGACCAGAACTAAAAAAAAGAGTTCCTAAGGGAATGGCTGTACCGTGTAATGAGAATGCAGGTATTCTGGTGTATAGATGCACCTGGAGATGTTATCTGCTCCTAGCTGAGGCTTCCTCACCTAGTTGGGTCTACCAGGTGTTCCTTTATATTTTAATATTATGCTTCATAACTCCTGTTAGACATCTGTGTGTAAATAGGCTTGTTTCTTTACCTTTGTCAATCAAGAGGGTGTTTGCTATCCAACAGGTGTCTCCTAGGCCTGTGATTTAAAAATGTTTACATAGGGGAAACAGCAACTCTTTATCTCCAGTCTGGCCCCAACCTCAGAGCTGCCTGCTGAATGCACTGCAGGTACATTGCCTGGGCTCAAATTCCAGACAAGAGACAAGAGGGGGGAACGTTTATCTCCCCGTCTTGACTTCTTTCCTCATCTGTAAAATGGCGGCCATTATCCCACTTCATAAACATGTCATGGGGATCAAGTTAGAAAATTGTGATTATCTGGCGTAAAGTTAGGATTATTATTATTGATATTGGTAGTCGTAGCAGTATTCATTCATGCATTTGGCTGACAATGATAGGAAGAAAGAGGGATGGAAGCCTGATGTCTCATACAACCGCATATTCCCAAATGACTAGTGGTCTCTAGATTGCTCCGAGCACTTCTGGAAGGAGGTACCTCACCAAGACCACTTGGAGAGGCCACAGAGTCACCTTCCTGCCATGCTCCAGACAACTTCATTGCCTGAAGGATTTTCCTTCTTTCTTGTTTATTCTGCATCATTTCTTCAAATTATTGCCCTGACTCTCTGTATAAGGGGAACTTACTCCCTTTAAGAAATACTCTGAGTAGGACCTCCTGGGATAAAAATCACCAAATATTCTTGACATCAAGGAAGCCCCAGGATCCCTTCCCCAAACCAATCCTCTCAGTCATATGCCCTATTTGATGATGCCTCCCAGCAGAATTCAGACCCATGATCTCTCTTCTCCATTTCTGCTGTGTATTGTGGGGCATCTTATTTACATTATATATTTCCTCTGACTAAATCTGGAGGTCAGGTGCCCCTGCTTTTCTTCTGCCTAGTAAATATCCACCTTTAATTTTATATTTAGAGAGAAAAGATGGACTGAGGGGAATATACTTGCAATATGCAATTCAGGCCATCAACTTATGCAGGAAGTCTCCAGTCAAATATTTAGGTCAACATATTTCTTCTCTAAGAGGGAAAGAATATATTTATAACTATCATCATTGGAGTAAATGTTCTCCAGCTTTGATTTGGAGACTTGGGAAAGCAGAGGAGTAGTTTACTGCTTTGTGACTGCTTTTGAGGATAGCATCTTACCTTACGGGTCTCAGAGCCTTACTATCCTCATCTTAAAATGGAGTGAATAATACCTGCCAACATCACAGAATGTCATGAAGCTCACACCGTATTTGTAAAAGTGGCTTTCAAATGTTGAATTTTGTAAAATGTAATTATTGTCACTATAAACGAGCTGACTCTTTCTTAGGTGTAATTTCTTAGAAGTCCATGGAGGCGATGTTAGTTACCCTTCAACAAATTTCAATTATTTAAGAAATAAAATATAGTACTTTCAAATTCATTTCATGTATTTCTATTGCTAAGTAATACTAGTAGTTTTAAATTTGGTTATGATATTTCACAAAACAGCTAAGAATATTTAACAGACTTGATCTCATCATCAAAAGATTTTTTGTGTGTTTCACATTTTTAACCTTTCATGCATTAGCACCTCTGATATTTCTTCTCTACAGATTCAAGGCTGGGCACAGGAAGCAGATGGCAGATACAATTGCTGAGAGTTGACGTCTGGTCCTAGGAAAGCTGGTATTGCAGTGACATAATTTGCTTCCATTGACCAACAGGTGCCTCGCCTGCTCTGTGACAACCTTCTGAGAAGCAGAACGAGCATGGCTTTTGGGTCAGACTGACCTGGCTTCAAGTTTTAGCTGGGTCTTTTCCCTTTAGTTATTTTCCTTCTGCATTTAAAATTTTAAAAATAAATAAATAAATAAAAATTTTAAGTTTTTTCATTTTAATTATTTTGTTTAAGCTGTAGATACTAAGTCCTACCTTGCAGCGTGTTTGAGGACTAAAGTGAGGAGTATTAAGTAACACACCTGGGATTTAGAGATTTAAAAAAAAAAATGTCTCCTTTCTTCTTCTTCCACCTCCAAACTGATGCTCTGGTATCTCCGGCTGAGTCCCCAGCTGTTTAGCTTGAGCAAAGGGAGGGTCAGGTTAGCATCGAACTCAGTTGCTGCATATCCTCCAGTTGGAAGGATTCTGCTGTACAAGACTATTTCCTAGGTAGGGTGCTAATTGGTTGGTCATATGGAATATAAGTGAATTCAGATCTTTGTCTTGATGAATGCCTTCTCATTGAATATGCACCTATTTATCACAGGATAGCAATGACAATTTTTCGCAGAAAGAAATGTTTCTAATTTACATATATGTGCCTGATGCATGAAGTACGTTTTATAAATCACTATGTCATCACCACCAAAAAATGCCCTCTAGCCATATTAAAAAGAGCCCATGACAAGGGACCTATCAAATTGAATGGAAAGGCCATAAAACCATCAGTTCATTTGACATAAAACTGATATATTATGTGATAATGCTTCAAGTAGAACCCGGGACCCCATTCATCACATAGGCTGTTCGTTGGCTAGGTTCTGAGCTGTGTGTTAATGAAACCGTCACGCTCTGCTCAAGCTGCAGATTGCAGGCCCCGGTCAGCACTGGGGACCTACACACCAGAAAATGTTCCCACTGAAAATATGGTTTGTTCACTAGTGAACTTTCCTGGGAGAAAGTTGTAATAGGACAGAGGTCCCACAGCTTCTTGGGGATAGTGTCTTCACAGGTAAAGGGTGAGACAAGATCCATGGTTCTTGGTAAGAGAATTGCATTGGGCTCATCTGGCTAGCCTATAAAGGCTCAGGGGCTAGGGCCCCATCCTGGGGGCAGGACCTGGGTATCCCCAGCTTTAAAAAGATCTCATGATGGTTCCAATGCTCACCCTGGGTTTAGCTTTTCTTCTTCTTCTTTTTTTTTTTTTAAGATTTATTTATTAGAGAGAGAGAGAGAGACCACAAGGGCAGGGGTGGGGGGTGGAATCCTCAAGCAGGCTCCCTGCTGAGCATGGAGCTGGATGCAGGGCTCCACCCCAGGGCCCTGGGATCATTACCTGAGCTGAAATCAAGAGTGAGACTCTTAACTGACTGAGCCACCCAGGCACCCCCGGGTTTAGCCTTTTACTCAGTGTCATTACAGCACTAGCAGCATCAGGATCTGCTGGCACTTTGTTAGAAATGCAGAATCTCAGACCTACAAAGTTGGAATCTGAATTCTAACAAATTGCCATCAACTCAATGCCTCGTAAAACTGGAGCAGCATTAGAGAAGTATCTCACAGCCTTGGCCCCATGTTAATTAATATCCCTTGGGGAGCTTTTAACATCCCAATGCCCAGCTGTGTCACAGACCCTAATAAAAACCTCTGGGAGTGGAGCCCAGGCATCAGTTTTATCTCCCCAGGTGATTCTAATGTGTAGACATGCTTGAGAACTAATAGCTTAGAACTTCATTTACAGTGTATACCCGAGGCTTCAGCTGGTCCTGAACACAGAACACTGATGGGAACACGCAGAATCAGTGGTTTAAGAAGGCAGCTTGAAGTAACAGCAGAAAAGGGGAGGGGTATTTTTTGCTGAGTTCCTCCTTCACTCAGGTGTTGTTTCACTCTTTTATCTATAGTTTCAAGACAATGCTACCAGGTAGGAATTGTTAAATATTTTTTAAATTAGAAAATTGTGGCTCAAAGAGGTAAAGTGATTTGCCCAGAGTTGTAAAGCTAGTGAACACTGTGTATCCCGCACCAGAAGTCTTGCTCTCTGCTATATTACCCTCCCCTCTTAGAACTCTCAGAAGGTTCTTCTCCCTCTGTACCTCCCAGGATATATTAGATTTTTTTTTAGTGGGAGCACAATGCCATAAGTGATAGGTAGAAATAGGATGACTGTTTTTCCCAGAACCATTCTGCAAGTGTCATCAGCATGGAATGTAGAGAGATATCCAAACTCAAAACTTTTTGGGTTAGGATCAGTAGAAACCTGGAGGAGCCCAGATTTGCCCAGCTGAGTGATGTCTTTACTCCAGTTAACTAATGCAATCTCCTTAGAATGTAATGACCATACTGCTATGTGAAATTTAGTGCTCTTAAAAAAAAAAAACACACACAACTTGAGATATAATTGACATACAATAAGCTGTGCATACTTAAAGCATACAATTTGATAAGTGTTTATATATATACACATTTGTGAAACTATCACCACAATCAACGTAATGAACACATCTGCCACTCCCTCAGATTTTTCTTTCATTAAAAGATTTTATTTATTTGAGAGAGAGCAGGGAGAGAAGCAGAGGGAGAGAGACAAGCAGACTCCATACGCAGCATGGAGCCCAAGGTGGGCTCAATACTACGACCCTGAGATCATGACCTGAGCAGAAATCCAGAGTTGGCCACTTGACAGACTGAGCCACCCAGGTGCCCCACTACATTTTTCTTTGTGCTTCTTTGCAATAACTCTTTCCTGTCCCTCCCCACTCCCAGGCTACCATTGATCTGCTGTCAGGAGAAATAGGTTTGCCTTTTCTAGAATTTTGTACAAATGGAATTATACAATGTTTACTCCTTTATTAGTCTGGCTTCTTTCAATAATTATTATGAGATCCATCTAAGTTGTTGCACGTATCAAGTGTTTGTTTGTTTTTTTTTAATTAATTAATTAATTTATGATAGTCACACAGAGAGAGAGAGGCAGAGACACAGGCAGAGGGAGAAGCAGGCAGAGGGAGAAGCAGGCAGAGGGAGAAGCAGGCTCCATGCACCGGGAGCCCGATGTGGGATTCGATCCCGGGTCTCCAGGATCGCGCCCTGGGCCAAAGGCAGGCGCCAAACCGCTGCGCCACCCAGGGATCCCTCAAGTGTTTGTTATATTATTTACCTATTTACCTGGTGAGGGTTTGTGAAATAGTAAAAAAATATATTTTTGGTTTTTGTCCCTAGTTCCTTACACATTCATCCTGAAACCCTTGGAATTCTCCGGAAGGCGTATCTTTAGGATGCTAATGAGATGACTCTTGGCTGAAAGGCCCTTAGCTTCAGGATGGAAGCTGGTCACCAGAGAGATGAAGTCATTTTGGAACATTCAGCCCCACCCCCACATTTCCAGTGAGGGGAGAGGAACTAGAGATTGAATTAATTACCAATCGCCAATGATTTAATCAGCCACACCTGTGTAAGGGAACCTTCATAAAACCTCATAAAGGAGGTTCAGAAAAGCTTCCAAGTTGGAGAGCACATCAAGGTCCCAGAAGGGTTATATATCTAGAGAAGGCATGGAAGCTTCATGTCCCTTCCCCCATACCTTGCCCTATTCATCTCTTCCATCTAGCTGTTTTCGGGTTGTATTGTTTGTGATAAACTGATAATAGTAGATAGAGTGCTTTTCTGAGTTCTGTGAGTAATTTTAGCTAATTACCAATCCTGAGGCGAGGGTCATGAGAACCCCTTTAGTCCAGTCACTCAGAAATACCTCCAGGGACTTGTGAGTGGAATCTGAAGTTGGGGACGTCTCTTGGTTCTAAGCTCTAACCTGTGAGGTCTGTGCTAACTCCGGGTAGTTAACTTCAGAATTGAACTGAGTTGTAGGACATCCATTTGGTGTCCAGAGAGTTGGAAAATTCATTGTTGGTGTGGAAAAGACCCCATACATTTAGTGTCAGAAATATTGTGAGTAAAAACAGCCAAGACAGGTATGGTTGTATAACCCCTAAACTGGAAAACTCCAACAAAGTTTCTATGAACATTACATATGAGGCTTTGCATGGTCCTATGTTTTCATTTCTCTTGGATAAATATCTAGGAGTGGAATGGCTAGGTCATATAGAAGGTGTATGTTTTTTGTAAGAAAATTCCAAACTATTTTCCAAAGTGGCATTTTATATTCCCAAAAGCAGTATGTGAAAGTTTCATATGCTCATATACTTACCTACACTTGATATGTTCAATATTTTAAACTTCAGACATTCTAATAACATCTCCTTGTGGTTTTAGTTAGCACTTTCCAGATGACTAATGAGCATCTTTTCATATATTTATTGGAATGTGTGTGTGATCCATTCTAATTTTTTGCCCTTTTCCATAGGGTTCTTTTCCTATTATTGCATTTTGAGGGCTTGCTATACATACTGGGTAAATGTAAGTTATGTGATTTTAAAAATGTTTTCTTTCAATCTATGACTTGCCTTTTTAAAAAAAAAATTTTATTTACTTATTTTAGAGAGCAAGTATGCATGGGGAGTGGTGGGGAGGCAAGGGGAGAGGGAAAGAGAGTCTTCAGCAAACTGAGCAGTCACCGATAATGTCAGGTTTAGTATCTCTGATTATAGGGTGTTTTTCTTTAAGTACTTTGAACATATCATGCCACTCTCTTCTAGCCTTCAAAGTTTCTTCTGAAAAAATCAGTGGAAAGCCCAATGGGGGTTTCCTTCTTATTACCTAATTGCTTATCCCTTGCTGCTTTTAGAGTTTTCTCTTTATCTTGAATCTTTGAAATTTTAATTATTACATGTCTTGGTGTGGACCTCCTTGGGTTCATCTTGTTCGGAACTGTGTGTTTCTTGAACCTGGATGTTTATTTTCTTCCCCAGGGTAGGAAAGTTTTTAGCTATTATTTCTTCAAAATTTTTTGCTCCTTTCTTTTACTTCTCCTTGTGGAGCCACTATGATGAAAAATGTCTGTTTGCTTGATTTTGTCCAAGAGAACCCTTAACCTATCCTCATTTCATTTTATTCTTTTTTCATTTTGCTGTTCAGTTTTGATGTTTTCCATTACCCTGTCTTCCAGATTGCTGATCCATTTTTCTGCATCCTCTAACTACTGTTGATTTACTCTACTTTATTTTTCATTTATTGTATTCTCAACTCAAATTGGTTCTTTCTAAAATTTCTCTTTTGTTGAAGTTCTCACAAAGTTCATCCACTCTTCAGTCCACTGAGCATGTTTATAACCATTACTTTGAACTCTCTATCAGACTGGTTATCTCCATTTCATTTAGTTCTTGTTCCTAGGTTTTGTCTTGTTCTTTCATCTGGAGCATACTTCCATCTCCTCATTTTGCTTAATTTTCAGTGACTGTTTCTATGAATCAGGTAGAGCAGCTACTTTCCTTAAGCTTAAAGGAATGATCTTCTATATGGCCATCCCCTGTGTAGACTATGTGTGCCTGGTACCTTTGGCTGGCTGGAGCTGTGACTGGGATGGGCTGGGGATCTTGGGGAACTCTGTCCTGGGGCTGCTCTGGTGGGATGACCAAAGCTGAAGTGGGTGTGAGCCAGGGCAGCCCTGGGGCTGACAGAGAGCACCTTGGCAGGATAGCTTAAACTCAAGTGGACACAGGCCAATGTAGTTTCAGTGTTCTCAGCACAGGCCCTGGCAGGACAGTTAAAGCTAAAGTGGGTTCAAGCTAGGATGTTCTGGGACTCTCCCAGCATGGGGCACACTGGTACAGCTACTAGATCCCAGGTAGGGTATAGGCTGGAGGTCCTGATGGAGCAGCTGGAGCTGAGGCAGGCTTAGGCAGGAGGTTCCTGGTGTGCTTCATGTACAGGGTGTCCTGTAGAGCTGAAGTGGGCATGTCCCTTGAGCACTCTGCAGTGGGGCTGTCCTAGTATCTTGTCTGGAGCTCAAGTGGTATGAGCTTGGAGAATTGTGGAGTGCTTTGCATCTTTGTCACCTTGGCAAGATGACTGGAGCAGTAGGAAATGGTGACCGGGAGCATGCTACTATGTACCACACTGGGGCTGCTCAGCAAGATGGCTTGGACTAATGTGGGGGCAGGGGAACAGGGATCACTGTGGCAGTAGGCCAGCTAGGCACTCGATCTGTGCTTCCATCCACACTCTTAAGGTGGAGAGGGAAATGTAAACCATGGTCCTTACCAGCCACTCCAACACAGAACATTCTGGGAGCTCCACCCAACATTTGGTAGAATTCTAGGGCAATATTCTAGTTGCTCTTTTAAATTGGAGCTTTTTCTTTCCTGTGCCCCAGGACATCTGGAGCTTGAGTGGACTAGGGACCTGGAGCTTACTGAGGTGGTAGGTCAGCTATCACATCTATTTTTTAAAATTTTTTTAAAAGGATTTTATTTATTTATTCAGGAAAGACTCACCGAGCGAGGCAGAGACAAGGCAGAGGGAGAAGCAGACTCCCTGTGGGGAGCCCAATGTGGGACTTGGTTCCAGGACCCAGGATTATGACCTGAGCCAAAGGCAGACGGTCAACCACTGAGCCACCCAGGTGCCCCGCCAGCTATGGCATCTAAACCATGTCCTTGTTTGCACTACTAAGGTGGAGAAGGAGCATAAACCATGGTGCTCACCAGCCTCCTTCGACTAGAGAAAATTCCAGCAGCTCCCCTGCTGTTTGACAGAGTTCTAGGGCTGAATCTTTTATATTCTCATTGCTCTTATAAAGTGTGGCTTTTTTTCCCGTGCCCCAGAAGAATCTTCTCACCATTCCTCCCTACTATAGTTTGCAACATCAGGAATGGGAGTTCCCTTTGCTACCGTGTTTCCATCTCACTTGCTGTTCTCTCTGTGGTCTAGCTTTCGCTGTGCAGAAGCTGTTCAGTCAACCCCCACTCTTCCTCAGGGGGAACTGTGCTATAAATAGGTGTAAATTTGGTGTGTCTGTGGAGAGGGTGAGCTCAAGGTCTTCCTGGGTGGCCATCTCAACCACTGCCTGTTGTTATTAAAATATGACATGAGTCTGGGAGAGTATATACATCTTAAATATAAGTTCAAGATACATAGAACATTGCATAAATTCTAGATTCCTTTCTCATGTCGATCCCTGCATTTGCCCTTTCCATCAAGTATTTATCTTTTTTGAGTTTTCTATAAAGGGAATCCTACAGTATGTACTCATTTTTATCTGAATTAATTCCTTACAAGTTATTTCTTCATGATTTATCCATATCGTTGTGAGGAAAAAGAGTCCTTTTTCCCCTGCTTTGTAGTACTCTATTGTAAAAAATATACAACGATTTACCCATTCTTTTATTGATAAGGTTATTTCCCATTCAGACTATTTATGAATAATACTGTTGAACATTCCTGCACATGTATTTTGGTGTACATATGTACACACTTATATTGTATGTATCATTAGAACAGATTTGATGGATTGGAGAGCAGGTCTATTCTTAGCTTTGGTAGATCTTGCAAATCAGTTTTCTAAAAGGGTTATGTCCATTTACATTCTTACAAGCAAACTGAATGAGAGGTTCATTTCACATTCTTGCCGAAATCTGGTAATTTAGGTTTTTGCTTGTTAATTTTCATTTTAGCCATTCTTTTCTATGTGTAGTGGTATCTCTTTATGGTTCTGTTTTTTAACATTATGAAAATTAATAATGTTGATTATTTTTCATGTGCTTTGTTATTTGAATATCTTCATTTATGAGGGGTGTGCTTTTCTCTTTTGCTTATATTGTTTACTTTTTCTTATCTATTAAAGCTGTTTATATAATATGAATAGGTGTCCCTTGTCTTTTCTTTTAAGATTTTATTTACTTATTTCAGAGAAACAGAGCATGAGCAAGGAGAGGAGGAAGAGAGGAAGGAAGGGAGAGGGACAAGCATATTCTTTGCTGAGTGGGGAGCCTTATGTGGGGTTCTATCCTAGGACCCTGAGATCATGACCTGAGCTGATGTCAGACTTCACTCACTGAACCATCCAGGCACCCCAGAAGTCCCTTATCTTATTCATGCATTACAAATAATTTGTCCCAGATTGTGGCTTCCCTTTTTGTTCTCTTAATATGTCTTTAAAAAAAAAAAGTTTTCTGGAAGTATAATTTTCATGCCATTAAATTCATCATTTTAAGTGTATGGTTTGAAGATATTTAGTGAATTTATTCCGATAACCACCACTATAACCTAGTTTTAGATTTATTTAATATCCAGAACCAAAAATTGTAGGAGTAAAATTTACCATATTCTACACTTTGGTTTTGTAGGGAGGGTTCATTCCACAAAGGGGATTCATCATTGTAGCCAGATGTCCCACGAGTCAATGGTTTTATAATAAACATAAAATCTTAATTGTAATAACATATAGTTTATTAATCCATTCCTTCATGGCTAAACCTTGTTGTGTCTTAGGAAGTACAAGAGGATTTTTCTCTTCTCTTTACCCTGAAAACCTGGTGAGACTCCTGGAAATAAACCCCACAAAATTCATGGGAGGTGGGGGGGGGGGGTTCCTTATGCTGGGGCCCCAGTAATGTTCATTTCTCAATCTAGTTCACACTCAGTCTTCAACAATTAGCCATTTGCCCTGTAAGTGATTTGCTGGTTCCAGCTCAGTTAGTTAAGTGTCCAGCTCTTGGTTTGGGGTCTGGTCATGATCTCGGGATTCTGGGATCGAGCCCTGATTTGGGGTCCACACTCAGCTCAGAATCTGCTTGTTCCTCTCCCACCCCTGCTCATGCTCATATTCCCTCTTTCTCAAATAAATAAAATCTTAAAGATTTATGACCCTTCTCTTTTTCTCTTGGGAATCCAATTATATGTATGTTAAATGCTTTTACTTTTATACTTTCTTGTATTTTCTATATTTTTGCTCTCTAAGCTTCAGCCTAGATATTTTCTACTGTTATATCTTCCTATTTCACCAATCCTCTGCTCTGCTGTGTCTAATATTCTATTAAACCTATTACTACTAGAGTACAACTAATTTTCTTCAGTTTTGAAATTTTACTTAAATTCTAATTTACCACCTTTTCATTTTTCTTCTCAAATATATTAGTCATAATTGTTTTGGAGTTTTGTCTTATAATGAAGGAATATGGAATACCTGTGGGTTCTGTTCCTGTTGTCTGTTTTCTCATAGTTTTCAGTCATTTAGTCCTGTTTCTTGACATGCTTGGTAAATTTTGTGTGTGTATGGAATGCCAGTTGTTATGTATGAAAAATTGAGGAGACTCCAAATTATGGTTATCTTCTTCTAGAGACATGTTATCTTCTAACAGGCAGATAGGGCATGACCAGATCACTTTGATTCATCAAGTCTGACCTATTTCTTGTCTGTCCTTGCTCCTGAGATTCTTAAGGTTCTCGGGGGGGATGCCTATATTGTTTCTGACCCCTGAACTTCAGTTTTGAGGTATTATGATATAGCATAAGTATATATTTGGTCTTCATCCTCATTCCTAACACAGAGCCCTTAAAACCCTTGGAATTTCTTAAGGGATAAGAGTGATAAAGGTGTCTTTTTATTCATAACAAGCCTCTTTCAACCACACCGTGCTTTATGTTAATGAGATAACCTTTGGTAACCCCTAAGGATAGGAATGGGGCTGATTGCCAGGGAAACCAATCACATGGGGGAATAAAATTTGTAGGACACCAAATATGTATCCACCAGAAAATGGGAACACTTTTTGGTGTGTTTGTGTATGGGACAGAAACAAGTCCCACAAATTTGCACAGCCAGAGTATTCTGTGAGTAGACAAGAGGTGGGTTTTTTTCTCCTTTTAAAGAAAGGCAGACTGCCACATGCAGCACCTCATTTAGATGTGTCTGGAGTCTTGGAAACTTGACTAGTCTATATTCTCCTATAAATGGACCATAAGAGCTTGTTTATGGGTTGTAGTAGGGGGAGTGTAGCTACTTGAATACCTTTGACTGACAAATGGTCCTCCTCTGTCACAGCAGTTCCTCCTTTGAGCACACAGCTTCTGGAGGGACACACATGGAGCAGTGAGGAAGGAAAGGAACATCCACCTATCCAGCCAGATCAGCTGAATCAATCCTGACAATTGATAGGGTGACAATATCACAGCCACATTGCCCTCACATCCAAGAGGTGTTTTGCCTTATACATTTTTCTCTCTAGAATCCTTGACAATGCCTAAATCTCAACTTAGCTTTATAGCCTTTTAGCAACCCATTTCTTCTTGATTTCTGGATTCTTGTCTGGCACATGTGCAACTGAGGAATTGGCAATTGCTTTAAGGGTGGAAATGCAACAAGAATGTCAGTCTCACCGCTCTACAGGTCTGTCTCTAGGACATTGGTATCAGGTTCTGCTTGTCATTAGCCATGAGCTCCACTTTATTTTTTGTCTCTCTAATCTGATACTTTCTTGAGTAATATGTAGTTACTTCTCAGTACCTATGCCCTTGAATATACATATGCCTCCAGGAGAAAATACAGCTTTGCTTTCTCTTTAGAATCATGGCTCCTCAATGCCTGGCTATCCTCATTATTCTCTGATGGTTTCAATTAGCTGTCTTTAAAACATTTTTTTATCCAGTTTTTATAGTTTTTCTCAACTAAACTGTGGTACCAACTTCAGCAAAACCAAATGTAGAAGATTTAAAATACACTTTTATTTACTTTTAAAGAAATCTTTAATTTTATAAACCCTAAATTCTAAATGTATAGAGATTATCAGTCCTGCTTTTCTAAGGATCTTTTGTATGGTACATTGAGTACTTTAAGTTGTGGTTGTTTCTTAGTTCTAAACTCCATTATTAACTAGTATGCAGTAATAACATTTTAAAATAATTATTTCTAAGGGAAAATACTTTGAATTTATATTCAGTCAAAATATGGGAATATGGTAATGCCTCAGAAATGAGGCAACAGTTTAAGGAGCCAATTTCTTTTTCTGAAATAAGAAGTAACTAACAGAATTTTGCAAGATGAATAAATAAAATTTATTAAACATAAAGAAAAATCCAAACCTTGCTCATATCCGATATAATTCACTTTAAATCAATTCCAGAAGGAAAAAGAAATCTTGATTATGTCCAAAAGATATTAAGGAAATGAAGATGAGGTAAGAAACTGCATAAGACAAAGACCAAACCCAATTATTAGATTTACCTTTAGAATGAATAAATTTCGATCTGGGAAATCAAGTTCCTGTAACCATCAAGAAAACTTAAAAAAAACTAAAAAAAACATTTTTCCCAAATCAAAAACTAAAAATTGCAGGTATGAGAATGACTCTCTAGGGCACAAGAATCATAATTCTGGATGTATTGGTTTCATCCCTGTGTTTATACAGCAACAGATTTTTCTTACTATGAAAACAACATTAAAAAGCTGTACTGATGCTGCAGTTGTACCTCAGTAGCCATTTGCATACAGATCAGAACTAGAAAAAATTAGTTCAATAACAGATTTACTGGAGCAAGGAAATGAGTAGTCATTAAAATTTTTATTACTGTTTTGTTTACTGATATTTTACATTGAATATAGATTTAAAAGCAAGATTATATATATACATAAAAAGTTGGAATAGAAAATACTCCAGGGGCTGGGACTATGAGTGATATTTTTTTTTCTTCTATGTTTCTATAGTTTGAAATTTGCTGCATTCAGCATGCATTACTTTCTTAATAAAAAATAATTAAAATAGTTTAGTATTGAGTAAAAAAAATCTGTGAAAACTCTTGTAAGTTGGTGTGTAGCTTCACTCTGTGGTGGCTACCCCTTACTATCATAAATCAGGAAACGAAGAAGAACCTGTGTGCTTCCTGTCCCAAAGGAAAAAATGCACTCTGATTAACCCAAATAGACTAGACCAGGGATGGTCTCCTGGCATTGATTATGCAGCACTGATGCTGACAATTAATGAAGAGCAGTTGAGTTTGTAATTTCTTCAGTGGCTTTTTAGGAATTTTGTGGGATTTTTGTCTACTCAGGCCTGGTGGGGAAGAGAAGATTGGCAGATACTTACTTGTCAAGCAGTAGTTGGGGAGAAATCTGAGTAAACTGTCAAAATATGGTTTTGGAAAAAATTTTAATCAACCTTAATACATTATACCTTGGTTTCATGTTCATCTTCATCATAATTTTTAGTCTTTATGTTTTGTTCATGGAAATTCTAAAAAATAAGCTGATCGTTTTGAACATCTCATCAACATTTTTGTCTTATCCTTTTTAAAAAAAAAAAAATTATTTATTTATTTATTCATGAGAGAGAGAGAGAGAGAGAGAGGCAGAGACATAGGCAGAGGGAGAAGCAGGCTCCCTGCAGGAAGCCTGATGTGGGACTCAATCCTGGGACTCCAGGATCATGCCCTGAGCTGAAGGTGGCACTAAACCGGTGGGCCACCCAGGCTGCCCTTTTTGTTTTATCCTTGGTAAAATTTTATTTCTATGGATCTAACCAAGTCCTCTTTGACGTGTTTTATTCTGTATGCTCTGGGATAACTGGAAAACCCAAGAAAAGGCTTACTGGCTACAAACTAGGGATTATTACAATAGTCACAAGCCCAATCATTTGCACTATCAGTGATATTTTAAGTATTTCAGGTTTTACTGACATTTCCAGGCAGAGTATAGAAATTCGTCTATAGACCATGACTGAAAGACCTCTCTGGGTTGCACTTATTTTTCAAGCCATTGCCCTTGCCTAGAATGGCTACTCTGTCCTCTTATATAAATTCCATTTGATTTCACAAGGCCCATTTACTCAATGAATATTAACTGAATATCTACATTGTGGCAGATAATGTTTTAGGCAATGAACAAATAATAATAAACAAGTTTTCTGTTCTTATGAATCTTATACTGAGAAAAAGACAACAACTAAACAAAGGAATTTCAGATAAAAAAAGGGGAAAAGGTATCTGTGGTAGAGGTCTGTTTTCATCATGGTAGTCAAGGAAAGCTACTCTGAGTCACATTTGAGCAGGGAACGGAAAGAGCCCAAGAGTGAAACATGTAGCCTAAGGAAAGAATGTTCCATGTAGAGAGTACCTAGGGTACTCCTTTAGGGTAAGGTCCTAATAGGATTGAAAATCAGCAAGAAAGAATTCATTTCTCCATTTTCAGTGAGAAACTCTTAATTCCCCCAGCTCACAATGATCAGACTCTTATAATAGCACTTGTCTGTGTCATTCATTTAGCACCAAATATATGTTGCATTATACTAGCCATCTTTGAGAAGTTGAGATGCTTGCTCTCTACTTAAGACTCAGTTACTTCCAGCCAGACCTTGTCCTATGCCTCTTGATATACTCAAAGCCAAAAGCAGTACTCTCATCTAACATGCAGTAAACACTAATGCTGACCATGATCCAATGTAACGACCTTCACTGTTGTCATGCCCTAAAGGACCTTGTCAACTCTAGACTGAGAACAGTGAGAGGCACTGGCTATCTAAAAAAATATATCCAAAAATATATGTTGGTTTTGAACTTCTGTTTAGGTTTATTTTGTAATGATCTGATAATTTTGTAAATGTGTTCATAATTTATTAAAATAATATACTCTCCATTGAAACTACAACTAAAGTGAATCACCTTTAGTTGCAGAAAAATGGCCTTTGTCATATGTTTTTAGCATGAAAACAAAGGTTTTTTGGGGGGACTGAAATAATGTAAACTTCATAACTACAGCTTAAAATCAGCCTTCCCCTTTGTCATATTTTTGTGTTTCAAGACCAAAATCAAGGCTTATGATGCTAGTTTCTTACACCATCGCTATTTTCTCTGAGCTGAGAAAGTACATTGACAGAGAGATTATTCACACTGCAGAAGTGTGTTATTGTAATATTGGAAACCTAATAGTGGTTGTAAAATTTCATGGTTTAAGAAAATAGTATGACTCCATGGAGACATGTAAATAAACAGCAATATGATGTTTGAAATTAAAAGGTGAAACATTTGTACATTGCCTTTTAAAAGGGCTGATAAAACACCACCAACTTTGAAGTAAGAAAACTGTAATTGTGGCTTTATTCTGAGTTAGAATAATGACTCCCTCTGATAATAATGTTCTAAAGTTGTCTTACTTCTGTGCTTACCCAAAGAAACAACCTGGGATTTTTGAGTAGTCAGTACTTATGTATGTGTATGTATATATTAATATACAATTTTATATTAGTTTCAGGTGTACAACATAATGACATATTTATATGTACATTAAGAAATGGTCACCACATATGTGTATTTATCATTCATTTTCACATCCTCACCAACATTTGTTATTTCTTTTTGATAGTGACCATTTTGACAGGTATAAGGTGATATCTCATTCTGATTTTTTTTTTAAATTTTTATGTATTTTTTCATGAGAGACCCAGAGAGAGAGGCAGAGACATAGACAAAGAGAGAACCCATTGCAGGACTCGATCCTGGGACCCCAGGATCACAACCCTAGCCAGAGATGCTCAACCACTGAGTCACCCAGCCACACATCATTGTGATTTTTGATATGCATTTTCCTGATGATTAGTGATGTTGAGGAGCTTTTCATGTGCCAGTTGGCCATCTACAGGTCTTTGGGGAAATGTCTATTCAGGTCCTCTGCCCATTTTTTAATTAAAATTTTTATATTGAGTTTTATGCAGTTTTTTAAAAAGATTTTATTTAGAGAGAGAGCATGGATGAACAGAGGGAGGACCAGAGGGGGAGGGAATAAGAATCTGAAGCAGATTCCATGTTGAGTATGGGGCCTGAGAGGGCTTGATTCCATGATCATGAGATCATGACCAAAGCTGAAGCCAAGAGTCTGACACTTAACCAACTTAGCCACCAAGGTACCCCTTTATGAGTTTTTAGATTTTTTGGGATGTGAACCCCTTATGAGAGATATCCTATGCAAATATTTTCTCTCATTCATTTTCGGAGGTTTCCCTCACTGTGCAAAGCATTTTTATTTTTAGGTCAATGTAGTTGTTTATTTTTGCTTTTATTGTCCTTGCCTATAGAGGCCGATCTAAAAATACCATGAAGACAAATGTCAAAGAGCTTACTGTGTATCTTTTTCTTTTTCTTTTTTTTAGTTTTATTTGAGAGAGAAAAAGAGAGAGTGAGGGGGCACACAGAGAATCACAAGCCAGTTCTATGGAGCTAGCATGGAGCCTGACACAAGGCTCAATCTCATGACCCTGAGATGATGACCTGAGCCAAAATCAAGGGTTGGTTACTTAACTGACCACCCAGATGCCCCTGCCTAAGTTTTCTTCTAGGAGTTTTGTGTTTTCAGATCTTATATTTTGGTCTTTAATCCATTTTGAGTTCTTTTTGTATATGGTGTAAGAAAATGGTCCAGTTTTGTTCTTTTGAATGTAGCTGTCCAGTTTTCCCAGTGCCATTAAGAGACTGTCTTTACCTTATTGTACATTCTTGCCTCCAGTATTATAGATTTCTTGACTATATAAGCATGAATTTATTTCTGGGCTTTCTATCTATTCCATTAATCTATGTATCTGTTTTTGTGCCAGTATCATTACTATAGCTTTTTAATAAGTTTGAAATCCAGGAGCAAAACGCTTTAGGCTTTGGCTTTTTTTTTTAGATTTTATTTATTTATTCATGAGAAAGAGAGAGAGAGGCAGAGATATAGGCAGAGGGAGAAGCAGGCTCCATGCAGGGAGCCTGATGTGGGACTCAATCCTGGGACTCCAGGATCACACCCTGGCAGGTGCTAAACTGCTGAGCCACCCAAGCGTCCCAGCTTTGTTTTTTCTCAACATTTTTTGGGTATTTGAGGTCTTTTGTTGTTCCATACAAATTTTAGGATTATTTGCCTTACTTCTGGGGAAAAATGCCATTGATATTTTGATAGAGATTATGCTGAATCTGTAGATTGCTTTAGGTAGTATGGACATTTTAACACTATTCTTTTAATCCATGAACACACTATATCTTTTAAGATTTTATTCATGAGAGACAGAGGCAGAGACACAGGCAGAGGGAGAAGCAGGTTCCTCATGGGGAGTCTGATGCAGGACTCAATCCCAGGACCCCAAAGTCAAGACACCCAACCACTGAGCCACCTAGGTGTCTCAAATACAGTATATCTTAACATTCATTTACGTTATCTTCAATTTCTTTTATCAATATTTTTAGTTTCAGAATACAGATCTTTTACCTTCTTGGTTAAATTTATTCCTAGGTATTCCCTTTGATATGATTGTTAACAGTCTGTTTCCTTAATTTCGTTTTCTGATAGTTTACTATTAGTGTGTAGAAATGCAACAAGTTTCCAATATGTTGATTTTTGTATCCTGTACCTTTGATGAATTCATTTAATAGTCCTAACAGTTTTTTGGTAGAATCCATATATATGGGGATATATATACATATGCATATATGTATATATAGTATCCTGTCATCTGCTAATAGTGAGAGTTCTACTTTTTCCTTTCCAATTTGGATGCTTTTTATTTATTTTTTTCTAGGTAACAGCTGTGAATAAACAGGTGAGAGTGGACATCTTTATCTTAATCCTGATCTTACAGGAAAAGCTTTCAACTCTTCATTGATTATGTTAGCTGTGGGCTTGTCATATATAGTCTTTATTTTGTTGAGGTACACTCCTTCTATATCCACTTTGTTGAGATTTTTATCATGAATGGATGTTGTACTTTGTCAAATACTTTTTCTGCTTTTATTTAGATGATCATATGACTGTCATTCTTCATTTTGTTAAAATGGTGTACCACATTCATTGACTTGCAGATATTGAACCACCTTTGCATCCCTGGAATAAATATCACTTGGTCATGGAGTATGATCCTTTTAATGTATTGTTGAATTCCATTTGCTAATATTTTGTGGCCAATTTTTGCATTTTTGTTAATCAGGGATAATGACCTAAAATGTTTTGTTTAGTTGTTTTTGTATGGTTTTTTAGCCTTGTAAAATGAGCTTGGAAGCATTCCTTCCTCTTCAATCAACTTTTTTGAGATAGTTTGAGAGGATAGGTATTAACTCTTCTTTAAATGTTTGGTAGTATTCACCTGTGTAGCTATCTGGTCCTGGACTCCAATTTGGGAGTTTTTTGATTACTGATTCAATTTCATTACTAGTAATCGGTCTGTTCAAAATTTCTATTTCCTCCTGATTTAGCCTTGGGAGATTTTATGTTTTTAAGAATCTATCCATTTCTTCTAGGTTTTCCAATTTGTTAACATGTAATTGTTTAGTTTTTAAATTATCTTTTGTATTTCTGTGATATCAATTGTAACTTCCCTTTCATTTCTAACTGTATTTGGGCCATCTCTCTCTCTCTCCTTTCTCTCTCGTCTAGCTGAAGGTTTATAAATTTTATCTTTTCGAAAAACCAACTCTCCGTTTCCTTAATCTTTCTACTTTTTAAATATCTATTTCATTCATTTCCATTTTGATCTTTATTATTTTCTTCCTTCTACTAACTTTGGTCTTTGATCTTTCTCTAGTTCCTTTAGATGTAAGATGAGATTGTTTGAGATTTTTGTTATTTATGGTGGACCCATATTGCTATAAATTTCCCTCTCAGAATTGCTTTTGCTATGTCTGAAAGATTTTGGAGTATTTTTCATTTTTGTCTCATGGTATGTTTTTATTTCCTCTTTGATTTCTTTATAGAATAGATTGTTCAGTAGCATGTTGCCTAGTTTCTACTTGTGGTTTTTTCTTTTTTCTTTTTTCTCAGCTTTCCTCTTATAGCTGATTCCTAGTTTTATACTGTTGTGGTCAGAAAAAAATAATAAGATTTTAATATTAAATGTATCGAGAGTTGTTTTCGTGACCTAATATGTGATTTATTCTGGCCATTTGTTTTTCAAAAAGGAATTTGGCTGGGTGGATCAGTCGGTTAAGCATCCAACTCTTGATTTCAGCTCAGGTCCTGATCTTAGGGTCCTGAGTTCAAGCTCTGAATTGGGCTCCATGCTGAGTGTGGAGCCCACTTTGAAAAGGAGGGGGCAAACTTTGATGTCAGGAATCTAGATTAGAGTCATGCCCTTCTGTTTAGTAGTTGTACAACCTTGAGTAAACCACTTTCTCAGCATTCTGATCTCCTAAGTGGAAACAGCATCTTTCCTACAGCCTTCAAAATTTTTAGTTTCCTAGCTTATTGTCAGTTTTTCAACCTTGCTAGGAAGTATTAAAAAGTAATAAAGTTCATATAGCTCAAATGGGTTAATTGAATGGGTTATATTTCATGTAATAAAATTACTTCTTAACATTCTATTGCTATGCGAAACTGGAAGTATAAGTAATGGTTATATTCCCTTCTCCCTTCCTCTTTTAAAAGAAAATTTTAACATTTTTCTATTGAAATATAATTGACATATAATATTGTTTTCAGGCATACAATGTGATGATTTGATATTTGTATATTTTGTGAAATGGTCATGTCTAGTTAAGTCTAGTTAAGTCATGTAAGTCTAGTTAACATCTGTCACCATTAATAGTTACAATTTTTTCTCATGAGAACTTTCAAGTTCTACTCTCTTAGCAACTTACTAATATGTAATGTAGTTTAACTATAGCTATCAGGCTGTACATTATATCTCCATGACTTATTTTGTAATGAAATTTATACCTTTTGACCACCTTTATGCATTCTGACACCCCTTCCCCCACCCTGCTTCCATGCCATACACACATGGGACTACCAGTTTGTTCTCTGTACCTATGAGATTGTTTTCTTGTTTAAGATTCCACATAAAAGAGAGATCATACAGTACCCATCTTTCTCTAATTTCATGTAGCATAATGCCTTCAAGGTCCACTTATTTTGTCACAAGTGCCAAGATTTCATTCTTCTTAATAGCTGAGTTATATTTCATTGTTTATGTGTGTATTACCTCTTCTTTATTAATTCATCTGTTGGTGGACACTTAGGTTGTTTCTGTGTCTTGGCTATTGTAAATAACACTTCAATGAACATGGGATGCATATATCTTTTCAGATCAGTGTTTTCATTTTCTTAGGATAAATGCCCAGAGTGCAATTGCTGGATCATATAGTAGTTCTACTTTGAATTTTTTCAAGAACTTCCACACTGTTTTACATAGTGTTTGCACCAATTTACATTCCTACCAACAGTGCCCAAGGCTTCTCTTTTCTCTACAAGAGTGCCAGCACTTATTTCTTGTCTTTCTGATACTAAACATTCCTACATGTGTGAAATATCTGTGATTTTTGATTGGCATTTCTCTGATGATTAGTGATGTTTACCGTATATCTTCACGTACCTGTTGGCCATTTGTATGTTTTCTTTGGAAAAATGTCTATTCAGATCCTCTGCCCATTTTTTAATTGTTTGTATTTTGTTGTTGAGTTGTAGAAGTTCTTTATATGTACAAGTTCTTTATATGTTTTGGATAGTAGTTTATTTTCAGATATGAGGTTTGCAAATATCTTCTCTCATTTAATTTGTTGCCTTTTCATTTCACTGATAGTTTCCCTTGCTTTGTACAGGTTTTACTTTGATGTGGTCCCACTTGTTTTTACTTTGTTGCCTTTGCTTTTACTGTCAGATTAAAAAAATTCATTGAAATCAATGTCAAGAAGCTTACTGCCTTTGTTTTCTTAAGTTTTTGGGTTTCAGGTCTTCAAGTATTTAATCATTTTGAGTTGATTTTCATGTGTAATGTAAAATAAGTGGTTTTGTGTGTGTGTAAAAGAAAACTTATTTTGAATGGCCTCTGGGGACTGAAAATAAGTCCCTTTGGACTTTCAGTCTCCTGGTGGTGATTGTCCTTTTCAAAAGGACAAATGTGAACAATGATTCTCATGCTTCACATTGCATCCTGGTCCACAGCATTCAGCATGGCTTGTGATACGGTTTCAAACAGGTGCTCTGGATTCATGTTTTGCTCAGGACTCCTACACCCTTTACATTTGTTTATTGCACTTGCTGCTGACCACAAAGTCCTCAGTCATCATGGGGCAGTTGATGAGATAGATACAGAGAGCAATGAAGGGACCGACCCAAAGTGTAGTACTGGCCAAACCTTTTTCAGAGAGGAGGCTGGCAAGTATGTTCATAAGGGTGTAAGGCTTGACCTGCCAACCATACTTTAGCTCATTTAGGTTCACCTAGAACTTGTATAGAACTTGGGCAATAGTCTGGACATTGATGGTGAGTCTAGCCAGTCTGATGTATAGCCAGTCAACTGTGGGTGAGATCTAGAATTCTGTGGTCACCGCCTAGGCCTGGAAGTAGGACTAATAATTATATTATCTCCTCCCTTTGTTTTATAATTTTTATTGAGGTGTAATGAATACACAATATTGTATGTTTCAGGAGTACAGCACTGATTCAAGAATTCTATTCATTACTAGGGCAGCCCCGGTGGCTCAGTGATTTAGTGCTGCATTCAGCCCAGGGCATGGTCCTGGAGACCCGGGATCGAGTCCTACGTCAGGCTCCCTGCATGGAGCCTGCTTCTCCCTCTGCCTGTGTCTCTGCCTCTCTCTCTCTGTGTCTCTCAAGAATAAATAAAATCTTAAAAAAAAATTCTATTCATTACTAAATACCCACCATAATCAATGCAGTCACTGTCACCATACAATGTTATTACAATATTATTAACTGTATCTTCTATGCTGTACCTTTCACCCCTATGACACTTATTTTATAGCTGGAAATTTGTCTCTTAAATCTCCTTTACTTCACTCAGCCCCCTCCTCTTTGGCAGCCACCAATTTGTTCTCTGTATTTAAGAGTCTCATTTTGTTGATTCATTGGTTTTGTTTTAGATCCACATATAAATGAAATCATATGGTATGTCTTTTTCAGTCTGACTTGTTTCATTTAGGTAATCCTCTATAGGTCCATTTATGTTGTCAAAAGGGCAAGATCTCATTCTTTTTTATGGCTGAGTAGTATTTCTGTGCACGTGTGTGTGTGTGTGTGTGTGTGTGTGCATGCGCACACACACACATTTATCTATTTACCTATATCCTTTTCTTGGCTATCATAAATAATGCTGCAATAAACATAGGGGTGCATATATCTTTTCAAATTCGTGTTTTTGTATTCTTTGGGTAAATACTCAGAGAAATTACTGGATCATATGGCATTTGTTTTTCATATTTTGAGAAATCTCCATACTGTTTTCCACAGTGGATGTACCAATTTACATTCCTACCAACAGTGCACAAGATTTTCTTTTTTTCCACATCCTCACCTACATTTTATTTCTTGTCTTTTTGACAATAGCTATCCTGACAGGTATAAGGTGATATCTCATTGTGGTTTTGATTTGTATTTCCCTGATATTTAGTGATGTTGAGCATCATATTGTGGGTCTGTTGACCATCTGTATTTCTGTGGAAAAATGTCTATTCAGATCCTCTGACCATTTTTTGATCAAATTACTTTTAGTTATCAAGTTGTATATGCTCTTTATATATTTTGGATATTAACCCCTTATCAGATATATTAGTTGTGAAGATCTCTCACTCAGTAGGTTGCTTTTTCATTTTGTTAATAGTTTCCTTAGCTATGCAAAAACTTTATTATGTTGTAGTTCAGTATTTTTGTAGCTTTTGTTTCCTTTGCCTGGAGATATGTCTAGAAAAATGTTGCTAAGGCTGATGTCAAAGAGATTACTGTATATATTTTCTTCTAGAAGTTTTACGGTTTCAGGTCTCACACTTAGGTCTTTGAGTTTATTTTTGTGTAGGGTGTAAGGAAGTGGTCCAGTTTCATTCTTTTGCATGTAGCTGTCCAGTTTTCCCTACACCATTTATTGAAGAGGCTTTCCCCCCCAGTGTGTTCTTGCCTCCTTTGTTGTAAATTGAGCATGTAAAATGTGGGCTTATTTCTGGGTTCCCTATTCTATTATCTATGTGTCTATTTTTGTGCCATATTGCTTTAATTATTATAGCTTTTGTAGTATATATCTTGAAGTCTAGGATTGTGATACTTCTAGTGTTGTTTTTCTCTCTTAAGATTGCTTTGGCTATTTGGGGGTTCTTTTGGCTCCATAGAAATTTTTGTATTATTTTGGTTCTGTGGGAAGTGCGGATGCTGTTTTAATCAAGATTGCATTGAATCTGTAGATTGGTTTGTATTTTTTCCTATTCAGACTTGAATGCCTTTTCTGGTTTTTTTTTTTTTTTTTCTATCACTATCCAGTTTTGAAATGCCATGATGTCTGATATGGGAGTATTTCACTGTCATTTTGTGACTGTTAACTTTTATTTTCATCTCAATATGATTTAAGTATACTAAATTTTCCAACATTGCAGATTCTGAGGGGAAAACAGGCAAATCTTTAAAGATCCCTGAAATCAGACTTGGTTTAACTCAGTAAGAATGTGAGTTATTTATTCTGCTTGGATGGTTTAATGGTTCTGAATATGGGGGGAAAAAAGGTGTTTGGATTTTCTAAAGATGCAGTGTTGTTTCTGATTAGCAGAGTTAATATTTCTAACCATATTATTTGCAGCTGACCCCATTCTAGGATTTATTTGGTTTGGTTTCGTCCAAGTTAAAAGAGGAAAGGAATGAAGTGGGGATAAAACACTTCAGGTGCTGCTTGTGCTAGAGTAGATACGTTTGTACACACAGAAGTTTCCACAGGGGTCAGGTTACTTTGTTCAGATAGCAGATCTCAGTACCTATCCTCTGTATGAATAAAACCAAATGAAATGAACTCTGGAAAATCTAAAATGAATGTACATTTTCCTTTGTGTAAACTACTGTGGTCCAAATGGAAATATCAGTCTGATCCCAACTTTCTTTTCATTGTATTTATGCTAAATATTCCTTTTGCATTTTCTGGATCTATGACTGTAAGAAACTTACACTTGACTCTAAGTGTAAAGAATTATATGTACATTTCTTGATTTTTATGATGAAATATTACAAAGGTTGAGCAAGTTGTAAAAAATGTGAATATTTTCACAATATTCTCTTAATCCACTGGCATGGAATATATTTCCATTCGTTTGTGTCATCTTCAATTTTTTTCATCAATGTTTTATGGCTTTCAGAGTACAAGTCTTTCACCTCCTTGGTTAAGTTTACTCCTAGGTATTTTATTCTTTTTGGTGTAACTTCAAATGGTATTTTAATTTTTCTGCTACAATTCTGTACATTAATTTTATATTCTGCAAATTTACTGAATACTTTTATTACTTCCAGTAGTTTTCTTAGTGGTCTTTAGGGTATTCTAATTGGAGTATCATGTCATTTGCAAACAGTGACAGTTTTACTTTTTTTTTTTTTTTTTAATTTGGATGCCTTTTATTTTTCTTGTCTGATTGCCACAGCTAGGACTTCTAGTGCTATGTTGAATAAAAGTGGTGAGAATGAATGGACACCCTTTTCTTGCTCCAGTTCATAGAGGAAAAACTTTCAGGCTTTCATCATTGGCCATATATGAAAGCCATATATGAAAAATCCATTAACTGTGGATTTTTCATATATGGCCTTCATTATGTTTCCTCTAAACCCACTGTGTTGGGAAATTTCATCATGAAAGAATGTTGTATTTTGTCACACGCTTTTACTGTATCTATTGACATGATCATACAGTTTTTATTCTTTCTCTTTTTTTATTTTTTTATTTTTTATTTTTATTTTTTATTTTTATTCTTTCTCTTGTTAATGTGATGTAATACATCAGTTAATTTGTGAATACTGAGCCACTCTTGCATCCCTGGAATAAATCCTACTTGATTGTGGGAATGATTTTTAAAAAGTATTGCTGAATTCAGTTGATACTTTTTTTTGCTGAAAATTCATGCATCTATGCTTTAATAGATACTGGCCTTTAGTGGGGTTTTTTTGGGGGGGGGTTTCAATAGTGTCTCTGACTGGTTTTGGTGTTTGGATATTTTGGCATTGTAGAATTAATTTGGAAGTTTTCCTTCCTCTTTTAATTTCTGGAATAGCTTGAGAGAACAGGTATTAAATCTTTAGGTGTTTGGTAGGATTCACCTTTGAAGCCATCTTATGAGTGACTGGTTTTTGATTACTGATTCAATTTTATTACTGGTAATTGGTCTGTTCAAATTTTCTGTTTCTTCCTGATTTAGTTTTGGAAGGTTTTATGTGTCTAAGAATTTTTCCATTTCCTGTAGGTTGTCCAATTTGTTGACATATTCTCTTATAATTTCTTGTTTTTCCTTGTGGTGTTGGATATTTCCTCTCTTCGTTTCTGATTTTGAGTCCTCTTTTTTTTTTTTTCTTTTCTTTTCTTGATGAGTTTGGCTAATGGTTTCATTTAATCCTTTCAAAGAACCAGCTCCTAGTTTCATTGATCTTTTCTTTTTCTTTCTTCTTTTTTGTCTCTATTTCATTTATCTCTAATCTTTCTTATTCCTTGTACTAGGCCTTGGTCTTTGTTCATTCTTCTTTTCCTAACTCTTCAGGTGTAAGATCAGGTGTTTTGAGAGTTCTTATTTCTTGAGGTAGGCCTGTATCATGATAAGCTTTCCTCTTAGAATTGCTTTGCTGTATCTCAAAAATTTAATCTATTGTTTTCATTTACATTTATCTTGTATTTTTTTCTAAATTTCCTCTTATTAACCCATTGTTTAGTAGCTTGTTTAGCCTCTGTGTTTGTATTTTCCAGATTTCCTTGTAATTGATTTCTAGTGTCATGCCATTGTGGTGGGAAAGATGCTTCATATGACTGAAATCTTCTAAATTTACTGAGACATTTTTTTTGTGGTCTAACATGTGATCTATCCTGGAAAATGTTTCATATACACTTGGAAAGAATGTGTATCTTGCTATTTTTGGATGGGATATTCTATAAGTCCATCTGGTCTAATGAGTTATTCAGACACTTTTTCACTTTCTGTCTGAATGATTTACATATTCACGTAAATGAATCCCCTACTATTGAATTACTGTCATTTTCTCTATGTCTGTTAATATTTGCTTTATGTATTTAGGTGCTCTTATGTTAAACACACAGGTTATTTATAACTGTTACATCCTCTGATTATATCAATCCCTTATTATATAGTGATCTTTTTTGTCTCTTCCTACAGTCTTCATTTTAAGGTCTGTTTTGTCTGATATAAGTATTGCTACCCTGGCTCTTCCCCCCCCCCGCCCTGTTTGCATCGTATATGTTTTTTCATCCCTTTACTCTTAGTCTGTATGTCTTTAGGTCTTTAGTGAACACCCTGTAGGGAGCATAGATACATCGTTTTGTTTTATACATTTGGTCTCCCTATGTCTTCTGATTATAGCATTTAGTCCACTTACATTTAAAGTAATTATTAATGGGTCTATATTGCCCTATTGTTTCCTGGTTGTTTTTGTAGCTCTTCTGTTCTTCTTCTGTTGCTCTTCTCTTATGGTTTGGTAGATTTCTTTAGTATTATGCTTGGATTCCTTTGTCTTTATTTTTGTGTATCTATTATAGGTTTTTGATTTGGGGTTACCAATAGCTTCATATATAACATTTTATGTGTATAACAGTCTATATTAAGTTGATGGTTCTTAAACTGGAAACATTCTAAAAACACAAATTTTTAGTTCTCCCTCAACATTTTATGTATTTTCATATTTTATATTTTTTATTTTATCCCTTAACTGTTTTTGTTTTAGATATGATTTACTTTATTGCTTTTGTGTTTTAATTCCATACTGGCTTTAGAAGTGATTAAACTTCCTTTACATGTTTGCTTTCAGTCATTACCTTTTTTCCTTTCCTTTTTTTTAGTCCTGATTATGGCCTTTTCTCTCAACTCCCTTTAACATTTCTTATAAGGCTAGTTCAGTGGTGATGAACCCCTTTCCTTGAAAGTTTCTCTCCTATTTTGAATGATAACCTTGCTGGGTAGAGTGTTCTTAGTTACAGGTGGTTTTTCTTTTTGCTTTCACACCTTGACTATTATCATGCTACTCTCTTCTGGCCTTCAAAGTTTCTGCTGAGAAGTTGGCTAGTATTATGGGTTTTCCTTTGTATATAACTGTTTTCTCTTTTTACTTTAAAAATTCCCTCTTGAAATATCAGAAAGGGAGATGGAACATAAAGACTCCTAACTCTGGGAAACGAACTGGGGGTGGTGGAAGGGGAGGAGGTCGGGGGGTGGGGGTGAGTGGGTGATGGGCACTGAGGGGGACACTTGACGGGATGAGCACTGGGTGTTATTCTTTATGTTGGTAAATTGAACACCAATAAATTAATTTATTAAAAAAAATTCCCTCTTTATGATTACTTTTTGCAATTTCAATTCTTTTGTCTCTTGGTGTGGACTTCCAGCTTTCATCTTGTTTAGGGATCTCTGCGATTCCTGAATGTGGATATGTTTCCTTCCCCAGATTAGTTTCTAGTATTCTTTAAAAAAGTTATCTGCCCCTTCTTTTTTCTGCTTTTTCTGTGATCCCTAGAACACAAATATTATGCATAATAATATTGCAGAGGTCCCTTAATCTATCCCCATTTTTAATTTCTTTTTCTTTATGCGGTCAGCTTGGTGGTTTTCTATTACCCCATCTTCCAGAATCTTGATTCATTCTTCTACATATTCTAATTTGCTGTTATTCCCTCTAGTGCAATTTTAATTTGTTATTGAATTCTTCATTTGTTTTTCTACTTATTTGTGGAAGTTCTCACCGAGTTTATCCATTCTTAAGTCCATTGACTATGACCATTACTTTTAATGCTTTATCAGGCATATTGCTTCTTTCAGTTTTTGTTCTTTTCTCTGATATTGTCTTATTCTTTCAATTGGTACATATTCATCTCTCTCATTTTGCTTAACCTTGTTTCTATGTATTAGATCAGCTCCATCTCCTTGTCTTAAAAGGAGCGGCCTTGTGTAGAAGAGGCCCTGTGGTGCCCTATAGCACAATCATCCCTAGTCACCAAACCAAGCACTGCAGGGATATCTCTTATGTGGGCTGCTCATGTACAGCTTTTGTGGCTAAGCTACTTTAGTTTTTATCTCAGCCCGCTGCAATGACCCAGTGACTGCTCTGGGCACACTGGGCATTGTTTGGTCCTTGTGCTGATGAGATGCCTGTCAAGGCCCTATGTTGGGCAGAGTTAGCAATCAGTGTTAACTGACTGCAATTAGCCTCTCTGCCAACTGCTGGCACACCCAACAGCAGGACTTGCTCCTTGCAAGGCCAACTGAGACTTTCATTGGTGGGCTGTGGTCAGACTAGGCAGCTGCAGGAGCCAAAAGTGGCTGAGCTTGCTTCCTGTGCAGCCAGCGAAGAGGCTCAGTTGGTGAAACTGTGGGCACACTGGTGGAGTTATCTTCCCCTCTGCACATGGTAGGAGTCACTTTATGGAGTGTTGCTGGTCCTGGTCAGTGGTGGATGCAGGATGCCTACAGAGGAAGGTAGGTTAGATGGGGTGAGTCTGTGGAGAAACCCAGGGGCAAAGCATGCAAGCAATGCTAGCAAGACAGGAAGAGTGTTAACACTGGCTCACACATGTCTTGTTTTCCTGGCTAGAGGAAAAAGTATGCTAGACCCTGATTTTAAAGCTCCTGATATTAAACCCCATTGGTTTTCAAGGCCACATATTATGAGCATTTGCCTTCCCAATGTGGGTCCCCTGTTCCTGGGGTGTCTGGTGTGAGGTCTGATCCTTTTTGCTTCTCCATGCTTGTGGTCTCCCTCCCATTTGTGGTTAGTCTTCCAGGGGTTTTGGTTCCCAACCATTTCTCCACCCCTCCTACTTACCCTTTTCGATGTGGCCTCTTCTCTACAGTTGACTGTGAAAATCTGTTCTGCAGGTTTTCAAGTCATTTTCAGAGTTAGTTGCATAGACATAGCTGCTGAGTGGCCTGTGGGGTGAAGTGAGCTCAAGTTCCTTCTACTCTGCCATCTTCCCTGAATTTTCTCTCCTCCATTCATTTTAATAAGGGTAGTTGAAGATAAAAAACACTTAAGAATTTTATCAAGGAGTAAATTCCAACACGTTGATGGACTAAATAGAAGGTTTGGTACTTTGGGAATTAAGACTAATAAATGTTCATTTAAGAACACTAACTCAGGGATCCCTGGGTGGCGCAGCGGTTTGGCGCTTGTCTTTGGCCCAGGGCGCGATCCTGGAGACCCGGGATCGAGTCCCACATTGGGCTCCCGGTGCATGGAGCCTGCTTCTCCCTCTGCCTGTGTCTCTGCCTCTCTCTCTCTCTCTCTGTGACTATCATAAATAAATAAAAATTAAAAAAAAAAAAAAAAAAAAAGAACACTAACTCAGGCAAGTAGTCTTTTTCCCATTTTATAGAAGTTTTGGTTGAGAAAAGTAATTTGTTCATGATTGCACAACATGTAAAAAATGCGAGTTCGACAATTCAAACACAGATCTGCCTGAGAAAGCCACTTTCTTCTACACCAACGTTTTTCAAATTTTAGCATGCTCCAGAATACCTGGTGTGCTCATTCCAAACACAGATTCCTACATAGACTCTTGGAATATGTATCATTTATAAACAGCAGGTAAATGTGATGTGGTCCAGGATCCATATTAACAGGAGTCCAATAACTCTGAAAACTGCCTACTCAAGAAAATCAGAAATCCTGTATCTTGTTATTGTCATCTGGCTATACACCAGAATATTCCTTAACTACTGTAGTTCTGGAAGTCTTATCTAAGAGACTATCTGATAAGGCATCCCAGGAACATTTTATAAATGTAGAAGATTCTTGCTAAATTTGAATTTAGTAAAAATAAGCTTACCTTCCCTGAATTAGCCATAAAATATAATTTATCATCAAGGCTGGGGCACTGCTGAGAATGAAAGGGAGCACTATTATGTCAAAACAATAAGCATTAATTGGAACCATCCTAAGCAAATCAAGAATCTGAAGGAAAAGTCAGCAGACTATTATATATTTAGACACTCAGTATCATGTTCCTAGTCCAAAAAAAATCAATTGGTTTACCATCTTTCATTTTGACAAATATTTACAAGGAAGGAAAAACTACTTTTCTTGTTTGCACAGTCAACCCAAAATGGGGATACAGCCCTGAAGTACTAGAAGAGAACACTAGCTAAGGGACAGAAGATCTGCATTCAAATCCCAAAATGCTATTCTGTAGCTATAACTATGGATCTGTAGAATTGGACATGACTTTCAAAAGTACAATCCTACCTACTACATATCAGCTACTGTGCTGAGTCCTCAGGTCCTATCCTCAGACCCAAGATATGATCGTAGGCAAAATATAGTTATGAGGGTGAAGTCTAGAGGATTATTAAAGACCCTACAAGCTCGGATATTTTATGATTCTACAAGTCTCCATGAATGCCTTCTTGGGTATTTTACTTATTGTCAGAAAAAAAAAAAAACCCACAATTAAACAGATATAAATGTTTTAAATAGATTTAAAGTAGTTTCAGGATACATTTAAATTGAAACACAGATAAAATCTTTCCCACATGGAAGTGAAATTGGAGTTGTAAACAAACTAAGAAACAGTTGTTTTACAAGATAATTTGCCATAGAACCATGACCTCAAGGTGTCAGACGAGATAATTACATTAGAGGCCTTATAATTTCTGTATTTTTCAATTCCAAGACATTCTTGGCATTCTAAGTGTCTAGAAGACTGCCCTCATTTTTGGATATCTTCCTCCACGTTTTCCAATCTATTGTCATTACAGAAGAAAACATTTAGCATACAATTATAGAAATAGCAGTTTTAAATAGAGATTTAAAGTAACTTCAAGATACATTTACACTGAAATACACAGATAAAATAGTTGCTGAGTCAAAACACTTATTTCAATAATTTATGGAAACAAATATGAACCAAGTAACATCTTACACCATAACTGAATTCTTCAGATTTTTTTAACTACAGACATGTACAACACTTACAACATTTACACAATACTATTTTCAAAATAGGTTTTTGACCTCTAAAAACAGTTCCTAGTGACAAGCTTTAGATAGCAGCTTAGCCCAATAAATATCAACTTTGTCATAAGTAGCATCTGCATACAAACAGTCCCCCAAACCCTGCAGCATGACAAAGTGAAAATAAACTTCTAAGGCAGAAAAAAGAATCAAGTGTAAGGTCCAATGACAATGTTTACAAATGACCATAAGATCTCAATTATTCAACTGAGCAAGTGACTTAATTTACACATTAACTCATTTTTATTTCCTGATTTGGGGAATATTTATGCTATACCTACTGTGCAAGGCATTGAGAACACAAAGGAGGATCAGACATGGTCCCAGTAGTGTGCTGTTAAATGTTTAACAAGTTCTTGGGAAGAGAAGCCCTGACTTACAACATTTACAAATTTCTATGGTGTAAATACTCCCACTATGGCAGATTTCAAGCTATGAACAAACTATTATTAGATAAGCTCCAACACACCACTATATGGCCCCCACACTCAAGTAGCTCATAATCTTTTTGTGGACACATATTTAGAGGCCAGAGAAGAATGGGGAAGATAGGGGCAAATTTTAAATAATTCAATTATGTATTTTGTAAGCAGTTTTAAAACTTAAAAGAAACAATAAGGTGTATGGAATTTTCCTACTTTTTTGCTGTTCCACTTTTCCTCTTAAATTTATTTCAGGAAATTAAAATGTAGCATATTTGGGGAATAGTAAAGGAAAAGTGGAATAAGAAGGAAAAAGCATAGATCTTAGGATGTTTTTTTCTTGTCTAACAATGATGTTTACATTGGAAGAAAATGCTTAACATATGGGCAAATACAATGTAAGTTTTAAAATTTAAGCCCTTTCCGCTCCAAGTCCTGAAGGTTTGTCCTGTCCTCTTTGGCTGCAGCTTTGATGAGATTAGCTAGCTTCTTTTACACAAAACTAAAGAGTACACTGCTTCACAACACTCACACTATCAGTTCATAACAAAAGGCAAAACTAAATTCTGGAATCTGATAACTGAACTTCCTTTGCATAATCACACCCTTGGATCAGATCTTGGGCAAGTGTCGGCTGGGGTGACCCGGAAATTCTTCTGGTAACAAAACATGGAGTCTGCAGGTTGGGCATGTCCCCTGTTGCATCAGCCAAGGTCTAATGCACTAAGGAGCAAAAATATTCATGTCAGTTTCTCTGACTTAGCCTAGCAGAGGCAACTGGTACTCTATATAATAAGTTACCTTATCTAGTAAATTGCCAAGCCAATTGCTGTAATAATGGCATTTTCTCTGTAATTCGCTGAGTAATACAGCTTGTAACAGAACACCTTTCAGCAAGTTCATGTGATTAGGATCCTTTCCCCAACCCCAATTTTCAGGATGACTTAGCAACTCTTCTTAACAAGAAGGCTGGGGATCCCTGGGTGGCGCAGCAGTTTGGCGCCTGCCTTTGGCCCAGGGCGCGATCCTGGAGACCCGGGATCGAATCCCACATAGGGCTCCCGGTGCATGGAGCCTGCTTCTCCCTCTGCCTGTGTCTCTGCCTCTCTCTCTCTCTCTCTCTGTGACTATCATAAATTAAAAAAAAAAAAATCAAGAAGGCTGAGGGAATCTGCTACGTATTTTTCCTCTGGTTTATTATACATTGTTATTTTTAATCCAGAAAAAAATGGTAACATATGAAAGTCACCAAGACCCTGTATCAAGTGTTTATGGTGTTTTGAACTTAAAATCCCTGGATGATGGATATACTTTTCAGATGGCTCTTTGGTGACAATGATGGTATGAACCATCTGTTACATCATTTGCTTGAATACTAACTTTCCAAAAACAAACCAATTTTACCTGTATAAATAATGAGAGCCAAGGCAGATAAGAGATTAAGAATAGGCACTATATGGGCACCTGGGTTGCTCAGTGGTTTGAACATCTGCCTTTGGCTCAGGTCATGATCCCAGGGTCCTGGGATTGAGTCCCGCATCAGGTTCCCTGTGGAAGTCTGCTGCTCTCTCTGCCTCTCTCTCTCTCTGCCTCATGAATAAATAAGTAAAATCTTAAACAAAACAAAACAAAACAAAAAACCCACTATATATTAGGCCCACTAACTGTAACCCTAAAAAGTAACCTGAATGGGTTATCTGTTTTCCATTATATGGGCAATGGCACAGAGTAATAAGTTTCATGAAACATTTATTTTCTAAATGGGTAGGACTTTAACAACTTCAAAAGACTAAGTATCTTTCCCGATATTTTGGCATTAGCCTGTGTCTATTTCTTCATATCAGAATAGAATGAATATATAATTCTGTATTAGGTATCACATATCTTTGAAATCATGTTTTACAGATATGGCTTGAATGAGCTAGCTACTGTTCACTTCCCTGAGGAGACTTTATGTAAGATTGTATTTTCCCGGATCAAATTACATCTTTATACCAGAAGACTTGGATCATAAATTGTATATCAATAGCATTTGCACAGCAACACCACCAGGAATTAATCTATATAAAGTGCCAAAAATCAATGAAAGATATGCTAGTCTTGTATTTTTCTAAAATCAAAACTAAAACCTGAGCATCTAAAGAGCAAATACAAGAGCCTGGACAGACTATTAAGGTAAATCTTATGCTTTATAGGAGGCCATCAGTACATGGGAATAAAGGACACTATATGTTTATAGCCAATCAAGGTGAAGGAACACTATTGCTAAACTGCCACTGAATCGCTATGTCAATTAACATTCCTTCCAGTTCTATTCAAGGGAACCACTTCATATTATTTCAATCTCATTGTTATCTCCTCTTTTCCTGTAAGGTGTATGGAGATCTGAGAAAGCACAGTGCAAACTGGGGCTAGGTACAGGGAAGCAGGTGTAAATGTTTCTGTGTGGTACTCTAAAGCCCTGAGTTATATTCTGTGGAAGTCAGGACACAGCAATAGCTGATGATACATGTATATGATTTCAAGTAAGGCAGCATGAATCTCGCTTAGTTGTTTTAAAGGAAAAATATTTAAAAGGTAAGTTTAAAGGGTTACCTGAGAGTGGAATTTGTGAGCACAAGGCAAAACAGAGAGGTTTTCTGGAGAGAGATTCTCATGACAGATCACACAAGGCTCCTCTTCTTCCTCATCATCATCCTAGGGAAAATACACATAAGGTTCAATTCAGCTCATTTTTTTCTCCCAAATTTAAATGTACTTAAAATCAACAGTCTCACCAAATTATTAGCTCCTTCCCATGAGGCAGGCCCTTGTGAACTAAGGGGCCTCCAGGCTGGTTTTGGAGGCTGGGCAGCATTAGATTGTGGAGGAGTGTGGCTAGGTGAAACACAGTTACCATTTGGCATAGATTTTCCTTGACTCTGAAAACAAGAATATTGTATTTTTTTTCAAGTGTTCTAAAACAGGAAGAACAGAATAGCACAGAAAATGAAGTACAGTAAAGAATTAGCAAAAGGGTAAAGGTCAATTAGACTCATGAGAAATCTTGATACAAAATGTTAGCAACATTACTTGTTTTCTTCCCCTGGCTCTGAGTACACAACACAACTGTATATGCTTTTAATTAAAACAAGTCTTTACAAAAATAAGAAAAAAGTCTTCCTTAAGAGTCAAAGCAACCTAGGATAAATTTCAAGATCAGTTTTATTCTAGAATCATCAGGTAGTATTTCAAAAAGACTTCCTATATCATTTGTTAAATTTAAGTTGAATTGTTAATGGACAATTTAATATAATAGGTTATTGATTTATAGACATAAAGATGATTAAAACCACTTACTACTACACAGAAGGGCAGAGAGATAGCATTTTGTTTTTACCTGTGATCTCTTGGGATCAATAAATTGGGAAATCTTATACACAATTTCATCAAATGTCAGTCCAGATAAGGACTTTCCATGAATGTCCTTCAATTTCCGTAAGAAATCTGTAAGCTCCTTTCTGGAAGAGATCAAAGAAAGAGCAGTGGTGAATTTTTCCTAATGCCTTGGGGTGCGCCCCGTGCCCACAAGATACAAAATCCTATTCTAGGATTTATATGCAGCAGGATATAGATGTGGCCCTTTAGATAGATCTCTGAGCTAAAGTCTACTAAAGTTTAATATTCTTTCCAAAAACAGGTTTTGTTTTTGAAAGCTTGTATGAAAATTGAATTTGTTACCTCTTACTATGTAACTGAGCTCTTTATATCGTGTCTCCAATAGCTTTTACTCAGGACTAAAATGCTCCTTTTTAACTATATTACTATAGGTCTGTCTCTCTTCTGTGTTAATTTTACTGTTGTAAAACTCAAAACAAAGATTACACAGAACAGTGAAGCTAAATTAAGACACATTAAATATTCCTAGTTTTTTTTTTTTTTTTTAAGATTTTGACTTTTTTTTGAGAGAGAGAAAGCGTGCAAGAGCGAGCACACAAGCAGGTGGGGGTGGGAGACGAAGAAGTAGGCTCCCCATGCAGCAGGGAGCCCAATGTGGGCCAGATCCCAGGACCCTGGGACCATGACCCCCAACTGAAGGCAGATGCTCAACCAACTGAACCACTCAGGCACCCCTCTGTTTTTTTTTATCAGACAGTTAGTATGTTCTTTTTCAATTCCCATAGTCCACAGACCCAAGGCCTCTAAATATATTTTTGGTAGGACAGACCAGGATGAAATATTTTCTTTCCCAAATGAAGTGTCAGGTCATCAGCCTAACAAAAACTACCTTTGATTTACTATTCATTTTATACAACAACTCTATTACAGTTCTATTTTCATTATCTATTCACTATCATTATCTATTCATACTTATAAAACCACAATCTAATCCTGAAGCATAACAATGTTATTAAATAAAAATATTAGGCTTCAAATGAAAATACTGGTTAAAAACTTAAGCGAAAAAAAAAAAATCTTTCTGCCAAAGTCAGCACTGTGAAAAGCACACTAAAACCATTTCTTGCATTTAACTATGTTCTATAACAAAAACTAAGAGCCCTTAATAAAATTAAGGAAAGAGGAGAGTAAAACCTGATGTTTGGGCTTATATAGCATACAATCAACCTAAAATTCACTTTGGAAAGAGGTTATTAAGATAATCATTACAGTTTGTGGCATTAAAATTGGATAGGTTTATAACTAGTTGTACTTTTATTAATCTTAAGTTATGAGAGAATAGGTTTTTAAATTTAGGTTTGCTCATTTGTTAAATTTAGTGAAGAGGTTTAGCATTTATATTGAACACTATTCCTTTAAATTTCATTTTCTTTACCAAGGCCACAGTAAGGAAATATATTTATGTTTGTTTCGTTGCCCTAATTATGGTTATGGAAACTGTAGAGTATTAATCTGTACTCACAACTAAATAAAAATTAAGGTACCTGGTTTGTTGTGGAAAAGCAGTTTTCAGCCTGTCTGTAATCCTCTCCCAGTTCATCATGGGGGGATCACTTCCCAGACCTGCACTGGGAGACACAGCCTCTCCCACAGGTGCCGGCACAGTCCAGGCTATACCAGTCATCTGTAAGGAGCACAGTTATAACCCATCAGCCTCAGTTATTAGGAAGTAACTTGGTATTTCCATACTTCAGAAAATGGGTAGAATGAAGAAGAGGAATAGTAACATATACATTCCTTTTTCAGAGTTGTATTTTTTGTTTTAATATATATATATATTTTTATTGAAGTTCGATTTGCCAACATTTTTTTTTTTTTTTTAATTTATGATAGGCACACAGTGAGAGAGAGAGAAGCAGAGACATAGGCAGAGGGAGAAGCAGGCTCCATGCACCGGGAGCCCGACGTGGGATTCGATCCCGGGTCTCCAGGATCGCGCCCCGGGCCAAAGGCAGGCGCCAAACCGCTGCGCCACCCAGGGATCCCTGGATTTGCCAACATATAATACCAGTGCTTATCCTGTCAAGTGCCCTCCTCAGTGCCCATCGCCTAATCACCCCATTAGAGTTTGATTTAACTAGCACAATAGTATTTATTGTTTATGATTACCCTTATTTTAAAAGGGGAACATGTGAGTCTCAGCAACTGTAAGTATACAGAAATACAGAGTATTTATTGCTGTTATTTTAAAAAACTAGAAACAACCTACTCTGCTGATAGGGGAATCAATCCTTAAAGAACAGATCTATATACCTAAGTATGAGATGTCATGAAATATTTCATTTTTTAAAAAAAGTCTGTGGTAATATTAAATTAAAAAATATATATGCATAGAAAAAGGTGTCAAGTTCTAAACAATCTTGTAAACAGTGATTATTTCCTGGGATTTAACCACAGGGTAATTTTGCTTTCTACTTTGTATATTTCCATGTTATTTGATTTTTTATTATTATTTTTCTAATTATAAAAGTTTATGCTAAAGTTGAATTTTCAAAAAAATAAAGATGAGAATACTATTAGAATGTCTGCCCAAGTCTCATGAATGTTACAGAGAGAGGTGGTGTGAAGTTGCAGTGACACCTCTGAGCCATGAAACCATCAAAGTTTTGCCATATGGTAGTTTCTTCTTAGAAGCTTTAAGATTCCAATTAATATCAGCAAGTGAATGTTTTCATCTGATTACTAGGATAATTATAAACATGACAACTTTTACCTAAGGTTCTATAGGTTACTCACGAAAACTAACAGATACTGAAATAACTGAAATAACTCATACAAAGCCTACTAAGTCAGAGGAGAATACTGCCCAGAAACTGGGTTTGCCTCAATATCAAGCTTTTCCTCAGGAATCAGAAAGTAATCTTATTAGAAGGCTGAGGTACTTTAAAGTTTTCAATAAAGTTTTACATATATAGCTCCGCATATGACGAGCAACATCGTGATATCACAGGGATAACATGTTAACTGATACCACATCTGTTTAAGACCTATATACATATTTGTTTGCAGAGGCAGACTCTACAAAAATGAGTCCATCTAACTGTATATTTCAAAGGGAGACTGTTTGTAGGTACAAAAACTGACTAGAATATATTTATGGAAAAGTCAAGATTAGAGAATTTTTCATTATATATTTAACATCCACCTTCTAGGAGAAGTTATTTTTTTTTAAATATAGAATGTTTACCTTCGCCAAGATTACAACTAATAATCCTAATCATTTAAAATTTCTCTGCTGCTTCAGGTTTGGATAAGGCTTTCTGGCTAGTTGTAGATAGGAAGATTCCTAACTTTACAGTGGAATACATTCCAAGATGGTGCTAGTTATATTTATAGATAAAGTTGAAACACTGTTCTACTTACTATTCCTATGTGTGTATTAATCTTTCCAAACATGCTAAAATACAGTTATTAAAAATGTCATTTACCCTGTATTGTTGCCTATTATAGATGCAAAACTTTAAAATCCTATAAGAATTATCTACTATAAAAATGTATTAATCAGCTAATGAAATAATGTAAGTAATGCTCCTAGCACAGTGCCTCAAATAGAACAATTCATCCAATTTTCATTCAATTATCCTCCCCTCCACTACTACCACCACTTATCAAATAAATAGATGACATTCACTCAAGAAATCTACTGTGGTGAAATAGATTTTCACCAAAAAAAGATCTGTACCAGGGGGGCTCTAGGCTGGCCAGGTGCAGAGATGACTCCAGGGCAAACGGCAGGCATCTGAGGAACAGTGAGTATGGGTCTAAAGAAAGATTCTTTCACAAGGGGTCTTCCCAAGAACTGCTGCATCTAAAACAGAAAAGGTTACAAAAACAAAAACCCTATACATTTATATTTATATACGCAATGATCTAAACTCAGAAAACAATGGGGGGAAAAAGCAATTTGAAATCTAGATACAAAGCACCAGCATTACACGTGGTATTTTCCTAAGAGTTAACTGTAGGAATATTTGGAAAAGCAAAGGGCAGTCAAATATACTAAAGAACAGAGACAAGAAGTGGGTTCTAGTCTTACCTTCTTTCTACCTAGTTAGGTAACTCTGTCATTTACATTAATATATTCCTTATCAGGGTAGTTGGGTATGATGAAGTTCTAAACCTAGCATAAGAATGTTCATAATGTAGTGCTTCTATAAAAACTGAACTGACCAAAAACATAAGAGGCAATACTGCATTCTAAAGACCCTGGTGTATACCATATTATGCTTTTAGTTTTGGATTCTGCTTTTGAAATTGTATAACTCCACACAATTCATATACTAAAGTTCTCTGATACACTCAACTATTTACAGATATAACATTTTCAAAGTTCAACTACAAGCAGGAATGCTGTTGAAAACTGATGTGCCACTAAATATCTCACACATATTTCCAGATCTGATAATAAAAATTATCACCTAAGGGTTCTCTCCTAAACGTTGTTTTGGAAAGCTGTGTGAATTATACTGATTTAAGGTACTATGTTTCCTAGAAGATAATATAAATAATGCGACAGAGAGCTATCTAGTTGAGACCCACTGATTCCCGACAATAAACAGGGAAGGGGCATCAATGGAAGCTGTGAAAGGTAGAATAAAAGAAAAGTTAAGGAAAAGAATGTCAAAAGTAGAAGTGGAGGGATGAAGTCTAGCCAGCTAGGGTACTATGCCAAGATGTTTTAGTCATCAGGGTAACCTGAGAGCATGGGAATTCTGTACATTCATCAGTTTTCTCCTACACTGCAGCTGGGATTGACAGGATGAATGAAAATACATTACTTCTTTAGATACTAAATGCCTTTCTATAATCCAGTGATAATACAACTATATACTGGCCTCAGCTAAGCCAGCCAACTAGTTATATTATCTGGAGATAATATAGCAAAAATGGACATAATTACAAACGGTATGTACAACATGTGCCTATTCTATTTTGAACACACTTCAAATATACTGAATATTCACTATTATATAGCCTTTAACAGTTCATGAAGATAAAGATTGCCATTTTTCAAAATGTCATATTTCTTACCAGTATCTCAGGACTAGGTGGTGGTGGTGGTAGTTGGATTGGAGGCAGGGTACTCAAGGCAAACCCTTGCTTCACCTTGTTAATTTGTTCATTGTACTGTGTCTAGTAGAAGAAGAGAAACAATATTTTAGAGCAAAATCAACTTCAAAGAAATAGCATATGGGAACACTTGATGTAGTTTTGAGTAATAAATCATGTAATATTATTCTCAACCTATTATGTCAGGAATAACAAAAACAGTTGACATAAAAATAATTCTGTAACACTATCCTCATATGTAAAAAGTTGTATTTTTAGAAGTATCTGTCAGTTGGCAAGATACATAGAGACATAAATTCCTGTGATAATTCCTCAGTATTTCCATAATTTTCAGCCCCTAAATGAGAACCAATTATAAAATGAAAAGCATCTAAAGATTCAAGAAACTATGAGTAATATACAGGCTAATAAATATGGGGGAAAAGTATCTTTGACAAAGAGTTGAGCTACTTGTAAATGTTCACTGGAGGGGAAATTTTAGGGAATACTCACTAAATACATTTTGTTTATTTGAAAGTTATACCTCTAGCTTTGTCTAGTATCAAATATACTTTTGTTTAATTCTATTGGATTTTGCCAAAAGTATGACTCTAATCCCTGAAACTCAACAAAATGCTTTCAACATCTGTTCGCACTGTCCTCATCTTACTTTGCAGTATTTTTTGTTTGTTTTTAAAGATTTTAGTTATTCATGAGAGATGCAGAGAGAGGCAGAGAGATAGGCAGAGGGAGAAGCAGGCTCCATGCAGGAAGCCCGACGTGGGACCTGATCCCAGGTCTCCAGGACCAGGCCCTGGGCTGAAGGCAGGTGCCAAACCGCTGAGCCACCCAGGGATCCCTACAGTATTGTTTTGTAAAACCCACAGAGGCTGAAAAAGAAATGCTTAAACAAAACATTTAGATACTTCACACAGAAGACATGTACTTGAAAGAAAACAAGGATGGAGAAAAAGAGGCAGCTCTTTTGAGGCCAGAACTGAATAAACCCAACATAAATGCTGAGCATCACTAAGAATTGAGTAAGAAAGAGTCTGGGAGAGAAACAGTCAAGACCACTAAAGGAAAAGCTAGACAGAAGGTAATACTTTGAGGCTGTGGTCACAATTAAATATCATTGTTTTGCTAGCAGTGTTGTGAAATCACAAAACAATGACATTATATATTTACTTTCTTTTGAAAAATTTTATTATTTACTTATTTGAGATTTGAGAGAGACCGTGTGAGAACGAGTGCACATGAGAAGAGGAAAAAAAAGGGAGAGAAGCAGGAAAAGCAGGCTCCCTACTGAGCAGGGAGCCTGATGTGGGGTTCAATCTCAGTACCCTGGCTGGGATCCTGACCTCAGCTGAAGGGAGATGCTTAACTAACTGAGCCACTTAGGCACCCCTATTATATTTACTCTAAGATATAATACAAAATATCCTAAAGCCAAATGAAGAAATTAATATTCTGTGGGTTACCTCCTTAGATTACCTTAAGCATGGTCCTAATTCTATTAAACCAATAATGAATAATTTATTATTTTGTATTATGAAATCATTATATAAAAATTTAAGATTGAAAACTAATACAGGTCTGCTTGATCTTGCTTTAAATTTTATAAACACATAATTATTCAGACCAAGTTAAAACATTTATTTCTGACTGGAGCAGCATCAACTTTGGAATTTTAGGTAAACTAGATGTGAAACACAATTTTTGAGTTTATCATTTCAGGTCCTGTATGACCTTAATGACCTGAAAGGCCTGAAAAGGTCACATGCATAAAGTAATCGATCTGAAACCTTAAAAAGGCATAAACTTTAGTTAACTGAAAAAAAAAATTCTTTAAAGTTCTTCAGTAATTATTTTTAATATTAGATGTTTCTTTAAGTATATACCATCTATAACATTCAATCAATTTACTACAGAGATACTTCACCACTTACCCTGAGGAATGCAATCTTGTTTCTAACATCTGTTACAATGGCATTCCAACTCTCTACTGCAGCCTTTAATTGGAGTGATTCCAGATTGCTGGTGTAGGAAAGGAGACACAAGAGAAAGTTCTTTCTTTTTATATACCACATAGGTCTTCAAAAATTTCTATTATATTCTTTAGCATATATGTAAATAACATAAAACAACAACAAAATTACCTCCATCACCAACAATTACCTCTAACGGGTACAAAGTTGTATGGAATGATATAAAAATAAAACAAAGACTGGGAATACATAAGATTTCTTTTTTCAAGAGCAAATATTACTTCTGCTTCCAGAATATCAAGTGTTCTTCTATCTTGGCTATATATATAAACATATATACATATATATAAACATATATATATATATATGTTTTAGAACATACAAAACCTATACACAGGAATCCCTCCACTGAAGTAAGAGAGAAACTGCCCTCGCCATCCAATGCAGAAGCATTCTCAAAGATGTTGACCCCTCTTAGAAGCAGGTTTTGGACTATCTTCACTGTAACCCTGACCTCACCGTGCCATGGTTGGTCTATCCACTCTTCTGCAAATTAGAAAGGATACTCCTTATGGGAGGGCAAATCAGAAAGAAGTACCTCTTCTGCGAGGATTAATTAGATTGTTGCCTCTATGCCGTGCCTAAATTGCACAAACACAGCAGCTCTGCCAATCATGCCCACCAAATGACTTAAGCAGGAACAGCTTTGAGGTGTTTAAGGTCTGCCATCTCTAGAAGAGAGACTTCATGAGGCCTTTCAAAAGGCTCTGTTATAACCTCCCCACCTCAGTATCACCCAGTACATCAGCTTTAAGAGAACAGAACAAGTTATCACTGAGAACATCTTACACAAAGAGGCTTGACAATATTTTAGTTTATAGAGTGCCCCTTCTTCTTCTAGAGCAAGCAAAGATAGACTGATCACCTACAACAGTACTTCCCGGACCTGAATGCAGATCAATATATCCTGGGAATCTTGCTAAACATCAGAGATTCTGACTCTTCAGAACTGAAGAATAATGATAATCATTAAAATGATAATCATTAAAAAATAATGATGTCTTGGTCCCAGGAATGCTAATTAATTTAGTATGAAGGTATACGCCAAATTAAATTATAAATTTAAGGATAATCTCATGCAACTTGCCCGATATTTGAAAACCATTCATTTATTATAGCATAGCAAGAAATTGCCTTTAACATACGATTTTAGGTGTTAACACTGATTTTTCCTTCAATGTACTCCAAAGGTGTTTAAAATCAAGCATTAGAAATCAATTAGAAGAAGTTTTTCCACTTAGAATCCAAATTGTTTGGTAAGTATCTGGTCTTCATGCAGGTTTCTGAGACTTTTTATCTACTTCACTACAGAGAAAGGGAAAAAGGTGTCTGCAGCTATTACTGTACCCAGTAGACTTCAGTGCTTCAGCAGAAGCAACCAGGTAAAAGCATCAAAGTGACTAAATGACTTTTGAGGTTTAAAAAAATAAAGGTTTGTTCACTTCAAAGACTGACATCATACATGCAAAACACAGATTCTATTCAGCCTTAAAGCCACTCGTGAGTATCTCTGAGATAAAGACTCATTAAGGAAGAGGTAAATGTTACCTTGCTGCCATGTGAGTCACCCTGGCAAGCTGACTGAGGCATTCCTTTTCAGTCTGCTCTAGATGAAGCAAACCAAAATCTCTACGACACTGTAAGAAATACACCTACGGATTTTTGAGAGAAAGACAAAGAAGTTGAAGGTGTCTTTGTAAATGAACACATTCTTTTTTCAACCATTTCAAGTAAAGTTGAAGCATTTTTCAATCTCTTCCACCACATGAGTTTCTTGACCGCCCATAATACATTATAAAAACTGATTAAATCTGCAATTCTAACTTTTCGACTCAATGGTTACTGGGTTAGTAAACATTCCAGAACATTAGTTTTCAAACTTGAACATACCTTGGTATCACCTCAGAAAGTTTAAAAAATGATGCCCTAGTCAGAGACTCTAATTTTATTGATACCAAGGGCAATCTGATTAGTGGGATTTTTAAAAGTTCTCGAGTAACTCTAAAATTCGGCCAAGTTTAAGAACACTCAAAAGAAGTCCCACTATTCGCTTTTTTTTTTTAATTGATGAAGGGTTAAGAAAATAATCAGACCACACAGGAGGACCATGCAGTCTCAATGGACTTTGGGAGGTAATCTAAGAAAAACAAATGGAGGTCCAAGCAGCTATCCTGCAGGTTTGAGTCTGTCTACCCATACCCTTCTGCACTATTACTGCTGCATTGTTCACTTGGCCTGTTTTTTTTCTCACTAATCATTCAATATTCCCTGAAAATAGGTTATATTCTAGGGCAGCATTAAGTGTTAATAAATAGCAGAGTAGAAATAAACTTTCTGACTAAAAGCAGTGAGAAATAAAATACACAAATTTGAGCTCTTAATGTGATCTGAGGGTTTTGTTTTGTTTTTCGGTTATAGCTAGAATTTTACTAATCTTCAGGGATTTTTGGTTCAGGTATCATTCCTTGATTGTTGACCTCCAGATTTCCAAGCATTCTGCTAAAGAATATAGCTTTGGCATGACAGATATGGGAAGGTTTATAATCTTCTTAATGTTAGTGAGCTTTCTAAAAATTTGAATCTCCTTATTTATCAAAAGTTTAGTTATCTATAAATAAAAATTTACATACATATAATCATATCTTTTGGAAGAGACCCTAGCTGTGGTGTTCTAGGTCTTAGAAGAAACTGAGTGACATTCTGGGGGCCTAGAAGGTAAGCTGGTTTTTGAAATTAGAGTGTATGATGCGTATGTGGTTTTGGGAAGATCTATGTAGAAAGTAATAAAGAAAGATTATCTCCAGAAGCAGTAAAATGTTATTCTTAGAAATTTGGCTTAGTAACCTGGCTTCATGAGGATTTTCCCAAAACGTATGTATTTGCTACACATACTGAAGCAGACCAATTTCCTCAAGTCACTGGGGGAAAAACAACATAAAGTTATCAACATTGAAGTAATCATGTACAAAATTCCAATGAGTCAAAAAGCTTAAGAGTTGAAGCTATGTTCTTCTGGCTAGTCCTAAGATGAATTATTTCTGTTCACTTATAACAGTCTTTTTTTCAAATCTTTAGTATACAAGCAAAACTTCCCTCCCCACCCCATCTCTCTCTCTTTTTTCTTTTACCTCAGCTGTTAAAGCTCTGCTAGTTTCTGCATTCAGTTTGTTTAAGTATGTTTTAATTGTGCTTTCCAGATTATGCTTCTCCATTTCCCACTGAGATCTGAAATATATGATCATTAAAGAGTCAACAACATTGCAGCAAAGACAGACTTTTCACCTTATTCAGGAGGGAGAAGGACTGAAGCTATTCACGGAGTAAGAAATGATTTCTTGTAAAAGTTTACAGTATATAAAAGCAAGAGAAGACATTACTTAACCCTTACTGTTTTCCTTTATTACCAAGAGCATAGAAGTTTTAAAATTTTCAACATAGGGACTAGGATTTAAAACTTGACTCTGAAATAAAGTTGTCTGAGGATGAATCTGAGTTCTGAAATCTAATTAATGTGAAACTTTGGGCAAGTTACTTCTCTGTATTTCAGTTTCTTTACATATGAAAACGGAGAACACTGTATTATTGACCTCAAAGGACTGTTGGTGAAAACTCATTCAGATAATATACATAAAAGCATTTTGGGTTTAGTGCATATTAAGTACTAAATAAATGTTAGCTATTATCATTAAATTTCACATAAAATTTCTACCAGCCTTTCTATATCCCTAAGCTAGCAACTACAAAGATTTTTATCATCCCTGCCCTTGTGGCATTAAAGCTAAACCGCTACATTAAAATATTGCACTGGTTATCTCAGGATCTCAGCTCACATTCAACACCTTAGTATGAAAACAAATTCTACAAATTGAAAGGGAGAGAAGGAGATAAGATTATTATTTATGAAGAACATTATAGAGAAAGACTACCTATGAGATTTCTCTTTTTCCTATCTCATTTCAGCTTCCTACATCCAAGCCCCAAACTTCAGGGCATACAAACCAAATTATGTCTTTAAAGGAAACAATTAATTGGAAATATAATATTGTAATAAGGACTTTTATAAAGGCTATCCTCAATGTTTTATTAGAAACACTCAGATGCCTGCTTACTTGACAGACATTGATGAAAAGTTTGATAAGACAATATACTGTTAATACCACTATGGCCAGAGTGTTTTGAGGGAAAAAAATATCCAAGGATATATATTAATTCAACCAAGAGGAATTATTATGCATTGAATATTGTGCAAAAATGCTTATAAGAACAAGAGAAAATTTTGACTCCATCAAAATTAAAAACTTTCGTGCTTTCAAGAACATCATCAAGAAAGTAAAAAGACAACCCACAGAATGGGAGAAACTATTTGCAAATTGTGTATCTGATAAAGGGCTTGTATCCAGAACATGCACAGAACTCAACAAAAAACAAAGAACTTAATTTTAAAAATGGCCTAAGGATTTGAACATTTTTCCAAGGAGATACACAAATAGCCAATAAGCACATGAAAAGAAGTTCAACATAATTAATCATTAGGAAAATGCAAATCAAAACCAAAATGATCTACTACTTTACATCCTCACAAATATTTGTTGGATTATCTGCCTTTATTTTACCAATTGTAGTGGATGTGGAGAAACCAAAATCCACATCCATTGTTGGTGGGAGTGTAAAATGGTTAGTCAGTTGGAAAAGTTTTGGTAGTTCCTCAAAAAGTTAAAAAGAGTTTACTGAATGTCTCAGCAATTCTACTTTCAGGTATATCCCCAAGAGAATTGAAACTTTATGTTCATACAAAAATTTGCTGACAAATGTTCATAATAGCATTATTCATAATAGTGGAAAAATGGAAACAAATGTCCATCAATTGATGAAAAGGTAAACACGTTATGGTATATCTACACAATAGACTGTTATTTACTCATAAAAAGAAATGCATACTGATACATGCTACAATATAGATGTACAATATAGTAAGCATAAGTTAATCACAAGAGGCTATTATATGATTACATTTATATGAAATGTCCAGAATAAGGAAAATAATAGATTAATGACTGCCAGAAGCTAGGGGAGGGGAGAATGAGGAATAACTTCTAATTGATCCAGGATTTCTTTAGGGCGATAAAAATGTTCTGGAATCAGACAGAGGTGATGGTTCATTCAAAGCTAATGAATTGTAGAATTTAACACAATGAATTTTATGCTATAGGAATTAGATCTCAAAAACAGTTGTTATAAAATTACCTACAGGCAAAAATATGTGAATCAGAATAAAATTCAATTTCATAAATCAGTCACAATTAGCAGTATCAATTAGGGCAAAGAGATAAGAACACATAAGCTCTGGTCCCTGGCTAGCTTGTCATGGGACCATAACTTTGCTAATTTAAGCTCAGCAGCTTTCTAGGGCCAGAGCTAAGGTGAACATACCTCCCAATTTGCCTAGGACACTTTCAATTTGTAACTGTTGTCCCAGTCTCAATTTCATGCTCAAAAATGGCCCAGACTGGATAATAAATTATATGGCTATCCTGGAACGTGCTGAGTGGAATACCTAAGCGTTTTAGAGATATACATTCAACCAAAGCAAGGCTTAAGTTTGTACCTTTTCATGGATAGTTGGTCTTTAAGATTCTTGATTTCATTATCTTTAGCATGGCTCTGACGCTGTAATCTGAGAAAAGATGAAAGTGTTATATATTAGAAATTATTTGTCATAATACAGTCAGAACAGCTCTACTTGTAGCTGAGGAGGGACTACGTATGACCATTTGGGGCCACAAATATTGAGCCTGAAACTAATAAGACTTCTACAACTAATCCTTCTGAAATTGATGTATTTATTTTTTCCTAATGTCTGATTCACAGACTTCCCAAAGAAAGTAAGTACTAAGTTCTAACCCCATCAATCCGAAGCCAAAAAGAACTTGTATCTCCAGTTTGAAGACTCAGAAAAATGTTTTTAGCAATTTGTACTTTAGTTTACCCACGAGAAAACACAGATGGTATGTTCTGATTTTCTAGGCCTGTGGAAGGATTGAGAACTTTAACTTTCTTACAAAGTTATTATGTCAAGTCATATAAACTATTGACTTGGGTTAAGGGTTAAGGTCTGAAAGAATCAGATATTACATACAGAAGTAACAAAGCTGTGTGCAAATAATTTTAATTAAAACAGTAAATTTTAACTAGGGAGTCACTGACATGACCTAATCATGGGAAGATTGGGTAAAAAATTTATATAAAATTAGCTTAAAATTAATATGCAAGAACCTACCAAGAGAAGTACAAAATAATACTTTTTGGCTGATATATGTTCACAAACCATTTCTGATATTCCTTCCTTGTCCTGCTATGTATCTCCTCACAACTAAATTTTTTTTTTTTTTTAATTTTTATTTATTTATGATAGTCACAGAGAGAGAGAGAGAGAGAGAGGCAGAGACACAGGCGGAGGGAGAAGCAGGCTCCATGCACCGGGAGCCCGATGTGGGATTCGATCCTGGGTCTCCAGGATCGCGCCCTGGGCCAAAGGCAGGCGCCAAACCGCTGCGCCACCCAGGGATCCCCACAACTAAATTTTTATACTGACCCATTAATTTGCTATAATATGAAGAAATTTACAGCAAAAGCATATTTCTCTTTAAGTTCTGCTATGTTCAGAACCTTGGGATACAGAGGAATTTGGGTTAATATAAATTACTAGAATGACAGCATTAAAACAAGGACTTTAAATGTTGGCTGGACTGCTTCCTAGTAGATTTCAGAGATTAAATTACCCACTCACCTTTACTCCAAGCTTCTTAGAAGCTATAGAGACTTACAATCAATGTGCTATAGAAGTGAAAATGCAATGAAGAGAAACCAGGTCTATTTCTGCACAAAAGAGATCATGTTCCCAAGTAAAGAAGAAGGAAAACAAGCTTTATTACTATGGTATGCAGAGAGCTGAAAAAGAGGTAGTAGGAGTTTTTAAACTGACATTCTCCTTCCCTTTGTGTGCTTCCATTACTCTAATATTTTACCGAGCTCTAGTTTAGAGTGGGCAGTAAACAGCTGATAGTGGTGGTGGGGAGTTCAGAAGACCTGGGCTCTTAAATAATAGAGGATAAGATAGGTATATTTCCTGTCATCCAGCTTGGATAGGAAATAACTGTTCAGGCTCTCGTAACTTCTTAGTCCTATTCTTCTCATGAATAACATAAGGGTAAGATTAGACATTCTTTTCCGCAAGATCTAAAGTTCTGAAGCTTACTCTGGTTGGCTATCAAGCTTATTATATGGGTTTTACTGACAGTAATTACTTTAAATTTAGTAAGTGCTTACTGTGGTTTGTTCAAAATATGTTGCTATTATATAAATCTTCTTGGTTAATTTTGCAATTATCATTCACAAACACTGTAGGACTGACATTGAATTACACCAAAGAAAAAAGATTCTTTTGCTTCCTGATAAACACCACATTCTAAAGTAAAAGAAATCCACATTTTACAATTTAAAAATATTTTCATTTTTATCATATACTCTTGGAACATGTTTAAGTGAATTGAACAAAAGCTTAAAAGCTATATGAGAACACACACTATGCTCACTCGTTTCCTCTTAGCCTACATGCCCTGTGTTTTCTCTAATCTCATCCTACAGAGCTAAGGTTCAATATTGTCTCCAATGAAGTTTCCTTACCACAAAAACCACAATACTCTTTTGCCCTACAAAATCCCTATTAAGTAAGGCTCCATTTGACAGTTATTTATAGGTACAGTTGGCCTTGAACAATGTAGGGGTTAGGGATACTGATACCTACCCCTAACAAATGCAGTTGAAAATGTGTATATAACTTTTGACTCCCCAAAAGCTTAGCTACTAATAGCTTACTGTAGACCACCAGAACCTTACTGGTAACATAATTAATGTTTTATATGTTATATGTATTATATACTATACTCTTACAATGAAGTGAGAGAAAAAAATATTACTAAGATGATCATAAAGAGGAAAATACATTTATAGTACCGTACTATATATATAAAAAAAATCTGCCTATTAGCAGACCCACATAGTTCAAACCCATGTTGAACGGTTAACTGTACTTAAAAAAAAAATGTTAAACTTTCTGGGATAAATACATATTCATGTGCAGGTGTAAGAAATAATACAGAGGGATCCCATGTACCCTTTACTCATGTTTCCCCAATGCAAATGTCCTATAGAACTATAATAACCAGGATGTTGATAGGGATATAGTCAAGCCACTGAACAGTTTTATCACAATACCTCATTTTGCTCTCATTCCCATTTCTTCTTCCTAACCTTGAATCACTAATCTGTTTTCCATTTTTATTATGTCATTTAATAATTTTTAAAATGTTATTTCAAGAATGTTATAGGAATAAAATCATACGGTATATAAGCTTTGGGGACCGGCTTTTTTCACTCAGCATAATTCTGTCTACAGGGTCTGTAGTATCATCACTGGTTCATTCTTGATGGTGGTATATAGGTCCCCCTTTTTCTTTCTTTTTGTTTTGACAGAGGTGTATCAATTTTATTGATATTTTCAAAGAAACAGCTCTTTGCTTCATAGATTTTATTTTCTGTTTGCAATTTCATTACTTCTAATCTTTATTAATTCCATCAGTTGTTTTAGGTTATTTTGATTTCCCTTCTCTGGATTCTTGAAGAGGGAGCTTATATTAGATGGAGTCCTTTCCTCTCTTCAAATGTGTATATTTAATGCTATAAATCTTCAAAGAAATGCTTTAGCTATGTCTACAGTAAATTTTCATATACTGTATTTTAATGTTAATTTAGTTCAACATATTTTTATTTCCTTTCAAATCTCTTTTTTGACCCACGGATTGATTAGAAGTGTGCTGTGTAGTTTCTAAGTGTTTGGAGATTTTCCTGTTATCTCTCTGGTATTGATTTCTTGTTAGACTACATTTTGATCTGAGAGCATACTTTGCATGACTTCAATCTTTTAAACTTGAGGTTTGTTTTATGGGCTAGGAGTTTTTTTTTTTTTTTTTACTGGAAATAGGGAAGTTTTATTTTTTAATGATGGATTTAAATACTTATTTGTGGACACAAACAAATTCTCTAAATTCTTTTGGCTTTTTCTTTCAGGATATGTCCTAGTATGGTACATTTCCTATGGTCACTTGAAAGCATATGTATCCTGCTCTTGTCTGGTGAAGTGTCCGATAAATGTTGATTAAATCCTGTTGGTTGATGGGGTTGTAGAAGTTCTCTATCCTTACTGATTTTCTATCTAGTAGTCCTACAAATTCCTGAGAATAGGGTGCTGAAATCTAGGACATTATAGCTGTAGGCTTTTCTATTTCTCCTTACAGTTCTATCAAGTTTTGCTTCATATATTTTGAGGCTTTGTTGTTGGATACATACACTTTTAAGTTGTTATGTCTTCCTGGTGGATTGTTCCTTTCATCATTATGTAATGTCCCTCTTCATTTTCAGTAGTTTCTTTGCTCTGAAGTCCATTTTATCTGATACTAGAGTAGCCATTCCTGTTTTTTAAATTTTTCTCTTTTTAAGATTTTATTTATTTATTCATGAGAGACACAGAGAGGCAGAGACATAGGCAGAGGGAGATGCAGGCTCCATGCAGGGAGCTCGATGTGGGACTCGATCCTGTGACCCCAGGGTCAGGCCCTGGGCCGAAGGCAGCGCTAAACCGCTGAGCCACCTGGGCTGCCGGCCCTTCCTGTTTTTTGATTAATGTTTACATTGTATATATTTTGCCATTCTTTTATTTTTAACCTATGTTGATAAAACTGAAATTTCTTAGAAACAACATATTGTTGGATTACAGCTTTTTATTTTTAAAATCCCCTGTGCCAGTGTCTTTTAATTGACGTATTTAAATCATTTACATGTAAGGTAATTATTGATGTTTGAGCTTAAGTCTATCATTTTTTGTTTCTTGTTTCTCTTTTCTTACCTTTTTGTGGGTTATTTGAAAGTTTTTGGATTCACCTTGAATCCGTATCTCTCTCTGTAGCTTTTAGTAGTTGCACTTGGTATTTCAATATGCATATATAGTCTACTGATAGTGAGATTTTCCCTAGTTTCATATAGGTCTCTTTACCCGCTACACTTTTAAATTACAATTGTTGTAAGTATTTCCTCTACACGAACTCCACATAAGATGGTATTATAATTTTTGATTCAAGCATCAAATACGATTTGAGAAATTAATGAGAAACAGAATGGACTCTTATTATTTATGCCCCCCCTTCCTCATTCTGATGTTCTTTTTGAAAAATTTCTATTATTTCCTTTATATTTATAGACCTCCCATTTAGCTATTCTTTAATGGTAGCATTAGCAACAGCAGATTCTTATACTTTTCTTTTGTCTGAGACTTGTCTTTATTTCTCTTCTTCCTAAAGGACACTTCTGCTGGATATAGGATTCAAGATTCTGTTGTTTTTAGTTTCCTTTCTTCCAGTACTTAAATAATGTGCCACTTCCTTCTGGCCTCCATGATCTTAGATGAGAAATTCAACGTTAGGGGATCGCTGGGTGGCTCAGCGGTTTGGTGCCTGCCTTCGCCCCAGGGTGTGATCCTGGAGTCCCGGGATCAAGTCCCACATCAGGCTCCCTGCATGGAGCCTGCTTCTCCCTCTGCCTGTGTCTCTGCCTCTCTCTCTCTCTCATGAATAAATAAAATCTTAAAAAAGAAGAAAAAGAAAAGAAAAGCAATGTTATTTGAATTAGCATTCCCACATGTTTTTTTCCTCTGGTTCTTTTGAGATTTTTTTTACTTCAATTTTCTGTAGTTTAGTTATGTGACTTGGCATGAACCTCTTTGGGTTTATATTAGTTGGGATTCAGGCAGCTTCTTGAATTTGTAAATTTATGTATTTCACCTCATTTCTTTTAACACTCCCTCCTCCCAATCTCTCTTCTTTCCTTCTGATATTCTGGTAAGAATTTTAACTCTTTTATTATTGTCCTACAAGTCACTGAGACTTTGTCCTTTTTTAAAAATCTTTTCCCTAGTCTATCCTCCTCTCTGCTGTTCAGATGAGGTAATGGTAATGTCTTTTACTGTTGAGAAATGATATGGTAGTGAATTTTCCTTTTTGCCTCTCATATATAGACAGGGTACTGCAGAAATTAGCAACCAATAGTAGGGTCTGTCCTCAAGTTCACCTGATCAATCCTCTGTCATCTTGAATATTATTATATCCAGCAAGATTTTCAGTTACTGTATTTTTTAGTTTTATAATTTCCATACTTTATTATAAATTTTTGCAATGATTTTATAGCTTCTTATTTATTTAAAGAGAATTCAATTTTCATGTTGAAGCATTGTTAGGACAGTTGTTTTAAAATCTTTGTCAAACAATTCTCAAATCTGAATCATAATGTTGTCATTTGTTGACTGTCTTTTCTTTCATGTTGTAATTGTCCTCGTTCTTTGTATACCTAGGTATTTTGGTTATTATGAGACTTTGGATTCTATTTTAATTATTTTAGCAAGAAGACCCCCTGTTGCCGTGTAGTGTGAGGGCTGAGTGGGTGTATATGTTTAGCATCTCACTCAGCCCTGCTAATAACATCCCACCAAAATCAGACATGGACCCTCTGCCTCAATGCAGATGAGTGATGTGGAAGTTCACTCTGCTTTTTAGCTCTGAGTAGGGTAAAAAAATCAGCTTCCTGCTGGGCCCTACTAACTGCTTTTGCCTGGTGAGGAATGGAAGACCAGCTGGATACTCAGGACTGCCAATACTTCTCCAGCAAGGAAATCTGGTTTCTGCTATCTGCCAATGTCAGAACACACTACCTGCTTCCAAGGGGTGGTATGGGACCATTGGTGCTTGAGTAGAGTAAGGGGATAAGCCAAAAAGGTTTTGGGGTTTTATATCTTCCTGATCCTTTGGCGAGAGGAAACAAGCTTTTCTACAAGTCCCCCACCCTACCTATTGGCTGTTCCAGGTTGGTAATTTCTGCTACCCTGTCCATATGAGAGGCAAAAAGGAAAATTCACTACCGTATCATTCCTCAAATACCAAAGTCTCTAGACCGAGTCCAGTCTGCTTTCTTCTACCTTTTTAGTCTTCTTAGACTTGCTTGTTGTGTTAAATCTAGGGTGTTTTGGTTGTAAATAGGAGGACTTGCAAAGAGTAGAACTACTACTTCTTGGTAGAACTAGAAGTCCCTCTGTTTTAAGTATATTTAAACAAATTAATCTATATTCTCCATTAGCTCACTATGTCTGACATGTCTTGGTATCTTCTACATGTGCCTTACATAATTCTTCTCACACAGCAGGCCCTTGATAAATGGTGAATGTTCAACACTGAATGTTCCTTGTATGAAGATATATGCACCCCCTAAGATGGTTTCTTTATAATCTCAAGCATACAAGGGTGTCTGGATCAGCTATCAGAATTGAGGAAGGATATCCTCAGATGATAAAGGAGAGAGGCAGCAGCTCATCTGCATGGATGATATTACTTTTCTGATCATTATATAACATATGTCTGGATTGGTCATTGCCTTTCAAGCTAAAATACAAAGTTTTTTCTTTTTTTTTTTTAAAGATTTTATTTATTTATTCATGAGAGAGAGAGGAGAGAGGCAGAGACACAGGCAGAGGCAGAAGCAGGCTCCACACAAAGAGCTGAGGTGGGACTTGATGCTGAGGCCCTGGGATCACGCCCTGAGCCAAAGGCAGACGCTCAACCACTGAGCCACCCAGGCATCCCTGAAGTGTGGGTTAAGTGATTATAGCCAGCTTAGATTTGCCAAAGCTATCTTAGGTCCTAACCTCCTTGAACTTGAAGGATCTCTGTGACTCTAGAAGGGATAAGCCAAAGTGTTTTTAACTGAGATTATGTTACCAGCGCTATGGCATCTGCTCCCCAAGAATTCCTTCAAGGTGCATATCATATGTGAGAGATAATTTAAGACCTAAATCTCTGCCAAATATTTCTCCAATTTCATAATTAATACTGGACTCCAAGTTCTAAGATATTCCTAAGAACTTGTCTATTCTACTAGCAGTCTAAGAACTAACCGATTTCAAATTAGACTTCATGAACAACTGCTATCCTGTAATATTACCATTTATTAAAATGTATCATAAATAATGTTATTATTTCAACCGATACTGACTGGAGGCTGTAATTAGTACAAAAAGAATATAACAAGGCCATTCATTTTTTCCCTATGAGTCAGAATTTTTAGTCTGAGGTATTTAATAATTAAGATTGTTATGGGAAATGAGACTGTTGGGAAGGAGGAGTCTGTAGAAATTTGATTCATTTTTAATCTCTTGGTCTTGGAACACAAAAACTCTGAGACCAATCCAAAAAAGCATTCAAGTGATTTCACGGGTGGCTTTGAGGAATGTATTCAGTATATGCTATAAAGAAAAACAAATCATTGGTCATATTTTTATAAATTATAATCATGACCTGAAAGTTAATTTTCTCCTGTAATTCTATTATAATCATACTTGTTCAGCCAATACATGTAAAGCTTAATATATAGTGAGCAGTTGCTTATTTCTCAATCCAGCTGGCAAGGCAAAAATATAGTTGGCTTTTAAGCAAGTACAGGCCTGTAGTTCAGCAGTTCCTAATGTGTAGTCACAATGCCACCTCGTGGCTACAAACGGATTATCTTTTAAAGATAGTGTTCATTATGGAGCAAATCCAGAATTTCCTGTTATCAACAGATTTGCACTTACTTGGAAACCTTATTGATTCCAAAAGCCACTTGTTGGTTCAGAGATGCAATGATTTTGTCTTTCTTCTTAATCTGCATTTGGTTTTCTTGCCACCGAAAAGTCACTGTTTTCAATTGTCTTTTGAAATCCTGATCAATGAAAAATAGTACTTCACGGTTAATTCTGTTCAAGTCACCATAGTCTTCAAAGAAAAAACGGGTTCTTCAAAAAAAGAAACTACCATTAAATTGAACATTTCAATACCCCTGACTTGCTTCAGATAGAATGGCAAAAGTACTTACTTCACACTGATAGTGTAATTTATAAAGCTGTCGTTGCCGAGCAAGCTTTTCCTTCTCAGTTTCTCCATATTCTGCTTTGCTGGTTGAGCCCTAATGAGCGAATGGAATATGCATGCCTTATTTTCCTCTAAAAAAACCCCACTACTTCTTTAGTTAAAGGGGATTTAAAGTTGTCATCTAACTCCTACTCATGCAAACATCACTTCTCTGATTGGTGCAGATAAACCCACCTCTCCCCAATTACAGCATTCACTAAACAATCCCACGGTTACTGGTCTTCTGCATGCCTACCATATTTTTAAGCCTTTTTCAGTATTGCTTTCATTGTTGTTAAAAGCATATGAGGTAGGCACTTATTATTCCCACTTTAGAGATAATAAAACTGAGTTAAGTAACTTACCCAAGGTTTACACAGAAAGTGGAGAAGACTGAATTCTAACTCAGGCAGTGGTAAGTGTCCAAACAATTATTACTCAGTACCACCTTAGTTTAATATTCAACTGCTCCACTGGATCATAAATACTCTGATCACAAAGACCATGTTTTAGCATAGCTCTTGACAAAAAGTGCTAAACGTTTTTCAAATAAATGAGGGCGTAAACATTTTCCAAACCAAAGGCCTCATATTTAAACTTCAGTCTGACATTCAAAGCTAAGACTGCCATTTCAGTTAAAATATACATATTCTATTACAATTAGAAAGGGAAAAGATGACCATTATCAGCCATGGAATCATTTTTACTAACTGTACCCTTAGACAATCAATATTCCTACATACTGTGGAACAGGATATCATTAAATTACATTAGTATAGAATTCTACATTTAAATCAAGTGATTTTAACAGAAAAGTCATATGCTTTATCTGATTTAGTGTTCTGCTGAGCACTTAAATCATATTCCCCTGTACCTTCACATACAGGTACATCATTCCCAGCAGTGACTGCTAGTAAGAAAGGAAACAAAGGAAAAAAAAAAACTGTTGTACATTGTTAATATTTTTGTAGACATTTCATGCTTACAACCAGTTTATTTTTTTAAAAATGAAGTAGCTTTGTTTTAGTAAACTATTTTTCTCAAAATTGTCAATGAAATGAAGACAAGTTTTTTCCCCCTTGTGATTTCTGAAAACCTTTCACAAGGGATGCATTTGTAATCAACACTGCCCAAGAGTTAAAGCCAGGAAATGGTTTGAGGGTTAACGTGAAAAGTTTGGGCTCCTAAGGTTCTTTTCATCCTCCATTTATCCCTGTCCCTCCCCCGTTCTGTTTTTACTTGTTCATCACAAACACAGAAACACAGTACAGACACTAGGCTAACATGCTATTCAGAGTCATGGAGAAAACAAAGGTTAACAACTGTTTCTGGAAGGAAGGCTGGGCTGTACTCTCTCTGATCAGGCTTACCTGCTCTATCATGTCCAGAATATGCAATTCATCCAGGCTATAGAACTTGTCTTCAGTTGCAGAATCCTCTTGGATATCACTTGCATCATCTTTCAGAAATCCACTGACTGGGTAGAGATTGGCTTGCTCTTTCTTCAACTGCTCTTCCTTTCCTATCATATTTGGGCTACAGTGGTGACATAATCAATGTAATCTTTTATAATGGTTGAGTGTTTTTCATCTAAGCCACTGCTTCCTAAATTAATATTTTATTGATCTCATGAAATATTCTGCATCAGAAGGGTTCATAGCCAAAGAAAGTTAAGACAGTGCTCATATTGTGTATTTCTCATTACAATTCATAATGAATTTATTTAGCATTTATGAGCTATTACTCAATTAAGATATGTACTCTGTTCATTCTAGTGTTACCAAGAATTATGAGATCATGGAGTTCATTAACATCAGTTACTTTTAGAGAAACAATACTTTGGGAAATATTGAGAAGCATTTCCAGTTATGCTATATTATTTTATCATTATAGCATTCTCAACAAGTAGGTTGACTTTATCAATTTCATTGCTTTAGGTCCAATGTACATTTAGATAGAGGGCTACATATAGCAACATAGAGTAGATTTAAATATGGAGGTTTCTTTGGTAACAGGACTTAAAGAAACTGCAGTGCTATTACATGGATTTCAGTAACTAGAAACTACTAAAAAAAGGAATGAAAATACTGCAAATACAATGACAGCTAGTTTTATACCTATATCTAAAATTTAGATGTATGCTACTATCCTTTCAAGTTGTCCTACTATTTATAGCTATAAATTTCCTTCTTAATCTCATTAAATGGTAACAAGAAACAGTACTTTTACTTGTAACATGATATAAATGACTTGATTAGTGAATAGAAAGAAAATAGATAATTTTAGGATGATTACTTCTTTTAGGCACTTGAGACCTAGAAAACAATGGCCTCTAATGCTTGTAGAGTAACTTGTAAAACAATATAAAATAGTCTTAGGTATCACTGAGGTATTCTAGAATGACTCACATTTTGAGAAACATTTGGAAAGTTCAATGAAATCAATTGCTTGTGTAGGCCACTGGATTCCAAACCCAATTAATTTTCCAAATTATCTGAAGAGCTTTTCTAAAACTATTATTTTTGCAGGTCCCCTGAGAACTGCAAATATATAGATCAATTTGTAATTTTGAAAACATCTAGATAATTCCTAAATTTTTAAATTTTAACAATAGCAGTGTGACAATACAGGAAAATGCTCGTATCAGTAAGAAATGAAAACTATAGCACATAGAGGTAAAATAAAATTTGGCATTGAAAACACTTGAACAAAATGTTGAGGGAAGAATGAAGCAAATGTGGAAAAACAGTGTAATTACTGAATTGGGATGACAGGTACATATACTAGTGTAAATGTATATTCTTTTCTTTTGTGCATATTTGAAAATTCTCACATGAGAAAAAAGCTCCCTGGGTAATTTGATGATCATCCAGATTTGGGTCTATATTTTAGGTAACATAAGCAAAATGATTGATAGCACTGTTTCACTCTTCAGTAAGTTATTTTTAAGGCATCTAGACATGGCTTGAAAAGAGCAAAAAACAAAAAAACTATTGCTCTAGTATTGTTTTGCTCAACTTGCTGCCAGAGAACATGAAAAACTTAGATGATGAACCATTTACTTACCATACAGATCACACCATTATCAATAAGAACATATCAACTACACGTGAAGACTTTATGGTTAAAATATGTTCTTGCTACCATTTTAAAGATATCTTAATAATTTATGTTTTCACAGTGAATTCTCTAAAGTTATGGACTTTCAATTAACAAACTTTTTGGTGGGTATAATGAATCTCTTCATTACTGTCTCCCCTACTTCCACCCCCCACTGCACTGTCCTCAATCACATGTTGTACAATCCAGTGATCTTCAGACATTAATACGTTTCCAGTAAAGGTTCAAAATTCATGGTTAACAACCGGGGATTAAAAACAGCAACAATAACAACAAGCTGTGGATTAAACAAACCAACTCAAAACAAACTCTTTTGTAAAAGGTCATTAGGACAAACAATGATCTGTTCTCTAAGGTTAAATCGTACTTAAATTTAGATTTGGCTAACCACAACCCAGATGACATTTTAAAAGATTTTATGCTGGAGCCAATTAGTCTTTGAATAAAAAAGCAATTAGTATTGGGTGATTCTTGAGTGCCTTATATAAAAATGGTGAGAGATTCTATTTTCCCAAAGTAAATGATAATTTAACTTTTTGTCATTCTATTAAAAAGTGTCAAGTTATTACAAGGAACTGTACTTTCTTCTTTTAGAACACCTTCCAAGGTAAGGCTGTGTCATACTGGCAAAGCACACTTTGAAAATAGTAATAAAAATTTAAAAATTAAATAAATACTTACACTTGTTCTTCTTTTGATTCCTTATTCTGAAAAACAGCATCAAGAATTAGTAATCTATATCAACTATGTCAGTACAGCATAGTGATGTGACTGTATTTAGATCAGTGTTTCTCAAACTCCTTTTTACCACAAGCAAAATAAACACATTTTACATCATGATGTAAATGCACTTATATATAAATCTTTATACATAATATAAAACTGCAATTTAAGTTCCACTACATAAATTTTACCCATATTATATGTGTTACAGACTGCACTTCTGTGCCCCTCCTAAATTCATATGCTGAAACCCTAACCCTCAGTGTGATGGTAACTGGAGGTAGGGGCACTGGAAAGTAATTATGTTTAGATGATGCCATGAAGTCCTCATGATGGAATTAGCAGCCTTATAGGAAAAGACCAGAGAGTTAGATCTCTTGCTCTGTGTGTTCTCTCTCTCTCCCCCCACCATGTAATGATACAGCAAAATTTAGCCATCTGATAAGAGGGCCCTCAGCACACACCAAATCTCCTGACACCTTGATCTTGGACTTCCCAGCCTCTAGAACTGTGAAAAATAAATGTTTGTTGCTTAAAACACTCAGTCCATGGCAGTTTGTTGTATCTCTGCCTGAAGAGACTATGTGATGAATTCTGAAGCTTTTTTTATTCCTATTAATTCTATTCATTTTATAAAATGGTAGTTGTGACCCACTAAATTAATTTTGCAACCTACCACTGAGTCATGAAACAACTTAAAAATTATCAAGATATTGGAAATAAATATTGGGGCCGAGTTTGCACCTACTGTAATCTTTGGCCAGGGAATGTGTGATTCTCCTTCATGGAATACTATACTAACTACAAGGGTTCTTGAAAATCTACACATAAGGTAAAAGCAGATGGATATATTAAGAAATCTTACAGAAAAAGAAGTGTTAGGGAGATCACAATTAGAAAGAAATGTTAAAAATAAAACCCTAAATTTTAAATTCATTAAAGTAAAATTATAAAGGGAACATACTACATAAAGATAATAGCAATAACACTCAACATATGCTAATTAAGAGGATTAATTACTCTTATACATTACCCTTCTGTTAAGAGTATTATTTATTTACTCTTTACTTTTACTTTTACAAGAATTAGAGTATTAACTTCTACTACCACCTTTTATTTATAAGAAACTTCAGGGTCTTCTTCCCCATAGATTCCAAGATGTACTTACAAATTTGTTTTGCCTTACTGTCTGTACACTAAGAGAATTTTTGCATCTCAGTGTCTGATCAGTGTCCAGTACCAATTTGATTCTACAATTTAGAATTATCAACTCCTACCTTGATTCCAGTGTACCTGAATAACAATGGAAAGACATTTGGTTGTTCAGAATGAACATCTAGTATAGTTGAATAGTTTCTGAAACTTTCTAGCTCTTCCCATGACAACTTTTTGTCAACACATGCATCAGCCTGTTTTACATGCATCTCAGTAACTTCCCGTCTGTAGAGAGCACATCCAATTTGAAGGGCTAGATTTATTTCCTGCCATGTTTCTTTCTTTTTCAAAGGCTTCATCACAAAGCCTTCTATTCGGGGATCCCTGGGTGGCACAGTGGTTTGGCGCCTGCCTTTGGCCCAGGGCGCGATCCTGGAGACCCGGGATCAAATCCCACATCGGGCTCCCGGTGCATGGAGCCTGCTTCTCTCTCTGCCTATGTCTCTGCCTCTCTCTCTCTCTCTGTGACTATCATAAATAAATAAAAATTAAAAAAAAAAAAGCCTTCTATTCTTCTGCCATCTGCTTTACCTCCCCTCTTTCTATTCTTAAACTTTAATTCCCTGGGGGGGGGGGGGAGTGGGAAGGAGGATCTAATTAACTCCTAAAAGAGTTATTTATAATTTAGAAGCTAAATACTAAATTCCTAACTGAAGAAAGTGTTAACTACAAAGTCTCTCTACATACTAGTTACAAGTTATCTGTACTGACCCATCTATTTGCTACACAATTTTTATTTATTTATTTTTTTAATCATATTCTTCCAGAGTCTCTCATAGATCTTCTTAGGATTTCAACTAATTTAGGCAGAGATATTGCAAAATAATTAAGAGAAGACATAACTTCACTTCTAGGGACTTTGTTGTTATTCTGTATAACACAAGCTAATTTCTGTATGCTAGAATTTTTCATGAAGGAAACTCCTGATTAGAAAATGTGATTGACTTAGCCTTTTTTTTTTTTTTTTGACTTAGCCTTTTATAACTGGTTGTTTACACTATAACTAGTCAATACTTTGTACCTACAATAACAAATGTATATTATATTAGTAGGACCACTATATATAAAAGTCATATGCAAAAATTTCAGCATTTTTAGGTTCTATCCTTTAGAATTTAGATTAAAAAATGTAAGATCTCTCTTCTAATGTCCAAATCTCATTTTGATATAATTATCTTCAGAGTATCTCAACTTCTAATAAAATAAATTAGAAAAAAACTGAGGTTATAAATAAGAAAAAACTTCTTGACATTTAATAAGACATTTTTAATATTACTACCATGTGAAATTTTGAGCTGTGTTTACATTTATTTCCAGTTGCGTTTATTCCTGTTTAATTACAACTTGTCATAAAAGTGGGACTTTCTAATTAAAATTGAGAATTTGAGTAACCATATTTTAATTTTTTGGAAGAGACAAACTATATACCTTTGGAAACAAGATTTATGGCCTGATAGCTGTGGATTTACTTGGCCAGTTTTATGTAGTATTAGACCTGGGATTTACTAAAATTACTAAAATTTTTTGCAATAATTAAAAATTATCAGTGAAACTAATGGACCAGGTTGTGTTTTATCATACAAGAATTGCCTAAAAGTAAGTCATCTTATTCATGTCTTTTAAAAACATGATTTTCAAAATAAATTTTGAATGAAATGATAAATTTTAATAAATGATGGTTTGATAAATATGAAAATGGTATTGATATTTCATTGATCATAGTATAAATAACCTTTATTTTGTTCTTCACCTAAGTGTTTGCTAACTTTCCCTTGTGTTTTCATTTATGATTAAAATTTGTGTATACTTTCAAAAGATGAAATAAAATGGATTTACCAGATTGTAATTGGACAAAGAGTCTCACTGAATTTGTAATATAACCTACAGAGTACATCTAGATTTTAAGTATATGCTTCAGGCCAGAAAATAACACCTTTTTCTCCCCCACCATAAGGTTTGCAAAGCCTAGTGGTTAGCTATATGCTTGATTAAAAAAAACTCAAGTCCAAATCCATAGGAATCTACAAACATCAAGAGTGAACCAAAATGTAAATGAACTTTGGTGGACTATATGTCAATGTAGTTAATCAATTACAACAAATGTACCACTCTGCTGTGGGATATTGATAATGGGAGAAGCTATTCATGTGTGGAGGCCAAAGATATATGGAAAATCTCTGCACCTTCCCCTCAATTTTGCTCTGAACAAAAACAAAATTGCTCCAGAAATATAGTCTTAGTTAAAAAAAAAAATTAAGTCAAAAAAAAATTAAGTCAAAACAAGACTCAACTTTCCTTTGTAATTTTCTAAGCAATTAAAATACTTTTTGCTAAAGCTGTTACTGACAGTAACAAGAAGTTGTTTATTTTGTAACAGGCAAAACAAAGAAAAGGCATGAATGAAGCTTCTTGAATTTCTAACATTTTTGTACATTACTGCATTGTTGGCAGAGTCTTAGACACAAAGGAGAAAATCAAGATTTCTTGAGGTTTTGAAAAATGCTTCTGAATATATCACTAGAAATATGATGGGAAGCTGTTTTTAAAACACTGAGTAGGCATTTTTTAAATGAAAGAAGTATGCAGAAATCAGTGAAATTTCCAAATAACTATTTCAGTTTCTTGTTTGTCTATTTAAATGTATAATTATGATTTAGATAAGTAAAGTAAGACACATTGTGAGTTTGAATCATTCAGGATCTAACATACATAGACTTCTCTATAACCACATATTCAATGAACCTATTGACATTTTAAGTCATTTATGCTCTAGTCTACTTGAACTAATTTTAAGTTCTAACGGTGAATCCATGTATTAAATCTAAGTGCTCATAATTAGACATCCCTCTATTATAATGCTAATACAGTCACTTACCTTTTTATTCTTAGTCTTTTTCTTTTTCTTTGGTTTACTCTTAACCTGACAAGAAATAAATTAACATACAATTCAAACTGTACAAGAAGTTTTTTGCAAAATAAATTTCTTCTAACCACTGAAATCTTTTATCTTCTAATATTAAACATCACATTTGCTTCTTCCTAGATTATTTAGAAAATTTTCATTTTCACTTTGATTTTAACCTGTCTTCCACTCTTGAGAAATCTTTATCTATAAAGGAATAACCTGTAATATCAATGAATAGGCTACAGAAAAAAAGTTTACAGATCCCCATCTGCCCATGTGCATGCATGAGCAACAAAGGAGGAAGGGACTTCTAAAAAGAATCAACATATTCAAGTTCATAAAATGAAAAATTAAGCCTGGGAGTAATTTAGTGGCCATATAATAACCCTTAAATAAACCATTAAATAAAGATTCATCCTGTAAGATTTTAATTCTACCTATGTGCAAACAGCATTGAAATATCCCTGTTTTCTTCTCTCTTCTTCTACTCCCCATTATGCTTTCTTCTACTTTCTATTAACTTCCCAATTTCCAACCACTCAGGATGAAAAAATATGTTCAGAAATCTAGCATAGTGCCTGGCACATACCAAGTGTTCAGTAAATGCTGGAAAAATAAAAGGCTAAGGCAGGAAAGACTTTGGAAGAAGCACTGGGGAAAGAACCATTCCAATTCAAGCTCTGTGTAAACACTATGACAGTAAGATTATATGGGATGCTATAAGTAGAGCACATGCAACAAACTAAAGGCCCTGATTCAATTCTAATTTAAATATTAATGGGAGCTTATACCTCCTGGAGATCTTTAATAGATTCTGTTGAAGATTCACTAGGTATTGATGCTCCATCTTTACTCATTTCTGCTAACTGTATTTCAGGGTTTGATTTCACATTTATATTGTATTCCATGAGAGGTGGACTTAGTTCTTCTTCCTCATTCTGTAACTCTTCTAGTTCAATACCTAAGCGTTAAAAACAAAACACTCAAAACCGAGATACATACAGTTTTAGCCTCTTATCACTATTATAAACAACACCCCCCCTCCGACCCTTTGCCCCATAAAACATCATCCAGGAACTGAAATAGAAGACATCTTATTCTGTTCCCTCACTAGATGAAAATGAAATGCCCATTTATCAATGACCAAACAGGTACAGATAGTACCCTAGAACCAATCAGTACAAACCCAAATGCTAAGATACTTTACTGTTATCTTAAATAGACTCTAAATATTAGATATTCTGGAACTTAAGGCAACTCTAAATACTAAGTTTTTGAGGATTCTGACATTGCCCTATTAATACTGTAACTAGTATAATTTTAGAATAATGAACATTTTTTTCTCACTTAAATATTTTTATTGCTCAAGTATAATTTTACTCCAAACAAAACCAATAGTGTTTTCTTATGTATAATTTTACTTTCACAATATGAATTACATTAAAAAAACCCACAAGAACACAAAAATATAAATTAATTACCACCTGGCAAAAAAGAGTATACAGTTTAACAGTGGAGAAGTTAACCAGATAAAAGCTACATAAGCTAAAGAGTGGCATATACGAGCAGGTAGAGGGAGCAGGTAGACACTTCTGCCTGATGAAATATCCAGTGTGTTAAAAAGTCAACAAACTAAACTATGCTTGGGTAAATCCTGGAGCACGTGCACTAAGACCAAAGCAGAGTACAAAGGCTCATACTACATTCAGCTGACCAACAGTAATTTGACCACATGATTTTCCAAGTTTATAACAAATATTTATAGTTTATTACAGTTAAACTGATCACATAAAATGCCTGTAAGTATCCCCTAGCCGTCCCAAGTTGAAAGGTCACCTAGGTATTTTGTTTTTAAACATACTTACGTTGACTGCCAGTTATTGATTGTAGAGCAATTCCTATGACACATAAAGAAAAAAACTTAAGCTGTATAATTGCAAAGGCAACCAAAAAATACCTGACTGGGACTAAGAAAAGGAAGAAGATTTTTATGTTGCATCAATTAATTTTATAACTATAAAATCAACCTGCTTCACTCATGATCCAGTTTAAACAAGGCATAATCTTTAGATTATAACATAAAGGTTAAAAACTCATGTTTAGGGAAGAAAAAAAATTTTGATAGCTCCTAATAGATAATGCCTAGACTATAAGCCCTTTAAAACAAACAGCACATTCTTACAATTTAAAAACTCTAAGACTCTAAGTCTTACTCATGAAATAGTAATAGTGAGTTATGAAGCAAGCCTCCATTGAAAGTTGGAGCATTTTTAGCAATATAAATTATCCTGATCAGCCTCCCTTTCTCTTGTTCATAAATATTTATTAAACTACAATACATCAGGCTGTATGAGGTTCTAGATATTGAATGGTGAAGAAATAAGACAACCTTTACAGTGATTTAGTGGGAACAGTGGATACTAACCAAACAAATGAAAACAGCTACTGTAGTAACTACTAGGAAAGCCTCTATTAAAGGGACTTGAACCTTTTTGGTCTACCCGAGAACTGTTTGAAATGCTTTGTATTTATTTAGTGCTCAAAAACCTCCCAAATATTACCTTTATTCTCATTTGTTATTAAAAATCTTAAATTTAAAAAAGAGTCTCTTAGGTCAAGGATTCTTGCATGACTTTCTTATATCATCAGTCAGCATTCTCTTCTTTTATGCTCAAAGAAAGCTCTCAAAGGTTTAGCAGAAAAACACAATGGTATCCCAGAACCTCAGTAAAAGGACTGTTACTGGGCAGTAGCAAATCTCCGAAGAAAATCTGTATTAGTTCAACAATTACCAGTTACATAACATCAGTGTGGTCATCAGTTGCTCACTAGGTAGCACAACTAATAACTGGGACCAGGAAAAATCACCCAGAATAGCTCAGTAAGGGGTTCAGTGATGCTGACATGCCTTGAACTCCACTCCCCATGAGGACAACTGAGAAGCTATCCAGGAATGTAGGAAGAAGGTCTGAAGTCTTTCCCATATCAAGAAACAATGTCTGAGAATGGCTACTGCTGACCTTGTACTTGCCTAAACATTATTCGATTTTTTAAATTACCCATGGGTGCAGCCAATGGATAGCTGCCAAACTTTTAAACTAAATGTCATGGTTCTACTGGAAAGGAGAAAACATATACTCATGGTATCTAAAAGGGTATCCTTGAAATACACAGTACCTGTATTCCATGCTTTTCCTTAATTTTATAGTAGTGATAAAACTCCTTTAACTTAAAAATCTTCCATTCCTTTCTGAAAACAAAAACTTCTCAACATGACAAGAGAAATCCTCTTGAATATATTCTCCATTAACTTTCCCCTACTTTGAGCTCAGTAAGGCAAAACTTTTTAGTTCTCTGCATTACAATTATTTTTATGTTTCTATAGCTTTGTTCTTGTTTCCTTCTGAAATATCCTTCTCCCATCTTCTTCACTGGGCTAACTTTTACGTGTCATTTAAGAATTCCTTAGATATTATACTCTCCAGAAAGCTTTTATGGAATCTCTTAGAGTAGGATTTCCCATGGCATCCTGGAATATCCCTAGCACTATGATTTTTATTAGTTTCTTGATGAGTCTATCCTCCCAAGAATGTGAGCTCACTGAATCTCCTGCTCTTAGCACTGTGTGTGGCACATAACAGACACTCAGTGAAGGTTTACCAGCTGAAGTAAGTAATTATTTTGTACCTTGTTGATAGCAGGATAACATCCTCTGGATGATTTCTGGTACTGGAATGCCTAGGTAGATGGAGAGTTGATGGTAATCAAGGGAGATATTCTCAATGGGATTCTCCTTCACTTTCTCAATATCCTCTTGCTTCATCCCGAGGCGCAGAAGAATATCTGAAACTTTTTTCCAAATTGAATTGAATTGTGACTCAGTGAGACCATTCATCAAAATCTCACTAAGGAGGATATCCCTGTATTTGCACAGCCTCAGGATGTCTGCAGACTTAGAGAGATCAGAAGATGATGGTTCCATATTCCAGCCTTTTTTGGGTGCAGGGAATACATTCAAATGTTTTATGAGAGCTAAGAGGAGGTACAAGTCAAATTGTTTGGACTGTGGTAGCTCCTTGTTTGGGGGATAAAGCAGATGCCATGCTCCACCCAAAGGATGATTGGTCCAAAGATGGTTGTAGTAGGGTTCCAGCACATTCTTGTGTATAAGCAGCTCTTTTTTCAAAAGAGGGGGTGGCATAGCCTCATCAAATATTTGCCGGACAATGTCAGTACCAGAAATGATAATTATATGAAGCAGATGATAGAAATAATTATAATCAAGTTTGAAGATAGGCATTTCATCTGAAAATGAATTTTGAGAAGTCAAAACATTCCACATTAATGCTCTTTCTCTATGTGGTCTCTTGTATTACATCCTAAGCTCCTGTAGGAAAGGGACTATTCCAAGAGAATGAAGTATGATACAATGCTTTGCCACAGCCAGTGCTCAATAAGCATGCTGTTGTCTACCTGTCAAAAAAAAATCCCAACAAAAACTAGATATTCCCAAGCAGAAGTAATCACAAAGACTAATCACCACAGAAGCCTTTCAACCATCCAGGGTTTTGTTCAAGTAAATAGCTTTGGCAACCATATGGCACTAAAGTACTGGGCCTTGGAAAATTCCGAAGACTGTCAAGAATGGTAACTGCCAGTGTTTAATTATATTTTGTTTAAGTAACTATATTTTATCTTAATCAGCACTGTCCAGTAGAACTTTCTGTGATAAAAATGTTTTAGATTTGGTGTGCTAGCCACTGAATACCAGAAATGCTGCTTTTCTAACAAAGGAACTGAATTTGAATTATATCTCATTTTTATTATTTTAAATAGCTGCATATAGCAAATGGCTACCATATTAGACAATACAGAACTATATCAAAAAACATAAAGTGACCTAATGCCTTAATATTCAAAGTGTAGTTCACGGGCCAGCACTGGCATCCCTATGGGAGAGCCTCTTAGAAATGCAGAATCTTAGCATCCCTCTTGTCCCATGCAACCCAGAGGTACTAAATTGGCATCTATGTTTTAACAAAATCACCAGGTGACTTAAACATATATTAAAGTTTGAGACACACTGACCTGATGATGATGTTCTTATCCTCTCAAAAAATAATTAAGTTTATTATTAAGATATTTCACCAATGAAATGGCATAAAGCATGAGAATGAACTACTTGGTATTTTTCTGGTTTTAACAGCGCCTCTAAAGGAGGAGAGTAGACTGAGGTGATTTAGAAATACGAACTTGATATATGATGGTATATTTTTGTATGACTATCCAAACATGTATTTATCATAAGAGGCAGCTTTATTATTTTATCCTTCATGATTCTAAGTTTCAAGAAATTTTTAAAACTAATATTCTTGTTTGATATGCTTGATGTATACTGTGGAGGCAAGCAAGGTAAATGACCCAAGGAGCTTTCTCTTGGTCACCAAATAATGAAGCTGGCTGGGATCAAGGACATTCATTTCCCCCAGCAGAGGCACTGCCACTAAACCATTCTTCCACGGGACTAGGAACCTTTAAAGTGTCCAAGTGCTAAGTAGCTGGCATTTCTTAGCATACTTCTAAACAGCTGGCACCTAAGTTTAGACTACTTGGCCTTGAGCCCAAAATTTTCATACCTTCGATTTAGCTCTATTAACAGGGAATGCAACCGGAGAGGAGATGTTGGTAGGGAGTCCAATTTTATTGTGTAGTCACAGCAATACACACCAGACCTAGCAAACTTCTCTACAGAATGCCAAGGTAATGCAAGACTGAAATACCTGCTGATTTCTGTCCATGAATTCTAGCCTACACTAAGTGATGCTTATTTGGTGTAAACCCCAAGCCCACTGAATGACAAACATAAACACATGGTTGTTAATGGCATGATAAAGTATAGAGCAAGTCTAAACTTTTAATACTCTTTTCAAGAGGAGACATAGAAGAATAAAACAGTACCTTTTGTACTAAATTTTAAACTGATCTTCGGTCTTATATCAGTATCAGTGATTTTTAGAGACATCAACTTTTTATAACTGCAAGTAAAAAAAAATTAAGTTACAGTTAATACCAAAGTCAGTCAAGCTTTCTGGCATCAGCATGGCTAAGTAAATGAGCATTTTCTTCTCCTCCTCCTGGAAAAACTTAAAGAAGAAAAGGGAATGAACAAACAAAACCCATCAATAATGACAACCACTGTCATTTTCATTGGAATTATGAGACAAACAGAACTTCTAGGTTTCACACCAAAAAAAAAACAAAAACAAAAAACAAAAAACAAATAACACAACTAGCTTATCTGTAAAAAGGCTGTGTGGCAGCAGAAACGTTGTAAAAAACCTCAGCAAATCTATAACTCCTCCCAGGTCTCCCTCCAGCATAAGGTCTTCTTACCAATCACTATACCAAGAAAATTCAACTCATTCAATGACTAGTGTTTAAAAAAGAAAAGAAAGAAGAAAGAAGAAAGAAGAAGAAAGAAGAAAGAAAGAAAGAAAGGCAGCAACAAAGAAATCAGCATGAGAGCAATACAAATAACTAGAAAAATGAGGTTAAAAGTAACAAAATTTATTTAATAGACATAACACCAAGTAAAAGTTTCCAAAAAACATGAAAAACTTGAGACTTAGCACTGAGATGAACTCTCCTACAGAAAACAAAACAAAATAAAAATGGGACAATGGGACCACAGAACGTTTGTTTAACGAGGAGAGAGATTTTGGTGGTGTGTCAACTGTTTTCTATCCAGCACCATGACACTGCCAATCATTCACTACACAGGAAACATCTAAAACTCTAACGGTATGAAGTACTGGTGAAGATACTGACTGAATACAAGGAATTTTGGTCGTGGGAGTATAAATTGATGAGGGTGTGGGAAAAAGGAGTAAGGAAGTCAAAGGATACAAACTGGGGATCCAATTCCAGTGTACAGTACAGTGACTATAGTTAACAATACTTGAAAGTTGCAAAGAAAATAGATCTCTTTTTTTAGACTTTATTGCTTTATCCTAGGGAGAGAGTGTGTGCCTTTGAGCAGGGGGAAGAACAGAGAGAGAGAAAGAGAAAATCTCCAGCAGACTCCATGCTCAGCACAAAGCCCAGTGTGGGCCTTATTCTCACAACCAAGATCACCACCTCAGCTGAAACCAAGAACCTGACACTCAACTAACTGGAGTCACCCAGGCACCCTAGAAAGTAGATTTTAAAAGTTCTCATCACACACACACACACACACACATGCACACACACACACACACGTGTGAAAAATGTTAACACATCCATCATCTCACACAGTTAACTAACCTTACTGTGGTAATCATTTCACAATATATATCAAATCATCACTTTGTACAACTTAAACTTACATAATGTTCTATGTCAGTTACATCTTTTTTTTTTTTTTTTTTTTTAAATTTATTTATTCATGATAGTCAGAGAGAGAGAGAGAGAGAGAGAGAGAGAGAGGCAGAGACACAGGCAGAGGGAGAAGCAGGCTCCATGCACTGGGAGCCCGATGTGGGACTCGATCCCAGGTCTCCAGGATCACGCCCTGGGCCAAAGGCAGGCGCCAAACCGCTGCACCACCCAGGGATCCCCCCCTTTTTTTTTTTTTAAATTTTTTAGTTACATCTTTAAAAAGCTAGGAAATGGGCACCTGGGTGGCTCAGTCAGTTAAACATCCGACTCTTGATTTTGGCTCAGGTCATTACCTCAGTGTTCTGAAATCAAGTCCTGTGTTGGGCTCTGCACTCAACAAGAAGCCTATTTGAGATTCTCTCCCTCACCCTCTCCCTTCCACTTGTGCACATGGACACTCCTTCTCAAATACATAAATCTTAAAAACTTTTTTTAAGATATAGGGAAAAAAACAGCAGTAATATGGAAAAAAATAAATAGATCATGACCAACTGTTATTTATCCTGGGAAAGCAAGGTTGACTTAGCATTTCAAAATAAATTATTATAATTCAGCATATTAACAGCTTGAAGAATAAGAAGAAAACCATATGATAACCTCAATGCATGCAGAGAAGCATTAATTCAATACCCATTCATGATAAAATTTTCAGAAAACTAGGAAAACAAAATAATTTCTCCTACCTAAAAAAGGTCAACTATAATCTATAGCTAACAACATACTAATTGGAGAAAAAGTGAAGTCTTGTCCCTAAGAAAAGACAATGATGTCTACTCTTACCGCTTGCATTTAATATTGTACCAGAGGACCTAGCCAGTGCAGGTGTGAAGGAAAGTAAACACAAACTATACAAATGGAAAAAAGAAAGTTGTCTTTAGCCACAGATGATATATGATTATCTGTAGAAAACCTCACAGAATACACAGAGTGATGTTAGAATCATTAAATATCAAGTTACAGGATACATGTTCAGTATATATAAATCAGTTCTATATAACAAATAACTGGAAATGAAAATTTTAAAAATATCATTTGCAACAACATTAAAAAACAAATAGGGACAGTCTGACAAAATATTCACAAGACTGTACAGAGAAAATTACACAATGTTCCTGTGAGACATCAAAGAAGATATAATTAAGTGAAATTATAGCTCATGTTCGTGGATGGGAAGCCTCAATATTGTTAAGATGCAAATCATTCCCAATTTGATCTACAGATTCAACATAGTCCCAATCAAAATCCCAGCAAAAAGTTTGGAAAATTTTATAAGGTGTTTCTTAGATTCATTACAAAACAGCAAAGGATCTAGAACAGAAAAAAATGGTTTTGAGAAATAAGAAAAAAGTTGAACTCACACAACCTAACTTCTTGAGACAGTACAAAGTGATAGTAATGAGACAGTGTGGTACTGGCAAATGGACAGATAAGTGAATGGAAGACAAACGTGAGCTCAGAAAGACCATATGCAGAGTCTATAGATTATATATATGTATACAGATGTGACAGACTGAACCTTGACCCTTATGTAACACTGTATGCAGAAATTAACTAGAAATGGATTATAAATCTAAATTTAAAACCGAAAACTTTCAAAAAAAAAAAAAAAAAACCCGAAAACTTTCAAAACAGAAAAAACATGGAGAAAAATCTTTGTGATTTGGGAGTAGAAAAAAAATGCTCTTAAAACATAAAAAGCATTAAGCATGAAAGATATATAAGACTTCACTGACATGAATAATTTCTGCTTTTTGAAAGATACCTTTTAGAAAATAAAAAGACATGCCATGGCCTGGGATAAAATATTTTTAAAATTCATATTAGATAAAGAATTGTACCTGGAATACACAAAGAAATCTTTTTTTTAAAAAAGATTTTATTTATTTATTCATGAGACTCAGAGAGAGAAAGAGAGAGAGGCAGAGACACAACACAGGCAGGGAGAAGCCGGCTCCATGCAGGGAGCCTGACATGGGACTCGATCCCTGGTCTCCAGGATCAGGCCCTGGGCTGAAGGTGGCACTAAACCACTGAGGCTGCCCTACACAAAGAAATCTTATAACTCAAAATAAGCAAACAATTCAGGGAAAAAATGGGCAACATATTAGAACAGATAATTCATCAAAGAAGATATATGGGTGGCAAATAAACACATGAAAAGATATTCAACTTCATTAATCATTAGGCAAATACAAATTAAAATCACAATAATATACCATTAACACCTGCAGAGAAACTAGAACTCTCCCATACTGCCACCAAGAATAATAAAATGTTCAACTTTTTTCTTATTTCTCAAAACCATTTTTTCTGTTGTAGATCCTTTGCTGTTTTATAATGAATCTAAGAAACACCTTATAAAATTTTCCAAACTTATTGCTGGGATTTTGATTGGGATTATGTTGAATCTGTAGATCAAATTGGGAATGATTTGCATCTTAATAGTAACCATATAGGTAAGGTTTTCAAGCTATAGTGTATACACAGTAAAATGAACTCTTTGGAAATAAACATTTAAATGAGTTTCTTTGTATACAGTTGGATAACCACTACCATGATCAAGAAACAGAGTATTTTTCTTCCCAAAAAGTTTTCCCCAAATCTCTTTTGTAGTAGTTCCCCTCTCCCAAACTCTAAACCCGAGTAACCACTCAAATGATTTCTATTCTTATAATACTACTTTTTATTGACTGTCCTTTAGTAGAAAAGCCTTTTGCATCTGAATTTTTTCACTTAACATAATTTTTTGAGATTTATTCACGTTATTGCATGTATCAGTAGTTTATTTTTGTTTATTGCTGAGTAGTTTTCCATTGTATAGATGTACCACAATTTTTTTATTCATTCAAAGTTTATATTTGAGTTGTTTCTCGTTTGGGCTATTAAGAATAAAGCCACTATAAATATTCACATATATACTCTTTGTATAAACATATGCTTTCATTTCACTTGTGAAAATTCCTAGGAGTACTGAGTCAGATGGTATATGTTTAATGTTAAAGAAACTGCCAAATGATTTTCAAAGTAGTAGCTACTGTAGATCTATTTTCTCTTCCTTATGATTTTCTTAATAACACTTTTTCTCTAGCTTACTTTATTGTAACAATACAGTATATAGTGCATACACACTATATACTGTTTATGTTATCAGTAGGGCTTCCAGTCAACAACAGGCTGTTAGTAGCCTGTTAAGTTTGGAGGAGTCAAAAATTACATGCAAATTTTTGGCTGTAGGGGGCAGGGAGGGTCAGTACCTCAACCCCTGACCCCCATGTTGTTCTAGGGTCAAGAGTAAATTTTTGATAGGAGAAGGAAAGGGAACACATGATACAAACACATAATCTAAGTAAGGCTTTCCAAAAATTTAACCAGGCAAAGCCAAATGAGTAGCGTTTTCTAAGGAAGGCCTAGAGATAAAACAGATGGCACATCTAAGAATTAAATGAAGCTTGGTATAGTTGGTGCAAATATAATAAGAAAAGAATGACAAGAGATGACACTCCTAAGTGCGGGCAGGGACAAAAAGTATCTGAAGAGCCAACTTAAGAAGTCTGAACTAAACTAAGAATAATGAGGAACCTCTGAAAGATTTTTAAAGAGAGAAGTGATATAGCTCAATTTTCATTTTTGAGAAGTGTTCTTGATGACTACGTAACAGCAGAAGTAAAGAAAAGTAACATAGGGACAAAAAGAGTTTAGGAGCTGTTTCAGAATTCCAAGTAAGAAATAATGACTTCATTTAATTAAGTGTGAATGTAAGGGCAGAAGTAAGGAGGCATTTACAATATTTTTAAGAAGTTGAATTGACTGGACTTAAAAAAAGTTACACAGCAATGTTGGGAAGAAAGATTTCAAGTTCATTTGTGGGCATGATGAACTATAGATCTTTTGGGAAAATAAAAGTGGAGCTATTTAGTATGCCAGTAGATAGATCTAGATTTTAGGAGTGGAACCTATGATAAAGACTTTACTTCAGTTTCATTTACTTCAGTCTTAGATATCAATGTTATATTCCTGGCAGACTAAAAAATGGTAGACATTTACACTTTCAACGGAAGAGAATCAATGAATTAGGAGAACATTTTATATTGAAATTTGTCATTTCAATAGCAAATAATGCTCTCTACCTCTAGGAGTTCTCAGCTTATACTGCATCTTCCTCTGCAATACAGTTTTCTCATGCAAGAGAAATAATACAATTTTAATTGTCAGACAAGCTTGGAGGCCTGGATGAGTTTTGAAAGTTAGGAGACAGTTTTTATTTCACCAAAACCTCATGTAAAAAACTTTAAGAAAAATGTGTTTCGTTTTCAGGAAAGGATTATTTTCATACTTCAGGAAAGAGTATCCACATAATTTACTCTTATTTACTTTAGAATTTAAATGTCTACAAGGCAGGCAGAGAAGGGGATATAAATGTCAATCAAATAAAATCTTTTTGTATAACTAATACTACCTTTAAACTTAATGGAGCTCCAACAAGTGAACAGAAACAGAAAAAAGCAGCAAATGAAAAATATATACACGCTCAGGGAAAAGAATAAAAGAATATTTTATTTCAAGCTTACCTTGCTCCTAAATTTTCAATGGTTATATATTCATCCTTTCTCACAACTTCAAACTGCAAGTGATGGAAAAAAAAATAGCTCTAAAGTAGTTCAATTTTTAAAATTCTTTAATGTTACTACTTAGCCTTAATATTTGAAAAAGGGCAATGAGAATTAAGCTATAGAGACTTTAAAAACAAGTAAAACAGAAATAACAAGGTAAGCCATATATGCAATCCTTATCAAACAAACTAGAGTTGATCTTAGAAAGCAGTTCTTCTTTTATAATAGTATAGTACTTAAATGCTGAATCTGAAATACAAAAATATACATATGTAAAGAAGGAAATAATACATATTTCTAATTTTGGTCTATTTATTTATAAACTGAAAATTCATTTAAGATATTTCATTAACTAAAAAAACTAAGTGGACAGCACTGGAGTATGAAACAGCACAGTACGTGATGTTCTACAGATATATTCATGGGAAGATGGCTCACAGATTAAAAAGAAATTCAGAAAATCTAAGATTATTTTTAACCTTAGAGGGCACAGAATTAGATTATCACTCTTGGTTTATGACAGACTTTCCTCATTGCTATAGCCATTGCTTGCTTTTCTCTCCCCTCTCCCTCTGTGTATATTTTTATTTTTAAAAACTTTTTTATTTTTAATGACCACATATAAATAGTACTTTGGAGAAATCAAAGCAATAGAAAGGTCAGAGAGCTTAGTCATCAAAGAGAAAAACATGACTAAAATACTATTACTATGATTCTCAAATCCGTTTGAAGTAAACAATACCATTCCAGTGAAGGAAAGCAAGAAAAATAAGAAAAAGATACTCACCAAAATTTTAACAATTCCAGGTACATCACATTGTAACATCCTTACCATGTCACCTGTACATCCTTCTTTCAAACATTTTTTCCCACTAAAGGTCTAAAGTTATCAATAGAAAAAACTAATTACTAACAGAAAAAAAATAAACAACAAAAATAGAAAAATATCCCTTATGTGCAAATCTGATTAAAGTTAAAAGCAAATGTTGCTAGATGGTAAAACAAAAGATGTGAATAAACATTTGAGAGTTAGCTGTTTAAAGATAGTCCATTTCATGTACCAATGGATGTCCTGTTTAAAATGCATCATCACGCTTTTCTCTCCCATCATTTCTACTTCAAAGTCTCCAAGTAGCAAAAAACGGCCTAATATGTATTTACTGCCTCTAGGGAAAACAACTTCAAGCGAAATGTACTGATTAAGCAAGTGTAAAAAGGAATACTGAATTTCTATCAGATATATGAGGATTCTGGGGGAAAAGAATAAAAAATGTTGAGCCCTTTCTCTGGCTCTGAGCTTGCTATTTCCCCTGGTTAAGTTACTTAGTTTTCTTGTACTTCTTTTTCTGAGGTTGAGTTATAATGATTGCCCTAAAAATCAAAAAAAGTGAAAAGTAGTCACATGTTGCTTAAAAAATAATAATAACGCTTCATACAATTTTTAGTGTACAATGCAAGTTCATATTTTATCTATTAATCCTCATAACAATCTTAAGAAGTGGCTATTACTTTATCCTCACTTTATGGTTTAGAAAACTGAGTCTGAGTGGTTAAATTACCAGCCTAATGTTAAAAAAAAAAAAAAAAAAAAAAAGTAAGTGGCTCAATCTGGACTTGAATTCAGATCACCCAACTCTTTATACAATGCTCTTTCTACTATGCCACAAGTGCTTTATAATGGTTTTATCTGCACAATATAAACATTCTAGAACCAAACAGTATAAATTCAACTTATGGCCATTAGTTCACTAAAGAGTAATCCATATAGAATTGGGCTTTGGATTTCTACTTTCATAAGAATTTAGTTATGTAACTTTACATAAATATAAATACTTATAAATAAATGATTGAAGACTATAAAATTCATTATTGTTCTCTATCCCTTAAGATAGAAAATCCTTAAAATTGTATGTGTCCATTTTTTTTGTTTAGTAATTATATTCTTTGATTCTATGTCCTTTATGTGAATATATACAAAAATATTTTTAAGAGCATAAACTTCTAAAAGGAAGGGAACAAACTGATAGAAATCACTAACCAAAGCAACTAGCAAAATACCCCCTGCAAAGATGTGTTTAATAAATGGTGATGATGAACAAAGAATAATGAGGAGGAAAGCATCAGAGACAATAGGGAAAGAAAAATAAAGGAAGAAAAAAAAAAAAAAAGAAAAGGTTGTGAACAGGAAGAAATGAAGGGGAAAAAGAAGAATGGATAAAGGAAGAAATGCTGTAAATTTTTGAAGGAAAAACAAATACCTGATCATTTTCACCTGGATATTTTAAATTCTTGAACTTTTTCCAACAAATTTTATGGAAATAAACACAGCAGCTTTTACTGCACATTAACTGAAAAAATCCCTGAAAAAAGACAAAAGTAAGCTGTTGCTATGGAACCAGTAATTCACATACTACTGTAAAGTCATTCATTCATTCATTCACTCACTTATTTAGACATGAACACCTTAAGTGACTTTCAAAAATGCTGCTTTAACTAAATGAGTTTTACATGGCATTCAAAATTTATCAACAGATCACTGGTAATCAAAGAACTTTTTAAGTCATTTTTTATAGGCCTATTTTTACATCACTAAAGAAAAAAGCATTCAGACAAAAAGACAAGGCAATAATTGTAATAAGCCAATGTAATACTTTCCATAAACTGTTGTTCTGATACAACAAAATATCAGAAATTTGGTGAGTGACCTTTTCAGAGGAACATGTTGTCTACCCCTCTTCACCTCTATTTTTACATTTCTCTTTTCCTCCAGCCTCAATTCCATACCATTCTCCTGAATCTATGTTAACAATTGCTAGGCCTGATTTGTAATCTTAGTGACAGATAGCTACTGCATTATCCCAAGTTATAAATTTCTAGTCCTTCCATTATGCACTACCTGGAAACCATAGTCTTGCTTCCTGTAAAAAGGTAAACTGCTTGGATGACAAGGATCTAAATTTTGTGGCCGGGAACTTCTGCTGGTACATGCTGTTCATGTGACTAGAACCCTGGAAGCCTCCCTGGGAAATCTTAGGACTATATTACCATGTCACCTAAACCAAGACCCAACTTGCCCCGCTCTGAGCACTCTACTTTGCCAGGCCCACTTCCTAATACCTATGTTACTCTAATGAATACATCTGAGGATTTCTCCCCTTGCCACTCACTGTATAAATCATGCTTTGCCACTGGATTTCCATTATGTGATAGAAGTAGTGTCATACTGGCACTGATAGTCACACCTCATCCTATCCTGTGATTTCCCACAGCCTCATTTTGATATATCCAGAGAGAACTAGATTTGACATTGCTGAATTTTTTCAAATCCAGGCTGGTTTCATTTTGCTTGCCCAAGATGCATTCAACAGATAATGATCACTTTGGTCAGTAACAGAATCTTGAGGAGTAACAAACTTTCTCCTTAGTAAAATGCTAATTATTCTACACCTATAACATTTCTAACTATAAAGAATATTTTACATAATTTTTACTGTTATGATTGCAGTGATATTAACTATAACTACAAAGACATTTGAATATTATAAAACTCTAGCAAAATCAATTCTTTTTAATTGACTCACGGGATATCAATAATTCCTGCCCACTATGAATTTAAGTTCTTAGAGATACCCAACTTTTTTTTTTTTTTTTTTAAGACTTGAGAGGGAGAGAGAGTATGCCCCTTTGCGCATGCAAGCAGAGAGCGGAGGGGGGCAGAGGGGGAGTGAGAGAGAGAAAGACAATCTCCAGCAGACTCCCCATTAAGTGCAGAGCCTGACCTAGGGCCTGATCTCAAGACTCTGAGATTATGACCTGAGCTGAAATCAAGAGTTGGATGCTTAACCAACTGAGTCACCCAGGCTCAGTTGAAGATATTTAACTTAACTGCATTTCTACTATAAACTCTTTTTAACTAATTATTTAATTACTATAATTAAGTACTCTTTTTAAACAATATTTTGATGCAAGATTATAAATTTTATCTCTTTAACTTTACAATTTCATTTTTAAAAATGGTTAATAATTATATTACCTTGTAATTGGTGTTCTTTAAAATGTCGGCTTCACAAGATCGTTCACAATCTAGGTAACTGCAAATGGTCTGCTTCATTATATTACTTTCAGTGGTCTTGATAAAATCATTAAGAAGATCCTAGATTTTAAAATTCAAAAAATCTTATGAGTTATATTAGTATCAAGATTGCAACACTTTCAATATTTTACCTTAAATATGTCCATTTTATCATCTCTTTTTGAAGTCACTTCATGTTTAAAAAACAACACAACAGTAACAGAACACGTTTCTTTCATTCAAAGTAAATAATATTTGGGAAGGCCCTAAATTAGAAATACTGGGCTCTTTACTGAACATAAACATGGAGAAAGGAAGAAGAGTCTATGTTTGAAGCTATACTTCTCTTGACTCCATCCTAACTCACAGCATAATACCTGGCATGTTCCTATTAAAAGCTTCTTGCTCTCTCTCTCTCTCTCTCTCTCTCTCTCTCTCTCTCTCTCTCTCTCACACACACACACACACACACACACACACACACAGACAACAAATCAATGCGAACCCATGAAGGCCTGCTAGAACTGGTTCCTAGGACATCACATTGGCAGCGAGACTCCTGGAGTGGTGCAAATACGCCACTTGCTGCTTTAATGGGCAGAAGTACCATACAGAAATATGCTTCCAATGTTTAGAGTTACAACCTGGAATGCAATTTCCTATTTTAAAATGCTGATTAAATGTAGGTGAAACACATTATCAAGTCTACATTAAACAAGTCTTTAGACCAGGTCCTTAATACTTACCCCTTAAAGAGATAGTATCACAGGATTTCAAATAGTATTTCTAATATAGTGAGAGAATGCAACATGACAAATAAGCTCCTAGAGACTGTTTGATAAATCTAGTCACCATTTATATTATTATTTTGATGCCATTCAATACCCTTTTCCCAGTCTTTATAGAGCTAGTTCTAGTCTTGACTCTCTGGTTCCCACTTAAATATCACCTCCCAGGGATCCCTGGGTGGCTCAGCGGTTTGGCGCCTGCCTTCGGCCTAGGGCCTGATCCTGGAGACCTGGGATCGAGTCCCACATTGGGCTCCCTCATGGAGCCTGCTTCTCCCTCTGCCTCTCTCTGTCTCTCATGAACAAATAAAATCTTAAAAAAAAAAAAATCACCTCCCAGAGAGACACATACTCATATGTGCATATAGACATATACAGGTATATAAGTGTGTATCTGTGTGTTCTGTTTCTCATTTTACTATAGTCTGATTAATCATTCCACTGTTTAAAAGTCTTCAGGGGTTTTATTTTTTTTTTTTTTTTTTTTTTCTTCAGGGGTTTTAAATTAACTTCAAGATAGTATCTGAACCCCACACCTGCCTGGCTTATATAAGGCCTTCCATAATCTAATTGACATTCACCTGATATATTATGCATTTATGAAGCAAAAACAGATTGTCATTACAAAAAAAAAAAAAACTCATAACAGAAACTCTTGATAGATAACAGCTGTAATAATCACTGAAATTAAAAATTCAATAGAAGGATAGGAATGAGGGTAATGTTAAAAATAACAACCATATGAAAGAACGCTACCCTGCTAAGGTGCCAGCATCTCTAGGAGCACTATATTCGCCCACCAGCATGAGCTTATCTAAAGGGATATGTGAAGATAGGAGCAACTGGGGAAGGGCAGGCCTCTGGTAGAACTCACCTAGGATAAAGTGGTATAGGTCAGCCCTCTAAAAGTCCTAAAGAACTGATCACAATGTGTGGGAAGCAAGACTATTGGTGGGGTGCCAGGGACTAATCCTAACAGATAAAGAACATGCAGGCCTACAGCCAGAATAGGGTCACTGAAGCATTCTATCCTACCAGGCATTGAACCTTTATTGGATGTTAAAGTAGTACAGGGAGGGAGGGCTGGTGGAAAGTCTAAAGCAGCTGGAATGGTGGTTGGGTGCTGAAGAAACTCATGGCAGCAACTATTTTTGAAGCAGTACATAAATATTTTAATGAACTAATGAACTAATATGATAGCACTAGTGGGCATCACCCCTATTCAGAAAGTTAAAGAAAAAGCTCCTACAAGTAAAACAAAAGGCAACATACAATAAATAGGGGAAAAAATATGAAAATCACAAATATAGTCCAAGATGTTGAGTATCTGAATAACAAATATTTCATAAGTAAAAGTGAAAATGAAAAAAATCATCTAATAAATACATTTTTTAAATGTGCAAGAACATTTTCAAAACACAGCTCAGAACATTAGGGAATACAGAATATCCTAAAAACTCCAAGAAAAAAAAAAATAGGTTATAAGCAAAAGACTGTGAATCAGAACATGAATCAGATTTCTCAGAAGTACTACTGGAAGCAAGGAGATAACGGAAACATTCCGAAAAAATGAAGGAAAATAATTTGCAACCTATAATTCTATGCTCAGGCAAGATATAAATGAAATGTACAAAGAATATATTATTTTGAAGACTTGAAAGCTCTTAAAAAATTTACCTCCCAATCATACCCTTTTCTAGGAAGCTAAGTTGTACCAACAAAACAAGGGAGTAAACCTAAAAAGAGGAAACTTGAGATCCAAGAAAAAGAGGATCCTACATAGAGACGAAGGATATTCCAAGGAATAAAAGAAAACCCTAAGGCAAATTTAATAATAATTTGTAACTATTGCTAGGATGGGGAAAGAAGTGTATATGTGAAGGGGATGTATAAGGGAGCTAATAAAACCTCCACATCTGCCATAAAGAGAAGTCAGAAAATAATACCTAAAATGAAGAAATGTTGTAAAAAGCTGTACATCTTTTCAAAAGATATCGATATATCAAAGAAAAATACCTAGAGAGTTGGAAGAAGATGTCTCTCGTTAAGAACTACAATTAGAGGGGATCCCTGGGTGGCTCAGCGGTTTGGCACCTGCCTTTGGCCCAGGGCGCGATCCTGGAGACCCGGGATCGAATCCCACGTCGGGTTCCCGGTGCATGGAGCCTGCTTCTCCCTCTGCCTATGTCTCTGCCTCTCTCTCTCTCTCTCTCTCTGTGACTATCATAAATAAATAAAAATTTAAAAAACAAAAAAGAACTACAATTAGAGATGAGTGACTACAGATTAAGTCTTTTAACATTATTTGACAAACTGTATATGTGTATTAATTTTGCTTGGAAACAAAAATTCACTAAAAATGTTTGGATAATAAAAATATTTTAAAAGGAGGAGGAAAAAGAGAAAACTAAGACCAAGTAGGACGGCTTTAGGAAAGCAGAGAAGTTTAACGTTAAAAATAACATATAAAATAATTAGTAAGTCTAGGTTTAAAGCCATGTGATTTTCCTGACAAATGCCAAAAATTGTCTGCTTTTTCTACTGATTACTGAGAGAGCTATATTAAAATAGTACTCTGTGACTGGAGAGTTTTCTATCTCTCCTTCTGTATTATCAGTTTTTGCCCCACATATTTTGAAGCTATATTATTAGGTTTATACAATTTGAGCTGTTATAGCTTCCAAGAAAATCGAATCTTTTATTGTTTCAAAACATCCACTTTGAGGAATGCATGTAGCTTTCAAGTCAGCCAAAATATAAGGATCCAAAAAAAGTTTAAAGTCTGGAAAGAGACAGGTCAAACATTAACCAAGAGAAACCTGTAGTTATTTTCATACTAAACAAATTAGAAAGTTACCTTAATATGGCTTAAAAGATGGGTAAAAATTATCCAAAAGAATACCAATATGGTACGGGAAAATGGAAAATCATACTTTGTCTTAAGAATACAACCTGAAAAAAAAAAAAAAAAAAAGAATACAACCTGGTAGGGTGCCTGGCTGGCTCAATCGGTTAAGCAGGGTCATGAGTGGGGCTCCTTGCTCAGTGCAAGGTCTGCTTGGGATTCTCTCCATCTCCCTTTGCCCCTCCCCCAACTTGCACATGCGCACATACGTGCGCCTTCTCTCCCTCTAAAATAAACAAACAAAAAAAAAACCAAAAAAACAAACTGGTACAAACTTTCTGAGAAGAAATATGAAGATAGATATCAACAAGTTTACAAGTATGTAAAAGACTGCTTCACAATTCTACCTTTTGAAATTTGTCCTATGGAAAGCTATGTGGGAAATGCACAAAGATCACTTTACACATTGGTGAAAAACTGGAATGTTTAGATAAGCTAAATGTTCAATAGCAGGAAATTGGTTACAGAAATTAAAGCATAGTTATAGGATGGATCATGAAAAAAGAATACTGTAGAATAATCCAATTACTGGGAAATCCACAGTATATATTTTCAAACTACACATCAAGGTGAATAACATCATTCCAATTTACAAAAAATAAAGGGTACAAGTGTTTATACATGTGTCTCTGGAAAGACATAAATGAAAATAGTAAAAATAGTTTCCCCATTTGAAGAAATATGGATGAATTTTATCTTTGGGCACTTTTGTATTTTTCATGTTTTCTAAAATAAGTTTTTCATGTTTTCTTAGTACTTTTAAATTTTCAATAAACAACAAAGTAATGGTAAAAACAGTCAATAGAAAAAAGTTAATTAACTATTACATTTAGCTCTAGCCATGTGAAGTACTGGACCAGTACACTTTTTAATCTTGTTTTTAAATAATAACGAATCTTGTTATTTGCAAACACAGCCACCCGCCTCACTCCTCTGTACATGTTGAATCTCTACATGTTGAAATCTGCGCTAGATATTGGAATCAATATTATTTTTTATATAAAAAGCTAATTTCCAACAAAAGAATGTGCTTGCTATAGAATATGACAAAGCACTGCCACACACACTTCATCAAAAGTGATTCTGATTAGTCACAGATGAAATGCTGTTAATTTCTTACTTTAAAAGTTGTAGGTAAATCTTCATCTTCTGTAGGATCTATGTCAAACCAATGATCATTTGTATCTCCTATTTCTTGTAAGCTTTTATGAAATTCTAGGAGTCCTCCATTATATCTGCAAGGTATTTTAAAATAAAGTTAGTTTGAATGGGACTCTGTAACTAGATAGTTTACCAATATGACAATGAGCAACCTTTTTTTTTTTTTTTTTTGGTAGTAAATAGGGTAGTGATAACCTCTGGCATGCTATAGAAATACAAATGCTAGGACTCTCACCTGTGGCAGATTGGGATGAAATACAGGTGGAAGGGGAGGCAATAGATTATGTAGTAGCTCAAGCTTGAACAGTATGGGGGCCATGGTAATTAAAGGGATTGTAGAGTTGGTTGGCTTTTGTCTACTGTCTTGGAAGCCTTGAAGAAAGAGAATGACAGGCACAGGTCAGCCAACTGTTGACTCAGGGCACACTGTGAAAGACAGAGGACTCTATAGCAGCATTTAAAAAGGCTCTCATCTCCTTTAGCCATAAAGATAATCTGTACTGAAAATCAGGCCAGATTTAATCACAAGGTGAAACAAACTGCACAAGAGACCAAATGCACCTCCTTGATAGGACTATTACCAACTCAGGACACTGTGAAAACTAAAAGGTCTCTATGTTAACATTTAAAGAACCCTTATCAAGTCTAGCCTTAGAAGGGCAAACTGTGCTGAAAATGCGGCCCAGTATTTAGTCACAAGGGTTGAATAAGAGCAAAGACTAAAAGCACTGCCTCAGTAGGACTGTTACGCTAACATCAGGACTTTGATAGGGGAAAAGTAGACCCTGAGATCTGAAATGAGGACATTTAAGTAAAACCCCTAAATTGTCCTGAACCCTCTGGCTGACAAGGACCCTTTTTTTTTTGCTAGAGGAGTGCAGAATCCCTTTATTGACCAAGCCAAAATATCATCTTCTTTCTCAAGATCCTGTCCTATCTCCATTCATTGCTCAGAGACTAATAACTCTAGGATCAAGTATAAGCAAAGCCCAAGTGGGAAAATAAGAGTCCCTGCTCCAAAAGAAAAAGCTTATTCATCACAAGAACTGCAGAACTTGACTAGTATGTACTGGCAGAAACATATGTGGGAGTGGATCTTAAGAGTGCAGAACCAACAAAGACACAGCTGGATAGGGAAGTATATGTGGAATTGGGATGACTCCTTCATAGTTCAAAATTTACTTTCCTAGCAAGGATACCTAGCCACCTGGCCAATATGCCTCTCAGAAGGCTACTTCAAGCTTGGATCCAACAGTGCCCTACAGTAACTGAGGTGGAGAAGCTGGACATTTTTTTTTTTGGCAAGTTATTGAAGAAAGCTCAGGGATATAAGGATGTTAGAATGGACTTTGCACATAAAACCAAAGAAGCCACCACTAGACAAGGTTCCCTGGAAAGGCCCAGAGGACACTGCATCCATTAAAGCAGTAAGAAATACACAGTGAGAAAGGCACCAGTGCCTTTGACCAGCTCAGTGGTGGCTATTCTCTGTAGGCCAGGGATGAAAGTAAATGATGCTGTCATGTGATTGGACTTTCTAGTATCAATGATACAGAGAACAGATTCTCTCCAATGTCCACTGGTAAAGAGACTAAAGAATAGTTCACACATCTGAGAGAACAGCAGTACACATTCTTTGTCTTCTCTCACAGCTATGTGAATCCATTCTACAATATAAAGAGATTCTGACCATCCTGAAATTCTGCAAAACATCACACTGGCTCATTATATTGATGGTATCATGCTAATAAATGGGAAGCAGGAAGTATCCTAGGTACCTAGTAAAAAACAAGCATGCCAGAGGATAGAAGATAAACCTTGCAAAATAATCAGATAACTCCCAAAGAGGTGACTCTTTTAGGAATCCCATGGTTGGACCCAGCAATAATCCTGCATAAGGACTGGCACTACTGCCAAATTCATCTGTCAAGTGTCAGTCAAACATGATTTCCCCAGGAAGACTTCTGATTCCCAGAACCAGACTGGAGGTCTAGTAAAGACTATTTCATTATTCTCTGCATTTTCCTTCAGAGCTATATTTCATAATTGATTTGTATAACTGATTATTTGATAAAGGTCTGTAACCTTCACTACACTGTCAGTTACATGAAGACAGGAACTGCCTACTTTGTAAACCATCGTATCCCCAACACTTAGCACACACAGTCTCTAGAATATGATAAATTCTTAACAAATAAAATTAATAAATTATGCCACAAATGGCTCAAGGATCTCCATATATGAAGTAAATAAATAGTTCATATAGGTTCTCCTGTACAATTTCACTGTGTAATCTCTTCAGTATTTCCCACACCCAGCATCTGGACCCTTTCAATGCTTTAGAAGCTCATTCATACCTTAAATACACTTTTCCAATTGGTGATAATATTAATAACTACAACTATCATTTATTTATTAAATCTAGCATTTTGTGTTCTGAGCACTTAATCATCTGCAACATCCTTATAAGGTAGGCACTATTATTAGTTCTATTTTACAAGTAAGGAATGATAAGGCTGAGTAACATTACATTTCTTAGCGTCATAGATTAGTTACATGGTAGAAAATGTATTTAAACCCAAGTCTGTGAGACTCCAAAGCCTATGTTCCTAATGTCGTTGCTACACTGCCTTTTATTGTCATTACCTGTTAAGTTTGAAATTTAATATTCTCAAATACATTAAAGAAATTATTATCTATAGGAACAGATGAAGAGGAACCAGTATAGCACAAATGTCATGGTACCTGGTATACTATAAAAACTTTATCCCATTTCACAATGCTAAGATAAAAGGCAAGATCTACCCATTTATTAATAAAATCCTTACCTCTTCTGAGCACATCGAAGCAAACCACGTCCAAAATAAACTAAAGACATAAAGTTCTCACAAATTTCATTTTCTTGGATCACCATCTTCATCACTAGAAATTTATTCTCTGCTTCTGTATAATCCTGTAGTAACATAAAACTAGGTTTGGCTGATATAAAAGGCATTTTTTTTCTTTTACAATAATTATTTTCCAAACTGGAGAAGTCACGGCAGCTTTCATATTGATCCAGTCATGTAGTCATTTATTCACGTTTCTAATCCTAGCATCTGTTTGTGATCACATAGATAATGTACTCATTGATTAAAATACTTATTTACGAAAGAAGACCTTCTTTAGCCAACATTTCAAAATGAACATTTAGAGAATTTCTAAAATCAACCTTTTAATTTGTTACAATGCAGTGAGTGTGAAAATATTTACAATGGGCAAATAACACATGCTACATACCTCTTTCTTTCCTCTTTCAGTGAGTGCTACTCCATACAAAAATAGTAATGTCAAGTAATAACCAATATTAATTTGATGTGCCTAAAAGAAAAAAAAACCTGGTTATTTAAACACTATATGTTAACTGAATAAAAAATAAATATCCTAGGTACTTAGCAATTACTAAAAATAGTAAAAATTCATATATATATATATTTAAAGATTTTATGTATTCATGAGAGACACAGAGAGAGGCAGTGACACGGGTAGAGGGAGAAGCAGGCTCCATGCAGGGGGCCCAATGTGGGACTCGATCCTGGATCCTGGGATCATGCCCTGAATCAAAGGTAAACACTCAACTGCTGAGCCACCCTGGCATCCCAAAATTAATATATTGTCACCTAATAAGAATATCAAATACATCTTATATGTATTTAACCTTGAAGAAAAAGGATAGTCGATAATCTTGAAATAAAACATTAGAGTTTAATTAAAGAAAATGAACGCCATCAGGATTTATTGTCTCATTTCTCCTCTTACCCCCACACGCTACAAATGGCTAAGGATTGCCATACAGATGTAGTAATCAGTACAATTATATTCTGAATCCTGTGAATCCCTCTGAACATGGCGGTGGGTCTTAGAGACCCCCGACACAAAACTTCCTGATTTTGATAATATATATTATGTAACATGTAACTATTGAGTGAAACGGAGTGAAACTGAGTACAAGACCTCTCCGCAATTTTGAATTATACAGCTATATTTTTGCAACTTCTGTGCATCTAAAATTACCTCAAATAAAAAGTTTAAAAATTGTCCATGTTGAAAAATACTGTACATTCTGTTCATAAGCACTCTAACTGAAAATCATAACCATATCTTTTGTCACATTAACTTTTTCAATGAGACTGTCCCATACCATAAACAAGATTTTTTTCAGGTACACAGGGATGATAAGCATCTATAGGCTATAAGTCTTCTTCTTTACTGATCTTTACTAGGTATCCTCTGACCTAGCATACTTCTCCTGGCTAACAGTTCCCATTTATGAGGTAACTGGCAGGAGTTAGAAGTTTGGCTTCAAATTGATCTCAGTGGAAAGAGACATGTGTTTGCTCTCAATGAACCCATTTAACATTAAACTGGTTTCCATGTTAATTCCCATCTCTGCAGAGGGGGTAAAATGCAGTTCACAGAATAGACTCTAAAGCCAAAACTACATGGGTTTGTATCCTGACTCCACTACTTACTACCTGATGAACTAAGCAAGCTGTTTAACCTCTATGCTTCAGTTTCAAATCTGTAAAATGGGAATAATGAGGTGGGGGTGCTTGTGAAGAGTAAATGAACTAATCCTTAGAAAAAGTGTCATATAGCAAACACTAAATAAGTGTAAACTATTATATTGTAGCTTTTAAAAAGGCTGGCTTCATAAATAACAGAGCCTTTGGCTCATACAATTCTAAAAAAAACATTTTGAGAACAGGATAAAATGTGAAATTATGGTAATGCTGTAATTAGAAGTATAAGGTAGAGAACTCAGGAATTTAGAGACATAAGCAGTACATTTCTACTGCTTATGTCTCTAAATTCCTGAGTTTTCTCAATATGTCTCTCTCATTTCTAACAATATGCTCTGCCCTTTCCTCCCTACCTTCCCCCACCCATTAGCAGGGATTACTCCAAGTACTGGAACTAAATGGATATAGAGATGTTATTGGCAACTGTCCCCTGCCCTCACCCCACTGCCACCTCCTACAACAAAGCTGCTCCACCTATCCTTGGCAGCCCTGAGGAACAGAGAGCGCCATTTGGATACAGCAGTTGGCTGCTCTGATCATGACAATTCCAATTCTGCTCAACAATGCTACCAAGAGAGGAATCTCTTTCATTTCGTAATGTAAGACTCATCTTTGAAGTAATGCCTAAGTACCGCAGGCTAAGCAATCAGCATCTGTTAATGCTGATTTTATACTCATTTATTTTACTGCTTGGCAACCTGGTCAGTGGGATAAAGAGCAGATCTTTAGCATCCCAGAAGTTTTGGCAGTTTTGGTTAACAAATTCTTTTTGTTACCTCTTTTGACTCCATGTAGAATCTCTTTAGGGTGATATATACCACCACTTAGAACTGTCATCCCGAGAGTCTTAAATAAATATGATTTCTCTAACTCCTTGTACATCTTTATAATATGCAATTTGGTGTCTTCGGCTACCTTGGTTGGTACGTCAGTAGTCCTTTCTCAAAAATTTCTCTAATCCATCTTCACATGGGTGTGAAAGTTAGATTACTTTACTAATCCAAATTATTCAAAGAAGCGATTTTTTCTTCTACTGTCCTGTATATTGGTTCTGATTTTTGGTGCCAGGTTTATTTTTCCTCAGATTTCCTATTTATTTCTAAAGTACTGAACATACAAATATAGCTTGTCAATTTTATCTTGCAGGAGTACTCATTAACAGATGATACAAGTTCCAATTTTAATCAAGTCCTAATATTTCAGGACTTGATTAATAACTAGGAAGAAAGGAAGGAGTAATTTCTGAAGTTTCTAACTCTCCATTTCTAAATGGGAAAGCCTGTGTTTACTAGTTCAAGTTTCTCTTCATTAAGAGGAACAATTTTATGGGTAGGGAAGGGGACTAGATTAGGCTCATTACAGAGATGCAGTAATAAAAAAGTACAAGACACAGGAGGGAAATCAAATTATGCATACTTTTTCTCCAGAGGTAAAAGGAAAATACAAATTGGTCTACACCTTAAAACAAGGATTGCACTAGCTACCCTCTCATTGCAGAATGCTGTCCAAGACCATTATTTAAAACTTAAGAAAGAAAACACTTACAGTATAATTAGTAGCCTGAATGTTCCTAAGTGCTGCTTCCAGTTGTGTTATCAAGAAACGTAAAGTCAAAACAGGAACAATTTCCTCCCCATTCTGGCTGTTAGCTGCAACTTCTCTCTGTGGAAATAATTTGACCAAAAATGTAATTACAGCAAGTATCTATATATATTTTTATTATACAGTAATATATGTTAGTTGTACAAAGCCTGGAGATGATTTTATAAAAATCCACACCACCGGGGCACCTGGATGCCTCAGTTGGTTGGGCATCCAACTTTTTATTTTGGCTCAGGTCATGATCAAGGATCAAGCTCTAGGTCAGGTTCTCTTCCTCGCTCTCTCCCACTGCTTGCTTTCTCTCCAATAAATAAATCTAATATATAAAAAATAAAATAAAATAAAAATCTACACCACCCAGATACAATTCTTCTCTCATTTGTTTTCGAGTAGTCTGACAAATCTTCTTTGTAACTATTTCCTCAAAACTCTTAAAAGGCATTCCTATGGCTGCCAAGGGGTTGGCCACATCCACTCCTACTTTAGAGGAAAGTGGTAATCCCAGTTTATTCTCCTACCTTCTATTCCCTAAGCATGGCTAAAATCTTCCTTCCAGCCCTGAGCCTGCAGGAATGTTAGCATTAATACCAACACCAGGGCAAGGCATCTTAAGCTGCAATCTGACTGGAACCAAACTAATACAGGATTTATTATCTATCATAATTTGTTATTTACATGGATGAAATGAAAAAGAGGACTAGGTCTTATTTTTGTGTCCATTTCTCAATGCTTTATACCTACAAGTGCTTGGCTTAAATTCTAATACATGTTTAACAAAGTATTATCTGTGTGGAAAATTTAACCTACACTTTCTTAACTTGGTTTCTAGCATACATTACTTTGCTTTTCTCCTAGATAACTAGATATTTTGTTTCCCCAGCACTCAATTTAATGAACCTCTTCTCTGCCAACACATATGTTCCTTAAAGTAATCCTCTGGCATGTTTTTACATAATGTCTACATACAGACAGTTTCTAAATTTATATTTCCAGCTAACAACTATCACCTGAATTCCAGACTCATATATTCAATCAGTTACTCAATAGTATCTCTTGTATTTGAGTAAGCATCTAAAGCCTAACAATAAAGTTCCACCTCCTTTAGAACTGGAAAAGCTAGATAAAATATAAAAACCATGTTTTGAAAGAGAAAGCTACCAAGGCACAGAAAATCTCTGGGGCTGACATTCAGAAGGTCAGTCTAGACATAAGACTGACTTTTGGAGCCACTTTTCTCCTTAAGGCAATTACCATTTTCAGTTGCAGCTAAGAGGCTGAGATGCTAGGAGGAGTTTTTAGCCAACTTACAAAGCTGGGGGGAAAAAAGAATCCATTACCTATCAAGGATGAGAGACCCTAGAAAACACTTCACCCTTTGGTTAGAACCTTGAAGAAATATACCCTTAGCATAAAAGTATAGGTTTTGGTTCTAGTTTGGATGCAAGTAGTTTATTTGCCAAGTGCAGTGAACAATGGTAGGGGACTAGAGATGTGATACAGGAAAAGGAAAGCAGGCTTTAAATTAAAGGGTATGTTATTTTTTTAAAGATTTTATTTATTTATTATGAGAGACAGAGATAAAGGCAGAGGGAGAAGCAGGCTCCCTGTAGGGAGCCTGATATGATCCAGTACCCTGGGATCACGATCTGAGCCGAAGGCAGATGCTCAAATACTGAGCCACCCAGGTGTCTCTATTGTTTTTTTAAGAGAGGGAGTTGGGGGGGGGGGCAGAAGAAAGGGGGAGAGAGAATCTTACGCAGGCTACATGCCCATCGTGGAGCCTGATATGGGGCTAGATCTCACCTGAGATCATGACCTGAGCTGAAATCAAGAGTCAGACACCTGAGTCACCTAGGTGCCTCAATGGGTGTATTATTAAGGTAGTTACCCAGAGTGGGTGGCTAGAGTTAAGACAACAGAGAAACTCAGTAAAATAATGAAAAACACAGTCTTCAGTATTATTCAACTCAAAGGGAGAGAAAACTGGGATATTTGCAGAATAACTCCTAAAGTTTGATTGAATGGTGATGGGGTGATGTAGGAGTATTAATTCCTTGGGATTTTTGAACTGCCATGGGAAGTAAAACCTTCTTCTGTAGTTCCAGAACTACTATAGATCTTATTTATTTGAGAGAGGGAGAGAGCACAAGCAGCAGGCAGAGGGAGAAGGAGAAGCAGGCTCCCCACCCAGCAGGGAGCCTGATGCAGGACTCGATCTCAGGACCCCTGGATCATGACCTGAGCTGAAGGCAGTAGCTCACCCAACTGAGCCACCCAGGTGCCCCCTCTCCCCAAGGATCTTAAGGCATAGAGATACAGACATTGAAAACTGGAAATTGTCCAGAGCATACTGAAATAAGAGGTCAAGGGGCTAAGAGTTATGTGCAGGGCACTGATGGTATCTACGACAAAGGATAAACCATAAATAGACCCTTCTTCACAGAACAGAGAGTTGGAATCACTTCAATCCTTAGTGGAATTAAATGATCTGCCAGAAAAGCACATTACTAAGTAAAATTTTGTGCAGTTTTTCTACTACTTCTCAAAAGAAGGTTGCTCTAAACCCATTCCAGCAGCCACTGCAAGTAGCAGAATTCTCTATTATCCTTTAGGTGATTATGGAATTAGTTTTGATGTTTTCATGTTCATTCATGATTTGGGTTATTTTTGCCTTTGTCTTAAGATTCTTAACAGGCATTTATCCATTTTACTGCTCTTTGGGGAAAAAAAAAAGTTTTGGCTTTATGACTTTCTCTATTTTTTTATTCTATTTCAATAGTCAGATATCTTTTTACTTCCTTTGACTTTTTTTTTTAATTGGCTGTTCTTCCATTAATCTCCTGAACTTTATGTTTAGATGATTTGTTACTCGGCCATGCTTCCTTTTCTAATGTATGTATTTCAAGCTACAAATATTCCTTGAAGCCCATATTTTACTTAAACAAAACTTTAATACATGTTTTCTATTCAGTTCAAAAATTTACCTAATTTCCACTGTGATTTCTTACCTTAGCCCTAGGTTACCTAGAGGTAAGTATCTTAAGAACAGGATCTTTTTTTTTTAGTTTTTTTTTTTTTTTTTATTAATCTTCAACTTAATTCTATAGTAATTAGAGAACATGCTCTATATGTTGTGATTCTTTGGAGTTGATGAGACTTGCTTTGTGACTAGCACATGTAATTTTTATAAATGTTCCGTGTGCACTTAAAAAGAATGTATATCCTGCCACCATTGGGTGTAGTGTTTTGTGTTTGTGTGTGAATTAGATGGAGTTGGCTCCACTAATTTTGTGTCCATGTCATATCAGTTATTAAGAGAACACGTTAAAATCTCCTACTGGGATTGTCAATTTGTCCAACTCCTAACATTATCAATTTTGTCATCTTATACATAAGAGTTCTATATGAATTTGAATCTACTTCTGGAATTTCTCCTCTATTTTCCAGACTTGTCCAGAGTCAAGAACAATTAATACAATCTTGTACTTAAAGAGAGTTTCATAGTAAGTTTTAATATCTAGTGGGCAAGTTAAGTTCTCAGCCCTTCTCCCCTATACTTCGCTTTCACAACTTTCTTGGCTTTGGTTATTCTTCCTTTTATTTTCCCTCTAGACTTTAGAATTAGCTTTCAGTAATAACAACGAAAAAAAAATCTTTTGTCATTTTTTGATACATGGTATTTATAAATTTTAATTTAGGGAAAACTGATAGCTGTATCACACCGTCCTCCTATGTGTATGGCTTTCCATTTGGTCTTCTTACCTTTATTAGAGTTTCAGAATCTTCATTTTTAGTTTTATTATAGAGTACTGATTTCTAAACTTAATGTGAAGAAAACAGTTATGTAGATACTTGCTAAAATGCAGATTCCAAGACCTACCCCCAGAGATTTTAATTCTTTAGGACTAGTATGGGGTTCAAATGGTCTCATGTAGACAGCCTAGGAAAAACTTGGAGAAATACTAGTTTGTATCTTGTATATATTTCTTATGTGTTTTCCTAGGCATTTTACTTTTTTGTTGCTATTATAAATAAAAACTCTTCTTTCATTTTAACCTTCTAATTGGCTATTGTTTACATATAGAAAGGCCACTGATTTCTATTTCTTGTTGTTTCTGGGTGATTTCCAAAAGAGGGAAATAGTGGCATTATTCCAGTTTCAAATAAGAATTCATGCTGGTAAATTATCTCAGTTGAGGTTATAATTGTATGTAATTTCTTTGGATATTTTCAGAGTTTGTTTGAATTTTTAATCATAATAGTATTAATTTGTTTCATGGAAATAATAATGTATTCTTCCACAGAAAAGGCAACTGTGGCCTTTTCAAAACACTTATGGTGTTTTGCCCCCAATTAAAGGCTACAAAGACATGAGTAGAACATTTTCTAAACTTTGAAAAACTCCATTCAAGAACTGATACCCATCTTGTGCTGAAAAAAGTTCAAACTATTATCTAAAAAAACTATTTCCAAGGTGGAAATCTATAATATATTCTCTAGAGTATTTTACTCATAAATAGTTTTGGACATTGCTTTTCTTTATCTTATATTTTAAAAAATTTGTCAACATCTTATAAATTAGAAAAAATAAAAGCAATCCCCTGCCCCAGGGTGGCATGTTATGGGTTATCAGTGGAATAAGAATAAACACAGGACCTTATAGTCAACATCTTACTAGCTACTAACCCACATTCCCACCATTATTCTTTTTTTTCCCCCCACCATTATTCTTGAAAGGCTAGTACCAACTATTTCATTATAAAAGTCTACAGTTAAAGGCTGACACCAGAGCCCTTCACAAAAAGATGGAGATTTTACTACTCTAGCTGCACTGCTGTGTGAAGGAAAGGAGTGAGGAAGGAAATGAGTCACTGTGATATAATAAGCAATACATACATTGATCTCTGTTCCTAGTTCCTGTTAATATATAGCCTTTGATCTCAGTTCCGACAGAGTTCCTGAAACTCCTGGAATTTCCTGTGTGATAGGAGTATCCTTTGTTCTAATGAGGTGACACTCAGTAGGCCCCTGGATAGGGACTGGAGCTTTTAGCCCGTTCCCCTATTCCCAGAGGGGGAGGAGCTGGGCATTGAATAAATAATTGATCAGACTTATTTGATGAAGCCTTCATAAAAATCCTTCAAATATGGGGCTCAAAGAACTTTCAACTTAGTGAACACATCCACATGGCAGAGAAGTGGCACACCTCAACTCCACAGAGACAGATGCTCCTATACTTGGGACCATTACATACATTACCCTATGTCATCTCTTCATTTGTTTGTTTAGATCCTTTATTATATAAAATTATGGTAACTTTTAAGTGCTTCCCTGAGGTCTGTGTGCTATACTAGCAAATTACTGAACCCAAGAAGGGGTCATGGGAACCCTAATCTATAGCCACTTGGTCAGAAGTATCAGGGACAACCTAGGACTTGTGACTAGTGTCTAACGTGGGGGCAGATTTGTGGGACTCAGCCCTTAATTTGGGGATCTGATAATTGATTTCTTGGATACCCAGTTAGTGTAGAATTGGCTGATGTGGGAATAAATCCACACATCTAGTCTCAGAAGTGCTGTCAGTGTACTAGCAGAGTAAGAGTAAAGGGACATAGTATGTTTTTCCTGGATAGTCATATACAAAGAGCTGTACTTCTGCCCCAAAGAACAAATTATAATCTTACCTGCATAATTTGGAAGGAAAAATTTTCTTGTAAGAACTTCTTAATATGAGGGACCACACCTTTTGGTAGAGTATTAATTGCATTCAATAACTTCTTCACTTCTAATAGTAGGTTAACAGGGACAAGATCAGTAGGTATGTCCTTTTCCTGTTTATCCTAGAAGACATTATTTATAAAAAATTTAAACAGTTATACATATTCTAATTACTCTAATATTAAGACCAGCCAAAGTATTAAAAGAACGAAGAATGGGTCGCCTGGGTGGCTCAATGGATTAAGTGCCCGACTCTTGATCTCAGCTAGTTCTTGATCTCAAGCCCCACACTGGGCTCCATGCTGGGGGTGGAGCCTACTTTAAATAAAAGAAAAAAAGAAAAAAAGAAAAAAGTGTAGATCACTGTGACAGAGCAATAGAAAATCAAAATAAGAATAAAACATTCTCTCTGCTTTCAAGGAACTTAAAACATAGCAGATTTAACACCAAAACTCAGGAAACTTTAACATATGCACAGCCATCATAAATTCATTTGAAAGTTATAAGGGAAAATAAATATTCTAAAATAGGAATAATTATGCCATAGTCTTTTTTTTTTATGCCATAGTTTTTAATAGGATAGTGGGATTTAAAGATTAAATCCCACTTACAATTTAGGGCTTAAATGTGAATTAGGCCTCAAAAGATGGTTGCCCTTGAGAAGTACAAAGCATGCATTGAATTAGTCCACTTAAGGCATAAAAAAATGCTATATTTAAAATATTATATAGATTATTAAAAAAAAAGGATTATTCTACAAAATAATATGAAAGCTATATCTAAGAGTAATTTTTTACATAGGTGACATGCTTTATCCACTAAACACACAATATATTGAAAATAAAAAGAATTGTAATAGTTTATATTATAAACAAAGTAGTAAAACACAATGACTCTTAATTCAACCAGAACTAAGTAAGTCATAATAATCTTTGGTCTACAGGAACTCATTCTTACAGACTTATTAATAAGCCATCAATACTGGTTAATCAATAGCTATGTAGTCGAGTCCTGGTGGATTGTGTATTAACATTAGTTGTGAGGAACAGGTGGGCATCAGAAATGGAGAAGTACCTGGAACAGATGGATGATGGCCTTCCTCAAACCTTAACAAAATACGATGGTTTCCATACCCTTTTAAACTTTGGGAATAAGAATATATTGCTGCTGACCTCTGCAAATCAGAACAGATAGCTTCTTACTACTTTGGAGGTCATGTAAAGCTTGAGTCACTGAAATGTCCTGGGGTTGAAGGTTGACTCCCTGACCATCAGCCAGGTCTTCAACAGATTGTAATTACCCAGGAAAGTGTTGAGGAATCAATAAAGTCCATAGTAGGACTATCTGCCTATTCCTCCCTTCTGGGTTTGAGTCCTTTTATATATTTTTTTAAGATTTTATTTTATTTATTCATGAGAGATGCAGAGAGAGAGAGAGAGAGAGAGAGAGATGCAGAGACACAGGCAAAGGGAGAAGCAGGCTCCATGCAGGGAGCCTGATGTGGGACTCGATCCCAGGTTCCCAGGATCAGGCCCTGGGCTGAAGGTGGCACTTAAACCGCTGAGCCACCCGGGCTGCCCTCTGGGTTTGAGTCTTAAAGATTCTTCCATCCCCATCAATATCCAACAAATAACTTTATATTTTATTATATTTCATCATATGAAAATTATATCTAAAAATAAAGGAAAGTGTTAACAGTTTGCTAAATCTCAGTGAAGGATAGATAATTCACTATATTATTCTTGCAACTTTTCTGTAGATTTGAAATTTTTCAAAAAGTTAAAAAGCAAAAAACAAAAAAAGCAACCCTTCCACAATCTAACTAGCTAAACCCTTGAAAAGAATGACCACTATCAGTAGTGCATATATTTCAACCTAACGGTCAGTTCTGCAGTCAAAAGTCACCACGAAATCATCTTCTTGATATTATCAAATTGATACACATGCAAGATTACTACATGAATAAAAATTCTTAATAGGATATACTATAAGCTTCATGCTGATTAAATATTTTTATCTTATTATAAATATAATTTTTAAGTCAGTGATCATAAATTGCATAAATACAATTTTTAAAGTCAGTTTTCAAAATATTTGATGTCCAATCCACTTTCACAAAATTAATTTAGCCTCTAATCCAAAATCAGGTCAAAGTCTCCACCTCCTTTGACTTCTGTATTTCCAATTCTATATTTAGAAATGTTATTTATACTCTGGATCTAATCCCCCTGGTTCAACTGTACATCCCTATGTACATCTGCATATATTGTATTTTCACTGCAACATAATAATGTCATGTAGGTGAATACAATATTTTATGTTTATATATTTTCTACTGTTATGAGATAACCTTTATAAACTTTACAAAGAGTAAATATCAATAGTCACATAAAACTATGTGTAAAGTTAAAATTGCACTAAAAAGAACCAAATAGCTCTTCATCCAACCTTCATTAAATATAAGCACATGTGATATTCATATACGTGTGTGTAGATATACATTTGTTAAGTTGTCATAATACATACTATCATTGGCAATATAAATTTAAATATATAGGGGATCCCTGGGTGGCTTATTTGGCCCAGGGCGTGATCCTGGAGTCCCGGGATCGAGTTCCGCATCAGGCTCCTGGCATGGAGCATGCTTCTCCCTCTGCCTGTGTCTCTGCCCTCCACCCTCTATGTCTATCATGAATAAATAAAATCTTTTTAAAAAAAAATTAATATATAAATATAAATTTATATGTTCATGTAAATCTTATATTAATGTATACTCTATTATTCTGTTTCATTTTGAACTGAAAGTTCTAACAGTATAGATAATAAGAACAGAAAAGAATTTTAAAATAACTCAAATTTCTTACTAAATAAAATTCTGTGTTTTCTTTGCATGTGCATAGTTTTCATTTTGTTTGGATTTTGCTTTTAGAAGTAAGGGATTTCTTAACATTGATTGTTGTGATGTTTTGGGGCAAGTCAATTCAATCACCTGGTAATTTTAACTTATAGTGAGAATTGGTGCTTATAATAACTTCGAGAACAATTATCGATTATCAGAGAGGTTTAATTATGACCATACATTTATGAAGGAAGGAAAGCAGAGTCACCCTGAAATTCTTAATAAACTGATTAGAATTACAGTTACATTGTCATACATAATTACTCATTGCTAATTAACAATTATTGAAAATTAACCTTCTCTTACCAGTTGGTCAGTAGATTTTTCTACCTTATTCTTGATTTCTCCCTTAGTCTGCTCCTCCACAGTTGGATCCCTACTTTAAATGAAAAAGAAGGGTGTATTCAGAGTATCTCCTTACAAAGAACACAAATTGTAGTAGTAAAAAATCTAACAAGTGAATTTGCCTGAAAGTTCAAAAAGTGTAAACAATGTGTAGCAAAAACTGGTAATAGGTGTAGGTGTCATACCTTTAGGGACTCAAGTGAAAGAAAAAAAAAAAGTATGCTCTGCCCTTACTGGATGGTGATAAACAGAACTGAAAATCAATATAAAATATTTTTCTTGAACAGACACAAACTATGGGAAAAAATTAACTTTATAGCATTGTTTCAATGTAAAATAAAAGGGGTCTTAAGGCTAATGTTTTGTGTGTGTATGTGTGCATGTGTTTATGAAGATAATAAAGGTTTGGAAAGGATTTATCTTACTCAGATCTTTTTTTGTTTCAGGTTCCTGGCCTCAGTTATCCAGTTCTCCAAAATGATTTTTTAAAATTGAGAAAGAACATCATATTTAAAAATGAACTATTTTTGTAAAAAGGAATAACCTGACAAGTTTTGCTTCTGACATTAGTTTGAAATGTGAACATATGCAGTGTTACATATAGAACTGAAAAGTTATTTATAAAATTGCTTTTGCCTATGTATAGAACCATGATATAGGACCCATAATATAAGACCCATAACATAGGATCATATAGGATTTATACAATCTTTTTAATTCTAATGCACTAACAGAGATAAAACTGAGGTGAGAAATTTATCTCAATGGCTTTACTCAGCACTGTACTTTATAAAAATTATTCTATCTTACTTCACATTTATGTATTGATCTCCTAGACAATCATTTATCATCCACTATGTGCCTCCTGACTTTGTGAGGGGAAACTGGGACAGATAAATAGTATAGTATTATCCACATAAAATTTCAACAGAAGAGGATTTATATACACAAATGATATTTCACAAGATGGTTCTCAGTGCTCTTTAAAACATGGCAAAGAAAAACCTCAAATGTCTTTTCATCCACATCTAAGCCCCACTCCAAAAAGGAACACAGGGAATTTTCTCATGTTGTCAAGAAATGAAAATTACCACAGCAGTATTCTGAAGCCTCTCAAGGTCTGCGGAAGAGTACAAAATACAAAAAGTTCTCAAATGTATACCCTTCTTGCCAACTCTATTTTACAATCATTCACTCCTTGACCCAACAGTTCTCAGTCCCAGATGCGTATTAAAGTCACCTGTAAAGCTTCTGAACCATCCATATGTCCAAACCGTGCTTTGGCGCTTCTTAATCAAGTGTGGAAAGTGAGCTGCTATATTCACCATAGTTTTCCTAGCAAATTCTGATATGCAAACTTAACCAATCCTACCTCCCCAACATTAAAATTACTCTATTAGAAGTTACTAATGAAAAAAAAAAAAAACAGTTACTAATGAAATCCCACTATTTGTTATTTTAACAGGTTTGTCTTAGTTCTTCGTTTTACCTGGCCTTTCTGCACCATTTAATATTGCCCATCATATCTTCCGATCTTCCTTGAAAAACTGCATTTTTTTTTTTTAAACTGTGCATTCTTTACTGCTGCTGGTTCTCCTCCTAGTCTTACACTTCTCAATTCGTACCACTGGCTGCACCTCTTCCTCTCACTCATCATATTCACTTATTATTTTAATAATATTTAATATGGGGATGCCTGGGTGGCTCAGAGGTTTAATGCCTGCCTTCGGCTCAGGGCATGATCCTGGAGTCCCAGGATGGAGTCCCACATCGGGCTTCCTGCATGGAGCCTGCTTCTCCCTCTGCCTAGGTCTCTACCTCTCTGTCTCTCATGAATAAATAGATTTTAAAAAATCTAAAAAAAAAAAAATACTTAATATGAACTATGTACATTAACTGTTTCAAACCATGCTTCTGATGTATTAGAATAGGAAGGTATATCAGCAGTCATCTGTGGTAATTACTTTATATTAAGATGGGTAAATTGATGTCCAGAGAGGTTATATAACTTGTTTTTAAGTTATATACCTAGAAAGTAGCAAAGCTAGAATGAGACACAAGACCAGTATTTTTCTTTTGCTATTTTGCTTTTACCACCTGTATGCTTTGTTCTACTGCTAGGAGCTAAAATTTTGCTATAATAATATATCCTGAAATATACACAGTATATACACTAAAGTTCCATTTTTAAAAAAGATTTATTTATCTATTTGAGGGAAGGGAAAGAATCTCAAACAGACTCCCCACCAAGCATGGAGTCCAACATGGGGCTTAATCCCCAAACCCATGAACCAAAAACCAAGAGTCAGACACGTAGGACTCAGGCACCCCACTAATATCCCGTTTTTATCCCTCTATTTTCTTACATTTTCTACTTAAGTCAATTTCATTTATGCCCATATAAAAACAAATGCTCTCAGATAAGGATCAGGCCCTTCTTATGCACTACTTAACCTCCAAGTATCTATCCCAACATTGGACATAAAGTACACACTTAAGTATTTATTGGATGAATAAACAAACTAATAAGCAAACTCTCATGAATTCTAATAGCACCAATTCTAATGACCCCTAAAACTTGCTTTTCTGACACTACTACTACAAATTTCTAACCATCTACTCAACAACTTCATAACTTAAGATGTCTTAGCAATACCTCAATTTCCTCATGTCCAAAACTGAATTATCTATTCTCTCTTTCACACACACATTAAAGCTGTCTCAATTAATAAGCCCTACATTAATGGTACATTATCTCCTTCTGATCATTAGAAACCTTTAAGTCATGAGTCACCATTCAAACAAGAGGACAGGAAATAACGAATGTTGGCGAGGATGTGGAGGAAGGGGAACCCTCTTACACTGTTGGTAGGAGTGCAAGCTGGTACAGCCACTCTGGAAGTGTGGAAGTTCCTTATAAACTTAAAATAGAGCTGCACTAGTGGGTATTTATCCTAAAGATACCGATGTAGTAAAACTAAGGGGCACCTGCACCCCAATGTTCAGAGCAGCAACGTCCACAATCGCCAAACTGTGTGAGAAGCTACGATGTCCTTTGATAGATTAATGGATAAAGATGTGAGATCTATATATATATAATACAATATTTTGTATTGTACTTCATATATATATATCACAGATATAGATGCGATATATATATATATATATATATATATATATATATATATATATAAAACACAATATTACTCAACCATAAGAATGAATACCATTTACATCAACATGGATAGAACTGGAGGGTATTATGCTAAGTGAAATACATCAATCAGAGAAAGACAATTATCATATGGTTTCACTCATAAGCGGAATATAAGAAATAGTGCAGAGGACCATAACAGAAAGTGTGGAAACGGAATGGGAAAAAAATCAGAAAGAGACAAACCAGAAGAGACTCTTAACTCTGGGAAACAAACTGAGGATTGCTGAAGCGGAGGTGGGTGGGGGATGGGGTTACTAGATTACCAGCATTAAGGAGGGCACTAAGGCGGGCACGTGATGTGATGAGTACTGGGTGTTATATGCAACTGAATTACTGAAAACTACATCTGAAACTAATGATATACTATAGTTAGCTAATTGAATTTAAATTAAAAAAAAAAAAAACCTTTGAATCATCTTTTTTTTTGTTTGTTTGCCCCTTTCCTCATATTTAAAGTCATAGAATTCTGTGGATTCTAGTTCTATAAATCCCTCCTCTTTTCTAGTCCTACTATGCAGGCCTTCATCAGCTTCTTCCTGAGATATTACTAGTGTTGTATTTGGTTGTCTCTTCCTTACCACCATCAAGAAGTAGTCTTTCCAAAATACAGTGTAAAATTTCCTTTATCTTTTTAAAATGTCATGGTTTCTACACAAAATAGTTAAACTCCTTAGAAGACCTTTGAAATCCTCCCAATCATTTTATCTTAAGTATTTTTTCTTGCTGTTTCCTTCCATTTCTATACACATCAGAATGCTTCTTATCCCTTAATGTTCAGTTCAAGTGATCTAATGGAAACCCACTCAACTCCAGTCAATCATTATTGTTCCTTTCTACATATAGTCATGGCACTATGCATGCAGTTTGCCTAAAGGTAAAACTTTTTATATATCTTCCTACCACATTACAATTCTAAGTACCCAAAATTTTGTCTGTTTTTATTCTCTAAGTACCAAGGAGGTACTTTACATTATAAGCATTCCACTAAATGCTTATAAATTAAATTAATAGACCATATTAATGAAATCAATTAGTGAAAATGCCCCCATGTAGAAAGCTGTAGTACATTTTTCAATTCTTATCTCTTTAGCTAGAGTGTGGTCCTTAAGAGAAATTTTCTGTTAAATTAGATCTAACCCCAGTCTACAACTACCACTAATCGAAGTCGCTAAATTATCTCTAAGCATAAGGGTATCTCAATCACACTAGCTTTCCCAGAGGACATTTGTCCTTTCCATAGGCAGAATGCAACAAATGTGGTTGGTTTTTGTCAATCTATCCCTTACCTCATAAAAAATTCTTCTGGTAGAGAATCCATGCTGCACAATGTTGTTTTGCAAAAGTCTTATCCCAATGCTTGAAGACTTTACGGATGTTTAAAGCTGTAAGAAAAGTAATATATTTTTAGTGAGAAGGTAAAAGGATTACATTCTTTTTCCCCCACTATAAAAAAAATACCGGATCATTGAAGAAAATTTTGAAATAGTTATAAAAAAATGAAAATTACAGTTTTACCATCTAAAGATAAGTCATTGCCTATACTTTAATACACTCTACTTCATCCAAGCAAGATATATTTTACCTTTTGCAAAATAGGATTTGTAATCATACTGGATAAACAATGTTCTACACTTCAGTTTTCACCACTGAACACTATATCAAAAGCATTCCTCATGTTACCTTATAATCCTACTATGTATTCTCACTGGCTACACAACTGGGTGACTGGGGTTTCCTAGACTATTACCCTATAGTTGGCCATTTAAATTGTTTCCTATTTTTCCATTATAATTAGTTTTGTGATAAACTCCACTGTCCATAAGCCTTTTTCCATATTTATGATTATTCAATTATAAGAAATTCTCAGAAGTAGAATTTCTCAAAAGACACAAATATTTTAAGTCTCTTGGTGCATACTGCTTAAACAGCTTCCCAAAAGGTTCCTACTCATTTATTTTCCACAGAGTAAGATCCTGTTTAACACAATCTTCAATAACACTAATTGTTGTTTTTAGTCTAAAAGTAACATTTAGCCACTTTCCCCCAATAGATATGATTCTAGATCTTCATAAAATAGGAAAGAGGGGATGTACACTCTCTAGTTCAAATATCAATGAATGTTGTGCTTATTTCCTCAAAGGAAAAAAAACTGCACAACACAAATGAAAACAAAAAGAGAGCACCTACTAGTATATCTATATAGCTCTCAACTATCCCAAGAACAATTCTTCTAAAATTAGTCACATTAACACCCTGATGTTTATAGCTGCATAATATACAATAGCCAAATAATGGAAGAAGACCAAGCGTCCATTGATAGATGAATGGATCAAAAAGATGTGGGGGGTATTTATGTGTGTGTGTGTGTGTGTGTGTGTGTGTGTGTGTGTATACGTATATATGTGTGTATATATATATATATATATACATATATATATATATATGAATGAAATATTACTTAGCCATTCAAGAGAATGAAATGTTGCCATATGCAATGACATGGATGGAGCTAGAGAGTATAATGCTAGGACAAATAAGTCAGAGAAAACCAAATACCATATGATTTCACTCATATGTAGAATTTAAGAAACAAAACAAAGGAGTGAAGAAAAAAAAGACAAACCAAGGAACAGGCTCTTAATTATAGAAAACAAACTGATGGTTACCAGAAGGAAGGTGGGGTGGAAGGATGAGTTAAATAAGTGATGGAGACTGAGAAGTATATTTGTGGTTATGAGCACCGGGGTGATGTATGGAATCATGAATCCTTATATTGTACACCTGAAACCAATATAACACTGTATGTCAACTGGAATTAAAATTAACAAAAAAGAAACACTTATATTTTAATGAAAGATGTTACTTGAAAAAAGGTATTACACAGTGTAATTTTAGTGAGTCAAGCATATGGCTTCTCGCATATGCTTCTACACCTAATTTTATATATCCTTGTATCTTAATGAAGGAGGTTTTTTTTGAAATAAGGTTATACAGTATAATTTCAATAAGTTCAACACAGGACTATTTCCACATGCTTCTACACATAAGTTTACAAACATATATCTTAAGGAAGGATGTTACCTTAAAAAAGGTATATACACAGTGTAGTTTCAATGAGTTAAGGATATGACTTCTCATTTACTTCTACACATAAGTTTACAAATATTTGTATCTCAAAACTATAAAATTAGTCACATTTGTTCTGTATTTTTTGAGAATTCAAGCCTCCAGACTCCAGTGTTCTCTGCTAGGCTGATTTCCCTTTCTAATCCCTGTATGAAAGTCCAGGAAGTATTAGTGTAAATCCGTAAAACTATTGTTCAGTGCTTTGAGACAAAGAAAGACATGAGAAAAAAGAAAGTAATAGCAATAACACAAAACAGACCTAGAGTGCCTTGCTGCAAAGTCCAAGATTAGATAAAATTTCTCATTTCTTGAGTATGAAACACATATTTATCCCAGTAACTAAGAAGCCACTTTCTCTGATAGCATTTGTAATATATAGCTGGAAGTTAGACTGGTAGAGCTTTTGGAGGCCCATCATTAAAATGTAACTCAATAAGATCATTTCCAAGTTACTCATTAAGATTTCAGGTTGTATTTACTCAAAGAAACGCTATTTTACATGATATTGACTCTCCCTAAACACCCGAAAAAGGCAACTGAACACATAGAAAAGAAGTTAACAGTAGGACCTGAACCCTCTTAAGACTTGAGGTTTGAGTCATTTGTGAGCTTAAGAGGGAAGGGGCAACTCAACACCCCGCTAAAAAGAAGTCCAAAACTAGTACTCCTAATTATGATACTATCTTAACCTATATTCTATATTTGATTCACACCAGCTTTAAATTACACATATAAGTCTTGAGAGACAAAAGGTAATTCTTCAACAATTGAATGGACACTTAATTAAAACACAAACATTTACACACAGACGTCTATCTAAATTTCTTCACTTACTAACACATGTTGGTGAGGATGTGGAGAAAAAGGAACCTTCACACACTGTTGGTAGGAATGGAAATTGGTACAGCTACTGTGGAAAACAGTATGGAGGTTCCTCAAAAAATTAAAAACAGAAACACTGCATGATCCAATAATTCTATTAAGTATTTACCCAAAGAAAATGAAAATACTAATTTGAAAAGATATAAGCATCTCTGTTTACTGCAGCATTATTTACAATAGCCAAGATATGGAAGCAACCCAAGTGTCTGTCAAGAGTTGAATGGATAAAGATGATGTGGTATATATACATACACAATGCAATGAAATATTAGTCAGCAATAAAAAGGGATGAGATCCTACCATTTGTAACATGTGGAATTAGAGGATATTATGCTAAATGAACTGTCAGAATAAGATAAATACCTAAAATAAAACAAATGAATAAACAAACATAAAGCAGAATCAGACCTATAAATACAGAGAACTGATGGTTGCCAGAGGGAAGGGGGTTGGGGCATGGGCAGTATGGGTGAGGAGGAGTAGGAGATACAGATAGGCTTCCAGTTATGGAACGGTAAATCACAGGAATAAAAGGTGTAACGTAGGAATATAGTCAATGATACAATAATAATGTATGGTGACAGATGGTATCCACACTTGTGGGGAGCATAGCATAACCTATAGAGATGTTGAATTACTATCTCTACACCTGAGACTAATGTAACATTGCATGCCACTTACACTTAAATGAATAGTTAAAAAAATAAACTTCCTCATTTAAAAGAGAGCTTTCTAATACCTCTTAGTTTCTTGCCCATCTGTAACAAAATATATCTTGCTGCCAGTATAACTCACTTATGCAGGACCCAGTTTTCCTAGGTAAATTATTTTATGGTTTTACTCTTATTTTTAAAAACTCAATAAACAGAATCATGCACCTATTTAAATTTGCATTCTCTGTTCAATACCAGTAAAAAATACAGCCTAACACTAATAATAAAGCAGAGATAGATTATTCTTTCAAACTAAATCAGATCTACCTCATCTCAGTAAAGCTGTACAGAAAAGGACATAGCTTTGAGAATTCTAGGACTGTGATCTGTTTTTCTTTTATGGTTTCTATAACCTCCAGGCTATTTTAACAAAAAGTAAGTTAGGCATTACGTCACAGATAGAGTATACAAACACACACCTTTTCTAGACAAAGCAATCCCCTCATTTCCAGAATTTAAAAACCCAGACACAGATATCTCCCCCTCTGATAAACTCTCCATCAGCTAGCTGTTTGTACAGATCACAGCGAGGCTGAAAAGGGAGGAAGATTCTCTGGCAACAAGGTAGAGAAGATGGAAGGCCTCTGCTAAGCTATTCAGTATTCAGCTTGAAAAAGAAAAGAGCGTAATATTAATAAATCAGAAGATATTTGGATCCTGAATTAAGAGTAAAAACAAGCTAATTACTTTTTCAGTCTGCTTACAAATACAACCTGAGCTGAATCTCTGTGATGAAAGGTTTTCCAGAAGAGTATCATCACCCCATCATCTCCTAGGAGCTAAGCAGATCATGTGTGGCACACCCCACTGCTACAGTAGCAGCAGCGGCAGCACTTTACAGCCTCTGTGGGGAAGGAAGGCGTCAGTGCCTAGCAACCGAAAGGAAGTAGCCAGCCTGAAATGTTAACAGTGTGCTTCTAAAATAATCCAAAGGTTCTTACCATTCTAGAAGAGGCTGAAGGAAATCTTTAAAATCAGGTTTAACATGGGAGAGAGGATGGATCTGGTTTTCCTTGATATATTCATTTCAATAGGCTTTCCTGGTCAGCAGGAAACACAAACTGACTCTGCCTTCCTGGAACTAAGGGGCTGCTCTCTCACAGGAACCTATTCAGGTGCTGGATGGTTGATCAGAGGGCAAGTTAAAGTTCAGTGTCAGTTTACAGCACACCTTTGTCCAGCAAGCAAAATGATTTTATCTACTGGCTGTTTTACTGGTTGAAAAATAAGGTACTGCCATCCATATCCTGACAACAGTAAAATGCCTTTCTTGCTCCCTCTGAGCTTCCACTTGCCCTCTTATCTACTGAAATCATAGCAAACATTTCTTTTATCGCAAAGGGCTTAACCCCCATTTTTTAAAGCTGCGCTTATTCACATTAAAACAGGTGCACAGCTTTTGTTTAGAATTATTCATTCAAATGTTTACCTTGTAGCACTCCATCACCTCCCCAAATAGTATATAAACACAGTTTTTTAAATCCACTCAAGCACTCATCTTAAGTCACTTGACCAAATTAGAGGCTGTAATTGGCCAAAAAGTGCACATAGCAATGCATGGTTAGATGTCCCATGAATTTGCTACCCTTGTCAGTTCTGGCCCTTTCAGATCACACAATGCCAGGTGGAAAAAGGGAGTACCAAGTGTGCAAAAATAGTAAAAATAAAACTCACTTGTCTCAATGCCATTAGCTTGAAAACAAAATAATATACTTGCTATTTTTTTCAGGAGAGAAATTCAGTTACGAGAACTTTTTTATGCCCACTAAATCAGGGTTCCTCAATCTTAGTACTATTGACATTTTAGGCTAGACAAGTCTTTTTGTTCGGGGAAGATGTATTATGCATTTTTAGGATGTTTAGGAGCACCCCTGGCTTCTACCTAATAGATGCCAGTAGCAACCCTAACCCCCCCTCTCAGCTCCACTGTGAAAAGCAAAAGTGTCTCCAAACACTGCCAAATGTTCCCTGGGGGACAAAAACGCCCCAGTGGAGAACCACCTAGTTGATTAAAAATGAAAAGGTCAATTAAGTAAATACATTACAGATTATTCTGAGGAAGAACAGTAAGACTATCCTGGCATTATGTAACATGTACAAATACAAATCATTTGTCTAAAAGAAAGAAATGACACCAAGTATCTCATTTAGATTTCATCCATGTCAAAAGTTGAGAGATTACATTCACTGTCTACTCAGCTCTTACCATTTTGCAAAAATCATTATTAACACTCTCTGGCAGCTTATATCAGAAAGCAAGAACCCTGCAAAGTATACCTAGTACCCCTATATAAATAAATAGCAAGTATGCCAAAATAGCAAATATCCTCGTCAAAATTAGTTTCTTGTCAAAAGCAGGTTTTTAATTCATTTCAGATCCAGTTACATCGTATTTACACAACAAATCTATAGAATATACATTAATTTGTTTTCAATATTTGGAATCTACCTACAATGAACATGCACAGGTTAGGATTTACCTGGAGAAAATATCCAAATATCAAAATACCTATCAGTTTCAGTTTATTTACAGGAAGCACTGCCAAAACCACATTGTTCAGAAATGTAACTAGAAACGCTCAGAAGGAGCATATGTTACCACTGAGCAAGTTTTCCAAAATAGAATATTTTTAGCAATGTTATTACTTTTGTTAGACAATAATGAAAAAAAGAAAGGAAACAAGACAGAATGTTGAGACATGACACATGTAGAGATGAAAATCAAGCAAGGAGGAAAGAACAAAGTATGCACTTGACTCTCACCACCACCAATGACAAAGCCTACAATACCCAAATTCAAACTGACCCACCAATGTAATAACACAGACTACTCCTCATTATCTCAGAAAGAAGTTTGTAAGAAGGGTTTACTGAGAAGGTAGGTCAAGCTTTCATTTATGAACAGTTTTCTATCACAAAATTAATTGGGTATATTAACGTTGGTTTTATCAAAAATAAGATTAATTTTCATCAGCTCCTATGTGTCTGGCTCTGGGCTGATTTCCTATGTACACCAAAAACATATATGGCATTCACACAACTCTGAAATACAAACATTACTGTAATCCATCTTAAAAGTAAGAAACTTAGGGTTAGAGAGTTCATATTGCTAATAAATCTATAAAAGTAGAAATTCAGGCCCAAGTTTCACCAAGTGCAAATTTCATATTCTTTCCACTATGTCCAATTAAGTGCAATATTTAACTTTATATAAGCATGCTGTTCAATTAGAAGCTGAATTAAATAATTTGCATAAAAACAAACACTCAGAAACTATTTACATGGTCTTACTGGTTAGTAAATGATACTGCAAATATAATTAATCACGACATCTTAATATTTCATAATACACTACTTTCATTAGTTTTTGCTAAGAGAATCCATTTGTTCAACTAAACAATTCAGAAAAATGCCAGGTGCCACATGTGGCACTGAAATGATAATTAATATGTGTCTAAATGCTCTGTTAAGGTTAATGATTTCGGAAAGTTCCCAAAACAAATTTTTGTGATCACGTATCTAAAGCAATAAATCTGAAACTACACTGAAAATACATGCATAGCAGTTTATTTGTGCATTATAGGCAGGCATTACAGTCACAAAAAGAATGAGATTAAGGAAAGTAAAAAATTCCAGTATTTGTTCCCACACCGACAGTTTCACACATCCCAAGGTGTGCATATTCCACTTTGGACACCACTATCTTAGAAAATGGCTTCATATTTTAATTCAAGAAACAGGTATCTACCCCTTTCATGAACTTAACAGTTTTTCTGAAAGACCAAAAATTTAAAAATGACATATGAAAAGGACTTTGTTCAAAATAGGTCTTCCATAAATACTAGCTGTAATTAAAAATAATCACTGTACCTTAAAAATCACTTACAGTCACTTATCTGTATCTACAATATTGGATTCAGAAACAATGGATAATACTTACATTTTTAAGAAGAAGGCAACCTTCTGATACTAGGATATGAAATTAGATGTGAAAATGGAGTAAAAAAAAATTACCCAAACTATGTACTTAGATTCTGTGAAATATTAAAAAAAAATAATAATCAGGGATTGTTTGAAAAGTGAAAAAGTTAATGTTTCGGTTTGGCAAATCATTTAGAGATTAGCTGAGTTTTAATACCTGATTGGGAAAAGAAACAGGAAAAATAATTGAAAAGAAAATAATTTTGGCTTATTTAATAGGTTTTTTGCCTTTGTGTTGAAGGTAACATTTCTGAAAAATGAGGGTTGAAATTCTACAGATGCTTTCTGGCTCTGCATAAAGAGCAAAATCAATTTGATATTAATATTTGAATTGTTTTAGCCATAATAAAGACAAGGTATCTAAATAACCTCATGCCTAGATCTCTGCCAATTTTCTACCACTAGATTTCTTTGCTTTGAATCTTGGGAACCTGGGCCAATGGAACTTTCATTCTACCTGCTATTTATTACAATCTCCTAATTTACATCTGGCCTCATATCCCCACTGAATAGAAGCCAATACCCAATGTGAGGATTTTTTTTTAAGCCCTCTGTTATATCCCCAGTGCCTACACCAGCACCTGACACTCTTTATAAGCACTCAATACTGATTTAAAGGATAAAGCTACCCATCCTATAAATTTGGGCAAATATAAAGGACAGCAATAAAAATTTATGGAGAAAGGGATTTTAGGCCAGACCTTGAAGATATTGATATTTTTTGCCCTAAAAACTAGCATGTGTTCCTAAAGCTAATCTATTTCTCTCAACAGCACTTATTCCGGTTTGCCCAACAGAATTTACGCTCTTTGAGTATGAAGGAATATAAATATTTTTTAAAGAACTGTACCTGATTGCTTAAGCTAATTTAACTGTGTGTGTGTTTTTTTTTTTAAGTGAAATACAGATGCTCACCTAAGCTACAGTCTTAAAATCTGTGGGCATAAAATACTGTTTATAAAAATATATATAGTATGCCAATATGTTAAGCCTGAAATTTTAAAAACTATAAAAATAATGAAGGAAAAATTTGTTTATGGATGGAATTAATAAACATAAAAGTAAAATGATTCTGAAAAAAAGAAAAACAAAAATAAAATCAAAGTTGGGTCTTGAAAAGCAGAATAGACAAACTCCTAGAAAGCCCATGTAAGAAAAAATATAGATAGCATTACAATGAAAAAGGAAATTTAAAATAAAGAGATTAAGAGAATTACTAGAATACTGATCAACTTTATAAAAAGAAACCTATAAATCTAAAGAAATAGTTGCTATGTTAAAAAATTTCTATTTCCAAACTTAATAAAAGGTAGAGAAAAGTTATCAGATCTATAACCATATTACAAATCCAAATATTTTCTAAAGATCTACCACTAAATAAGGTTATCAGGCTTAATTTTATAGGCCAGTTGTATACAATCTACAAGGATCAGAGGATTCCAATGTAATTCTCATTCTATAGTACAGAAAACAAAAACTTGATTCCTATTTCAAAAGTGACATATAACCCCAATTCCAAAAGAGAGAATTAAAAAAAGGAAAACATTTCAAATATGAAATCCTAAATAAAATATTTGCAGTATAGCAAGCACAATATTTGTTACTATTACCTATATGACCTTGGGCAAAGTATTTCACCTCTCCTTAGTTTTTTCACCTATAAAATGGAGATCATGACAGTACCCAATGCATGAGGTTGTTATGAAGATTAATTAGTAAGCATCAAATTCTTAGAATAGTGTTTGGCATATAACAAATGCTCAATAAGTGTTAGCTACTATTATCCCAAGAACCAAAAAGCAACAGAATACGTTGCATTATCATGTTAAAGTGGAAAATGAAATCTATAAACAAATATTTGATAATTTTTTTAAAGTAGACATTTTAGAAAATCTTTAAATAAAACAGGTATAAAGGGCAATCCCCTAAACATTTGAAAGGCTATTTATTACAAGCCAATAGCACAAATTATAGTAAGTGTTAAAATACTGGTCATCCTCATTCAATTAAGAAGACAAAGATGTTCATTATCATCATGATTATTCCATTTTTTTTGGAATACATTAATGAAACAAATACTGGAAAAGATGAAATTATTATTTGCGAATGATATAAAGCTAGAAAGTCTAATAAACAAAACTCTATTAAAGATATTTTAGTCAGAATCTAGATAAAAGATGCATCAAAAATCAGCATTTTTTTTTTACAGTAGCAATAGCAAATTAAAATTCTAAAGGAGAAAAAGAGAACTCACATTAACAAAAATTACATAATTCCCTGAAACTTAAGACTATATGATTTTATAAAATTCCACTGAACATAAAATACATTATTAACTACCACAGCAACATCTGTATCTTCTCATTCAAACTAGAAACGTGAAATCCCTCTCTTCACATCTGAAATGAGTCACTAAGTCCTGCCTATTTCACCTCATCTGTATTTCTCAAATTTGTCATCACGTCTTTGTTATTTCCACTTCAATTATCCTGGTAATCCTTTGAAAGACTGCAGCAAATTAAACATCCTCCTTACTTCTATCCTTATTTATCTCAAAATCATAGCTCACCCACCTGCCAGAGTAATCAACCTAAAGCACAAACTTAAAGAGATCAAGGCCCCATTTTTAAGCCAGCAATCACTTAATTCAGGATCAAGAACAATAAGGTCTTTAGTCATCTGGACCCAGCTTCATCTCCTCCTCCTTCTCATTTTGTGGGCCTAAAATAAGGCTCTGTGTTTCTCACATTAGGATATATGAGTATCTCTGCCTCAATACTTTATTGCTTCTCACAGCTACCACCGTGGTACATCCTTCTAAACTTCCAACGTCAATTTTTGAAGATTTTTGAGAATGACACTATTTTATATTAAAGATGAATATCTTACAGAAGAGAATGAAAATTTTCTATCACTGCTTCAGTTAAAGTGTAAGGTTTTAAAGAAAGAAGGCATTTATGACTGGCAGCTTTGGCATCTTCCCTTGGCTCAGAATTAAGTATGAAGATGACGCACTTATTATTACTGAGAAGTCTAACATTAACCTGTTATCACTACATTTGCCAATGAACCAGGAGGTAACTAACACCCGCTGGGAACAGAATTATGCCAGTCAACCGCTCTAAATTTTTTAAGTTGATTAACTCATTCCGTAATGGTTTGCACCAATTGACACGACCTCACTTTCCCTGCTAAGCTCACCCTTGCTCTCTACTCCAGTCAGGGCAGCATCCATCCTTGCCATCCGTGACACACTTCCTTCTGGTCCCACCTCAGGACCTCCTCCACCGGAGAGCATGGCTCTGTCCTTCAACTCCTTGAAGCACTTTCTCTATCCTGACCTCCCAACTCCCTTCTTCGTAAACACCTTTACTCTCGGAAAAGGATTTCTGTTACTTTTTCTTCTCCATCTCTCTCTCATTTTTTTTTCTTTACCCCGTAATCTTCTTAACATAGGACTTTTTATTCAATAAATCTTCTTTCTAGTGCCTAGACAAGTACCTCGTACACTGCAGGCTCTCTATCATCAATCATTACTGACTTTATCCTATTAAACAGGTACTACTGCCAGCTGGGATTTTACCTAAGAAAGAAACGGAAGCAGTGAAGAGTCGGCCTTATGGTCACATTGTAAAAGGTGGAACTAGAGTTTGTCAGCACACAGCCTGGCATCGCTCTTTGACATAACCTCAGGAGCCTCCAGAACTCAGGTGGATTCCCTATGGAGTCCCTATTTAGTACATTCCTCTAATTAGACAGTTGCTTCCCAGGAGGGGGATACTTCATCTTTGTTTTCTCGCCACTTCTAACCCTCAATCATACATCACTAATTGTTTACAGAATGAATGAACCCACAGATACACGAATCACCCAATTATTTTCACATGTATGTCTCAGTTAGCCAGATTGTTTTAAGACCTTCACATGTAAAAACGTTTTGATATAAAAAGGACTGCCTTTAAAAAAACAGAGTGATGCTGTTTTAATGTATGAAGTACTGCTTTTAAAGAGTGATGTAGAAAATATTTCCTTTGACTTGACAAAGACTAATGACGAATGATTTAATTAAAAAGGACATGTAAAAATTAAAAAAAAAAACGAAATAAATTAATAAATAAAAAGGACATGTACTCTTAACAATTTCTCCAGACTGGTTTTTAAGGCATGTCTCAGCCAGATTAAGACCTTCACATGTAAAAATGTTTTGATATAAAAAGGACTGCCTTTAAAAAAACAGATGCTAAATGTTTTAATGTATGAAGTACTGCCTTTAAAGAGTGATGTAGAAAATACTTCCTTTGACTTGACAAAGACTAATGACGAATGATTTAATTAAAAAGGGCATGTAAAAATTAAAAAGAAAAAAAAAACTAAATAAATTGATAAATAAAAAGGACATGTACTCTTAACAATTTCTCCAGACTGGTTTTTAAGGCTCGATTCAACGTCAGCAGACATCAGGCAGAGAGAACGCTCCAGAAGCAGCTACTTCGTTCATCGTCTACACACATGCACAAGAATTCTCTCGTATCACAGCGCCGCAAACCGAAGTGCCCTGTTCACAGGCACCGAGATTCGGAAAACAACTGATCACGCCGGATAAAAAAATAAATAAATAAATAAGATACCTCCACTTACAAAAAAAAAAAAAAATACTGACGCTCGTGGGAACACCCTCGGCAGCAACGCCTGGCCCACAGTCACCGGGAGCTGGCTGTCTGGGAGAAGCCGGGCGACTACCTCAAGGGCAGGACGGCCTCGCCACAGAATCCCACGGTCACAGGCTTGCTCTGAAAAACAAACATTCCTGAGGAGACGGGGCGGACCGGGGGAGGGGGGGAGTTTAACCACAGGCCCCTCCCAGGCCGCCTCACAGTACGGAGCCCGGTATTCTCCTCAGAACTCCTCACCGTGTCTAGACTAGGGAAAAGCGACCATTTCTCAGGTAGACGCTGACGCACAAATGAAAAAGCCGGCCACCCCGCGACAAGGCCGGAGGAGCAAACGAACCGACACCGACAGCTCGGCGCAACCGGGACCCCGCCGGCGCCCAACCGCCCCTTCGCAAGTTTGAGCCGCAATCACATTTCTCGCGAGATTTATCGCCTCCACGCGATCTCGAAGCTGAAACCTCGCGGCTCTTCGGCTCAAGCGAGGGCCGGGTGGGGAGCGGGAAGGGGGTTCTGGAAGGACAGCGCTCAGCCCCCTCGGGGAACCCGCACGCCTCCTCGACCCGCCTCCCCGCTCCCCCCCTTTCTTCATTGAGAACGGTTCCCCCAGGGGGCCTAGGGACTTCCGGAGCGCTACCGGAACCGGAAACCTCGGGAGTCAGGGGGTGGAGCTGGAAAAAATCAAAAAAAAGAAGCGCGGCGAGAGCCGGCGGCCGGAGCGGGCGGGCGGCGGCGCCCATGGATTCCACCGCCTGCTTGAAGTCTCTGCTGCTGACCATCAGTCAGTACAAAGCGGTTAAGTCGGAGGCGAATGCCACCCAGCTTTTGCGGCACTTGGAGGTGAGGGGCTCCCCCGTAGAAATCCTCAGGTCGCGGTGCGGCGGGGGTGGAGCGGCCCCCAGCCGCGCCGAGGGGACGGCGCCTCGCGACCCCGGGAGGCTTTTCGTCGTGGGGCGGGAGGCGAGTGTCCGCGGTGAATGCCCAGCCACCTGCCTGCCCTGCCGCGGGCCCTCCGGGGGGGCGGAGGGTTGGGGAATCTAAATTCCGCTGTTTGGGTTTGGTTGTGGAGAGAGCTCGGAGCTGCACGTCTTCCTTCATTTCTTTGTCTTTTTTTTTTTCTTTTTTTTTAAATTTTTATTTATTTATGATAGTCACACACACACACACAGAGAGAGAGAGAGAGAGAGAGAGAGAGGCAGAGGGAGAAGCAGGCTCCATGCACCGGGAGCCCGACGTGGGATTCGATCCCGGGTCTCCAGGATCGCGCCCTGGGCCAAAGGCAGGCGCCAAACCGCTGCGCCACCCAGGGATCCCGTATTTTTTCTTTAAAGCCCCATGCAGGACCTGAGCTTTGAATTTTTTTTTTTTAGGATTAACAGAGCCGAGGTGATCTCATTCTTAATGGTTTTTTATAGCACTAATGTTATGTAATGATCAGGAGCATGGATTCAGGAAGTGAATTTCTGTGATGCTGCTGTCTTGGTGTATACCTCAGTTTACTCATCTGCAAGACAGCACCTAGCTTATAGTTATCACGAAGATGAAGAGAATTAACATACATATATAGAACAATGCTTAGGCCAAAGTAAGTGCTGAAATATGTTATTCCTAAAATAAATTTCTATTTGCATGAAAGCATCCAAGAAGCGATTTTTACATTTTAACAGGTAATAAATACAGGTCTCATCCCGAGGGAAATTGTATTTAAAGCAGAAAATGTCTTAATCTTCAAAGGTATAGCTTCATAAATAGGCATAAAGGCAATCAGAACATTCCTTACCCCCTAAATATCTACTATCAGTATGTAATTTTACCATTGGACCTGTTTTTTCTGTCTTTTTAGACTTTAATGTTAAAACACATGCTCCTTGGGAACAGATATTCTGAAGTTTTTGTTTTTTAAGATTTATTTATTTTAGAGAAAGAAAGTGACTATGAGCAGGAGGGGCAGAGGGAGAGGGAGAAAGAATCTCAAGCAGAATTCACACTGATCCCACAATCCTGAGATCATGACCTGAGCCAAAACCAAGAGTCGAATTTGTAACCAACTGCACCACCCAAGCACCCCAGATCTATTCTGAAGCGTTCTTATCAGCAAAGCTTTAAAAGAAAAACTGACATCTGAGTGAGGACATAAAAATGAGATAGAAAAGATTAGAGGGATACTAAAACAGCCTGCTTAGACCTTTATCTTTTTAAAAATGAAAGTTTTTAGAACAGTTCTAAAGTAACTACTTGTTTTTCCATCCTTCTAGAAAAGATATATATCTATATAGAATAGTTAGGCTTTGAATAACATTCAGAAAGCTTTTTGAAAATACCTGGCTGTTGAGGCGCTTGGGTGGCTGTCTGTTAAGTGTCCGACTCCATTTATCACTTTCAATTATCAGTGGAAATCTTAACATAGAAATTATTTTCATACTAAATTTGATTACCCTGTGCTCAAAAAATGGAGGGAATGGGAAGCTACACCACTATAAAGCAGTGCTGTGAAACAGACTTCCAGGAAAGTGATTTTTTTTTTTTATGATTCTCTTTTTAAGTTAATCTCGACACCAAACATTAGGCTTGAACTCACAACCCTGAGATCAAGAGTTGAGTGCTCTACTGAGCCAGGGGCCCCTGGGGAAGCGATTTTTAACAAGATACTCTTTAATAACCGAGTAACTAAACATGCTAAACTAGGTTGCAAGGTTTACCTCTTTTATCTTGAACTACACTCTATAGGAATTCTATAGGATAACTACTAGTAAAATTAGACAAGATGTATTAATTTTGGGTAAAGCTTTTTATATACCATTTATGAAAGCAAGCAAAGATCCCTTGACTCAGAGTACCTGTTTTCTGGTGTGGATAATTGTATTTGCTCTTTAAATTTTATTAATTTTGTTTTAATTTTGTAAAGATTTTATTTATTTGAGAGAGAGAAGGAGAATGCAAACGCAGAAAAAGAGAGAAAAGTAGAGAGCCTGATGTGGGAGCTCAATCCCAGAACCCTGAGATCATGAATTGAGCCGAAGTCACTTAACCAACTGAGCCATCCTGGCGCCCCTATTGTCTTCAGTTTTATTTATCTAAGTAATCTCTACACTCAACTGTGGGGCTCAAACACACGACTCCAAGATTAAGAGTCCCATGCTCTTCCAACTAAGCCTGCGAAACCACCCCTGCACTTTTTAAAAATTTTTTACTTAAACTCAGTTGCTAACATATAGTATTAACATCCAGTGCTCATCCCATTGGCTCTTTAAATGCTAAAGAAAAGTTTACTTTGGGACTTACATATATGCTTAACCCTTTTTTTTGCTTTGACTTTTGGCCCATGGATCTGACTCTAGTCAGGTTGATCTCCTTGTCATTCTCATAAGATGGACAGTGTTAGTGGGAGGACCTGGGAGAGGACAAATGTGCCTTATCTTTCCTGGACATGAAGCAACAGTGTCCTAGTGTGAAGGTCATGCTATTCTCCCAAGTTCACAGGGCTTGCCATGGAAGAGGTGTTGGCTAGCAGCTAGCTGTAAAGGACATTGTTACCATCACAGGGCTGCAGGAGTGTCTGTTGTTGCTGGAGTTGTAGTATTGAGGGCGTGCTATAGAAGGTACAAGTGGAAAGGAATATTAGAGATGCTTTCTTAAGCCAGTAATTTCTCCAGTGCAGTGATTATCTGTGAAAATTCAGGTTTCATTATGCACATGTGGTATTTGGTAAACAGAAATTTATATTTATCAATGATTGTTTCTCTCTCTTAAGAATTGTTTTCATCCTGGAATGCCTGGGTGGCTCAGTGGTTGAGTGATCCGGCTCAGGGTGTGATCCCAGGATCCAGTATCGAATCCCACTTTGGGCTCCTTGTGAGGAGCCTGCTTCTCCCTCAGCCTGTGTCTCTGCCTCTCTCTCTCTCTCTCTCTCTCTCTCTCTCTCTCTGTGTGTGTGTGTGTGTCTCTCATGAATAAATAAATAAAATCTTTCAGCTCAGGTCATGATCTCAGGGTCCTGGGATTGAACCCCCCACTCCCCGTTGGCACTCAGTGGGGAGTCTGCTTTTCTCCCTCTTCCTCTGCCCCCTCCCTCTTCTTGGCCTCTGTCTTTATCTCTAAATAATAAATCTTTAAAGAAATGAAAATAAAATACCTGGCTGTCTAACAACTGTTTTGGCCTTTAATCTCAGCTTTATCTGTTCACATGGGAAAGGGGAGGATGGTTTATAGAGTTAAAAGAGAGGAGTAAAAACGGAATAACCAAAAATAAAATTTGTCTATGCATGACCTGGCTACTTAAAAAATTTTTTTTTTAATTTCCATTTTTGTAATCTCTAACTTCTGCTCAGCTTACTGACTTTGAAAGGAGCAAAAGGAATAACACATAGTTAGTCCCATAGCTCCTTTTCACTTTGCTTTGCCTCCCTCAAAATAGGTGGAATGCATGTACAGGAATTTATTTACTCAATAAATATATTGTAGTAAAGTGTTGATTTATGCCCTATGCCTTCATAGGGTGTTCCGTGTAGTAAGGAGGAAAATATTGCTAGGTAATCAAAAGTTTGGCAGTTCATAAAATAAAAGTATAATTTATTATCAGTATAATAGGCAAACCTAACCTAGTTGGTGGAAGAGGGTTAGTGGAAAGCTTCAGGAGGAAACACATTACAACTCGGATCTGAATGATTACATTAGCTAGTGAGAGAGGAGATAGGTTGTCTTCCAGGGAAGGAACAGCATTTGACTTTTCTAAATTGGAAAACATGGCAGTGGCAACTGAGTTCTTACTTGAAATGGAGAAGAGACACAAATTGCCAATTCTTAACTAATGCATTTTAATTACAATTTTGTAGGTAATTTCTGGACAGAAGCTCACACGATTGTTTACACCAAATCAGATATTACCAAGTGAATGCTTAAGTTGCCTTGTGGAACTACTTGAAGACCCAAGCATAAGTGCACCACTGGTCTTAAGTATCATCAGCTTGCTATCTCAACTAGGTAATGTATTTAGTTTCTCTTTTTCACTTTTTAGAAGATGTTGCATTTAATATTTTTTGAAGGGCAGATTTAGTTATAGTATCTTTTGGTAAATGATTCACATTGAAAAGATTTCTTCATTAAAAAAAAAAATTTCTTCATCACCGGACCTTTCAGAACTTTATGCATTGTGGATCCCTTGTAAAGAAAATATTATTGTATATATCTTTTCTTAAAATGATCAGAACAGAGGATCTGAAGCATAGCAAAGGTCTACAGAAAAAGAATGCATCTTGGGAAGTGCTGGCCTACTTTTTGAATTAAAAAAAATACATTCACATAATGCCTATACTAAATGCATCACTCAGAAAAGTCATAGCTAGTGATAAAAAAAAAAAATCCGGCAATTTTGATAGACTATACTGAACTCAGAGCTATGGGTAAAAACACATTTTTCTACTTATTTCTATCTCTAGTTTTTAAATTTTTGTCATGGGTCCTTTTTTCTTGATATATGCTTGAGAGTGGAAGGGAAATCTGTGTGTGATTATAAAATTAATGCATGCTTGGGATCCCTGGGTGGCGCAGCGGTTTGGCGCCTGCCTTTGGCCCGGGGCGTGATCCTGGAGACCCGGGATCGAATCCCACGTCGGGCTCCTGGTGCATGGAGCCTGCTTCTCCCTCTGCCTGTGTCTCTGCTTCTCTCTCTCTCACTGTGTGCCTATCATAAATAAATAAAAAAAAAAAATTAAAAAAAAAAATTAATGCATGCTTATAAAAAAAAAATCCCAGTGATCCATAAATAATATCATAGACCAACATGTCCAGTGGAACTTTCTGTGATGATGGAAATGTCTTACATGTGTATTGTCCACATAGGGCTATTGAGCATTTGTAGTGTGAGTAGTAATTGAAGAACTAATTCTTTTAATATTTATTTAAATTTAAATAGTCACTGTGGCGTAGCATCTACCAACTTAGCACAGATACACAGTAAAATAAAAGGAGTCTTTACTCATCACCACCAACCCTCATTTCCTCTTCGGTAGATAATATTTCTTAATGGTTTGATAGTTGTTTTTCTAGATCTTTTTCTATGCCATAACAAATAATTTTAGAACTTAGTTGATTAGGTTTTTTTTTTTAAGTTTTTATTTATTTGAGAAAGAGCATGCAGGTGCACACACAAGGGGAGGCAGGGGCAGCAGGAAAAGGAGAAGCAGACTCCCCACTGAGCAGGGATCCAAGGCTTGGACTCCAAACTCCGAAGATTCCAGGCTCCAACTCTGGGCTTTCTTGATTCCAGTACCTTGAGACCATGACCTGAGCTGGAGGCAGCTGCTTAACCAACTGAGCCACTCAAGCACCCAATTAACAAATAGTTTTGATTGTTCTTTTAAAAAATGGTTTGCAGGCAGCCCGGGTGGCTCAGCGGTTTAGCACCACCTTCAGCCCAGGGCATGATCCTGGAGACCTGGGATCGAGTTCTGCATCAGGTTCCCTGCATGGAGCCTGCTTCTCCCTCTGTCTGTGTCTCTGCCTCTCTCTCTTTGTGTGTCTCTCATGAACAAATAAATAAAATTAAAAACAAAAACAAAAACTCTTAAAAAATAAAAATTAAAATAAAATTAAAAATGGTTTGCAGAGCATCATATTTTTTTTTTCACTTAGCATATGTTAGCTTTCTTTCCATATTGGTGTCTTTTTAATAGCTGCCATGTACCATATTGCAGAATACTATAATTTATTTAACCACTTTCCTAATGGTGGGTACTTATGTATGCTCTTTTTTGAGTTTTTGCTGTCAGAATCAATACATTTTTATGTGGTTTTGCTCAAATGTTAGTGTATTTCTGTTGCATTAATTTTCAGTTTTCAGGTCATTTTTCAATTTGATAGCCATTACTAAATCACTTTCCAAAAATGTTATGCTAATTTTAACATCCACCAACCTTTTGTATGAGAATGGCAGTCATTTTCAACATTTAAATATATTAGAAATTTTTAAAATGATAGTCTTTTTATTTTATTTTTTAAGTTTTATTTTTTAGTTAACAACCTTTTATTCTTTAGAGCAGTTTTAAATTACAAAAGAATTGAGATAATTTTTAACCGCAAAACTTCTACAAATATGTGGGGCAAGTTTTCTTCCTTTAATTTAGTCTACATAGAAAAATCATTTGTTTATTGACAAAAAAGGAAAAGCTCATACTTCTCTCTTCCCATTCCCAGCTTATATTATTTCTGTGATTAAACTTCTGAATTGGAAGGTGATTAAAATTAAATAGCCATATTGTATTTGATATTTTTAGACATAATAAATGTAACATGAAATTTAAGATTATCTTTTATCTGTGAACACCATATATAAAAATGATGTTTGGTGCCATTTTATCTTAACTTACAGCTGTAGACAATGAAACCAGAGACTGTCTTCAGAATACCTATAACCTGAATAGCGTGCTGGCAGGAGTGGTTTGTCGAAGCAGCACTTGCCTTAGTGATTCAGTGTTTTTGCAGGTATACACACCTACACAGTACTCTTCACTTAATACTTGTTTTTCCTTCTTTATTTGCAGATCAGAATTGACGGTATGTATTGTAAGCGGCTAATTTACAGTATACATGCTAACATAATCCCGTGTGAATAGGACAGTTCTTGCCATTAATAAATTTAAGAGCTGGTTCATTACACATGTATTACTATTTAAAAGTTTCTAGAGAAGGGAAGCTTACCACATCTAGCATTATTTTTGAATTAAAGCAAATCTACATTATAACCACTTTGATAGACTTATATAAACACAGATGTCAACATTTGGAGATGTAAGCTATTTGTATTAAAATCGCAAATTGAGTTGGCATCTAGGCGCCGTCTGTTGAGGAAACATTCTACAAAAAATTAAAGCTATAGATTTAGTCTTGTTTAACATAGACTTGAAGCTCTCATACAGATAAGTTGTTGAACCTAAAATGCCATCAGTTACAAGAAAAGAAAGCATCACCAATTAAACTGATGTGGTTTTAAAGATGACAAAATATGAAAAAATATATCTTAGAATTCATGGAATATGTATATGTTTTAGTCTGCATATATGTTTAAGATGGTTAAGTGAACCAGGTTGATGACAAGATGCTCTGTTTGAGATAGACTGTATAGAAATGTGTGGAGTCAGGAGATGAACTCTAAAATTCTTAGTAATGTCATTACTTTATGTTTAAAAAAACAGAACCATTTTAAGAAATACAAGAGTTTCTGCCCTAAACTCTGCTTCCTAAAGTTGTGAAATGCTCCAAATATGCCTAGGAGTCCATTCTTATAAACATGCAATATGTTTTTATATGTTTATATTTATTAGTGTTTTCATATTCTCAGTGCATTCAACTTCTGCAGAGATTAACATACAACGTCAAAATTTTCAATTCTGGTGCCAACATAGATGAATTAATTACCTTCCTGATAGATCATATGTGAGTATGCAACCAAACGTAACCAAGTATACTGTTGATTTATCCTTAAACTAAAACCATGTAATAGTTCAATTTTTCCAATTTTTTAAATTGAGACTAATTCTTGTTCACTCCTTTTAGATGATTTCAGGAATCAAATGGTGTAAAGCAGCTTTAATTTTCATAACAATTTATGAAATGAATTGAACAGAAAAAATTATTGAAATTGAATATTTAATGCTTATGTTTAATGTTAATAGAATATACTGATGAGATACGTATGCTCATTCTGACAATTATTTTCATATTTCTGTGCTATATTTGAATATCATTTAGTTTCGAAATATGAAATGGTCAGTACTATTCAAAGCTTTTCTGTCTTCACGTTAATCATTTTTGCATATAAAAAGTTTAAGTGTAATTGAATATAGAGTTAGAATGAACTTAATGCTTTTATCTTTTATTATCTTCCTTAAAACAACAGTCAGTCTTCTGAAGATGAGTTAACAATGCCTTGTCTAGGATTATTGGCAAATCTTTGTCGTTACAATCTTTCTGTTCAAACATACATAAAGACATTGGTAAGTTTTGCATAAAATCTTTCTTTCTTGTTTGTGGTGGGTTCTGTGCTTAAAGATAATTGTATATGTTTTTCTTTAAAATAAGAATTTTCATGTCTCATCCAGCTGATTCATCACAGTTAAGGAACAGATTGACACATGATTAATTTGAAGTATTCTAACCTTTGCACATGTTGTATTTAAGATTATAAGTATTGATAAAAATGTTGAGTACTGAAAGTTTCCCTTCTCCGTAGCATCCCATTATTGTTTATGTTGAATAACACAAGAAATATTAAATTATTTTGTGCTAATAGAAAGGATACACATCACTGGCAATCCCATTTACCTCATTTCTTAAATTTCCGCAAAATCAATGGCAACTCTACCAGAAAGATCCATGAATAAATGACTAGCAACAACTATTAGCTCTTGTAGTGAGTGAAGACACACAAAGGAGGCTAACTGAACCACTGTTAGAAATGTTAAATCAAGAAAGTTCATTGATTCTTCAGGGTACTTTGTGAACAATTCCCCTGCTATTCAGTATTCAGTGTTACCTATTTAAGTTAAACAATATCTCATTTGTTCATGTGCTGGAGGTACTTTGGAGATGGAAGTTATCTTGAGCCATGAAATATTTGGAAAAGGTAAACATTTGCTCACATTCCCATATCTAAACAGCTTTCCCTTAAGATTGTACCTGTTTTTACTACTATAAAAGCAATATGTAAAATGTACCATCTTGCTCCTTGAATAATCTCTTAAATTGATAAATAACGTACAGTAAAACTTTACCTACTCTGTGAGATACACTTTCTAAACCAAAATATAAAACTGATAGTGTTTATTCTAATGTATTTTTAAATTTTTTTCTTTTTCAGAATAATGTGAAATCTTTTTATCGAACTCTTATAAGCTTCCTGGCCCATAGTAGTTTAACTGTGGTTGTGTTTGCACTTTCAGTATTATCCAGTTTGACATTAAATGAAGAGGTTGGGGAAAAGGTAAATATGTTTTTTTAAATTATCTTTGAAAATAATTCTGAAGTTTATATTCTCTGATATTTTAAAAGTCATTGAGATTTTGTTAAGCTTAGAATGGTGTCAACTTAAAAATTTTTTGTATAATATACTTCTCCTAATTTGTTTTTAAGCTGTTCCATGCTCGAAACATTCATCAAACTTTTCAGCTAATATTTAATATTCTCATAAATGGTGATGGCACACTAACTAGAAAGTATTCAGTTGATTTATTGATGGATCTCCTTAAGAATCCTAAAATTGCTGATTATCTTACCAGGTATGGCTCTTAAGACTCGTCTTTTTTTTCTTTGCAATGAACCTTGAAGTATGTTTGTGATTATAAAACTGCCTTTTCAGATTTAGTAAACTTGGATTCTACTAAGGAACAAGAGACTAAATTGAAATGTTTTGATAGACTTTGTTCCTTTTTTTTTTTTGCTTTGCTGGCCTAAAATGTATGAGTATAATAATAATGTGGAGGGTGTGAGGGAAGTGTTTCAGTCTTTGTCTTAGGTAAATAAGGTTGTATCACTCTCTAAAATGTACACTTCTCAATTTTTTTTAGTGCCAGTTTTAAATCTTGAACATTCCAGTTTTTGGAAAATATTATTTTTATAGGAACATTCATGTCAGTATGTTTGTCTTTTCTTATTTGCATAAAATGGATTGCATTTTCTTTGTTATGTGCCTCTGTTGTGTCGTAAGATAAAATGAGAACACATGTTTATGTGCCCATTCTGTCTCATTGGCATTTCATGTGATCATTTATCTTTTGAGAACACTTAGCAACTTTTCCATAGAGCTCGTGACCTTATTTATTTATTTATTTATTTATTTATTTATTTATTTATTTATTTGGGGGGTAGGGGGAGAGGGTACTAGCAGGCTCCACACACCCAGCATGGAGCCCAAAGGTCTCACAACCAGGAGATCAGGATCTGCCAAATTCAAGAGTCAGATGCTTAACTGATAGAACCACCCAGGTACCCCTGGCCTTTTTGTATCTTTAAGTTAAATTTTCCCAGTGCCTCAGCTGCTTTGTGATCACAGGTTAGGAAATTGTAGAAATTGCTTCAATTAATCATTCACAAATGAGAAGACAGTTATGGAGCCCTTACTGTGGTCGAGTATCAGGGGAGGTAGGGCCTTTAGCAGAGGCAGGAATTTGAAGACACAGCCCCAAATCTTTGAGGATCATAGAATCCAGAAATTGTACAAAGACATAGTCCCTAATTTTAAGGAACATATAATGTAGACATTAACAAAACAAAAGCTAACCACTAGGGCAAGGTTGACCAGTACCCATATGGTTAACTGATATTTTACAGAACCAAGAAGCATTCACATTAGCAATGAAGAATAGTCAGAAAAAAGGCAGGCAGGGTAAGGGGCCCCACCCTAAGATGAAAGGATTTTACACCAGCTTGGAAGGAGCCCTCTACCCTTTCCTACATGATAGGTAGATGACAAAAACTGACTGGGTGATAGGTGCAGGGAGGGTTAATCAGATTAAAACCAAGCCCATAAAAAACCATAGACTTAGAAAGTCTGGTGGCAACTCTCTCAGGTCCCCTCCCTCTTCAGGAACTTTGTACTATCACTCAGTAAACTTGCTTTGCTGCCCACCTGTCTGGTCTACCTCTTCATCCTTCAAAACAGCATGACCAAGAACCACAGGCATTAAAGGAAAAGAAATCCTGCAACATTAGCATTTCATTTTTTCCTTTCTTAAGCATAAGTGGATAAGAAAATGTTCTTCCAGAGTGTCCTTCCTTTACTTGTCCTCTCTTTGTCTGTTCCAAGAGTCCTCCCAGTATACTCTCGTGTGATATCCATTCTGGCCACCAAATTGTGCTTATTGAGCAACTTCTAAATACATAGGATATACCTCTGCAGAAGGACCAAAGTATAATCTGATTTAGCATTAGTAAGTGGTTGCTTAATCACTTCTATAAATCTCTCAGTTCCATTATCTGTTTTCTTTTTATCTAGCCTAGAACTCTGGAAAGGAAATTATGTTTGTGTTTTCTTCTTATTTATTTGCTATACCATTTAGCGAAATATTCCTGAATCTGTTCCAAAGTCTAATTTAATGGCTATGTTCCTAACCAAAACCTGAGAAAATCACACTTTATGAATTTGTATCCTACATATTCACTACATCTAACTTTATCTGGGCAGCACTTCTCATATTTATTCCCAGCTTTCTTTCTCATTTCCTACAGTGGCCCTTCAAATATTTACCACTTTCCTCTTGCCACTTTTCCCTCAGATGAACTCATCTTTGTTTCACAGAAAAAACAAAAACTGAATCCTATCTAATTGGAGTTCTTTTGAATTTTTGCTCTTGAACCAAGTTACTTGTGTTTATACCAATTCTTAGTGTCATCCTGTTTTGCTCAGAAATGCATCCTTTTATGCATTAAATCTCATGTCCTATTTTTTTTTTTTTACTATCTTTTGTTTCTTCAATGGCTCCCATTCCATTGACTCCCTTCACTTATATTCAACTTTCAACATTTCCTTCAATCATATATCCCTTCTAAAATCTGTGATCTCCCATTGCACTCAAGGTGAATATCCAAATTCTCCATGTAGTGATCCAAAATCTGGCTTCTGGGGACCTCTCAGCTCTGTTTCTTTACATTTTCTTATTTACTTTTGTCTAATCACTTCAGAAAATAAATAGAATCTCCAGCTTGTTAGAACCTTTTGTGTACCCATGTGCTATTCCCTCTGAAGTACTTATGCTGAGAGCTGGAATACTTTCACCTTTATATGCCTAACTCCTATTTATTTTTAAGACTCAAGTCTGGGAAACCTCATCTGATCAGGCCTGCCACTCCAAGTCTGGATTCAATATTCATCCTCCTAGCATCCTATACATTTCTCCGTTATAGTGTTGTATTTTACATTATACAATATCCTATGTTACTGCCTTTATTCTTAGACTGTTAGCTCTCTAACAGAGCATCATTGTCCCAAACACAGGATGCGCCAGTCACATAGACTGTAATGTGTGTGGTACCACTAGTACCTCTTAGAGTTATCCAACATAGGGCTCTGCATCTTATCTCTGTATCTTCAGAGCCTGATAAAATGCCTAGCGGTTATAAGCACTTTATAAATAGATAGCTACCTAATTTATTAGAATATTCCATGTTCTTTGAATTTTTACAAACTGAACATAGCTTTAAAAAAACTGAAGTACTGAAAGTTTCAATGATTTATTTATTGCCACATGAATCATTTTTTTCACTGTTCAGTGAATAACCGTATACATAGATACATATATGATGGAATGTTTTAACTATAAATTTTGCAAGAACTTCTATATCAGAAGCTCGATATAGGTGAAAGAAAATACACTTAAATTTTATATTTATTTTGTATATAAATCTTTTTGATGCATCAATTTCATAGTTATTTGATGTATATTTTTATTTTAAACTTAGGTATGAGCACTTTTCTTCATGTCTTAGTCAAGTATTAGGTCTTCTCAATGGAAAGGATCCTGATTCTTCTTCAAAGGTTTGTAAAAACATGACTGTGTTTTAAATGTTTGAAAATTGTAATGTGCAGAAAAATCTTAAGTGTACAGCTCTCTGAATTTTTACAGACCGAACACAGACATAACCATTATCTAGATGAGAAAATAAAGCATCGCCAGTACTCTAAAACCCTTCCCAAATCTTCATTCATTGGTGCAATCCCCTTGGAATATTGTTTCATAGTGCCTAATGAATATATGTATACTCTGTGACATAGCAACTCTACTCCTAAACTACATAGCCAAGAGAGACATGTCCATAAGCTCATCAAAAGAACATGTAGAAAATGTTAAATAGAAAAATGTAGTTTTATAAATAATACTATTTTCTGATTTTTAAAAATGTCAGATGCGTAGGGGATAAATCCAACAAAACACATACAAGGTCTCTACTCTGAAATTACAAAATATTGAGAGATATGAAAGACCATATCATTTAAAAAAAATTATTGGCATCTCTTTGCCTACCCACCACCTTTGTACTAGTGATTGATTTGTTTGTGTTTGTACATTATACTTAAGACATGTATATGAGAAGGTATTTTATGGATATTATATGGATATAACATGTCTCTGATAAGAGACACTGATAACATTGCTTGCCTTCAGGGAGCATATCTAGAGATCAGATTGCTTTGTTTAGCCATGGAACTAAGTAAATACATTACCCATTCAAAAATAAGTACTCTAATTTATATTTAAAAATGAATAAATCAAAGATTATCATGTTACATAGTAAATGCTAATGGAATGAGCTCTGTTAAAATCGGATGGTATCAAGTTGATCAAAACACAAATCCCAATTACGTGTCATTTACAAAAATACAGATGAAGGTAGAAAATAAGTGGATAGGCAAAGAGATGCCAATAATTTTTTTTTAAATGATAGGTTGGTAGTGTATGAAGTGAGATAGAATTTAATTTAGCTAATAAACAGGTTGTGGGATGTTATGTTATAAAGGCCCAATTAATGAGGTAAAGAAATGAAGTAGAATAGAGGAGCTAACCGGTATAATGCCAACAGTGTACAATGTGGAAATAGCCATACCTAATGTTTTAAAGCATGGGGATGCCACTTTTCAATATTATCCTGAAGTAAGCTTTATAGGAATTCTCGAATCTCAAGCATGATAGCAAGTGTCTGTAGTTCCTAATTTATTTTTATTTTAAAAACAAAATATATCTGTGCTTTAAAAAAAAAATTACTATGGAAGACATATGATATTAGTTGAAGTTGCCCTCCTTTCTTTGGCTTTCACAATCCTTATTAGGAGTAACCACCATTAACAAATTTCTTTGTAACTTTATAGTACCTAATCCCATATTTTGAAAAATAATAATAAAAGAAAAATTGGAAGCTGTCTTTAATTTTTAGAGTATTTTTAAAAAATATGTATCCTTTTCAACTTCATCATTTGGTTGCTTTGTACATGAAAGGCCAATGAAATTGACATTTAACGAAGACTTTATATTGCACAGGTTTTAGAATTACTTCTTGCCTTCTGTTCAGTGACTCAGCTGCGCCACGTGCTCACTCAGATGATATTTGAACAGTCTCCATCTGGCAACACCATTCTGGGAAGCCGTTCTAAATGTTTAGAACCTACTGTGGCTCTACTGCGTTGGTCAAACCAACCTCTGGACAGATCAGAAAACTGTTCTCTTCTAGCCTTAGAGTTGTTCAAGGAAATATTTGAGGTAATATAACGATAGACAAATTGACTTTTCCATTTTTATGATCCTCAGTGAACAGTTTACATTCATAAACATCCATGATATACTTCTAATTGTTTGTACACCTTAGGAAAACTTTTAGCAAACTCCCCACCATTCAGCTACTGAATTTTCTTTGGGGCAAAGTCAGGAACATTAATGTTTTCTTTTTTGGCACTGAATAGCTTATATATACTTCTTTCAGTGTAATAAGTAAAGATATTAGCTGAGATTTGTACAGTTTGTTGCTGACTGTACTTCTGCAGTAGTCATGCTTCTCCATCTTGGTAGATACTGTTTATGGTCTTCATTAACCTATTGAGTGGATTAATATAGGAACATTGGATTCAGTTACTCAGATGGAGTGGAACATGCCAGACACTGCTAGACACTTAGGATACAAAATTTCTTTCCCTAGAGGCCATTACATTCTGGTAGATTCTACTGTCTAGGTTATTTAGCATTTTCTACTGTTGTCCCTATTTTTTATACCTACTCTGCCTACTATAGTATCTTCCTACAGTATTTCCCCTCATAACTGGATCCTGTGCACAAACAAAAATGTGTATCAGTGGTTAAATATATTTGTCAAAGATGATGCACAAATTACTCTATGTTTTATGTTGGTCTTGACTGTTGATCATTTAAAAAACTCTGAGGGACACCTGGGTGGCTCAGTTAAGTGTCTGAATTTAGCTCCAGTCATGATCTTAGGGCCCTGGTATTGAACCCCAAGTCGGTCTCCCTACTCGGCGAGGAGCCTGCCTCTATTTGCCTTTCCCCTAGTTCATGATTGCTCTTTCTCTCTCTCTCTCTCTCTCTCTCTCTCTCTCTAATAAATAAGTAAACTCTTTAAAAAAATTAAAACTCTTTGAGATTCTTGTTGGGAGTTATTCGTGGTTGTAAAGTATTTAGATCAGTGGTGGTTATTTAATTATTGCAGTTTCACTTAGCAATTTCAGGATACTTGTTTTCAAATCACAGACACAATCCATTGGAAAGTCTTGTTTGCAGTTGAATAACCTAAAACTTTATTGTTCCATTTAAGACAAGTCATCATAGCCTTCAAAACGAGATAAAAGGGTAGATTTTAAATAGGAGACCCAGGTCAGTTAACTACTAAAGTAACTCTAAGAGACTTGATGAGAACATGACAACTCAGTTATTATCTCTACTTTCTGTATTTCATTTTTATTTTTATTTTTCATCATTGGTGGTGGTTAATTCTCCAGGATGTTGCAGATACTGCTAACTGTTCCTCAGCTGACCGTTTTGTGAGCCTTCTGCTGCCTACAATCCTTGACCAACTTCAGTTCACAGAAAAAAATCTAGATGAAGCCTTATTAAAAAAAAAATGTGAAAGGATGGTCAAGGCCACTGAAGTTTTGTTAAATATCCTTTACTGTTAAAACATGGAAACTAACCACTCTTTTTTTTTTTTGTTCTAACATTACGTTTACTGCATTTTGTCTTTAATTGTACTTTAGTCACTTCTTATGCTTATACCTATTCAGAATTATTGGAGTTTAAACTATAAAACTAATTCTCAGTGAGGAGTCTAAAAAGGTTGTCCAGACTTTTTTCCCTCATTTTTCTGTGTAAAACTTTTAAATTAAGGAGTATTTTCAGAATGCTTTTTAAACTTGATTTTTTTTTTTTTTTTTTTTTGTGGACATTTTTACCACAAATTGAGGTTAAGAGATACATTCTAAAGATAACTGCTGTGTTACTCTAATGCTAATTGCTGTCTGGATGATTCATGGTGCCACCGTTTGTTCAGTGTATCAGAGTAAACATTGGTAAAGTCAGTTATTTTAGCTTATATTATAATTTTTACTGAAAATTAAAGCTTCTAGAAATGTTTTAATAAGAGTGACATCACACTAGATTATACAAAAGACAAATATTATAAAGACAAAGTTCATTACAAAAAAAGAAAACCTTGAGTTCAGTTAGTGAATAACTTCTGTATTCTGATTCTCTTAGGTCTTTTATTAGCTTTTGTCTTTTAGATTAGCTGATTCTAAATCTTTTTGAAGCCCAAATTCCATTTTTAAAATATTTCATTAATGCTATTTTATTATCGGCAAAGAGCCATTATATCTCTACCAGATCTTTCATACTTACCTGCAGGTTTCCTTATATCTCAGAGCAACAAGACTTTGTTCAACTTCGTTCTGACCTAGAGCAAATTCCACATCTATTTACTCTCTCCTTGGAACTGCTGCTCCTTAATTTTCCTCTTCCCTACAGCAGTGATTCCGAACCCTGGCTATGTATTCAAATGACCTGGAGAGCATTTTAAAAATCCTGACACCTGAACCTTGCTTCCAGCAATTCTAATTTAATTGGAGTAAAGTGTGTGAGGTGTGGGGAGATTGTAATTGACTGTTCAAATCACTCAGGTGTTTCTAACATGCAGCTGAAGTTGAAAACCATTGCTGTGGAGGCCCATGATTATGTTGCTTGGTTTTAGAGATATCTATAATATATGCAGGCCTCAAAATTGTACCAATTTTGAGCCAAGTTTGACCACTTTTTCATGATATTCAAATTAACTTGTAATATTACAGTATAGGCAAAAATAACTACTCTTAGTTCAGCAAATACTGAACCGTTGTTATAATCTGTTAACCAAATACTAGCATCCAGCAGAGTAACAGACAATGTTAGTCCCATCTCTTGCCACTTACCAATCACTTAAATGCTCTGAGCTCTAGTTTCCTAACGTCATTGAGTTAATGTTAACAATAATTATGTGGAAGTGAAGTGACAAGATAATTTGTATGAAATCACTCAATACTGTAAAGCAATACAAATATAAGGGATTTAAAAAAAAAAACAAATATAAGGGATTTGGGTTTTTTTAGAATTTTTTGTTTGTATCCCTTAACAAAACTTACCTCTTTGTGGAGATGATACTCTAAAACTGCATGTTGCAAAAACTCTGACTACTATCAAATGTACCACTCTGATAGAACAACAGTTTACGTATGGCAAGATTGATTTAGGGTTTGGAACAAAGGTAGCAGATTCTGAATTGTGGTGAGTATAATGAAATCCAAATGGCAAAATGATAATGCCAAATGTAATAAAAATCAAAAGATGTAGCAATTCTCCTCTCTTTTGAAGGATAATCCTTGCGTATGCAGTATTAACTCAAGGTGGAATGGAGAATTAACAAGTTTTTTCATAGTTTTTAAAAAATTCATTCAATTCATAAATTATGTGCTTAAAGAAAGGATAATCTTAACATCTATGATTTGTTTTTTATTGTTTAGGTTTGTTTCATGGTGTTTTAACTTATCTAAGGGTCTTTGTACTCCTTTTCTAGAGATTCTTTTTGACACATTGCCTCAGTAATTTTATGTTTGTTTTAAACAAAAACATGAAAAACCAGGTCATATTTTTATTACTAGGGAATCGGTTACTACAGAAAGTTTCCTACTAGCAGACAGTTCTTTTCATTAGCATGTCAAGACTTAAAGGTGAATTTTCATGGATAGTGATGAGATTTTATCCTCCCCTCTCATTTGAATTAAGTCTATTAACATCTTTATTGAGGACCTACTAAATGGCTAGATATTGATTTGTTTCAGTTTCTATAAATGATGTAATTGCCAATAATTGTGGTCCTCCAGAACACAGATTACCTTTTCTTTTTTTGTATTCCTTTTGCAGTGAGGCTAAGAACATGGCTTAGTATAATTTATTTGGTAAATATTAAGATTTTGTATTGCTTAAGATTGCCCTTTATTGTTGATAGGCCTGTGACAAAGCTAAGAATTAAATAGATCATGTTGCTGATGCTGTTAGTAATGTGGTACAGAAAGTGGAAGCATGCTGGTATTTGAGATTACGGTCTCAACTTGGACTGTTAAGGCCAATTTGTTCTTTTTGGGGCTTGAGCTATAAGGATAATGGTCTCTACTGTGTTTTTACTTCTCAAAAGAAACAATACTTTATCTCCCTAAGGTTTAAAAACAGGTGTTGGTTTTTCAGAATTTCTTTAGAATTATGGCTAGAAATAAAGCTCTAAGCAATTCTTTAGTTATCTAATTTAAATATGATTTACTTTTAAGCAAACTTGCTGCTGATGTAGTTTTGAAAACCCTTGATTTGATGAATAAACTTAAGCAGTTGGTTCCTGGTATGGAAGTAAGCTTCTATAAAATCCTTCAGGTGAGTTTAAACTCTTCAAATATTGAAGTTTGTTTATACAAAATGCTCCCTAATGTATGAGTTTCTGTTTTAATATTCTTTAGAAACTGTTTCTCTTAGAATTGGGCGTCAGAAGAAAGTTAATTGCCTAAGTAACTATAGTATTCCTACTACATGGTAATTTTATGTAGTTTTGCAGGAGTTGAACGTAAATGCTCCTGATTATAATGTACAATATGTTGCTTATAGTAGAGCTTCCTCAGGCTTTTTCCTTTCTTGTCATCCTTTACGTTTCTTCGTTTATTTCTATTGGCATTGTAGTGAAGGGGATGTGGTATTTGTTTTGGAGTTTTGGGGTGGGGTTGATGATGTAGTGCTTTAAGGGGATAAGGGACACACTTGGAAGAAAAGGACTTGATTGTGAGTTGTAATAAGATTAGAGAGGGTAGGCAGAGAATAGCTAACTCACAGGTTTTGAGTTCTTATGTTTACCTTGAAAGCCACAAAACCTGACTTCTAATAGATACTTAGCAAACGTGCGTCAATTGGGTTAATATAATAATTTAACAAAGATGGCTCTGATATCTGTCTAGACAGGGTAGAAGGCAAACCTGAAACCGTATTCAGGGGCCACTTGTACACTTTGAGAGCATAATGCTTAGGAGATGGGGTTCAGATGTTGACTTCACCATCAATCAAGTTGGTGCAGACTTGAGCAAGCTATTTCACTTGTATGAGCTCTAGTGTCCTTAACTACAGAATGAAAATAATGATCCCCCTCCATGGGAGTGGTTACAAAGAGTTACTATGAGGGTTATAAAGATAAAGCCCGTCTCTTAACATGGTTCTGTGGCCTAAGATTATACTTGAGTACTTACAAGACACTTGACACTGGTAAAATGTAGATAACTATAAAGGATTCATATTTTAATATTTTTTCTCTGTTAACTTAAAAATTGAGTCAAACTGATTATCTGTCAATTAGGAGATGTTTTTCAGAATAAATGATTTAAGGCTTACAGTACTAATGTAAAATATTTACTGACATGAAGGACTTATGCTTTAAGCATAATTGTTTCAGTTACTGAATTAGAATTGAATTAATTTGAATTTTACTTTTATTTTTGACTTTAATTAGAAATGATAATTATTTTTTCTTATAGCCAGATTTTCTTCTAGTGTAGCAGAATTAAAACAATAATTAAAAAAGAGTCAGTTGTGGATGGTATTTTAAATTCATCAAAATATTTAGGATGTGATTTTCATAGGCACAACAAAAGTGTTCAAAACTTTGCCCAAATTTTTTTAAAGCTGATGTTCATATTGACTGCATAGATAATTGTAACAAAGTAAAGATGAATAAATGCATTCAGATATCAGATAGAAACCTTTCAGAATTTGGCTAGTATCATTTTATGATTTAGCTCTGTTTACTCACCTTGATGTAAAAAACCTGACATTATTTATTCCTTGTGCTTCTTGTTTTCTGGTTTCTGATTTGCTTAGGATCCACGCCTGATTACTCCCTTGGCTTTTGCTTTAACATCAGATAATAGAGAACAAGTACAGTCTGGATTGGGAATATTATTGGAAGCTGCTCCACTGCCAGATTTTCCTGCATTAGTGTGAGTTGTAGTCATTTGCAGTGTATCTCTTGTGCTGGAATATCTTGCTGTGTTTCTTTAGTAGTCCTTGATGTAGAAAGACTAGAAAATTTGTGAATCAAAGACTTCATTATAATGGTAATTTTTCAAGTGCTTAAAAGAAAATTTGATTCCAGTAACTGAAAAGACCAGGTATATGCTCGGAGAAAAGTAGCTTCGGATGGGTTAAATATATTTTCCAGGCTCTATGCCGCTCCATCTCTCACCTCCTTTATTTAACATAGTGGCTTCTGGACTATACTTACATCTTACCAGTTCAGTTCTTACAGAGAATGTGCTTTCCCCATGTCAGCCATACTAAAGAAATAATAAATAAATAAATCCCGCAAGCAAACAAGCTTAAAAGACATTTAGATGTGAGGAAGAATTTCCTCAGTTTAAGGGTTGTAGGTAACCACAGGATTGCCAGCGGACAAGAGGGGAATCTGTTCTAAAGGACTAAACACTTCATAACCAACATGGCTTTTAGGACTAAAAAAAAAAACAACAAACAAAACAGGAAAAAAAAAATGAAGAGCTTTCCCTTCCCAGTTGTTTAAATGATAAGCCTAGGCATTATTTTCATTGACCAAATCTGGGTCATTTGCCAATGAAGGACCTTGGCAGATACCAAAGGTTCATCTGTGAGAACTGCATGGACTGAAAACTAGTTTGGAGGTAGTGGGAAGATTCCTAAAGAAAACTTTTGGAAAGTGGAATAGATAATGACCAGGCTGAATTGTCCACTAGACTCATTAATTTCAAACATTACGAGAATATATTATATTTGAAAAAAATGAGATTTTGGGGGCTCTCTGTAAACTAAGTGTCCAGTTGAGTTCTAGGGTGTGATCCTAGAGACCCGGGATCGAGTCCCACGTCAGGCTCCCTGCATGGAGCCTGCTTCTCCCTCTGCCTGTGTCTCTGCCTCTCTCTCTATGTCTCTATGAATAAATAAATAAAATCTTTTAAAAAATAAAATAAAAGTTTAAGTTCCGTACATAAATGAATTTGCAAAAGTAATTTGAATAAAATGAAGCAGGTTAGTGACTAGGTAAGACATTTTTGTATGCCGGGTTCTGAAAACTATAGCCGGCAGGAGCCTATGTTTGTAAATAAAGTTTTACTAAAAAAGGACACACCTGTTCATTTTCATATTGTCTGTATTTTCTGTGTCTACATTCATGCTATGACATCAGGGTTGGATAGTTGTGACAGAGACTATCTCAGAGACTATCTCAGCCCCTTAGGTCTGAGATACTTACTGCTTTGTCCTTTAAGAGAAGGTTTGCTAACCTCTGCTATGTTGCTATTGTTAAAGATTTATTGGGACTCCCTGGGTGGCCTAGCGGTTTAGGGCCTGCCTTTGGCCCAGGGCGCACGATCCTGGAGTCCCGGGATGGAGTCAAGTCCCGCATCAGGCTCCCGGCATGGAGCCTCCTTCTCCCTCTGCCTGTGTCTCTGCCTCTCTCTCTCTCTCTATGTCTATGATGAATAAAATCTTAAAAAAAAAAAAAAAGATTTATTTTTTTTATTTGAGAGAGAGAGAGCACGCACGTGTGCACAAGTGGAGGAGAGGGGCAGGTAGAAACAGGTTCCCCGTTTAGCTGGGAGCCTGGCATGGGACTCAACCCCTGAACCCCGGGATCATGACCTGAACAAAGGCAGATGCTTAACTGATGGAGCCACCCAGGCACCCCTCTGCTTTTTCTTTTAAGAGACTCTACAAACTCATTTCTCAGAATTAATAATTTAAGTGGTCATAAATTAGGAGATTAAGAACTGGAGAATAAGAGGTAGAGACCACATAATCAAAATTCTTTTTATTTTATAGTAGTTATTTTTAAACAAATAGAAAAATAAGGAGCTTCTCAAGTTAAAATGTAGAAATGATTTGTGAAGCTGCTTGATTTTGTGGTGGTTTGGTTGCTCCAGTTGTGGTAAGTGGACATAAAGGAAAGACTCTGTGTTTCAGAATGGAAAGCTTCAGCTTCACTGAAAGTGGGAGTCTCCTCCTCCGTCTCTGCAGATGAGCTCTTCCTACCATTTTTTTATATCACAGCAATCCCTCTCTTACTGGTGTTCTATAATTTTCCTTTAGACATTGTCTCTTTAGACACTCTCTTTAGATACTACTCTCATGTCTGTTTATGCCTTTGTATCCTCTTAGTTTAATAAGGTAAATTTATATGCTGTATGGATGGGGTAGGTGGGTACATAAGTAAGCTTTCTGATGTATGCTTGTTTTATTTAGACATTTAACAACATGTGAGGGCCCTTCTATTCATTTTAGATACTGCAGTAACTTAGACCAGGGCCTCTGTCATATGACTTACATTCTATTTGGGAGACAAGTTAAAAAAATTAGGTTTCATAATGTACATGTCAGTATAGGTGGAGGGGCCTCTCTGAGGAAGTGAATTTAAACTGAGATTGATGATAAGAAGGAACCAACTATATATGGATCTAGTGGGAAGAATGTTGTAGGTAAAGGAACAGCTCATTCAAAGACCCTGAGGCAGGACCAAGACGGAAAGGGAAGGGGCAGAATGGAAGTAAGGTTGCTGAGAATATAGGGAGAAAGGACAAGAATGAAGGACATGGGTAAAGGACGGCTGATGTTGCCCACAGTAAGAAGGAAGCATTAACGCTACTAAATTTTTACAAATAATCCATACTCATAGACTAGTTCTAGTGCCTCCAAACCAGAGGTGATATTGTCATTATAAAAGGTTGTAAGTAGAAAAGCATTTCCTTGTCAAATATTTAGGATATTTTCCAAAATTTGACTTCATCATAGATGCCAAGATTATTTAAAAAACATCTGAAGACTTGTATTCCCAGAAAGATCCATTCTAGAGATTCTCTAATTCTATACTAACTGACTTTCCTCTATTTTTTTTAAGGTTTTATTATTTATTCATGACAGACACAGAGAGAGAGGTAGAGACACAGGCAGAGGGAAGAGCAGGTTCCATGCAGGGAGCCTGACGTGGGACTCCAGGATCACACCCCAGGCTGAAGGAGGCGCTAAACCACTGGGCCACCGGGGCTGCCCTATTTTTTTTTTTTTTTCAAGATTTTTTTTATTGGGAGAGAGCAGGCGTACAAGCAGGCAAGAAGGGCAGACAGAGAATCTCAAGCTGACTCCAAGCTAAGCGCGGAGCCTGTGGAGGGGCTCAGTTTCATGACCCCGGAGATCATGTTTTGAGCTGAAATCAAGAGTCAGATGCTCAACCAACTGAGGCATCCAGGCTCCTCCTCCTCCTCCTCCTGTACTTTTTGTAATTATTATTATTTTTTATTCCTATTCAGACTTGGAGAAAGTATAGCAGCAAACAATGCTTACAGACAGCAGGAAACAGAACATATGCCCAGGAGAATGCCTTTGCAATCACTAAATCACAGTCTTCCAACATCTGTAAAATGTTTAACTCCTCCACTTTTAAAAGCTAGAGTTCCTGGATTGAACATTGAGGAATTAATAGAGAAACTTCAGGCTGGAATGGTGGTGAGTAAATAGCCATTTTAAATGGGATTCTGACTGGTACATACCAACTAAATGTCAGCCCTGATTATTAACATTTATTTAAATAACTTTAGATATAAATTTGATCAATGAAGCCTTTTAATATGAAAATAACAATATTCTAGAAATTTTGGGAAGAAAAAGATTAGCTATAAAATCCCCACATTTTAAAACAGCATTTTCCCCCCTAGACATCCCCAGTTAGCCCACCCTCATCCTCTCTGTCCCTGTTTAAGAAATCTATCCCACAAGCATACCAAGTCCTACCCAGATACCCTTCTGTAATAGCCAGGTTAGCGAAATGTTTGTGAAACACCTCACAAGACATTCATTTCTTTACTTTGTTACTCATGAAGCTTTAATGATTTAGTTTCACACTAGGCATTTATTTTTTTATTGTGCTGAGTGTTAAAATTTTCTGATTTTTTTTTTTTTTTTTTTTTTTTTTTTTACTGTTGTCCTGAAACTTAGGTAAAGGATCATATTAATGATGTGAGAATATCTGACATAATGGATGTATATGAGATGAAACTGTCCACATTAGCCGTGAGTACAAGCTTATTTTAGCTCTATGTAACAGTTAAGTTTTAATAGATGTTTTCTGTGATAAAGATCAATGGTATGTTTTCTTATAGTCCAAAGAAAGCAGACTACAAGATCTTTTGGAAGCAAAAGCTCTAGCCCTTGCACAGGCTGATAGACTGATTGCTCAGTATCGCTGTCAAAGAACTCAAGCTGAGACGGAGGTGTGTACAATATAAATAATGACTTATCCAGTAAGTAGAAAAATAAATCAAGTAGAATGTGTACAAAATTTTAGTTATATTTCGGTTACCCTGTCTGAAGTAAACTGTTCTCAGCATTTGATACAACTATTCCCTCCATCTTGACACCTTCTCCCCTTTAATTTGGATTACCTCATTACCTTCTGATTTTCTTTCTACCATAATGGATATTCTTTTCCTTTTTTTTTTTTTTAATTTTTATTTATTTATGATAGTCACACACAGAGAGAGAGAGAGAGAGAGAGAGAGAGAGGCAGAGACATAGGCAGGGGGAGAAGCAGGCTCCATGCACCGGGAGCCCGACGTGGGATTCGATCCTGGGTCTCCAGGATCGCGCCCTGGGCCAAAGGCAGGCGCTAAACCGCTGCATCACCCAGGGATCCCCAGATATTCTTTTCCTATAGACTTTATGAATTTCTCTTTCTCCATTCAACCCTCAAATGTTGGTTTCTCCCAACATTATGTTCTAAGCCCTTTGTCCTTCTTTGGGTGGCCCAGGGTTTCAGTCATTACCAAATGTTAATGCCACCAATTTTATGTGCTGAGCCCAGATCCTTTTTACTAAATACTAAATGCTTCCTGTATAGCTCTGTTTAAATATATCACAAATACTTCCCATTCAGCATGACCAATCCTGAACTCATTATCCTTTTTAAAAATTTATTCTTATTTATATATTCCCTCTTGTTCTTCAATGTTTTCCAGACCAGAAACCTAGAAGTCACATAATTTACCTCCTACAATTAGTCATTCTCCAAATCCAGTTGATTCTACCTTCTGAATATTGCTTTTTTGTGCCTTATCTCTGTTTTTGCCCTATTTGCTATGGATCAAATCCTTTTCATTTTTTATATAAATCATAGCAGAGCCTCTAGTCTCTATACCCTCAGTCTGGAGCCCTCTTCTCAACCACCCTCTATGTGCATCCCAAGTCATCTGTCTTTTGCATTTGGTTCCACCCTCCCTTATCTCCCACGATGATCCATGAGGCTGCAATCTGATTTTATTGCTTCTATGCTAAATACTGTGCAGTGGCTTACCCTTTTACTCAGCAGATGATTTTAAATTCCTTAGTTTGGCACACATGATTCTAACTACTTTCATTCTGCATCTCTTTGCATTTCTGTGCATTCTCTGCAATCAACTATATTAGATTACTTTGCAGTTTCTTATGCAGTTTTATTACCTTGCAGTTACTTAACATACTCAGGTTTCCTTGTCCTTGTAACTTGCTCTTCCATGTCTGGAACACCTTTTCCTCTTTCTCTGCTTAAATTCCTAATAATCCTTCAGATTTTAGTTTAAATATCCCCATTTCTTAGGAAGCTGTCCCACACATGTGAAAATTATATAACCTTCCCCATACCCTCAATGTCAGAAACTCTTTCAGTATCTCCCGGCCCCAGCAAGCTGAGTACTTGGCACAAGGTAGATGCTTAGAAAGTTTGGCATTTGCTGTGTGTGTATATGCACACAATGTATACATTAGGAGTGAGAGCTTACTGCAATAATATGGAATTCCTAGCAAATATAAACAGAGTCTCAACAGTTCAGTGTCATTTATAAAGAATTATAATAAAGTCATCACTTTAGAGAGAGGCATTAAAATCAGTGACACATAAAATACCATCGAGTTTTCTCAGAGTACATGTATTTGAAAAAATATGAATAAATATAACCGTACGTTTTCCTTTTCTTCTTTTGAAAAGGATTCGTTTATCTTGACTGATGGCATGTTAAATATATCATAAATTGCAACAAAGAAAATTAGTGATATTAAAATCATTTTGTTCTCTCTCTTCTCATAGCACATTCTTAGATTCTATTTTGGACATGTCTTGCATTTTACTGGAGAACTTAATGTTTATCCATTTTACTGGAAAGGCTTCTTATAAAAATAACACTAAATAGTAGGGTATTATTGCTTTATATATAGACTGTCATAAAAACAGAGAAGGGCTTAGGTTTTTATCTGGTTCAAAATGAGAGTATTTTTCAGGTAAAGGGTAGTGGGGAAGTTCACTTCTCATTCTCGTTTTCTATTTCTTTAATATTTCATGTCACAAATTGATTTTCTGTGTAAAGTTAGAATTTAAAATGAATACACAGCATTGCTTTTCTGTGGCCCTAAAATCCTTTTGTAAACATTCACATATTCTGATAATTTGTGAAACTTACACATCACAAGTAAGTGAAGTATTGCTTACTTAAACTCAAGATCAAAGTCAGAAACAGAATACAGGTCTCTGTTTCTTTCCATATCACATATTAATTTAGGTGTATTTCCTGATTGTGCTAGTTTAATTTTAAGTGTTTGCTTAACATCTGTGATATAGTTAAGATCTTATTCTAAATTTCTACCTGAAATGGGAAAACTGATTTTTCTAACTTTTTGGTTTAGTGTTAATGGCTGGCTCCAAGGACCACACATACTCTTTCAATGGGGTACAGAATGTAGTACTACCTTCATGTTGTTATAATTGTGTTCATTTCCATGAATCTGGTCATACCAGGATTATTCTAGTCAGAACAATCTATTAAGTAAAAGAACTATAACAGCGTATATGTGACTAACAAAACCTTATATAACCCAATAGATGCTAGCCTATTAGATATTTGGTAAACCTTTCAAATTGTAGAAACTGAGCGTATTACATACATGATAGTAGAAAAGTTTCTGTTTTGTTTTAGGCACGGACACTTGCTGGTATGTTGAGAGAAGTTGAAAGAAAAAATGAAGAGCTTGGTGTGTTGCTGAAGGCACAGCAGGTTGAATCAGAAAGAGCACAGAGTGATATTGAGCATCTCTTCCAACATAATAGGAAATTAGAGTCTGTGGCCGAAGAACATGAAATACTGACAAAATCCTACATGGAACTTGTTCAGAGGTAAATTAATAAAGTAAAAGTTCCTGTGTAAAGTTAGAACTTAAAATGAACACACAGCATTTCTTTTCTGTGGCCCTAAAATCCTTTTGTAAGCATTCACATGTTCTGATAATTTGTGAAACTTACACATCACAAGTAAGTGAAGTATTGCTTACTCAAACTCGGGATCAAAGTTGGAAACAGAATACAGGTCTCTGTTTCTTTCCAATTGACTCTGCTTCTTTCATGTATTCATGCAGTCCTCTGTTGTCTGGGATGTTAGCACCACAAAAACAAGTTGAGTCTCTTTGTCCTGTAGGTCCTGGAACAGTACTCAATAGACAGGCATTCCGTAAATGTTAAGGGACCTTAATTATCACAGTTCACGTTAAGTTGAGCCACGTGAATTGGCCATTTCTGCAGATCAAATGTGTTTCATAGTATTCAGTCTAATGGCAGGGAAATACAGCTGTCAGTGTTTAAACCATTGCTAAATCTGTAGTCAGTATTTCTTCTTAATGTCATTGAATATGGTTTACTTATATGTGTGACTACATCTGTGGAATAAATTCTTATAAGTAAATTGTAGGGTTAAAAGGTATGTGCTTTCAAATTTTTGATGGATTAAGTTTCCTTCCAAAAAAGCTACACTTATTTATATGCTTACTAACAAAATGTGAGATTGATAACATTTTCCTCCTTCGTCAAACTTTTTAATCTTTTAGATCAATTTTAAAACTTCTGAAATATAAGGAAGACCAGGAACAATTACAGATTTTCTACCAAACAATAAAAATTAAAACATTCTGGTTCACTTGTTCTTTGTTTTAATTTATAATTTAAGATTGGTTAAGATTTGAAAAAAATGCTCTATTTATGCTATTAATTTAGAGATCTAGAAAATTTTAACTTTGTAAGGTTCATGTACTTACTTGCCCATCAATAAAAATGAAGGGTGGAAAAATGTATGGCATCTAGAAAATTTGTGATGCTAAAATTTCCTAAACAGGATATTTTCTCCCAGCAACAACTTTCTTCAATGTCTGCTTGAGGCAGCCCTGATAGAGTGGACTGTTGGTGGTAAGTCAGGGTGTGAGAAAAAGTAAGCAGTGGTCCCACAGAAGTATGCAGTTTCCAGGACCCCCTGTTGTTCCAGATAATAAATAAGGGGCCAAGAGGTAAAACTCCTGCCTTCAGGAGCCAGAAGGGTAAAGATAGGGTAAAGAAAGGTCATTTGTAATGGTAGGGACAAAAGGCATTCAAATTCAGAATTTTCAAAACCATGTGGAAAACCATGTGGAAAACCATGTGGGACAGATAAAACACTTTCTAGGCAAATTTGGCCAGTGCCACCAGTTTGTACTTAGTGAAGGGAGGAGGACATTTTATGCTTAAGATACTTGGGTGTCAAAGTATCACTTAAGGAAGTATTACTGTGTTTATTTTGCAGGTAAACTAAGCAGGACTGTTAGATGCAGAGCTCTAAAGAAAGGAGAAGTTTAATATCCTCAACTACTTCATTAGTTTGACATTTTAAATTCAATATACGTTATGCTGAAGAGGCTAATGATGGCAGATTTTTTTGTTTTTTAATAGACTTCATCCTTTTATAGAAGTTTTTTAAAAATTTCTGGACCTAACTATGAAAATATCTATAATATATATAGCAAATTATATAGCAAATTATGTTATCTGCAAAGCTCTGTATTCATAAATATGAGGTCAGTGCCCTACACATTTCCTTTTTAGAGTAAATACTACCTCCTAAGTCAGCCAAAACTATCTTTAATATGTTTTAGCGTTAATCTAACTTTCTTTATGTCCTGCTTATTCATGACATTCCTCTCCTTACCTTCAGTGTTTGCAGTTTGATTTGAAGAAATAATAAAGGACACACAGTTTTCTCCATCATGTTTGCCTCCATAAAAATATCAACTTGTTTTTTCATCTTGTTTTTTCAGGAATGAAACCACTGAAAAGAAGAATAAAGATTTACAGACCATGTGTGATTCTCTGAATAAACAAATTGAGACGGTGAAAAAGTTAAATGAATCATTCAAGCAACAAAATGAAAAGTAAAATCTCTAGTTCTTAATTCTAATTACTTTGGATTTTTAAAAAACAGTGATTCCTCTTATGCAGAGCATTGTTTTTTATAGATAAAATTAATACAATTATCACTTACTTTTTTTAATTATCACTTATCTTAGATATAAAATATATACTTGGCAAAATGTAAAGGTAATTACTGTTCTTACTAATATTCTCTTCAAATACTTGTTGGGAAGAAAAATAAAATTTTTTTTTTGTTTTCTTCTATATTTTTTTTTATAACTTCAGAACTATTGCCCAATTATTAGAGAAAGAAGAACAGAGAAAAGAAGTACAGAACCAACTTGTAGACAGAGAATGTAAGCTAGCAAGTAAGTAGTTTCTTATTTAATAAAAAAATAAGAGCATGATTTTATTTTCTACTCTCATTTTTTTTAAAAAAATAGTCACATTTTTTTTTTTTTTTTTTTTTTTAATAGTCACATTTTAAATAGCTCCCGGATGCCTGGGTGGCGCAGCGGTTTGGTGCCTGCCTTTGGCCCAGGGCGCCATCCTGGAGACCCAGGATTGAATCCCACGTCAGGCTCCCGGTGCATGGAGCCTGCTTCTCCCTCTGCCTGTGTCTCTGCCTCTCTCTCTCTCTCTCTCTCTGTATGACTATCATAAATAAATAATAAAAAATAAATAAATAAAAATAAACAGCTCCCTTCTTCTAGTTAGATTGATTAAGTTGAAAAAGCAATTTATTTTTTTTAAATCTGGGAATTAGAGGAAATGATTGTCTTTTTAAAATAGTTTTAAAAGAATGTAACAGCAGGTGGCAGTGCTAGGTAACTTTTAGTTACCAGCTTCTTAGAGGCAATAGCTCTGAAATGATCCACAGAAATATTTGTGTTCTAACTCACTTGCCTTAGAGCACGGACATCTGCCTATATAATCTTTCATACTTCTCTCCATCTCTTTGCTAACCCTTAAGCTATGGGGATTTCTTTCTCTTTGTTACTCTCTTTATAATATCAGAAACAGAGGAAGAGGGAAAGACGTGGAGATTTGGCATTTTCTGTGGAATATTGGCCTAGGGCAAGAGTTTTGTGGTGTTTTTTTATTCATCAGATATTATAAAACTTTTATTTCCAGGAAGATACTTCTTCATCTTCCCATCTTGTCATTCTTCTGCTCTAATTACTTAGTGGCTAATAAATCTTTTCAGGGTAACATCGATATAGGACCTCTGAGCATATAACGGACTGTTTGTTTGTTTTAAGATTTGCAACAAAAAACAAAATTACAAGAAGAAAAGATTAAAATCTTGCAGAAAGAAAGGGAAGATAAGGAAGAAACCATTGATATCCTTAGAAAGGAAATAAACAGAACAGAACAAATAAGAAAAGAATTGAGCATTAAGGTAAGAATCTGTTGAGTTCTCATCTCATTTGTACGAATGAGTAAGTCTGATTTTGTGGAGAAGGTGAATTTGGATAAGTTACAATTCTGTTTCTTTAGTAATTTTATTTGGAAGATACTACAATTTCAAAATGGACCATTGTTTTTTTTATAAAGAAAGGTTCTCTCAAAATATGAAAGCCTGTATTTCCTAAAATCATGGAAAAACTTATTTAATATATATTGTGTGCCAGCAGTTATTGCTTTTAAGTGAGGAAATACAGAAGAGTTCCCAGTTCTGGATGTCACATGTAGGTGGTGCTGTATGTGGCTGCCTATCCCTGCGTTTAGAGATGAGAATAATAATAGTAGTTCCTATTTGTGAAGAACTTTATAATTTACAAAGGACTCTGAAACAGTTTTCTTAATCTTCTCTTTGACAAACATATTAATAAATAAGTATCAATAAATGTTTTCAACCTACAAATGAAACTGAGTCTTGAGTTACTGAGGGTCTGTCACAAAGCTAAGTGCAACAGTAGACTTACACAGTATTCTGAATCTAAGTCCACTGTGGCTCATTCCACATTTTATCATGGTTGTTTGTGTGTGGTAGCTATGAATAGCATTTTCTGCCCCATCTGCTACCAGAAAGGTGAGAACACACCAGTATTAAAATGACCACTTCAACAACTCTAGAGCACAAGTGACAGAAGAGGTGTAAAATTTAATGCTGCATTTACTGATTTCCTGCTTCTGCTTTAATGTGGTCATCTTAATAGTGATTCTAAGTTGTAATGTGTAGTGTTTTTGCAAAATTTAGCTGCTAATTTGACTAAAAAGACTGAATTGTCTTTCCAATTTGTATTATATTTTTTAATAATTACTTAACCTTACCATATAATTTAATTAACAAAAATATAATACATATTTGTAATGTGTCTTTTGACATGGTTGTTTTACAGATGAAAAATAGGACATCTTAAGATATCTGTGAAGGGAAGACATGCTAAGTTTGTTTTCCTCAACTCATTTTCCCTCCCCTCTCCTCTCCCACCCCCCCAATTCCTAGGCTTCCTCTCTAGAGGTTCAGAAGGCCCAATTAGAAGGTCGATTGGAAGAGAAAGAGTCGCTGGTGAAACTTCAGCAAGAGGAGTTGAACAAACACTCTCATATGATAGCAATGATCCACAGCTTAAGTGGAGGAAAAATAAGTCCAGAAACTGTGAATCTCAGTATATAGACATTGTGTATTTATCTTCCAGGGGAGGTGTGGTAGGGAAGGTAATTTGTGACTCCGGAACAATAGCCAATAATTATCTAATTATTAATTTAGTAAAGAACCTCATCTGATAAATATTTTTATTTGGTCTTAAAAGTTTTATTTCTTGTTTCTGGCTTTTATTGCTTAAAGCTTCTTTGGTTCTTCTATTAGAATGTTCTTAACCGCCATTATTGTTTTTCTAAGGTTTTTCCTCTTTTTCTTGGTTGTTTTCCACTTCTGCTTTTTAATTTATTCTCATTTGTGATTAGATTTTAAAATCAAACTTTCTTGATATAACCTCCTAGAGATTAAGAAATTGAAAATACAATTATTAGTATAAAAGAAGGCATGGCATTGCCAGAGAAGTTTTTCTCTAAATAACACAAAAGAAAATTCACTAAACTTAAAATAATTGTATTATTGCATTTAAGATGCAGTCAGATTTATGGTATTAGTTCTAAATTTGAAAAAAAATGCAATGAATAGTTAGAGAAATAATATGAAAAAATAGAAAATATCTGTGTTAAATGAATACATTGTCACATCTTAAAAAGCTATTTGTAGAATTATTAATGAGTAGCTTTAGTGTTTTACTTTTTAAAATATACCATGTTGATCTGCCCGTATCATTTCCAATCCATTATGAATTTCTTTTGATTTATACAAGGATAACTTGGATTCCGCCCTTGATACATAGTGAGATATTTATGATTTGTTGATTCTAATGTGAATTGCATTTAATTTCTTTCATTTAATTAGTTTTTAATTTGGCCGTTTAATTTTAAGGCATAGGTTAAATATCCTTGTTCACGTTATCTCTTTATTTAAAAAAAAATTTTTTTTTTATTATTTATTTATGTAGTCCTACAGAGAGAGAGAGAGAGGCAGAGACATAGGCAGAGGAAGAAGCAGGCTCCATGCACCGGGAGCCTGACGTGGGATTCGATCCCGGTCTCCAGGATCGCGCCCTGGGCCAAAGGCAGGCGCCAAACCGCTGCGCCACCCAGGGATCCCTCGTTATCTCTTTAATACAAGAGAATTTTTCAGTACTCTTCATTTGTTTTTTGTTATATTTTATTTACTAATGAGAGACAGAGAGAGGCAGAGACATAGGCAGAGGGAGAAACAGGCTCCATTCAGGGAGCCCGATGCGAGACTCAATCCCAATACTCCAGGATCACGCACTGGGCGAAAGGCAGATGTTCAACCACCGACCCACCCAGGTGCCCCAGTACTCTTCATTTGAATCAAATGTTGTAAATAGTGTTTAAGAATAGTTTTTGTATCCATATTTTAGTTGGTTTTATTGCTGTAGTTTCCAACCATTAATTTTGCTTGATGTTTTCTTCCCTGTTTATATCTTCATGTGACTTAAGTGAATTTAGATTTACTTCTATTTTTCAATTATAGTATATCTGAATTTATGTTTAGAAGTTAAATATATTTTCATAATTTGCTAATTACAAATTAAGTAATTTGCTAATTACAAATTTGCTAATTACAAATTAAGTATCAAACTATCATAGTTTTACATACTTGAATACATGTATAGTTCTGCAAATTTTTTTAAAAAGCATTGTACAGAGTAACACATTTTAGGTTGCTACTTGTTCTATAAGGGGTACATTCTGTTTCTCTTTTGAAATTGCAGGGATTTTCATTTTTATATGAAAACAATGTTTAAATGGATAGAGATGACTGAAGAACAAAAGGCTCTGTAAAGTAAAAAATTTCTGTAAAATAAATAAATGAACCAAAAGCTCTAAGGAAAATCAAACTATCTTTACAGTTTAGACACTTTCGAGACACTGAGCCTAGCCCAGTGCTGCCCAATAGAACTTTTTGTAATGTTGGAAATGTTCTATATATGTCCAGTATCATAGTCTTTAGCCACATGTGATTTTTAAGCACTTAAAATATGGCTAGTGCAACTGAAGAATTTAGATTTTAATTGCCATCCTGCTGGACAGTGCAGACCTAGTCCATTCTTGCAAAAATGCATTTATTTAAGGTACTCAATTTGCCTATTCTTAAAGACCATATAGACAGAGACTCCATATGTTTTTTAGCAACCTTTTTTTTAATACAGCAGTTTTAATTGTTGTATTGAAGTCATTCCTGATGTCTCTAAAGAGAAAAATAATTTAGCTTTAAAGGTGAGTACTAATCATCCTCTTCATTTCTTCTGTTTATCCTAGTCTTTCTGTCTCTTACAGCCTCTTTCATATGGTTTCTATTATTTTTCTTAATCTTAGTATGTTGAGCACTTTTTTATTTTTTTGCTTCTTAGGTCTATGTACCTCAGATTAAAATAACAAGGGGTATGTGTGTTGGGGGGGGTATTTTCTTTCTTTAAAACAAATGATTTCTTTGTGTCCATGTGTGCATAACCATTTCCTAATAGAGAAAGTAGAACTAAATAAATGCATCATTGTCCTAAAATTGTTCAGATTCTCTAAAAATTTTGCTATGAAAAGTTTGTCCAAGCGTATATTAGCACAGTTCCTTTTGCCATTTACATTTGCCACTTGAGTAGACATGAACTACTCTTAAAATTTGGCTGATTGAAGTTTATACTAAACTGTCTATTTAATGTCAGGGCAAAAACAACTACTCGTTAAAACTTAATGCTGTGTTTTGGGGGGAAATTATCAGATTAGTGTCCTTTTAGTTGTATTTATTTGTTATAAGGCTACTTATTTATGTGAAGGATATAATGAGACTGTCTTGAGTTAGGATTCTTAGTTAAATGAGAATGTTTGACTTTCAACTTCCACCTGAAGCTCATTCACATATGTTAAGGTACCTCTAATCAAGGTATATTCCTTAAAACTCATAACCTTTAATTTGATTCTTTTCCTCTTTTCAGATAGTTACAAATTGTGTTTACAGCCTTGCTTCTGATTTATCTACTGATGAACCAAACACATGCCCTGTACAAAGTAATTAATTTTGTAGGAGTCAATAAACATTTCTGTAAATGGCCAGATAGTAAATATTTCAGGCTTTATGAGTCATAGAGTCTCTCTTACAACTATTCAATTCTGCAACTGTAGCAAGAAAGCAGCCATAGATAGCATATACATGAATAGGCATGGTTGTGTTGTAATAAAACTTTATTTACAAAAACAGTCAAGCCTTTACTATTGGGTGCTATATCTTACTGATTAATTAGCCCTTTTATCATTAAGAAATGGGTCTCTCTATCTTTGGTAAACTTTGTCTTGAGGTCTATTTTATTTGATATGAATATAGCCACTCCAGCCTTTTTATGTTTTATGCTGGCCTGGTATATATTCTTCTATCCATTTACTTTTAACCTGTGTTGTTAGATTAAAAAACAAAGATCAAATTTTTATATATATCTTAGCAATTAAGTCCTTAACTTTCATAGTCCATTTGGAGTTATTATTGTACTACTTAGTATAAAATGTAGAAATCCTACAATTGTGTTGGCTCTTTTACCTTCTCATCCCTTATGTTACAGCTGACACATATATCTATCTATATTATTAAACTCCAAAACAATGTTATAACTTTTGCTGTAAACAATTATATGGAAATAATCTGGCTCTCAACATCATAATATATTTACCTATTTACTCACAACAATACACACAAGTAGTATCTTCCTTATAACACTATTTTTCTCTTTTGAAATAATAAGTACTTGTAAGGAGATACTGGAAATACAAGGTTTCTTCCACTTTTGACCCACTAGTCTCAGCATCCATTGATAATCCTTGCTTGAATTAGTTGTTACTCTGATGGTTGCCACCTTTTTTTTTAATGGAAGAAAATGGAACATTTTGCTAACATTATGATAATACTGGGATTAGTAAACAAAATTACATCTATTACATCATTGACCAAACATAGTATTTATAGTTTTACAGTTAATAGAATATGTACTTTTTTGTATACATATTCTCACAAGCCAAGAATATGAGATTTGCTTTCTGTAGCTTAAGAAAATAATAAGTGTGTTGAGCATATGGAATATTTTTTCCAACCACAGGGTGGTTTGAATCTTATTTTCCTTCCCAAACCCCCTAATTTGAGAATTGCTCACTTGCGTTGGCCCTCTGAATGATCATCAGTAAATATTAAACACATTTTACCCTTAATGATAAATAAGTCTCTTGGATTAAGAAACCAACTGTATATTTTCAGCATTCACTGAGTTTGCATTCAAGATAATTAATTTTTAAAAATGAACAAATAAAAATATGCCTTTCAAAGGTAGAGTTTATTTTTTAGAACATGAATAATTAACCTCTTACGTACTTGAAATTGTATGAGAGGAATACATTTAGAGGAAACAAAAAATTAAAAATTCAAGGGTTTCTTTGAATCTGCAAATTACTTTGAAATCTTAAAAAATCTTACTCTGTTCAGCATTTTGTAGCTAATTGACTTTCTTCCTGTCCTGCAAAGATTGAAGCTTGTTTTGTTTATGCTTGTGTTCATCTAAACATTTCAAAAATACCCTAAGAAAACTTAATTATCACCATGAATGAGAGGTATCCTAATTACCAGAAACCAGCTTCTTCACATTATAATACAAATAGCCCATCATAAAGGTCATTAGATGTGAGAAGTAACTTTCTTACCAACTAAATACACGTTTTCAGTTAGCTTAATTCCCCAAGGACCCAGTGTTTATATGTTCTTGGTATCTCAAAAAAAAAAAAAAGGATAATCCTAGGATATACAGCAAAGGGCTTTTTAAGTATGATCTAGCCAGTCCTGCATAAGAAAGTGACATTTTCAAAGTCAATAGAGTAGGTTGGGTTACAGTTTCATTATATTATTAAAAACTAATTTTCCACTAAGTAGCTGGGCATTTGGCAGGGATTTAGTAGTGAACATGATTCTCCCTCTCCATTACATTATCTACACTCTTCCAAGAATTCATCTCACTAATCTCAAAGAGCCAAAAGATACAATGTATTAGAGTAGCCTTATACTGTTCTCAAACTTCAAATAAAAGGATTTATGATTAGCCCTAGGAAAAGACAACACTTCATGTTCAATTAGGCAGTGTTTTCGTTTACCCACAAATAAAGGCTAGTATTAACTACTACACACTAATTTGTACAAAGCCCACAGTTAATCAGCATGTTAGAGCTGAAAGGATTCTTAAAAAACAGTAAACCGTGTGTTTCAAAAAGATTTAAACTTTATATTTTCAGAAAAGCCCGCTGATTCAAACACATACTGATCAAAGTATGTGATTAAAAAATAAACATGGATTGTGGTCAGTTTCACTTCTAGGAATTTATCTTAAGAGTGTACACTAATATTTAGGATGTGCATTACAACACTTTATTGTACCACAAAATTCAAAACAACCCATGTATACAGTGTAAAATATATTCATTAAAATAACAGCCTTTTTAAAAAATATATTGAAATATATGGGCACATAAAGATCCCTGGTGCGTTATGTAGAAAAAGCATGAAATCAAATTATTTGTAAGCAGTGATTCACATACCTGCATATCTTTAAGATATATAGGTGTGTATAAATATGCAATACATAAATATAAATGGGTAAACAGTGGTTGTCTTTGAATAAATTAATTCCGGTTTTTACATCCTAAAATTTGTAACTAAGTGTTACTTTTAAATTTTTGAAATTGTTTTATTTTTATTTATTTATTTATTTATTTATTTTTTTACCAGGCTCTGTGCTGAGAACTTTATTTCCATTCAATAGCTCATTTGAATTCTTGACAATTCTTTTTTGTTGTTGTTGTTCAGGATTTTTTTTTAATAATTTTTATTGGTGTTCAATTTACCAACATACAGAATAACACCCAGTGCTCATCCTGTCAAGTGTCCCCCTCAGTGCCCGTCACCCATTCACCCCCACCCCCCTCCCTCCTCCCCTTCCACCACCCCTAGTTCATTTCCCAGAGTTAGGAGTCTTTATGTTCTGTCTCCCTTCCTGATATTTCCCACACATTTCTTCTCCCTTCCCTTATATTCCCTTTCACTATTATTTATATTCCCCAAATGAATGAGAACATACACTGTCCTTCTCCAATTGACTTACTTCACTCAGCATAATACTCTCCAGTTCCATCCATGTTGAAGCAAATGGTGGGTATTTGTCGTTTCTAATTGCTGAGTAGTATTCCATTGTATACATAAACCACATCTTCTCTATCCATCATCTTTCGATGGACACCGAGGCTCCTTCCACAGTTTGGCTATTGTGGACATTGCTGCTAGAAACATCGGGGTGCAGGTGTCCCGGCGTTTCATTGCATCTGAATCTTTGGGGTAAATCCCCAACAGTGCAATTGCTGGGTCGTAGGGCAAGTCTATTTTTAACTCTTTGAGGAACCTCCACACAGTTTTCCAGAGTGGCTGCACCAGTTCACATTCCCACCAACAGTGTAAGAGGGTTCCCTTTTCTCCGCATCCTCTCCAACATTTGTTGTTTCCTGCCTTGTTAATTTTCCCCATTCTCACTGGTGTGAGGTGGTATCTCTTTGTGGTTTTGATTTGTATTTCCCTGATGGCAAGTGATGCATAGCATTTTCTCATGTGCATGTTGGCCATGTCCATGTCTTCCTCTGTGAGATTTCTCTTCATGTCTTTTGCCCATTTCCTGATTGGATTGTTTGTTTCTTTGGTGTTGAGTTTAATAAGTTCTTTATAGATTTTGGAAACTAGCCCTTTATCTGATATGTCATTTGCAAATATCTTCTCCCATTCTGTAGGTTGTCTTAGTTTTGTTGATTGTATCCTTTGCTGTGCAAAAGCTTCTTATCTTGATGAAGTCCCAATAGTTCATTTTTGCCTTTATTTCTCTTGCCTTCGTGGATGTATCCTGCAAGAAGTTACTGTGGCCAAGTTCAGAAAGGGTGTTGCCTGTGTTCTCCTCTAGGATTTTGATGGAATCTTGTCTCACATTTAGATCTCTCATCCACCTTGAGTTTATCTTTGTGTATGGTGAAAGAGAGTGGTCCAGTTTCATTCTTCTGCATGTGGATGTCCAATTTTCCCAGCACCATTTATTGAAGAGACTGTCTTTCTTCCAATGGATAGTCTTTCCTCCTTTATCGAATATTAGTGGACCATAAAGTTCAGGGTCCACTTCTGGGTTCTCTATTTGAAATTGTTTTAAAACATGAGTTTTGTAACCACATCAAAATTTAACTTCTGGCTTTACTTAAGTAAAGTTTCATCTGTAAGATGAAGATAATGCAGGCTTTATAGATGTAATTTTTAAATTTTTCTTAGAAATACAAAATAAGAGGGCACCTGGATGGCTCAGTTGGTTAAGCCTCCAACTCTTGGTTTCAGCTCAGGTCATGATCTCAGGAGAGTGAGATCCGACCCCTGCATGGAGTCCACACCTTAGCACAGAGTCTGCATGGAATTCTCTCTACCTCTCCTTGTGCCCCTCCCCCCACTCGTGCTATAAAAAATAAATAAAATCTTAAATACAAAATAAAGCTGATGGCTTTTAGCAGTTTCTTAGTGAATTTTTTTTCTCCCTTTGTGGAGGGAAATAGGGTACCAACCTTTATTTCCTTATCCCTGGTTTCTGATTTTTCCTCATCAAACCTGTGCCTAATTGTAGAAAGTAAAATTAACAGTAAAGATTCTGCATTTTCTAGGGCAGTACAGGGCAGCAAGGTTAGGACGAGAAGTTAAATAAATCTTCAAAGTATTCTAGGGTGACATTGACCAAAGCTAGTCTAGGTTGTCCTTTTACCTAATTTATTTCTATGAAAATAGCTATTCTCAGCGGTGTTAAGTAAACATTTTTCTCTTTGAAAGAGACATTTTCATAACTTTAACTCTGCCTTCTCGGATGTCATAGCCTTTTCCAACTGATGAATATACCTACAGAATTCATTAAGAAATTGTACAGTATTTTCTTCTTTAATTTCCTGGAAGAGATTGAGGAAAGGGCACAGTTGAGAAGTTTGCCAAATTTTAATAACAAAATAGTATGTCTAAGACTTGGATGCTTTTATATTCTTAAGTCTTTTGACAGATTTATGGGCGCTAAGAGCAAACGGGCTTTAAAAAGATACTTGGCTGCTTAAGCTACCACATGTTTATAATAGCTTCATTCATTTTCCACTTAATATAAATTAGGGTTTTCCTAGTCCATGTTAATATTTCTATTTAGAAACATCATTTTTATATCAGCCCCTTAAAAAGTCCAAAAATACTAGGGCCATGTATCCCAAAGTAAAGATTTATGCATGTGTTTGCAGAAATTGAAGCAGTTATAAGAGCAAGGAATAAGAATATCAGAAATTTGTAGAGAATTTAAGAGGAGAGAGAACATAGTTAAAGATGCTGGAGCCTGGCTTTGTAAAAACACTTTCAAAAAATAAGCAAGGTCACCCTGAACCATTAGAGTTGCATTTCATGTGAATACCCTGGAGATTAGACTAATTGGAGCTATGTCTTGAATTGCTGCTATCTTTGAACTACTAATCTAAATAAGGGACTTGAGTTGTTGGTGATGTGGATTGATCCAAGTAGTAAAATGTCTCAGTAATGATGCAATATTAACCAAATGTATTTATGTCCCTTTTTCATCTGTGGGCAATAGTAACCCCTTAATTTTAACAACTGTAAGTGGAATTCTCTACTTAGGAATGAGGTCAGGGTAAGGAATAGATTATATAAGCACATGATTATGAAATTCAGAATTTAAGAAAAGATACATGGATTTCCAGTTTCTACTCTCACAAGCAAATCACTTGGAAATTGTTTCTCCCAACCTCACAATAAGAAAAAATGCTGAACAAACTAAAAATGACTATTCAGATTCATCAGAGAATTGAGATCATAGGACTAACCACTACCTCAGAAACTGGAGAGACATGTGAATCCAGAGAATGCAGATCAACTTATCTGAAGCACAGGCATGGTAAGAACACTTAAATAGTAACTTTGATGAATTACTAGAGGCTTATGTGAACTAGTTTGAGGATTAATCACTAGGAACACCCATACTTTTATAGTGTCTTTCCTGAATTTTACCTTTGGGAGCCTCCTCAGCTTCTAGTGAAGATCAGAGAAAACTGCTCTTTGGCTGGGGAGAAAGAAAGTAATCCTTTTGAAACTTGCCTGGAGCATTCATTCTCCATAACCCAACAAAGGCTTACCCAATAAAGAAAAGCTCTGGAGCCTTTTCAGACTAGGAAAGAAAACTACCCAACTCCAGTCCATTCAAACCTTCAAGGCTCAACTAAGGGAGAAAAATTTCTGAGAAGTATTTGTTAAGATTACTGCCCTGAGGCACAGGCCCACTGGATGAAAATGGTTGTCACTACTGAGCCTATGAATATGAAAAGGATAATAAGGGAATATTACGAACATCTCTATGTCCACAAATATGATAACTCAGATGAAATAGACCAATTTCTTGAAAGACACAAGCCTCTAATACACCAGGGGACAGGGATAATCTGAATAGGACTATATTAAATTAAGTCGATAATTACTAACCTTCCAAAACAAAACATCAGATGGCCAAGATGGTTTTACTGATGAACTCTACCAATCAATTCTCATTGATTGCTCTAATACCAAAACCAGACATTACAACAAAGCTGCAGACAATAGCTCATGGACATAGATAAAAGAATTGTCAAAAGTTGAATTGTTGAAAGTTGAATTCAACAATGTATAAAAAGAAGTATAAACCATAACCGTGTGTGATTTTAGAAACTATTACCTCTATACAATGGAATATTCAGCGATAAAAAGAAATGAGCTGTCAAGCCATGAATAGGCATGGGGGACACTTAAGTGCATATTGCTAAATGAAAAAAGCCAGTCTGAAAAATCTACACACTCTATGATTCCAATTATATGGCATTGTGGAAAAGTAAAAACTATCACAACAGTAAAAATGGTTACCAGGGGGCAGTGGGAAGCATGGGTAGCAGGAGCGTTGGATAAACAAGTGGAGCACAGGACACTTTTAAGGCAACAAAACTATTTTGTATGATACTGTAATGGTGGGTACATGGCACTCGTTTGTCAAAATCCATGGAACTCTGCAACATAGTGAACCTTAATGTAAACCAGGCACTATGGTTAATGTATCATTTTGGTGTGTTAATTGCCAGGGAGTGGGGTGAGTATATGGAATTCTATCTGCTTAATTGTTCTCTAAATCTGAAATGACACTAACTTAAAAAAATAAAAAGCCTTTAAAAAAAAAATACTTGGTGATATTACCTCTTTTACCCCTCTCTCTTAGCCACCTAGTTCCCTTCCACCATTGACTTGTTACGTTTTTTTATGTAGCCTTAAAGAGATGTGCAATACATACAAACATGCATATGCATATATTACTTTTTTGGTGGGTTACAGAAATGAAAGCATTCCATACATACTGTTCTATACCTTTCCTTTCTCACCACATGATGCCTAGGAAAGTGTTCTAGTGTTCTCATTATTGTGTTAGATTTTTCATGGCTGCCACACATGTAGAAAGGACGTATTTTCTATTTCCTTTTTTGTTAACTAATCCCTTTCCATTTTTTTCTCTTGGGTTATCCATCTTTTTCTTATTGGATTGCAGGTAGTACTTTATTAAGTAAAATTTCCAATTGTGATAAAAGTTGCAACTATCTTTCCCAGTTATTTTACTGATTTTTTACTTTATGGTGTACATATCTTCCTCAACTTAGGATAAGGTTATGTCCCAATAAATCCATTGTAAACTGAAACTATCTGAGTTGAAAATGCATTTAATACACCTAACCTAGTAAAACTGGATAGCTTAGCTGGACCTACCTTAAACTTGCTGAGAACACTTATGTTAGCCTACAGTTGGGCAAAATCATCTAACACAAAGTCTCTTTTACGATAAAGTCTTGAATACCTCATCTAATTTATTATATACTGTCCTGAAAATGAAAAACGAAATGGTTGTACGTGTGTCGGTTGTCTACAATAGCTGACTGGGAGCTGTGGCTTGCTGCTGCTGCCCAGGATTGCAAGAATATTGTACCTCACATCAGGCTCCTGGGTAAAGATAAAAATTTGAAGAATGATTTTTACTGAGTGTAATTCTCTTTTGTACCATCATAAAATCAAAAAATAGTTAAGTTGAACCTTTGTAAATTGGAGACTATATTTTTTGTATGAAGAATTTTTTTCATTTTAAATTTTTTATCTTCCATAATTTGTGTTATTGTACCTTGAAGATATTTTAATATTTCATAGAACTGGTCTTTCGTTTTTTATTTGAGAATTTCCTGAATGTATTTATTCATTAATTTTTTTCATATTTAGATTCATCTAGTTAAATGATTGACACTTTCATTTGATTAATGTTAGACTAACAGATTAGAGAGAATTGACATCTCTACAGTGTTAAGTCATATTTTCTAAAACATAATATTCCCCTCATGGGTTCAAGGCTTTTATGATCTTCAATAATATTTTGTTCGTATATAGTTTTTGTATGTCATTAAGTTTTGGCTTCTGTCATCTTTTTATCTATTTTCTGACTAAAAAATATGTATACACAGAAGCCATTTCTATAAAGCAGTTTTACATTTTGTACCCAAACCAATAATGAATTTACTTTAAAAAATCACCTAAAAGCTACTAAAAATAACATCAAGCCATTTATATCATCTGTAAGTAAGAAAAACTATATCCTTATTTTCAAGTTTTAAATCATAAATTTATTTCTCTTATCCAGGTCAATTTTTAAAAATATGGTGGTAAAGAACTTTGTTCATTCCTGCCTTAAATGGAAATGCATCTAGTATATGCCTGTTAAGCATGATGCTACCTTTTGATTTAAGATACATATGTTTTAATGTGCTAGTTAGGCATTTCTGTTTTATTCAGAATTTATCAAAACGGATACAAAATTTATTATATTTTTTGCCATGTATGAAAGATAATGTGACTTTTCCTCTCTTTTTATGTATTAATATATATCAATCAGTATGAGCTAGTTTATACTGTAGTAATCAATAACCTTAAATTCTCAGTAGCTTTAAACAACATGGTTTTATTTCTTGCTCATGCTACACATCAGAGGAGCTACCTGTCTTCCGTACCCCCAAACCCAGGCTTATAGAGCAGCCATCATCTGGAGCATTGAGAGTCTCAATGCTAAGAGGAAAATGAAGCCACTGACTTTTAAACCCTCCACACATTACTTTAGTTCTCACTTTATTGACCAATACAAATTATATCACCACATGGAACTACAAGAGAGTAGAATCAATATATAATGAAATATATTAATATATTCTTTAATTTTCATGGTCCTTAAATTCCTGAAATAAACAGAACTTAGAAAATTTTAAATGGGTTAATGGGCTGTGTTAGGTGACATTTTATTTAGAATTTTTGCAATAACAGTCATAAGTGAGATGGTTTCAGTTTGTGTGTGTGTTCATGCATGCTAACTTTGTCAGGGTTTGGTATCATTATTCTAGCTTAAAAAAAAAAATTAAGAATATGGGGGCACCTGGCTGGCTCAGTAGAGGATGTGACTCTCAGGGTCATGAGTTCGAGCCCCACATTGGGTGTAGAGATTACTTTAATAAAAGTAAAAGAGTACTTTACTTATTTTCTTATGTTCCTGTATAATTTAAGCAGGAGTGTTTTGTTCCTCAAATGTTTAATAAAATTGACCTGTGAAACCATCTAAGCATGGTGCTTTATTTTACTTTTTTTTTTGAAGGGGAAAGGGTTAGTGCCATATAGGCTTTCTATATTTCTTCCATATTAATTGGTTTGTTCAGAATTGTTTTTCTCTCTATTCTGAATTCTAATAATTTATTTCTATTAAAAATATTTATTTTAATTCCAGGCAGGTCTTAAATTGTTTTGCATACATTTGAACAAAGAAGTATTTTGGTATGCTTTTGGTTTCCTCTGCATCTATAATTATCTTTTCCTATTTTATGTATTCAATCTATTACTTTTTATTCTGCTTTAGATCAACCAGAAGTTGGGGATCCCTGGGTGGCGCAGCGGTTTGGCGCCTGCCTTTGGCCCAGGGCGCGATCCTGGAGACCCGGGATCGAATCCCACGTCGGGCTCCCGGTGCATGGAGCCTGCTTCTCCCTCTGCCTGTGTCTCTGCCTCTCTCTCTCTCTCTGTGACTATCATAAATAAATAAAAATAAAAATTTTAAAAAAAAATCAACCAGAAGTTTATTAATCTATTTCAAAGAACCAGGTCTTGGATGTGTTTATTCTATCATTTTTTATTAATATGTAATTTCTTATTAAGAAATTTTGAATTCTGAAAAAATATAGACACATGTAGAAGGATGCATAAAACATAACAACGGTGAATAACTACCCAAGGTGAAAGTCTGCCTCCTGGCCCTTCTCAATCTCTGTCCTTCCATCCTCCTCCAGGGAAACTACCATAGTGCTAACACCATAGTTGTTTTACTTGGTTTTAAACTTTATATATATAAAAAGAGTCACCAAGTATGTATCCATTTGTATCTTTCTTCTTTTACTCAACTTTGTGAGATTTGAAATTTTTTTCATGTGTACATTTGTTCTTATATTAAAACACAGTTGATTTTTATATATTAACCTTGTATCCAGCCAGCTTGCTAAAATTACTTACAATTGATTCATCCACACTTGAATTTTTATATACTTCCTAACTGGGAAAAAAAATTGACAGTTTTTCTTTCCAGTCCTTGTACTTTTTATTTCTCTCTGTCATTTTGTTGTCCTTTGTCAATTTATTTATTTTTAAAACTTCTAATAAAATGTTGCTTTGAATGGACATTTTTTATCTCTTCCAATCTTAAAGGGTATAATGTTAACATTTAACCATTAAAGTATAGTTGATGTAACTGGTCTTCTTTGTTTGTTTTACAAATGCTTTATGAGGCTTAAGAAGTTTCTATTTTCAGTTTAAACGAATTTAAAATTGTTATTAAATGTTTTCTCCAAAGGATATAAGTAGGATTGGCTTCTCTATTTCCATTGATCCAGCAAAATCTGGGCTTCCTATTACTGCAGTCTTAGGCTCTGCTGTATTTAAGTTTCTGGTTCCCAGAGTAAAATTCTTTCACCAAGGGATACAACAAATGTTCTGTTACACTGGAAGTTGAGACTGGCACCTGGCCACTCTAAGCTTCTAATGCCAGTGAACCAAGAGGAAAAGAAGAGGCTAACTGTACTGGCTGAGACGATGATTCTGTACAATTCCCAATGAAGGCAGGGAGAAGAATGTCTGGAACACAGGAGGACTTCTGGGGTTTCTCTTTGGACTCATATCTGTGATGGAAATTAATGGAAAACTACAATAACTGCTCATGACTCAGGAATGACAGTTTGCATCACCTCAACAAGCAACAAACTGACCAGCTAAAGTGTTTACTAAGGGCAAAGGGATATGAAAAGCTTAGTATTAGAAGGAGATTAGAAATACCAGCCCTGACTACATGTCCAGTTTTAAAAACAGGAACTACAGTAGTTATGAGTATTTTCTCCCAACTATGAATAAATTTTCTTCCAACTATGTATTCTTTCTATTTCTGTTCTTTTTCTTTGCTTTTCTCTCATTTCCATTCATCTGTCATCTAACATAAGACGTGTTAATAGTGATTAACCTTATAGCCTCATATTTAGGTTACTAGACCTCAAAGGGCAAGTGTGAATCAGCCCAAAGAAGAATGGACATCACTCAATCCTGAGGTGACACATGGAACTGTGTGTGTCCTCTGGGGAGAGGTCAGTATGTTTTGTAGAGTAGAGAGGCATGGTTTTGCTATTGTCTTTATTTGGAAGTTAAGTATGGCTGGAACTGTATTTCCCAGAACCGTTTCTTGAGGCTTCAGATTAGAGTTGTCAAAAGAGAAATTGCATGAGATTTGGAAAGTGGAGACCAGGCAACTGTCATTACTTTTTGAAGGTTTCATTGGTTAAGTGTGGTGAAAGAGGCAGCAAAACTAGGTGATTCCAGATTCTCTTCACTCTCCCCTGCTCTGAGAGCAGCTCTTCTTCCCAGCTGTTCCCACTTGTTCCCACTGACCCACAGCACTCCAGACTCACCACCAGGCATGGAAGCAGCAACTTCCCCTAGACATTACGACCTTTCCTTCACAGTCTCCACCTGGCAGTTTTCCATATTCTCTTTCAAGCCCCCAATTTGCTTCAGTGCTTCAGGAGGTTGCCTAGTAACTTATCTCTGATCTGCCAGTTTCCCCTTTCCCACAATTGTTCCGTTTATTCCTATCCCATGGATCCCTTATTCCATGATACTCAATGGTTCTGCTTTCTGGAGGAAATCCTGACAAATATATTCCTATTGCTTTCTACCTACATAAAATTACTTCTGATCCCTCTAACATTTTAATTTTGCTTTTTAATTAGATATTATTCACGTATTCCTCATAGGAATACGTTGTGGGTTGCCAAGAAAGGTCTTGTAATTATATTCTCTTTGTTAGAGGCTTGGAAGAGTTGTCATGCACCCTTTCTTCTCTTTGGGTTATACTTTAAAAACAAAAACACCAGACAGGAGTCAAAAATACAGATTTAGTCAAATAATGGAAAAGCTGAATTTCAAAAATTGGCAAGCCAGCCTCCCTCCCATCCCAATTAAAATTTTCCCATTCAGTCATCAGAAAGCATTAAATCTCTCTCCACTCTGAGGAGGGCTGTCCAGTGTGTGCACCACACGAGAAAAATAACTGAAGAAGAGAATATACTTAAGGACCCACAGTTCCAAGAGAAAGAGGGATATACCTGCATGGTCTATGTCTCTAAACAGTAACTTGTCTCTGAAAGGGTGTCATGACTGTCAGGCTCTTCCAAATGTCAACAGGCAGTTGAAGGTCCCTCAGTGAGGGACCCAAGTGTACCTTCTAATATGGTCTCTTCTTTAGGTTTAGGGGAAGGCCCCACATTGGAAACTTAGGGACATGGAACTCAGGGTTCTACCTTGATATTACTTGATTGGCCTTGTGTCTCTACAGCTTAAAGGCCATTCTTGTAAATACTTTAGTCATGGCTACCTGGACTGACATTTATTTATAATCTTATAGACTGACCTATGGCCTATGTCAACCCCTCCTTGCCTATATGAGTTCTTTCTTAAATAACAATAAACTCTACAGAGTCGGAAAACAAAATTCTATACTTGCCTTCCCATCATTTCTTGATGGTAGGGGGTTGTCCTGAGCAGTGGTTCTGGCCAGTGCGCCATAGAAATCTGCTAAGTAGAGCATTGTACTTGAAAAGTCTTTGTTTATAAAAGAGGATAGACACATGTGTCATTAATCTTTTTCTTCCTTCTTCCTGTCTTTCACGTGTATCTTTTAGTACTACTTGTTGAAGCAATGAAAATATCAAAAGAAGTATAATTATGAGTATCAATAATCCCTACCAACTATTCTAAATTGGGAGGGGAAGGATCTTGCTTAGCAGTTACTTATGTTGGATTTGAATGCATTTTGCCTTATTAATCTGTAAGGCTAATAGTCTGAATTGTTAATATTCTTCTCAAAACACCTTATTTACAAAAACCAAAAAACAAACCTAATATCTTTTTACTAGTTTCTCACATTGCTATTACCTTAGATGGTGGTTCTCAAATTTGATTGTCCACCAAAATCATCTGGAGATCATAGGGGAAAGGAGGGAAAAATAAAACAAGATGAAATCAGAGAGGGAGACAAACCATAAGAGAATCTTAACTATAGGAAACAAACTGAGGGATGCTGGATGGGAGGGGGGAGGGGGATAGGGTAACTGGATGATGGTCATTAAAGAGGGCACATGATGTAATGAGCACTGGGTATTATATAAGACAGATGAATCACTGAACTCTATCTCTGCAACTAATAATATACTATATGTTAATTTAAATTTTAAAAAAAACTGCAAAAAAATCACCTGAAGATGTGTTAAAATACAAATTGCTAGGACCCAAAGACTCATGCCAACTTTCCGATTTAGTAGGTCTGAAATGGGTCTAATAATTTGCATTTCTGACATGTTCTCAGGGATGCTAATGGTACAAATCTGGAACCACACTATGAAATGTACTATTAAAAAATATCATGCTATCTTGTCCTCTTCCATACTTATTTTGAGATAATAGACCCAGTTGATGTTAGATGCTGTGAGAAACTAAACTATGTTAAATTTTGATAAAGCAGGAATGATGAAGTGACTCAAATGTCAGGAGCACATCATCAAAAGTTATCAAAAAGAAAATAGTGACATGTGGATGGCTCAGTTGGTGGAGCATGGGACCCTTGATCTTGGGGTTGTGAGTTTGAATCCTACGTTGAGTGCAGAGATTACTTAAAAATAAAGTCTTTTAAGAGGTACCTGGGTGGTTCAGTGGTTAAGCATCTGACTTTTGGTTTTGGCTCAGGTCATGATCTCAGGGTTGTGAGATTGGATTCCACACTGGGTGTGGAGCCGGCTTAAGATTCTTTCTCTCCCTCTCCCTCCGCTCCTCCTCCCCCTCTTAAAAAAGTATAATTTTCTTCTCACCTTTTTTTTTTTTTTTTTTTTTAGCTGATGGAAGACCAAATGGTTTCAATTTAGCTTTGGGTGTCATTAGGTTAGTAACGTTTTTATCAGGTATCCCTAAGGATACCTTAGCTTCTTGGAAGATAATGTATTATCAAATAGACTAGTGTAATCTTCTACTTGCAAGTTAAATGAATTAATATGGTTGACATTGTGTTTTATCATTATATGCAATTGGAGATTTCTGATGTGTGCTTTGGTGATTACTATCATTCAGCCTTAAAGAACCTAGGCCTCTCATTAGTATTCTGTTACTGAGCAGTGTGATCTTGCCTGCAGCAGCTGGAGAGGGACCATATATTTCACAGAACTCTTTGAATTAATGACAAGAAATGCTCTGGTAGTGACCCATGAATAGAAAGCAGGAATCTTGCAAAAAGTGCTTCCAGTTTACAAGCCTATCTTTTTAAAGTAAGTTTTAAAAAAATCTTCATAGTAAAGATCTACTTGGCTCTCTAACTAGGATATCTGTCTTTACCACCAAATCTAGGAATGCATGGTTTTTCTCCATCTGTAGGCTCATCCTCACACAACAATCTAAGGTAAGTCCTGCCTTTGATCAGGAGTCAGTTAAAAATCCCTGCAGAGGGATCCCTGGGTGGCGCAATGGATTAGCGCCTGCCTTTGGCCCAGCGCGATCCTGGAGACCTGGGATCGAATCCCATGTCGGGCTCCCGGTGCATGGAGCCTGCTTCTCTATCTGCCTGTGTCTCTGCCTCTCTCTCTCTGTGACTATCATAAATAAATAAAAATTTAAAAAAAAAATTTTTTTTTTAAATCCCTGCAGAGGGAGCCAGGGTGTTGGTTTCATCTGGTGGAACTAGATGATCTAGCTCTAAGAAGGTTCAGATTCCACTTGTTAGGCTTTTGTCTTTTAATTAAATCCTATTTTTCCTAACCCTCCCTCTGTGCCAGACTACACTGAAATTCTGGAATTTCTGCCTCAACTTCTTTCCACTGCTTGCTCTTGGGGCCTTCTCGAGGGCAGTCTGATTTCCAGACTTAGTCTTGCCCATTTTGCATATCCAGAAGGATGGATGGATGGATGGCTCTCTCCAAAAGATTTGCTATATCTGAAATGAATTATAGTCACAAAAGATAACATAATTTGTCAGGAGGAAGAATAAGTCACCCAAAACATCAATTTATCTCATACACAAGGTTCCTTTCTCCCTGGCTACTCTCCTGAAATTGCTTATTTTAAGGTGAGGGAGGATTTCTCTATCAAATTTGAGAGTTATTTTTCAGTTTCCACTCTTTACCTGTGTGGCTTCCTGAGTTCCTGCTCCATGGTGCAGTCTCTTTTGTTTCTTTGGCGCTATCTCAAGTCCACTTCCTTGGGGAAGGAGTGAGAAAGAGCAGAAAGAAATTGGGGGAGTACGGGGACTGGGAAGCAGAATATCTAAATACAAAAACTGGTACCAGCTTTGTTAATTTAGGTAAGTTGCCTAAACTTGGTAGAGTGCAGATGGCCAGGGGTACTGGCATCTGGAGAGCAGACTGCCTCTCAGTTTAGGCCCTGAGATGAATCCCATCACACCTTCTTTTCAATAAAATGGAGATAATGCTTCCCTTACATTTCTTCTAATTGAGATTCATTTAATTGTTTTTTTTGCAAATAAAATACCGTACAATTGTGGGTATTAATGGGTAATTAATGTTATTACCTTGTTTTTACATAATTTACCTTTTCCAAGTGTTTTTGAATCTTCTTTACACTGAGAAATTTGATGTTCAGAGACCCAAGGGTGCAAAATTAGAGACTGGATCCAAACTCCTGTATTCTTATCTTCACTCTTTCCACCACACACGGGTTTACTGATACCTTGACCCTGGATTGTTCATTCGTTCCCTCTTTTGTTTCTACAAGCAATAGCTAGAGACCATTTCAGAAATACTTGTTATGGGGCTCTATTCTCCTACTCAATTTGTCTAATTGTGCATGGTACTTTAAGATACCAAAATCTACCTGGGTAGGGCAAGTATCTTGCACTTGATAGATGCTCAAAAGAATTAGAGGTGGAAAAAAAATGAGGAAGAAAGACTGGCTGCCAGATGCTCATTGATTCCACTATTAAATATGATAGTCACAGCTTCTATGGCTACTGAGCACTTGAAATGTAGCTAGTCCAAATTCAGGTGTGTTATAAATACATGGAAGATTAATATATGTGTATCTTAGTATTAAGACAAGTAAAAAAAAAAGACAACTAAAATTTCTCACTGATAAGTTTTAGATTGGTTACATATTTTGGATATATTTTGGATCCTACTGGTAAGATATATTACCTGTTTATTTTATTAATAAATTCATTTTGCCTGTTTCTCTTTACCTTTTTTAAAGTGAGTACTGAAAATTTTAAATTACACATGTGGCTTACATTCTATTTCACCACCTTGCATTTCCTAAATTGCTTGTTTCCTCCTTGGTATATTTTCTCATATAATTTCTTCTACTTAAATCTACATCTCTTTCTTCATCACTTGGTTTGTCACAAAGTTTGACCTCAATCAGTTAATCAGCTTATGCTTAAAGCCAAACACCATTACAGTACTCTCACCCACAATTATTATGAATTATTCTGCTTCTTATCTCTAAAAAGAAGACCCAGTCTTCATGGAATTTCAAAGACAATGCCTTTATTATTATTATTATTATTATTATTATTATTATTATTATTACATTGTTCTGGACACTTAGTGTAGCAAGAGTGTTGAAATGGGCTTGACTGTCATCCTGGAGACTTATACAGTTATCCTAAGTGACAGCCCAACTAATCCTTCCATTCAAATACATAGACTGCCAGGTACACTAGTTATTCTTCGTGACCAAATATAGATTAAAAAGAAAAAAAATTCTTACCTCTAGTTCCACTGTCATTCTTTCAGGCCAAAAATCTCACTTCCCTCTCATATTATTATAGTTGCCTCCTACCTAAAATCTTTATTCCTGGTGTCTCCATCAATTACATCCTGAATCCTCCTATCCATTCGATCTTCCTAAAATACCACAATTTTCATGTCAGATTTTACTGAAAAATCTTCAGTGACTTCCAATAGCCTAGAGCAATAATTCTCAAACTGTGTTTGACCGAACCACACAATTTTGCTCATCTTGGGGTTAACATCTCTTCAAACAGAACAGCTATTCCATGTTCTGTATATCATGTTTAGTCTTTCTTCTGGTTTCCTGAATGTATGGAATACAATTATACCAACTATTTTAATGTTCTTATCTACTAATTCTGTCATCCATATCATTTCTAGGTTAGTTTTGATTGTTTTTTTTTTTTTTCATTTTAATCTGTTTTCCTGGTTTGCCTGGTAGTTTTCAATTGGATGAAAGTTGTTGTGAATTTTAATTTGTTGGGTGCTGGACATATTTGTATTCCTATAAATATTTTTAAACCTTGTTCTGGGATGCAGTTAAGTTACTTGGAAATTGGTTGTTTCAATTCAGATTTTTCATCTTTGTTAAGAAGAACCAGCACTGTGCTTAGTCTAAAGTGACTTTTCCCCACCATTGAGGTAAAACTCCTGTGAATAGTCTCTCTGATTTCCCATGAGGTATGAAGTTTTCCACTCTGGCTTGGGGAAGTAGGAATAAATTCCTGTGAGCTCTGAGAATTTTTTGTCTAATCCTTCAGGGGGTCCTTTTCCCATACACCAGCACTGATCCCTATTCAGCTGGATTTGTGGAGATCCTCTGTAGAGCTCCAGAGTCCCCTCTCTCAGCAGCTCTCTCCTTTCCAATATTCTGCTCCATGAACTCTAGCCACCTTGGCCCACCTCAAACTCCCAGCTCCATCTTGTAAATTCAAGGACATTCCTGGACATTCTGTCCTGGCCTGGAAATTCTCTAAGCAGTAATCTGGGGCAGCCTTGGGACTCAACCTGTCTGTTTTCTGTTGCTAAAGGATCATTGCCCTTCATTGTTTATTGACTGATGACTAGAAAACCATTGTCTCATGTATTCTGTGGATTTATTTATTTGTTATATGTGAGAAGGTAAATCTACTCTCTGTTTCTCAGTCTTGGTGGAAGTCTCTCTCCTTGGTAGAATAGAAGTCCAGAGACTTATACTGCAATTTGTTTTAAAAATGTATTTGGCCCCTAAATGAATATTTTAAAAATCTAGAACAAAATCTAGCCAGATAGCCAAAGCCTTCCACAATCTAAATCTAAATTGGTCTAAACTTCTAATTTATTGTCTTATTGCAGGCAACGTGACTAAATACAACCTGCATATTTCTCCCTCCTTATTCACAGGGTTCCCATGCTGCCAATGTGACATTGTCTTCCTGGCTAGTGTCCTCTTATCTGGTCCTCTATTCTGGTCCTTTCTACTTTATATGATTACTTTAATTATGTTTATCTCATCTTATGAGATATCATATCTTTTAATATGGGAACCATGTCTGATATTTTTATATTTTTCCCTAAAGCTTAGCACAAAGGTTGGGCAGTAAGTGAACACTCAACATGTGTTTATAATTTGTCTATCAGAATGCCCAATAGCCTGACAGTAGGAGCCTAGAATTTTATTCTTGCTAGTCTTAATCAGCAGCACACAAATTACTATATGACAGAATAAAAATACACCATGAGGTAATTTCTGAGTAATCATGATATGACATTATAAATGTAGTCAGCCTACTTTTAAAAAATCCAGGCAGATGGTAAAACATTCCATGTGATTTTATTCTGTGCGCTCTGTGTCCAATTCAATGGCTCACAACTTCTCACTTCCCTTTTCTCAGACACCAAGGGTTCTGGTGCTGAAATGTTCCACTATACCAGGTCTTTTCTTTGTACCTAGTAGGAAAGAGTATGTAATGTCACCTTCTCTAGTGTCACTGACACTGAAGCTACATGAATCCTAATTATTTACTGAGAGTAGCTGTCTCTGGGACCAACCCAGAGGCAAGAAGCCAGAATGGTTAAGAACATGACCTCTGGTGTCAGACTGTCTGACTTTGAGGACTAGTTTTGCTGGATATTAGCACTATGACCTTGTGCTGTCATTTCTCCCCTCGGGCTTCAATTCTTCACCTATAAACAGGAGATGATAACAGTCCCTGCCATGCGGCATCCTGCAGGAACTTTGGTCTCCCTACCCCTCTCTGTGGGAGTTTAGTGCTTTTGAATTGAATTGAGATGTATGTTCATATTCCTAAATTGGGTCATTGCTTTTTAAGGACAAAATTCCTTACCAAATTGTTTGAAACCCATGGCAAAAACCAAGCACAGAAAGACACAGCCATTATCTCTGATTTGAGTGTATCTATATGAGCTCAACCTGTTTCACTAAGAAGACTATTCCAAGAAGTTTAAGATCCAAGGAAATTAATTATACTTTATGCCTGCCTATTAGTCTTGACAGAATATGGCCATTCTCAATTAGTAAGAAACTGAATAACTTCTACTCACATATGCCCCAATATAATTACTATTCTTTTATGATGATAATGATTGTTGCCATTTATTAAACACCTTCTGTTTTCCAGGTATGGTTCTGATTAGTTTATAGATATTATTTTATTTAAAATGAAAACCTTATGATGTAGACATAATATGGATGAGAACGCTAAGGCACAGAGAGAATAAAGATCATGTTCAGTGTTACTTGGTTAAATAAGAGCAGAGTTGGATTTTACACTCAGGCAGCCTGACTTCAAAGCCAGCTCCTTACCTTCTCTGTTCTTCTGATAAGCCAAGATAACATCAATGGTGGCATATTTGCCAAATCCCAATTTGGGCTAACTAGTATAGATATTTAGAAGTTCTAAGACACGGTCAATACAAAATAGGAATCATGGAAATGCATCCCAGGCATTACTGGGAAGTGGAATGAGTGATTTTTTTTTTTTAATTAAAGGCTTTCTAGGATAATATACATTATCTCACAAAATGTAGACTCTGCAGCTGAGAGTCCTTTGCAGTGAGAGATAGTGAAGTGTGTTTCCAGGCAGACCCGTGCTGCGGCAAAGTGCACTTGGGGAGAAAGCTTAGCCTCTCCTGGAGGCTGGAGAAGTACTAGAGTGGGCCAATGTATAAGGCACCAGAGAAAGGGCAATTGAGGCTAGTCTTAAGCTGGCTAGGAGGCCTAAGGAGAATAGTGTAGACCCTAACGTCCTAATAGAATCTCTGCCACTTGGTTACTATTGTTTAGTACACTAGCTCTCAAAGTGAGACCCCCAGACCAGCAACAGCAATGTGAACTGGGAATTTGTTAAAAATGCAACTTCTCAGGCCTCATCCCAAATATACTGAATGAGAAACTCTAGGGGTGGCACATAGCAATCTGTATCTAACAATCCCTCTCGGACATTCCCAATAAACACCAAATTTTTAAAAAATATTTATTTATGCATTCATAGGAGACAGAGAGAGAGAGAGAGAGACAGGCAGAGACAGGCAGAGGGAGAAGCAAGCTCCCTGCAGGGAGCCCAGTGTGGGACTCCACCCCAGGACTGGGGGATCATGCCCTGAGACAAAGGCAGACACTCAACTGCTGAGCTGCCCAGGCATCCCAACACTAAATTTTAACAACCTCCGATGGCAGGATACTTTTTGAACTCCACAATTAGAAATAAGAGTATTGAAATGTGGGAAGATCATTGGGAGCTCTTCAAGATGAATTAGATACAGATAAATGTAAATGAATTTTGACACTCTGCATTTGATCTATTTTCAAAGTCTTTTTGACTGAGATAAGTGTACCAGATAAGTCCAGTCCTCACTTCTTTTCCCCTTACATGACTAAGGTTCATACAAATCAGGGCTTAGGCTATGGTATAGATCAAATGGGCTGCAGGATATTACTGGGTGTCAGCCAAATGCTTTCACTTGGGAAAACATGTGAGTGCAAGTAATATGTATTAATGGACAGATATTTTAAAAACTGTTCTCATTTCTATTTTTTAAATAAAAGCCACTGGGGAAAAAAATAAGCATTACAACGGTTACTGTTCTGTTTCAAATAATTTGTAATGAGTCTCCACACGGGGCTGAGAAGGTCTGCTCTAGAGCATGAGCTCCCAGAGGGCAGGGACTTGCCTTATTCATCAGTGATCAGTGTTCACTTCAAGACTGGCACAGAGCCCAGTGCCCAGCTACCCAACAAGCAGATCATGAGCTGCACCAACTGGAAATGAATTAAAAGATCAGAGAGCATTCACCTCATAAGTAAGAGAACAGAGATAGGAAAAGGAGGCAGAGCAAGGGAAATAAATTTCAGACTTGCCATCACTATTATACTAATAGAAGCTTCTACATAGATGTATATGCCTCAAAGCTGCAAAATCAGGTAGCTATGATTTGTATGATTCATAATTTTTACCTGCTTTTTGGTGGCACGAATTGGTTAATAAAGTGCTGCATGGAGACTTTGTTTATTGAAGCAACAGAACTGCTTGAGAGTCTAGCTTTATTGGCCCATTTCACACTTTTGCATTCAGTGTCAGTCATGAGGGAAAGAATCATGCTACTAAATGACAGACCCAGAAGTTTTTAGAGATACTGGAATTGCAGATGACAGCCCAGCCCCTTTTCTTCTTCTTTTTTTTTTTTTTTTAATATTAGACACAAAGAATAAAATCAAAAGACACATGGGTGCCTATCATGTGCTCCTAATTCTAATTCCTGACCATTTTTTTATAATACAAGTATTTTATTTACAAATTAGATATCTAGTTTGCTCAGAAAGTCTGCATTATTTCCCAAATACAGCAAGCATTGGTGAGATGTATTTTGAAATTTATCTCTTAGATTCAAAAGGCAGCCCGATAACAGCCCCACATGATAAACCATGGCATCTGCTTTGCCTCCATCTTAAAGATAAAATTTATTACATTCTTTTGCAATGTGCCATGTTATTAAAAATAGTCTAGACATAACAGAATCTAAACAGAAGTTACTTCTTTGGATCTAGCCATTCATTAAAAGACACCCAGAGCATTAACCCTTCTAGCTGAAAAACAGGTTTTGGGGCTCTCCCCCCAGTGGATTCTTTCTTTGATCTTTTTACCAGGTTCACAAAGGATGTTTCAAAATTGATGAGAGCATTGAGCAATTGATGAACCTGAGCAATAGATAGGGGGAAAATGTCTCTTCTTTATGCAGTGGTGCTGGGTCACTTCCAGTTGACAGCAATTTTCCAAATAAGTAGGCATCATCTGTTAAAACATCTGTGCCCACCTGGCTAGAGAAGAAAATGATTACTTTTTTGGAAACATTAGAAGTAAGTTCATTAATTGATTTATTCATTCATAATTTGTGTATTTAGAAGACTATGAAGTCTTCATAAAAGGTATATTTTCCCCCAAATCTTTAGTTTCAAAGTATGTCAGCGAATTATTGTTTTGAAGCCCTCTTGTGGTAAGCTCTGCCCCCCATCTTCCAAAGTATTGGAAACCCTGATTTTTTAGCTAAATACAAAGCCACCTGGAATCAAGACTGTTTCATAGTCTTTGCTAGTGGCCAGGGAAATGTAAGCATCCTTTGCAACTAGTTATTAAGTTCTTGTTGTGGATGTGATATAAATGGAAATGGTGGACAATTTCTGGGAAATTATTTAAAGGGCATAACCATCTATTTTCCTTCTTTCTTCTGGCCTGGAAATGGACAAAATGGTCAAGTCTCTAACAGAATTTTCAATCAAGAGTTGACCTAGGGGAATGGAAGCCTTGCACAGTAAATAGATCATCAAGAAAGAAGAAACCCTATCCTTTAGACTGGGGTATACATAAAAGCCCTGGATTAATTCCTTCCAACTCCATGACAAAAATAAACTTCTATCTTATTTAAGTGGTTGTTATTTAGGAGTTTTCTGTTCCTAACTTGTCTATTCGCAAAGGGCAATTTTGTTATTGTTGTTCCCCTTGGCAACTAATACTAGGGCTGCCTCGAAATACTGACTAAATATAACCATTTGTAATCCTCCAAAGCTAGACTAAAAAAAAAAAAAGTTACCTATAAAAACAAAAGATAATTATATCTAACAATACCAAAATATAAGATAAATGTTACCATAAACAAATTCAGGAGACAAATGGTATGGTAAATTGAATTAATTAAGACAGATGACAGACAAAGGATTAGGATACAAAATGTGCAGAGAATAATTGCAAATTGAAAAGAAAAGCAAATACTCCCACAGGAAAATAGGCAAAATAAATAAGTGGAATAAACAACTCAGACAAGAATCAATCCAAATGATTGATAAGCATTTGAAAAAAAATGCTCAAATTTTGTAATAGAGAAATGCAATTACAGTTAAAATGAGATATTACTTTATGTCTATTGGATTGTCAAAAATTAAAAAGAATGACTGCCAATTACTGACAGTAATCAAAAAAGAATACTTTCATATATGGCTAGTGTAGTTTAAGTGTTACTGCCTTTTTTGAAAGCAATCTGGCACTATTAAAATTTTGAATGTATTTCCTTTGACTTGACATTCCCGCCCTTGGGACACTTTCCCAAAGAAATAAAATCAAGTAATGATACATGCACAATGATGGTAATTACAACATTTTTCATAATGATAAAACTAGAAACTTGGATAGGGGAATTGCTGAATAAATTGTGGTATATCTACACCATGGAATATCATACAGTTATTAAAGTGATGTATTAGGGTTCTGGCAGCTGGTTTAGCAGCTTTTCAATGAATATTATTGAGTGACAAAAACAAGAGATAGAGACCTATATGTAACTCCTCTTATTTTGTAAAACAACCAACAGCAATGTGTGATGTGTTTGCATATCTACTTGAGCAGATAAACATGGAGGAAAATACGGAGGGATCAAATTCTAAATTGTTAACCTGGGTCACATGTGGGATGAGTGAAAGCAAGAAATGATGTGAGTGGAAGGGTAAGAAAATGTAGGATCTGATATGGGTTATGGCAAGAAAGCAATGGCAAGCACCCCACAAAAAAAGGTATCCAGTATGTTTGGCTTATTTATATGTTAATTATATATGTGTGCGTGTGTGTGTATTATATACGTGTGTGTACATATATGTACAGTGTGTGTATATATATGTATATACACTGAATTATGACCCTAATTTACACCCAGAAATACAGACCAGCACATTATTTTAAGATAATTTTATTACCAAAAAAATGTATGTTTATTATAGGAAGATTAGAAAATATAGAGATGCAAAATAATTGTTTGAAGAACCCATAACCCCTCTGCCCAGAGATAACAACTTTAGGACTATTTTTAAATGCATTTTTTAAAGATATTATTTATTTATTCATTAGAGATAGAGAGAAAGAGAGAGGCAGAGACACAGATAGAGAGAGAAGCAGGCTCCATGCAGGGAGCCCGACGTGGGACTTGATCCCAGGTCTCCAGGATCAGGCCCTGGGCTGAAGGCAGGTGCTCAACCACTGAGCCACCCAGGCATCCCTAAATGCAAATAATTTTTAATTATATGATTGTATAATATATGATGTATATTATATATATTATATAATACTGTCTTATAATTCATTCTCATTTAAATACCACAACCTTCTTTATCCATCCAGACCAATCAATTTTTTTCTTTTTTTTTTTATATTTTATTTATTTATTCATGAGAGACACACACAGAGAGAGAGAGGCAGAGACGTAGGCAGGGGGAGCAGCAGGCTCCCTTCAGGGAGCCCAATGCAGGACTCGATCTCAAGACCCCAGGATCACGCCCTGAACTGAAGGCAGATGCTCAACCACTGAGCCACCCAGGCACCCCCACAAACCTCTGTAATAGTTATTTCTCCTTCTCATAAGTTTATGATCTTGTTTTCTAACAAACATGAACCATCACTTTACATCCATTTATCCAACCCTCAAATGGTTCAGTAGCATCTGTGTAATCAAGGCTGCAGAACATATTATCTTTAGCAATTATTATAGTAAGACTTAAGAATTGACTTTTGGTTCTGCATATGAGAGAACTCAGTCAATTACACTGTCAGTAGGACAACGTATGATCATTGATAAACAACAATTCCTCAAAGGGATTGACATGATGGGAAATAGTTACTTTAATTTTATTGTCTAGGTAATTGTCTATAGGATTTGATCACTTGAATATAAAAGTTATTAACAAAATTTAGCTCTCCTGTGCTTACCTCTTTTAAAGACATGACTTACATTAAGGCCCTTGTTTTAATCCTATTCTCTATTCAACCCAGAGAATAAATAACCCTGCTTCACACTCCTGAGATTATAAGAATGATTTCATAGGCCAAATTTGAACCTCCAGAGCTGCCATGCCTGTCTACCTACCTTATAGATTTGAGAACTACCAAATGCTAACCAAGCCACATAAGCAACTCCTTGGTCCTGTCCTTCTTTGGATTATTTTTTTAATAGAGCTAAAACATGCCCTGCTCCCCCATACAGGACTTACTCTCAACCGTGTGCCCTAAGAATCTACCAGAGCATGCCTCTCTCCTGACCATTCAAAATGGAAACAGGTTTATTACTTTTAACAGCTGTCTCTTATTTATTCCAAATTACACCCCTCTGAAAACCCAATCTGGTTAGTTTGCTCTGCATTTGGACATTTTGAATCCTCAGAGCTCCTTGAAATGCAAGTGAAGCTGTTTTGTCTGCTTTATCTAGATTGATTCTTTTTTAAAAGTCCAAACACAACAACACACTCTTTTCTCAAGCACACATGAAAAATGACTATCAGTCTCCCAAAGGCCAAATGGACAGATTTAATGTCCATTTTCTACAAACTGAAAGCCAGCCAGGGTGATCTTTCTCTTGCTTCATCTCATGTTGCCTGGGATTCTGTGAGGTTACTGCTGACTGTCAGTTTACCTTCTAATTAAATAGCATTCCTGTAAGAAGCAACAAGGATCATCTCAATTAGGCTGCCATATTGGCTCATTTTAGCATAACTGATTAGTTATAATTATCCAGTACTTACTTCAGTATTTATTACTAGCCCACTTCTGCCCACAACACTGCTATAATAAGCTTCAGTATAGGTGTCTTTCCACACTCTTCTCTTTTTCCCCAGTGGGGAATGATGAACTAATTGGTTTGGGGGAATGGTTATGCAGAGCTGGCCCATCAGTACTGAGAACTGATTGCATGAGCTATTTCCTATAACCTAAAAGAGTTCTACTTTTTTATATCACTTCCCAAGTTATTTTAAACGTAGTTCAGAAAGTCCCTTGCTCCAGGGAGACATTTTCGGGTTTTGCAAAAAGCTTTCAAGTCCTGGAAAAGTGATTCAAAGCCAAAGGCATTGTCTGGCTGTTTCCCCTTTTATAGCAATTGGTTAGCTGTTTGCTTCACCTAGACTGCAGCAAAAGAAAATTTCCTGGCTGTTGGAAGAAGCAAATCGTAAGGTATTTCCTTGTAACGAAAGGAAATTTTTTGAAATTACACTTTTTGAGGGACGATGTTAACGAACATTATCCAAATTATGATCTAATAACCATATATCATAATGGTTACAAGAATAGGTTTTGAAACCCAAAATTTTAGGCTCAAATCTTATCTCCAAAGAGTACTAGCTTATCTCGGCCTCTATTTATTTCCTCATTTGTAAAATGGGAATAATAAAAGTCCTACCATATAGGGCTATTATGAGGCTTAAATGAATTCATATATGCAAAGTGCTTAGAACAGTGCTTGGAACATAGTAAATCATTAATATGTGCTTTTTTTTTTTTTTTGTAGTCTTAGAATGGCCTAAACAAACAGTATAGATAACTATTATTAACTGTTTCCTTGGCACTATGGAAAATGTTGAGACCCTTAACTTAATTCTTCAAAAAGCTCAAGACTTGGAGCCCAAGACGCCAAAATTGATTCCGCCAGAGGGGGTGTTGCTGCTTCTCTTAATTAATCTTGTCTGATCCTATTATGCAGCAAGCATTTAGAGAATGAGTCAAATTAGTCTGTGGAGTTGGGTTATAGAAAGGGAATAGTTTTCTGGCATCTAATACCCCTGCCTCAGAGACAATTTGGGTGCCAAACTCAGATCCATGGGTTCAACTTCTCAAAAACCAGCAGACAAATTTAGAAACAATGGCAAAATTAACTAAGGTTGTCACCGTTGACCTTGACAAAGGGTATAAAGTCTTGTTCAGCACTGGTCTGCTCATTTCTTTTGGTCTTTCCAAGGTAGGTTTTTATCTCTGTGTTTTTCACCAATTCATTGAATGACAGGTATAAAAGACAAGGGCTATTTTTACTGATATTTTCCCCTCTGGGGTTATCCATTGTATGAAATGAAATAGCTAAAGAAAAAAAAAACAATGTATTTATAGAATGGAATTGTTCTGAGGTAAGAATTTTAACCACAATTTATTTTAATTGTAGTCTCTTGGAAAATGTATATCCATTACTGCACTGATCATACTAAAAATGATTTGCTGATGAGTCTTATCTCCTACTAGAGTTAAATCTTGAGAGCAGAAGCTATGGATTAATTACTCTGGTTTCTCAAGTATTTTGCCAATTTTTGGCTCTTATTGGGTGTTCAAAAGTATTTGTTGAATTTATTTGAACTAGAATATATAATATTCCAATTTTATTTTAGGTAAGTATGTCTTTGAATATCATGTGAAGATGTTGATTATAATTGTACTTACTTAAAACTCATAATTATCCTGAGTTAAGGTCATATCAAAGAGAAAAATACAAAAACAATGAAAATTATACAAATAATACCTTGAATTTATATTATAAATCACCTTTCAGAATCACTAAACATATTTTCATGCATACCATTTGTTCTGAATAATAGCATCAGCAATTCTAAACTAGATGTTAAGCTATTGTCATGGGTCACTGATAAGGAATATTTCACTAGATCATGACAATGTTCAATTGTATCTAATGTTTACTCTGTGCTTATGGTGTTTACCAGTATTTTATGGGAGAGTGTCTTTACCTTCAGCCTGAAGCACAAAGATACAACTCCAAATCTGTATTTTCTTTGGTTCCTCCCTATATATCTATCATGAGTATTTTGTTTTCCAAACTCTGCTCAAAACTGTTCATGCTTTCAGCCTGGCTCTCCTGGTGAACTGGGGCCAGTCAATTATTTTGCTGCTCCTTTTTATACTCACCTATAAATTATGGATCACTGAGATAGCTGATGTTAGAGAACTTATTTCTAGAATTTTAAGGATTAAAAAATCTTGGGGTAATACAATTCAAATTTCTGCCCCAATACAATTAACACTTGCACAACATGGAGGTTAGGAATGTCAATCACCCCCTCTCCAAAAAATCCACCTATAACTTTCTACTCCCCCAGAACTTAGTTACTAATAGCTTAACTTTGACTGGCAGCATTACAGATAACATAAACAGTCAATTAACACATGTTTTGTATGTTATATGCATTATATGTTGTATTCTTTTTTTTTAAGATTTTATTTATTTATTCATGAGACACAGAGAGAGAGAGAGGCAGAGACACAGGCAGAGGGAGAAGCAGGCTCCTCATAGGGAGCCCAATGTGGGACTCGATCCCAAGACCCGGGATCACAACCTGAGCAGAAGGCAGACACTACACCACTGAACTACCCAGGTGCCCCAGTGATGATGCTTTATTTATTTATTTATTTATTTATTTATTTATTTACTTATTTACTTATTTTTAAGGATTTTTTTTTATTCAGAGAGAGAGAGAGAGAGAGAGAGAGAGAGAGAGGCAGAGACAGGCAGAGGGAGAAGCAGGCTCCATGCAGGGAGCCCGATGTGGGACTGGATCCCGGGTCTCCAGGATCACACCCCAGGCTGCAGGCGGCGCCAAACCGCTGTGCCACCGGGGCTGCCCTGATGATGCTTTCTTAACCAAGGACGTGTTACATATAAAGACATGTTGCATCTTGGTTATATGCCTTTTTTTTTTACCAAGGACATGATTCCTCCTAAGCTGGAGCTTAGCCAGGAGTCAGTACAGCATCAAACTTAGAAGCATGAACTCCAGAATGAGACTGATGGGTTTAATTTGTTTGTTAGTTCATTACCTAAGTGTTTATTAAATTCCTACTCTGTGCAAAGGACTGGAGTTCACTCTGAATGTAGCAGACCTAATCCCTACCCTATGATTGCTTATGTTTAGTGGGGAAGATAGACAATTCAAGAAATAATAATAATATAGAAAAAAGATCACCGTGATACAGGTGAACACATCTAAGACACAGCCTAGACTGGAACACCTTCCTGTAAAATGTTGCTTAATGGCAATCCAAAGGATGATTAGGAACTCGCCAGAGGGAAAGAGACAGGCCTGAATGTTCCAGACAGAGCAGGTCACATCCTGGGTGAACATCCAGAAATCAGAGAGTGCTCTTGGCATTTACTAGTAATACTCCACTCACATCCTACCTGGGGACAAGAGAGTAAGGGAGATGGGGTGGGGAAATAGGGCAGGCTAAGGGGTGAAGAGCTCCACAGGCCCTATTACTGTGATGGACTTTATCTTATGAAAAAACATGGGAAGGTTTTAAATAAACTAGTAATATGATTATGCTCCTGTATACACAGCTTCACTCTGGCTGCAGTCGAGAGACCAATAAAGAGTAAAGCAATAAGCCAGGAGGGAAATGGTAGTGGCCTTGGTCATGGTGCTGGTAGGGGAATAGAAAGATGTGGATATTTCAGTGATATTTAAACAAGGAGTCAACAGAACTTGGCAAATGATTGAATGTGAAGGTGAAGGATGACTTGCACATATCAGGATTCCATACCAGAGACATCTACTTCTCTAAATCTTTATGTCTTTATATAATGTGAGTTATTGTGTATGTCTCTCATAGAGCTACTGTGAGGTTAAAAGAGTTATTACATGTAAAGCATTAATCTGGTTCCTGGTGTACAGTAAGCCCTCATAAATGGTTAAGTATTATTTACTCTTCAAAGCTAGTATTGGTACTGAATCTATAGGTAGCATTTTAGGGACATTTAGGATTCCTTTGAGTTACAAATTGTTATTTTTGTTCTATTTTATTTATTTATTTATTTATTTGTAAATGTTTTATTTATTTATTAATGAGAGACACAGACAGAGGCAGAGACAGAGGCAGAGGAAGAAGCAGGCTCCCTGTAGGGAGCCTGATGTGGGACTCAATCCCAGGACCCTGGGATCATGACCTGAGCCGAAGGCAGATGCTTAACCACTTAGCCACCCAGGTGCCCCACAAAGTGTTATTTTAAAAATACGATTATAGATGAGAGGGTCACACCTCCCTGAGCTGTCCTGTGCAGAGCACTGTCCCAGCATTTCTCATTCGAACTGTAAGAGCTAACACACATCCAGGTGGCTCAGCCCTCCCTAGAGTGGGAACTTCTTGAGGTCTTATTGCTCCTTTAGCCCATGTTGCTTAGGAGCACATACTTGAAAATGAATGCATGAAAGAATTTAATCAGAATTTCTTTCTCTGGATAAGTAGCAAATAGTTGAGTGCAAGAAACTGGAGTTTTGATCCCAGATTGGGAGAAGAGAAAGAGTAGAATGAGATGGTCCTAGATAGGATGGAAGCGAAACTGGGAGAGGAGAGCCCCTGGAAGGAGGGAGCTGAAGGGACTTGTCCCTGATACCTACTATGTTGATTAGGGATGGACCTTTGATTACTTAATGAACACGAGGGAAGACAACAAAAAGGAGAGAATATCCCAGAACGTGGGATTAGCATTAGGGACTGAAAAGTACCGTTGGTTTGTCTATAAGAGATCATTACAAAGAACAATTTCTGTAGAGTGATGGGAAGAAGGGCTAAGTGACAGTGGGCTATAGGTAGACCAGGAAGAGGGAAAAAGAACCCGGAGTGTGAACTGGATTGCCCGGATACCTGTAGTCATGATCATAATCACCCTTTGAAATGAGTGCTTCAGAGAATCAATAATTTGTGCAACTCTCTTGATTTGTAATTCAATTCAATGTCTTACCATTTCTCTTTCAAGGAGATAAACCTGCTTAAAGCCCCTGCTTTTCTAGAAAACTAAATCACATATAAATAAATAAAATGCAAGTACTATTGCTGGTTAAGGGGCGGTAGATTTATACATAAAGACTAAGCAATTAGCAATTTTCTACTGAGTAAACCTTGCCGAATCGAGGCACATAACACACTATCCCAGCAGCATGAATATTAGGGAGACATTGGCATCATTTGTCTACCCACTAGTGCCCCTAATTAAGAGCATCTTGCAGCATTTCCCCAGATTTGTGGTGTTCACTGGGCCTTGTAGCTAAATGTATTTCACTTACTGCCTTGAGACACATGTTCCAGCTTGTTGGGAATCATTTAAGGGCCTGATAATTCTTCCTTCCTCTGTTGACATCTGGATAAATCCATTCTCATTTTCAGGCACTTCGTCTCCAATTTTAATAATGGAAGAGGCTTTGTCAAGAGAGTCTTCGTGTTTGTTTACTTAGAGCCATATTCATATTTCTTCTTATTACTTGCATTATGGTTTCCCAGCAGTGGAAGCCTTCGAAAGTAAACATGCATAATAACCTAACTTGATGAAGAACTCGAGTGAATCTAATCAATTACGATGACACCAACCTGAGAGGCTGTTGGGGTTGCTAACATGAGAATAATTTAACTCTTTTCACAATGTAATTAATAAGCATTAATTGAATTTCTGCTTACATTTATGGCACTAAAATGCCAAGGTGATATGGATTTCAAAGGAGAGGCTCTGTGTTGCCTCCCACCAGTAATGCATTGTCCAGCCCTGAATGAAAGAGAGAAGATTGCCAATGATAGACAAACAGGGAGAGGACTGGGGTCAGTAGGATCTTCCAGAACAGAGTACTGCCTGGGTGAACAATACTATAGTCTCACCTCCAACTACCCAGCGAAAGCTGCCGCTTTTCGATTTGCCCTCTCTACTTCCCTGTCGTACTATTCTCTGTCATGGTTTTGCACATCTCAAACCCACTAAGCAATTTAGAAAGCAAAGCCACCCTCCTGCATCTCCAGCACAGCATTTAAAGACTGCACAAATGCTGTTGAATAGTAAGAAAAGAAGTTAAGATGGATTGAAGTCTTAGTACACACAGCATTGCGCTGAGCATTTATATACAATATTCACACTGTCTTAGGAGAAGAAGGAAGAACCTATATGAGGACAAAGAATCAGATGTAATGTCTTAGAAATATTTTGATGGAAAAAACAGAAATTCAAGATAATTTAAAGTCGGGGAGAGGGGAGAGGAGAGATAGGAATTTATTAGCAGGTTATTGAAAGATCCTATGAAAACCAAAGGCAGGAATTGAACCTAGGTCTCCAGAGATACTGTTAACCGGAAAGCTATTTGGAACCCAAGCAAACAATCTCTTTCTTCCCTTGTTCCCTTACTGCTGTTTTTCTTCATTCTTGTGATTCCCTCTCTATTGATGTTTCTGCTGATTAGCATGCATGTGGCGCCACGTGACCACACCACAGTGCCAACCTCAATCCCCAGGTTCACATCACTCCATTCAAGCGAAAAGCACAGACTAAGAGAGTCACCTTGGTTCCAAATCGGTATTCCAGATAGGAAAGATACTCTAATTGTCCCTGATTGGATCAGGCGCTCATACTGTGTCTAATCAGCTGGGCCAGGATGCCAGTGTCACCTTACAGACTTGACAGCTTGTGGTTTATGCCTGTTCGGTGAAGGCAGGCACTTCTCAGAGAAGAGTGTGGGCCCAGCAGACACTCAACACTGTCTGCTGAAAGTGGAGAAGACTTGATAATTATAGAATCAATAGAACCTGGTGATCAACTGAATGTGGGCATGAGACAAAAGGAGAAATTGGAGATGACTCCTAGGGTTCTACATTGGTGGACAACAAGGGTCAGGACAGTAACCCTTCCATTTGGAACCCCCAAAGCAGAGGATGATGAGGCAGTGAAGGGGCCTGTGGAACAACAGTGTGAGGAAAGGCATCTCATATTCAGAATAACATAACCCAGCAAAGGTTTAGCTGAGTGGTGAGCTGGGAGGCATGGCTGTACAAGCTCCCTTCTCCTGGCTTCTACCATCCTCCTGGGCTCCCTCATTCTGATCTCTACTGCATGACTAGCACCACCCATCCTAGGGCACGAAGACTCTTCTTTACAAATTTGCTTGAAGTGTAGCCATAGTTAAGATAGAAGAAACCTCCTCCTCCCCTATCCACCCCAGTCCAAATCAGTTACTTTAATAAGGCAGAGAGTATGTGTAATCTGCCCATCATTGTACCCCTAAGCCTAGCATGGGCAATTACATATGGGTAATAAATGTGTATTGAATGAGAATAACTAAACATTTTCAACAAACTATTTATAAAATATCCCGGGAGAGAGAGGACAACAGAGAATACAACCAGCATAAAATAGTCCATTTCCAAACAAGAGATTTTATTCCCAAAGTAATTAAATGCTCTATACTTAAAAGTAGGGTGGCCAACTTGTCCCTACTTTCCCTGGACTCTTCTGGTTTGAGCACTGAAAGTCCCATGTCCTGGCAAATGCTTCAGTCTCTAGCCAATCAGTTGGTCACCCAGGCAGGTATCACTTCTCACATGGCAGGCAGGCATAAACTTATTTCCTATGAAGTAGAAGCAAGTTTTGACCAACGTGATTCTTTCCAGGCCATGGTGAAAAGCTCAGATCTCAACTCTCCCTTCCATGTAAGGCTTCCCACTCCTGTCTTTACCTTGTACACTAGGTGACTCAGATACATTTAAATCTGGAAATTGTACCATGCAATGCAAATGTGAGAATTGTGGTTTACATAGCATTCAGTTCCTGAAAAAATAAAGACCAGAACAACATAGGAGGAATTATTTGGCTGGACAGCAAACTGAATGCCAACACCCATGAGTATCTCAGGCTCCTCTCTGGGTCCAACTTTCTGATGAAAGAATGACATACTGTAACCAGTTGAGTGCTATCCTACTTTTATAGAAGTCTGTAAAGACTTAATTTCAGAAGACTCAAAACCACTGGTTTGTGTGTGGAACTTGGCCTAGATCCAACCAGTCTCTGAATCTCAACAAATGCACTGACAGAAGGACCCCAAAATGTACATGGTATGTGTGGTTGTTTGAGGAGAGGATTCTGTAGTTCCAGCAACCAGGTACCACGCACTTACGAACACCCAGCTTTCTAGGCCACATGAAATGCATCCTTGTAACATCATTGTATTATTTCAATAAATAGCCTTCTTAGTTGAAAAAAACAAAAAACAAAAAAAAATTATTGCACCATTATTGCTGATGTATAAATTGTCATTCCAAGCCCTTGGTTTTCTTATAAGTGGGGTGTCCATACATACCTACTTGCTTGGGGGAGTCTTAGATTATATCTGTTGTCCAAGTTTAATTATTAACATTAATAGTTTTATTATTGATTTCTAATCATTTATTATTACTAAATATATGTAATATATTATTACTAAATATAAATATACTAAATAAATAATTTATTATTATTAAACACATACACACACATATAGATACATATATATGTAGGTGTTAGATAATATGGTCATCATACTTACGAGCATAGCTATGTGACTCCCAGAGCCCAATCTTTCCTACACAAACTGACAAACCAAACTCTGGGAGCCCATAGCAATGTGCAGACACCCCTTGTGCCTGACCCTTTCCCCTTTTCTCCAACACCCCAGCCCCATTCTCTTTTTCTCTCCTGCTTCTTACATATATTTACCAGCAGATACAAGTTACAATAGGCCTCAGCGTCTTTTGACAAAAAAAGCACCAAAATGTCAGTCTCAAATTTAATTTCCTCTCGATATGTAGATTAACTTTTCCTTCTGAAAGAGCTCTTTAATTCTGTTTCTCTATCACGAGAAGGTTAAACTACACCTTCTGTTTATTTTGCCGGTAAGGTTAATCTGTTTACTTCTTTTGGGGGTTTGGGCTCTTTCATTTTCTATTTTAAGGTGTTGATATGACTGAACTGTGCTAAGTATGTTATTCTATAAAGTTCTAAGGCCAAGTGTGCAATTTGAAACTGAAGGGATCCAGAGGACAGTTGGGGCATTGGGTTAACAGATGCAGGAAGCCAAGGGGGAAGGAAGATTCCATCCTTCCTGTGCTCAGGTGGGTCATCTCTTGGCCTCACTTTCCTACCTCCAAACAGTTGCCAGGTCCTTTGGGCACATGCAGAGGCTTCTATCCGGTGCTGCTTTCAACACATTCTGTTCCTCGTATACCTTTAAATATGCTAAGTGGTCCAGACTAGGAAAGAGATTTACACAGCTGTGTGCTCTGTCTTGATGTGATCTTTTTATCCTTGGGTGTTATAATAAGAACTACTTTTTAAAAATCTGTTATGATGAAAATGCACGCACATGCCACAAATTAAAATAGACCAGGAAGCCAGGAAGTGAAAGGTAACTGTCTCCTTCCCCTACCATATCCTGTCCCCACTCCCCAGATAGATACCTGTTCCTTAGCTATCTCTTCCAGAAGTGTGTACACACACACACACACACACACAGATCTTCTGTATCCAAAATCTGCTTCCTGAGCTCTTGTGTGTGCTGAATGCAAACCACCAGGAAGCCACAGAGTGAAGGGGGAGGATTCAGTCCAATTTCCTCACAAATACAGACTCGCAATTTGTCTCCCTGACTACGGCTTCTCTCTGTTCCAACCCACCCTGAACATGTTGCCAGAGCCACTTTCCTAAAATACTGCTTCCCTCACGTTCTCGCCCTGTCTGCAGTGTTTCCTGGAGTGTATTCCCAAATTTCCCGGCCTAGCTCTCTAAGCTTTCCTCTATCCGGCTCCCTTCTATCCAGTCCAATGTGGATTATTATCATTACATATCCTAAATAGGAATTGTCACCTGTGGGAAACAAAGCTGACCAGCTTTGGGTTTTTTCTCCTGGGACATGTTACCATGCTCAGTCCCATTTCTGGACTTTGGCTCATTGCTTCCCTTGCATACTTAACCTGCTTTTTACTGCAGGAACTGTCCCTATAGATTATGATTAGTCCTCGGGTTATGCTGGGGAGGAAATTGAACATAAGTGATTTCTTGCAAGTCACATGCTCATTTTCTGGCGGAGAGAAAATGGACTCATTAGCCTGGGCCACTGGTCTTTGCTGTAAACCGCACTCCTTAGACCCTAGAAACACTATCGCCAGACACACTCAAACACCACAAAGAAAAGAGTAGATTAAGTGCAGCAAAATACATTACTGATTTGGGTTAGTTAATTGTCATCCACGTGCAAAATAGAAAGCGATTAGTTTCTTCTTTCTCAGTCCTCGAGAGTAGCACCAGAGCTGAGCAACCTTGGCAAGCCCTTCTCTACCTTCTCATCTGTAAAATGGGGCAAATAATATTTGCCCTGCAACCCTGAGTGGAAAGGAAAAACCCTAAAACTTTTCTTGTCCAATTAGAGAGAATGACCTCTTACTTTGGATCACGAGAGCCCAGATGCTATTTCTTCTGCTTGTCACATGTAAAGCGTGAAGATCAAAAATCAAGTGTTTGGTACAGAGAGAACACACAATGAATTTAGACCCGATGACTTGCTGAGCCACCAGCCTGTCCAAGACCCGCACTTGCCTCACCTGAGCTGATGAGCTCCTCCACCCATACCTGGTCACCGCCTTCAGCACACAGCCTGCTCTCCCCCTCACCTGTGCACCCCACCTGCTCCCAGACACTCGCCTCTGCGGGATACTCACATCTTTACTCCTGCCCTCTCTCATGCTGTTAGTCTGGATGACCTCTCCCCGTTGTCACCATACTCTGGCCACAGTGCTCCCTCTCCCCGGATGCACCCAGATCCCTGCAAACCCTTCCTCCACTCCCATCAGGGCACCCGGTGTTCACAACTGGGTGTTTCTCAGTCTGGCCAGGGTCAGGACCACGGTTTGGGGTTACACGATGACTTTCATGAGGACCTTAGGCACTTCTGTCTTTGTGGGCTTCTTCCTTCACAAAAAATATTAAAAATCAGATTTTGCAACTGCTTTGGTATAAAGACTAATTAACATTACCCAGGATGGATTCCTTATCATGTGTCCTAAGTATTATATTCATGTTTTATTCTGATTTTAAATAAAATTATTATTACACTATTTTTGTGGGCCCCTGAAAGCATCGTGGATGCTGGTGGCTTCTGCGCCTAGTGGATTGGTTGGCCCTGATACAGTAAGATGTTCTTGAGTCCGACTTCGTCATACACATGAGACAGGCGAAGAGAGAAGAGGGGAAGGGTAGTTAAAAAGATTTAACCCTTATTGGTCCATCTTTAGGGAATAGTGTCTTGGATTAGTGTTTGAGGCCACATTGCCACCGGTTCCTTCCTACACCTGTCTTCTACAGAGTGAACCCTTTTTGCTCACGTTCAGGCTGAAGCCTGTTTTGGTGGACCACTGAAGAAGGATGGATGTGTCAGAGCTTGGAGAGGCTGCGACCTTCCTCAGAAGAAGCCAGGCCGAGCTGCTTCTGCTACAGGCTGTGGCCTTTGATGGTAAGACTTGTGGGGGTTGCTGGTTTCCATTTATTTTATAGCTTCTGGGTGGAAGCTGGTTTATTTGATTGGTTGAGAAGAGCCATCAATTCTGGAACCTAACCTGCTTGCTTGAGGTATATTTGCCTCTATGAACGAGCGTTAGACTGACAACTGAGGAGCTAAGTGGCCTACATGGCCTGGGTAGAGATGAGTCTGCAAGGAAGAGGAGGACGGCTGGGAGGCAGACCCAACCCAAGCCATGCTTACTTGTTCTCTCTTGGAGGAAGCACTGTGATAGCACAGACCCCATCCCCACCCCACCCCCAGGAGTGGGCCCAGATAAAGCCTTTCTTAGAAACCGCTTAGTGTGGGTGAACACTGTTGAATGGACTGGGGCCCGGAGCTTGGACTCCGGGGTGGTGTTGGTACACTCTAAGCAAGAAGAAAGGAAAAGCCTTGGAGGAAGGCAGGAGAAAGAGGAGTCATCCCTGGCCCTCTTCAGACTTTTCTAATTTTGGAACTTTGCCCTCTGGCTGTCTTCCAGGTCAGCAGGGTCATTCAGCCAACACTCAACGAGAGATAATTAGGAGACTTGCTCACCCTGATGTCTAGTCTCGTGGCAAGGACAAAGGTTAATGAGGATTTACCCTCCAGATGAAGGCTGGGTTCTACATTAAAATCTCTAAATAAATGCTACATTTCCTGCTCCTTCTCTGTGTGGCTGGGCTGCATGGGCATCCGAATTTCAGCTAGTTGGAGATTTAAAGTCAGATTCACAGTGTGATCTAGCATTAAGCCACCTACCTATCTTAATTCCAAAATGATTCGACAACGCAACGTAAGGGCTGACTGTTGTTCTAGTACTCAGAATTAGTCAACATTAGACTTTAACATGACCGATTATAATTCAAGCCGGGTATGTAGGACATTCTATTTCCATCAGAGTCCAGTCCTGGATCAGTTCCCAGTTTCCAGTCATTGGATTTCATTATGATGATTGGATTTTAGAGTAGCTAATTATAATCCATCAAATCAAATACAATAACAGAACTATCCCTGAGGTCAGAACTGGGCATGCAAAAGCTTATCACAGGTAGTCAGATAATGAAGGACAAGATCATAGTGGTGCCAGCGAGAAAATAAAAATTAGGCCAAAGCATTAGAGATAATTGGATGATGCATTTAGTAGAATCAGCACTGTAAATAATTACTTCAAATATAGCAATAATTTGTAATTAATTTTTTTTGGCCAAATGGTTTTCCCCATAGAAATGCAGTGGCAGCAAAAACGAAAAGACTAAGGAAGATTCTCATTCCCCTGGGCTAGCAGACAATGGAGTCTGCTTTTTTGAACTCAGGCCAAATGGAAGCAGTGTGATTAGAATATTTGGCAAGTAATCTTGTGTTCGAATTCCCTGGCACCCATCCTCTCCAGCGGTGTAATCAGAGCAAATCACTGCATTTACTGAGCTATGGTTTCCTCATCTGTCAAGCAGGATGGTGACACTTGCTCTGCCTGCCTTCCTCAGTGGAGGCCCTACTGCAACAATTAGTGTGCAAAATAAACACCAAACATTATTATGTGGCCTGGGAAGGAAAACTAGGATGGCTGGGTGTCAGGGAGAAAGTGCTTTAAGAGATAAACACAAAGCACCCCTCCAAAGCTAAATGTAAGTGATTTTATTTATTTATTTATTTATTTATTTATTTATTTATTTATTTATTTAGTTTGTAAGTGATTTTAATGTTAGAGCACCTAAACACTCTATTTCAAATAACTACCAAGCTGAATACAGTATTTCTCCAATCTTGATCAATAGTACAGAAAAAAGACTGGAAGGAAATGCTTCAGACAGTGGCTATCTCTGTGTTGTTCCGTTATGGGTAACTTTTTTTTAGTTTTATTTATTTATTTATTTATTTTATTTTTTTTTATTATTTTTTTTTTTATTATTTTTATTTATTTATTTATTTATTTTTTTTATAATCTCTACACCCCATGTGGAACTCGAACACAACCCTGAGATCAAGAGTCACACGCTCTTCTGACTGGGCCAGCCAAGTGCACCATGGGTGATTTTTTTTTTCAATTTTCTTTATACATTTCTCTATGTTTTCATTTTTTCTCCAATACACACATGTTGCCTTTTTTGGTTGTTATTGTTGCCTTTATATTAGAAAGGATATCTAATCATCTAAATATATGAAATCATGTAGGCAAACCTTGTGAGGATACAGGTGGGAAAACCAAGGTCCAAAGAGATGAATCCCTTCCTTCACACCTTGTCACTAGCAGAGCCAAGACTAAAGTCCAGGTAGCCTGACTCAAACCCATTACTGTTTACTTTTCCACCTCTGCAATTATTCATGAGTGCAAAACACTTAAAAATTTTAAAAATGAGTTCCTTTCCTTTGTCTTCAAAAACATTCCTGTTAGGAACTGGGGTCTCAGATAGGTAAGGGTTTCCAAAAATTCTCCCCTACCATTTCCAGGCAAGTTAAAGGACAAAGGATGGGGCTAATCATGAGGTGGGGGATGGACCTAATCCTTGAGAGAAAAATGGGAGGAAAAAAAAAACCAAGCATGTAAAATGGAAGAAATGTGCTGTAATGGAAGAGCTCTGATTTAGGAGATGGGTGATCTAATTTCTAGAGTCATTATTCTAATGACTGCCACTAATTAGCTATGTGACTACAGACAACTCTCTTAATCTCTTTCCTCAGTTTTTTTTTTTCTAAAAAAAAAAAAAAAAGGAAATCTGTGCCAGCTGATATCCATGTTTCTTTCGAGTGATAACATTTGGTTTAAAATACAGTGCATTTATTTACCTTAAACATACAAAATGTATGCAAAGAGGTGCTTTTCAAAAACAAGCCTCTTTTCATAGACATAACACAAAGCAAAATCCGTTTTTGTAAAAAAAGACCAAAATGATAAATATAGCGCAAAACCAGTATTTAAAATGCAAACGACAAGTAGGAGCAAATGCAAAATCAGTTTGACAGGAATACAAAAATCTTCCCAGGCAGTTTTAGTGGCAAATTGGTTTAGGGGACAAGGAAGGGAGCACAGCGAAGACAGGGACAGCAAGAAAGTAATGTGCAACAAAATCCCCTGCAGAGACAAGCATGGTGGAAGGAAGGCGAATGTTGCCCAGCTTCCTACACACCGTCAGGTCCTATCGGTCACCTCTGGGGAGAGCGTCTGGTGAGGGCCTCCTGTCCAGCACCAATGAGGCCTCCTAACTTTTGTGTTGAGGGGGTGGTGGTGATTGGGTTGGCATTGCCCACGCCTGCTATAGTTGCAGTGGGGTTCCACCGCACTGGGTTCCTAGCCATTGGTTCAGACTTTCCCTCTTCCAGCCAAGTGCTCTGCTCTTCCCTCCCCCTTACCTACTCGATGAGCTGAGACCTGTAACTTCCATGAGCTTCTGGTAAGACTCACTTTCCCTTAAAAGTAGGTGCTTTTGGTTTTTTGTTTTGTTTTGTTTTTGTTTTTTTAAAGAGGGAGAGAGGGGGCAGGGAAGGGGCAGAGGGGGAGAAAGAATCTTGAGCAGGCTCCACGCTCAGTGGGATTCCCAACAGGGGGCTCAATCTCAGGACCCTGAGATCATGACCTGAGCAGAAATCAAGTGCCTGATGCTTAACCAGCTGAGCCACCCAGGTGCTCCTGAAAGTAGATGTCTTATTCACATTCCCTGGCATCTGTCTGAGGTGGGAGAGAAGCCCAGAAGCAGCCAAGCGAGCCTGTCTCAGGTGTTATAAGGGTGTTTCATTTCCCCCAAAGCTTCTCATTTTGTGATCACGTTGTGATCAGCTGCTTTGCTTAGGGGTGGGGTGTGGAAGTGAGGGGGCAGAGAACAGAAATGTTATATAGGGGAAATAATGTGAAGCAGTTATGCTGTCTGGCAAAAATAGCCCATATCCCCTCTCCTCCAATTCTGACCACGTAATTCTCTCAGCAGGCTTTTATTCCAAAATTAAGACATTCTAAAGAAACCCTGAAACACAGGCATGACCACTCACCTAATTTTCACTTAGATATAACCAGACCTTTCTGAGTGAAGTATTCTGGAAGGGAGCAGGGGAGGGGGAGGCACTAGGATGAACACCCAGGACCTGGGACGGAGTGGGAGCTAAGTGTTGGGGTCCGGAAGAGTGGCTTGTAGGGTGTTGCCCTGTAACTTCCTTGCAGCACAATGGTCTGTGATGGTCCTCATCTGGCTTGCTCAAGTGTTTCTCCTTCCTGCAGAGTCAGTGTGTCATCTTTGGGATGAGCTTTCACGATTTTATCTAACCCTGCAATTTCCTATATTGGTGACTCCAAGTCACCAGGCCGAATTAGCAGAAAGGAGATCACATCTTTCAGTACAGGAGTGTCCAGCATCTATTTGTACAAGTCCGATGGTTATAATCTTTTTTGGCTCTGTAGGGAAGAAGAAATGCTGGATTCCTGATGGCAGAAATGCCTACGTGGAGGCCGAGGTTAAAGGGAGTGGAAATGATGGCAAAGTAATTGTTGAGACAGCAGACGGAAAGGTAAAGGAATCTTTATTTTCTCTCTGGAATAACTGTGTTCTTTACTTAAATAATTAAATATGCCTTCTCTCTGATAATTTAATTAAAAACCTGGAGTAGGAGATGCCACTGATAGATACGCTTTTGGAAAATTCAAGCATCTTTGAGAAGCTCCTCCATTTCCTATCAAAGATTAAATGACCCTGGGTAAATCAGAGTAAAACAGTTGCCAGTGGTAAAGATCATTGACTCTAGAACTCAATTTTTCTCTTCTTTCACCAACATTTCAAGTTTTGTTGTTTTTTAAAGGTGCTCCTTGCAGTGAATAGTGACCTAAAGAACTCTGAAGCAAGTTGTGTTTGGATTAAGAAAGAGGGGTAATTCGGGGCACCTCAATGGCTCAGTTGGTTAAGTATCCCACTCTTGATTTTGGCTCAGGTCATGATCTCAGGGTGGGGGATCAAATCCCTGGGCTCTGTGCTCAGCAGGGAGTCTGCTTGAGAGTCTTTCTGGTCCCCTTCCCTTATGCTTGTTCGTGCTCTCTCTTTCTAAAGTAAATAAATAAATCTTAAAAAAAAAAGAAAGAAAGAGTAATAATTTGACTAAGAATAGCACAGTGCCAGAGAAGCCAAGAGATGGGGTATGGTCAGTAATGCCAAACGTTAGAGTAAGAGGTTAGAGTCTTGGAGAGAGCCTCAGAGTTTCAGAATTAGGAGGTCACTTAAGACCTTTTGAAAGAGGTTTAGGGCAGGTGTTGAGCATAAGCTAGAGTGTAAGGGGTCGGGGAGGGCATATGAAGGAGGGCTGTAGGGGCCTGCAGCCCCTTCCCCTGCCCCCCGGGTGTATAGGGCAGCAGGATAACCCTGAGCAGACGGTCCACCTCGGGACCCTCCCATGAATCACTGACCTTGGGTTGCCTGCCAGCCCCATGGTGGTGAGCTGGTCCCTATTTCTGCCCTGACTCAGATGAACAGTTCCTGGTAGATTTTCTAGACAATTCCACGCCCGGAGTCATGTCTCCAGTCTCCCGATTGTGTCTCAGCTCCACAACAAACATTACCAAGAAGGTTCCTCTTTTTCACATCCTTATCTTCATATTTGGGCAATTTATCATCTAAAGCATTGCCATTTGAGTTGTAAAGCTCTGGAGGCCACTTATAAATGACCATTTATGGTATTTTAATATGCCTTTTTGACAGTATCTGGACATAAAAAATCCCCAGTTAGATAGATTTTATTTAAGTAATGGAATTAAGAACTTGGGCCTTATCATCAGGAACTTACCTAGATAGACAAGAAAAAAAAAATCAGAATGTCCTAAATAAGGAAACATGGGTTCTGAAATGAGTCTTGGGACAATCTCTTATTAAAAGAGAGAAAACAGATATGAATGTCTTTTTCCCATCATTGTTTATGCCAATATTTATTTACCTCTTTTTTTAAAAGATTTTATTTATTCATTCATGAGAGACACACAGAGGCAGAGACCTAGGCAGAGGGAGAAGCAGGCTCCTCACGGGGACCCTGATATGGGACTTGATCCCAGGACTCCGGGATCCCGACCTGAGCCAAAGGCAGATGCTCAATCACTGAGCCACCCAGGTGTCCCATGCCAACTTTTAAAAACAACTTTATTGAGCTATAATTTACATACCATAGAGTTCACCTCTTTAAAGTGTGCAATTTAATAGTTTTGGTGGTGGTTAAATGTGTTTGGTCGGATGGCAGCCCTTAACTGTTGGGGGATGATTGGGTGGAAGCAGGTGGTCTGGGCAGTGACAAGAATTTACCTGAAGCAGAACAAAGAGGAAGAAATTTAATGAATACACTGCTAGGGAGCAGTGGGCAGGACAGCAGAGGAGAGGCTGTCTGCAGAGGCAGGGGTGGGGGCTGGCTTTAGAGGGAAGGTGAGGTATGGGGAATTATGGAATTCTCCCTATTTTGGTAACTGTGCCTGGTTGTAAGCAGCCCATGTGTCAGGGCGTATGGATATCTTGAGGTTGGGTTCCCCCAGTCTGTATCCAACCAGGCGGTCGCTGTGGGCCCTTTCTACAGTCCATCACTCAAAGCCTTTTTACCTAAAAATGGCCTTTACAGTTTTTAGTATATTAAAAGAATTACGCAACTATCACTGTAATCTAATTTTTAGGATATTTTCATTATCCCCAAAAGAAATCTTGTACCCATTAGCAATCACTCCCCTCTCTCCCCACTTGTTTTTTTTTTTTTTTTTTTTTTTGGTGGGCAGCAAAGTTTATTGAGCAATAGTACAAAGCTCCTAGAGAGGGAGGGGACCCCAGATGGGTTGCCCTCCCTTTATCCCCTCTGATCTATGTTATTCCTCAATAGAGAAATTTGCCTCTTCTGGCATTTTGGATAGATGGGATCATACAGCACATGATCTTTTGTGTCTGGCTTCTTTCACTTAGTATAGTGTTTGGGGTTCATTCATGTTGTAGCATGTATCAGTACTTTATTCCTTTGTATAGCTGAATAATATTCCATAGTATGGATGCACCACATTTGTTCATTCTTTCTCCAGTTGATAGACATTTGGGTTGTTTACATGTTTTGGCTATTGGGAATAATGCTCCCATGAACGTGAGCATGTAAGTTTTTGTGTGGATGTATTAACTTCTCTTGGATATATACCTAGTAGAATTCCTGGGTCCTATGGTAACTTCTATGTCTAGCATTTTGAAGAACTGCCAAAATGTCTTCCAAAATGGCTGCATCATTTTCTATTCCTGCCAGCAGTTTGTAAGGATTATAATTTCTCTATATCCTCACCAACGCATATTATTACCTTTTAGATTATAGTCAATCTAGTGGGTGTGAAGTGGTATTTTAATGGGATTTTTATTTGTATTTTCCTAATGACTAATGATACTGAGCATCCTAATATCATCTTGGCATTGATATTGAGCATCTTGTGTAACTTTGGAGAAATGTCTAATCAAACCCTTGGCCCATTTTTTTAATTGGCTTATTGCTTTTGTTGTTGCATTATAAAAGTTCTTTATATGTTCTGGATACAAGTTTCTAATCAGATCTATGATTTGCAAAGATTTTTTTCCCAGTGTTGTCTTTTCACTTTTTTTTTTTTTTTTTGAAGATTTTATGTAAGAGAGAGCATGTAAGAGAGTAGGCCAGGGAGCGTGAGTTGCGGGGAGGAGTAGAGGGAGAGTAGCAGACTCCCCAGGTGTCCAGGAAGCCTGATACAGGGTTCCATCCCAGGACCCCGAGATCATGACTTGAACTGAAGGCAGATGCTTAACCGACTGAGCCACCTACGTCCCCATCTTTTCATTTTCTTAGTGGGATCCAACCCTATTTTATCAGTCCTCCAAATGAGAGATTTTATTGTCTGAGTACATGTTCCAAAACTGTCTTTTCAACAGTACTTAAGGTGATTTGTAAATATATTATGGCTATAATTATTATCAAAAGAAATCGCAAGAAGAAGAGCATGAAAGCAGTAAGTTAATAATGTAAAAAGAAGAGCCTAAAGGATTTTGCTTTGTCCTATTTGTCTTTCCACCACATAATGACAGTCCCATTTCTTTAGCCCCACTCTGTATCTCCCTAGCTCCAGGCTTCCTCCTCCTGGTGTTAGAAGTAGTGACACTTTCAATCACCATATAAACAGTCTTTGTAACATTAACAGAGACAGGGAACCAGTAGGTGTAGAGTAATACTTATGGAAGATAGTAGGCAATGAAAGAAGATAGAAAAACAGAATCAGAGCTAAGGGGAGGTATTTAAAGATGTAAGACACCTGATTAAGTTCTACAGAAAAGGAGTCCTTGACATATGGAAATTAAAGAGATTCAAAAGAAAAGTGATTACTGTTGGAGCAATGTCAAAGCAGATTATGGTTAGGAATTTGAAGAATCTGGAGAATGTGAAGGCACCTGTATGGCTCAGTTGTTTGTGTTTAACTTTTGATTTTGGCTCAGGTCATGATCTCAGCATTGTGAGATTGAGCCCTGCCATGGACTCAGTGCTGGGTGTGGACCTGCTTAGGATTCTCCCTCTCCCCCTGTCCTCGCTCCTTTTCCCTTTTCCCTCCACCACTCAAAAAAAAAAAAAAAATATGGAGAGTGTGAGAGGTTTGAAAGAGGAATCCATCACCAACTGGGATTAAATGGACCCATCAATTGATGCTAATGTTTATTAAACGTGGAAAAGAGCTATAGGAAATGGTGTTAGGAAACTTTGAGAGCAACTCTGAACAACTATTGGGTAGCAACGCATCCATATTAATCAAGATATCAATATTTATTGAGTACCTACCACGAGTGTCACATTGTAATAGATGCTTTAGTAACTATAAAAACACCATCAGAACTCCTTCAGGTGTTTATAATCTAGCTGAGAGATAGTCTAACATTTTTAATTATTGAAACATGTGCAAAAGATTGTGCCAAGATAATATAGGTTGTTTATATGGTAAAATATTTTTTTTTTTAAATGAGCTAAGGGAGTAGAGCAAGGATTGAGGGAGAAGATAGGTCTTGAAGAAAGTCTGGAAGGATTCATATGCCTCCTTGATCCTTCACTCCCAATTCCTTCCTCTAAACCTTCTAAGCATCAAGAGAAGTGCCAAACCACAGGCACCACAGATGTGTGGTGCAGAGCAGATGACTGGCCACAGAAAGGCATCTCAACGCTGTTCCTGAAAACAGCATGTCAGAGGGGCCCAAGAATCCAAATTTTTCCACATCTTTAGGTAAGGAAATGAAAATTTGCTTGAATAAAGAATTAGTGTAATTTTTTTAACTTTGTCACCCAAACATTAAATGATCATTTTAGTATTTGAGAGAGAGATGTCTTGTATTTTTAATACCCTATCTCTCTACAGACATCTCTTGGTCTACCAAATGAAAATATCCACCATCCTTCCCAAAATTCTTAACTTTTTTTCTTCTTTTTTGTAATCAAGATGATACTTGTGATTCATGGGGTATTTCAAAACGTGCATGGTGAATCTTTTGTTATGGGGACCTGGATACACTGTTTGAAAATTCACTATAAAAGTCCAAAATAGAAGGTTTATTTTTCAAAAGAACTTTCCAGTTGAGTTGAACAGCTCTAGAAGTTAAAAATGGATTTTTCTTTTTTTAAATATTATTTAAATAAAAATATCCTCACCCTTTGTGGAAAAAAAAAAATGATGTGTGTGCTCTCAGAGGTAGCCAGAGTCAGTGAGGGGACACAGGACTAGAGCTCTGTGAGATAGAATATTTTCATTCAACAAAAACTTTTTAAAACTAAGTCTTCAGACAAGGTGCAATCTTGGGTAGAAGAAACACCCATCAATCCTAATGGATTGGTTAAACTTCTGGACCCATCCCTCAGGAGTTATCTTTTTTCTAGAATTTTTGAAGATTCTTTCCTATCTATGGTAAAATGAAGAAACATAAAATAGGGAAATACATATTAGATTTTTCTCCTCTCTGCAGAGTCTGAGTGTCAAGGAGGTTGAAGTCCAGCAGATGAATCCCCCAAAGTGTGAAATGATTGAAGATCTAGCAATGCTGACTCATCTCAATGAAGCGTCGGTCCTGCATACCCTGAAGAGGCGCTATGACCACTGGATGATCTATGTGTGTATATATGCTTTACTGCTGAAATATCCTGTTGGCACTCATATTGGCAATTTCTTAACCCTCACTTGGATAATAGGTTACTTTGAACTTAAGCAGACTTCCATGGGGATAATCCTTGAGGAATGGCCCCTGGAAAGGGACCTCGCCCTAGCATTTCTCCCGTCTTATTTTGTCAACATTCATATCCCTTTCCCTAGGTTCTCAAACTAAAGGTATGAAGCTTGGAGCCTGATAGATCAGTGTCCAGATGCTAGTCTTGTCATTCACTCGTTGTTAAGTTTCTTAACTTCTTGAAGTCCCCTTATCCGTAAAGTGGAATAAGAATGCTTGGTTCTCCAAGATAGCTTGGAGGATTAAATCAGAAAATGTAGAGTACATAGTGCAATGCCTGTCACCCCATTTGTGCTCAGTAGAAGGAATGACTTTTTTCATCACCATTACATTGGTGATGGTTACTTAGATTCTTTGGTTTACTCAGAGCCTATTCAACAGCAGTAGCACTGAGTAGATTGGACCAAAATGGTCGCACTTGGGCTCCATTTCCATAGAAGCCATGACATATAGCCAACTTGCTCCTTGGCTGTCTGTTATACGTGACTATATTAGTTTCCCTTGGATGCTGTAACAAAATTACCACAAACCGGTTGGCTTAACAACAGAGGTTTATTCTAACACAGTTCTAGAGGCCAGAAGTCCAAAATCAAATCAAATCAGCTGGGTCATAGTCCTTCTAGAGTCTTTAGGAGAGAATCATTTCTTAACCCTTCCAGCTTCTAGTGGCTTCTGGCATTCCTTGTGGCCACACCACTCCAGGCTCTTGCCCCTGTCTTCACATCACTTTCTCTTCTGTGTGTTCATACCTTCTCCTCTCTGTGTGTCTCATAAAGACACCAGCCATTGGATGTAAGGCCCACCCACATAGCATCTTGAGATCCTTAACTTAATTCTACCTACAAAGATCCTTTTTCCGAATAAGATTGTATTCACAGATTCCAGGGATTAGGACCAGAATGTGTCCTTTGGGGGGGCCATAATTCTATCATTATAGTGACTGAGTGACCCAAATGAGCTCTTTTCTCATGCCTTAAAAATCAGGTTCCTAATCTTGCTGAAACATAAGCCATCTTCTGGCCTCAAATGCCCGATGGCTGCTCAGCCTGTTGTTGGTGTTGTCTCTGTCTTCAAAGGGTGTATGTGTCAGACATGTTCATAGTTAGCGGGTCTCCCTGGGGAGAGGTAACCCCAGACCCTGCTGCTACTCTAACCCGGTTCTGTCTCTTCCTGTTACAGTCTCTTCTCTGTAAGGATCCAAAAGCTCTCTCCTCTTTTTAGTTCCTTTATGAGTAAATATTTCAGCAAATGTTATCTGGCAGTGAGAGAGCTGACAAACCAGGAAGTGTTGCTAACCTGCTTCCTGAAATCTCCTCTGATATTTTTCCTCAGACATATTCAGGTCTCTTCTGTGTGAGCATAAACCCTTACAAGTGGCTCCCAGTGTATCAGAAAGAAGTCGTGGCTGCCTACAAAGGGAAGAGGCGATCAGAAGCTCCCCCTCACATCTTCGCTGTTGCCGATAATGCCTTTCAGGATATGCTTCACAGTAAGTGGCTGCCCTACAAAATGAAAGGTAAAAATATCTGATCTACTTTTTCTCAGTGTCACTAAAGAGGCATGTAGGCATTGTGAGCGGAGCGTGTCCTTTACAGTTACCTAATCACTTGAAGCCTCCGTTTCTTTTGGATAAAACCATGGGCAAAATAGAGCCTGCCTCCTAAGGTTCTGGAGATGATTAGCTCACATGTCAAATTAAGGGAGATAATGCATTGAAAGTGCTCGGCCCAGTGGCTGGCCCAGAGGAAGCCCCCCGTAGATGGCAGCTTTTATTACATAAAGCACCTGCTAGAGTTTCTGGCCTAAGAAGTTTCTCTGTAGCTATTGTAACACCATGCTTCTTAAAAGGCTTAAAATGGCAAAAATGTCAACCATTAGTCAGTTATCATTTATATTTGGAGCAAGAAAATAGGCCTGAGATTTGTATGTTCATATGACTGACATACATGGGGGCAAGGGAAAAATCTCTTTTACTCTGTACTATTCAAATGGTATTTTTTTCTCCAGCTGGGAGCAAATCCTTTTCCTTGTGTCTGACTTCAAACCGCAACCAAGGAAATTTTGAATAAGTTTGCCAAAACATAGAAGCTCTCGCAGAAGAATGTTCTGACATTTTCCTTTCTTTTGTAGATCAAGAGAATCAGTCTGTACTTTTGACGTAAGTGTTTGCCTTGCCTCTTCTTTTTGGCTAGCAGTGAGAGGTTCAATGGAAACAGACACCTACATTTTACTGGGAATAAAACAGAAATTCACTATCCTTGAATTGTTTGCTCTTTACATACAGAATACATTCTAGGCAAGAATAAGATACTCAGGAAATTGTCATAACACTCTAGTCCGTGACTACTCCAAATATGGTACTCGCTAGGCTGCCTCCACCATCTTAGTAGATCTTTTAGAACGCATAGTGCACAAGCTGATTTTAGTCATCTTCCTGATGGAGAACAATTTGTCCAAATAGTCATTTTCAAAGGTCTGTGGACTAATTGGGCAGAGAGAAAAGTTCAATGAGTATGACCATGGAACAGGTAACCTGCTATTATCTGGGCAGCTAGATTGGGGCAGACTAAGGTACATTAAATAGGAAGTAAAAGATGATGCAACTTGGAGAAGAAAAGGAAGGAAAAGACTTCAGCGATACCATATTGGATGCTAATTTTGATGGGAAGAGCACTGGTTGGCCTGGTGAAATGTCAGCATGGTGGCTGCGTGACTAAGATTCAAGAGATCGTGAAATGCTAAAGTTCTTGGTCTTCCTATATAATGGTGTTGTCATCCTAAAGCCAATGGGCTCTCCATTGGCTTAGGCATCTCAAGAATAACAGTCTCAGAATCTCAGAGCTAGAAGGGGAGTTTGAGTTTAGCCCTTTGCAGAGAAGATAAAATATTTCCTGGAGTTTCATACAGATAAAGGCAGGCCTTGACCTAGGATGCTTGTGATAAGACTTGCACCACTGTGTTCTTCCCACATCACAAAGTTAACTGGTTATCAAAGGTAAAAAAGGAACTCTAAAACCTAACTGCCTGGTGGAATGATTGGTAGGTCCTCTTCTCAGGGAAAGGGTTGGACCTAGACATGTGCTGGCCTTAATATGTGAAAATCCCTCGAACAGCTGGTAATGAGGAGATTTGTCTTTAATTAATAGAGGAGTTCTTCAGCTTCTTGTTAACAGGACCATGAAGAACAGGCTTCCCGTTTTTATAAAATCTTTAATCTTTCTGTACTCAGTTTTTATTTTTGTTCGTGGTGTTTTTCCAGCCTGAGATAGTTCTTCCCCTTCTCCCAACCAATTAAATATCTACATCTCTTTAAGTTTCCTCTTAAGTTCCATTTTTCCATAAAACATTTCCTTTTTGTCTTAGTCTATATGATTAAAATGATTTAATTCCCACTGCATTAATAATCTGAACCAGTTAACTGTATCACTGAATTTCTAATCATAGAGGAGAATCTGGTGCTGGAAAGACTGTGAACACCAAACATATTATCCAGTATTTTGCCACCATTGCAACCATGGGTGAATCTAGGGAAAAGCTGGTAAGTATTCATATATCTTGGCAAGAAAGGTGAGGGGGTCCTATCCACTAATCATGGAGGCTCTGCCTTGACCACTTTTGGGGAGAAAAGAGGAGACGAAAGCCATAAAACAATTAGAAAATTATAGAAAAGTTTTCCCCCCATCTTTGCCTCTTGAGAGTACTATCAAGTGCTCAAACCAGTAACCCCCAAAGATGAAATGACATAAATTGTTTCAGATTTGCTTTAAGGGCTATTTAGTCTGATCTTTGTTGATTAGACTCTCTGAGAATAACACTTAAGATGCAAACATCTTCCCCAAACACTAGAGTCATCAATGCCTTGAATGGCTACTTTGGATATTTCTGAGTCCCTTTAGCTACTATGAGATGTCAGACTCCCACAGAAATGCAAAAAAAGTAGAAGTCTGCTTCCTTCATCACTAACTCCTGGGTCAAATTCCAAAAGCCTGATGGACATACTCTCAAATTTAATCACATTCCAGGTTCTACGTACCTTCCCTCTCTATTTAATTACTTTTATCTTTGGTGATTTTTAATTTAGCTTACTTTGTTTAGCTCCATTAACTGGTTGATGGGTTTCGTAATAATTTGAGAGTAACTAGACTGTGAGAATTGGTATGCAAAATAAAACTAGATAATACTGAGTGGGACTCAGAATCAATGAGTTATTGAGCTGTTAGGGCCTCTCATCTTTCTACGTCTGGCATTGTTATTTTGCTTTTTCAATTCAATCCTGGATGCTTCCTGCTGTTTCTGCAAAGTAAGAAGTATATCAAAATAGCAAACTGGTCCAATTTTCAAAGCACAAAAAGTTTCTTTCCCAACTGCCACATTCCTGAATTTGATGGATTTCTTTAGGTATCATTGAACTCTATTATTCACTAGATGTTACTTCATTTTTGTGTGCATTTTGGTTGTTTGTGTAATTGTTTGGTCTGGCCATTGGCCTTATGATAGACAATACATAACAATACATAATACATATCACTTCTATGAAAATCCTTGCTCATATAGTCCTTTTATTTCTTTAAAGGATAGTAGACCAATAATACTTAGAAGGGATATAGTAAGTTTATAAACTTTTTTTTGAGAGAGAGAGAGTGTGTGTACAAGTGTGTGTGTGTGTGGAGGTGGGTGGGTAGGGGTAGAGGGAGAGGGAGAGAGACCATTTTAAGCAGGCTCCACACCCAGTACGGAGCCAGAAGTGGGGCTTGATCTCATGATCTGAGCTGAAATAAAGAGTGGGATGCTTAATCAACTGAGCCACCCAGGCACCCTTAAGTTTATAAATTCTTGAATACTGTATACCATGTAATCCCTCCCATAAGATGGATCTTTGATGCTGAGTGGAAAACAACATAGCCATGTTGCAATCAGGATGCTGAGTGCTCATTCAGACTCACTCTGTGGAGGTAACCTCCTAAGCACATATGATTCAAAATCAAAATGAATACCAACATTGACTCACAGCTTGGCATGGACCATTAGATTACTTAGGAATAGTAAGAAGGAAAAATATAATTTAATAATGCCAAGAATCTGCTGTGTTAGCCTAGGATAAATTTCCAGGTGTAAGAATTAAGTGGGAAGAGAGGGAGACTAACAATGGAGAAAATATAAGGAATGAAGTTTGTCTGGAAATAAGCTATGGTATTGATTGATTGGTTGATTGTAGATATCTAGTTTCTTTTCACACTTAGGCCAATTCCGACCAAAAGAGAAGTATTGCAAACAAATGAGCTCCCATATATATTCACAGGGACATTTTATGTTAAGACAGCTTCTCATTCATCTGTTTTTCTGAGTTCTTATTCTGAAGTAACATTGTATAATCAAATTTGGAAACAGCTTTGGCTCCTATTTATCAAAGCAAGAATAGGGTCTGACCTAGGGATGCAGGGCTTACCATATTACAGAATTTCACTGAAAACTTCACCTGCTGTATTTATTTTACCTGTATCTCAGGGGTCTTTAGAAGATCAAATCAAGCAAGTGAATCCTATCTTGGAAGCATTTGGAAATGCCAAAACCCTGAGAAATGATAACTCCTCTCGTTTTGTAAGTAGCACGATTGAGCAGTGTATCAGAGTCTTTAATTTTTTAAGCAGATGATAAAATTCATTCTTGAGCACATAGGTATAAAACAATTTCTAGAACAACAAAGAAGTCCGATATTATTAGATTCCTCAAAAAAGAAAGAAATCAATTTCATTGTTAAGAAATTAAAACTAGGGATCCCTGGGTGGTGCAGCGGTTTGGCGCCTGCCTTTGGCCCAGGGCGCGATCCTGGAGACCCGGGATCGAATCCCACGTCGGGCTCCCGGTGTATGGAGCCTGCTTCTCCCTCCGCCTGTGTCTCTGCCTCTCTCTCTCTCTCTCTCTCTCTCTGTGACTATCATAAATAAAAAAAAAAAAGAAATTAAAACTACATATAAATATACATCAGAGAAGCTTCTATTGTTTGGTCAATTTCCAGAAGACCATATTTAATAGTTTCAAATTCCTTTCCACTTCCAGTAGGGACGCTCACCCAATAAATTCTAATAATACTTTATATTTTATTGCATTTTACAGATTTGAAAGTAATTTCTCCTTCATAATTTCCTATACTCCTTATACCAAGTCAATTTAGTAAGCACTTCCTAAATCACTTAGTACAGTTATTATTTCTATTCTTGCCTATGGCTTCCCTACCTCTGCATATTTTCCACTGGGGAATTTTTTTGGGGAGAAAATATATTTTTTTAAGATTTTATTTAATCATGGGAGACAGAGAGAGAGAGAGAGAGAGAGAGAGAGAGAGAGAGGCAGAGACACAGGCAGAGGGAGAAACAGGCTCATGCAGGGAGCCTGATGTGGGACTCGATCCCAGGTCTCCAGGATCACGCCCTGGGCTGAAGGCGGTGCCAAAACCTGAGACACCCGGGCTGCCCCAGGAGAAAACATTTTTAAAAATAGACTTTGATAACTTGCATTCCCAGGATACAGGAAGAATTTGGATTTCAAAATCTAGTTTCACAAACCCATCTAATGCCAAAAGTGAGTGGCAGGGCGCCACTCTATAATTTACAAGGAAATTTGCAGAAGGCTTCCTGTTTGAATCTCTGGGCACAATTAAATAACAGTCTCATGCTGATGTGGCTGGTTTCTACCCAGGGCCTTAGTACTGCCCTGCCTGCACTTACATCTGCTTGCCAGGTCAGGCTGCATAGCAGGTGCTAATATCGGTCCACAAAACAACTGCTAGATTTGGGTTGGTTAGAATGTGAAGGATTTTCTGCTGAAATATGAAAAAAAAAAAAGAGAGGAAAAGGAAGGAAGGGAGGAAAGAGGGGGGAAAAAGGAAGACAAGAGAATAAAGGAAAGGAAAAAGTAGAAGAAAAGGAAGAAAGGAAAGAAGAGCAAGTGGAAAGAAAGATAAATAAGAAAGCAATTGAAAAACAATGCCAAAAAAGGATAGAAGAAAAAAGTAGAGAAGCAAAATATACAGAGATGAATGAATGGAAGGAAGGAAGGGGAGAGGAAGGGAGGAGGAGAAAAGAGTAAAGGGAGTCCAAAAAAATAAATCCAGGTTAAATTATTTCAATTAATACCATGCTATATGTGTGTATATAAATGCACATATATGTGTATCTGTGTGTATGGTTCCCATTCCTCTACATTTGTTAACCTAATGGCTCAATCCCTCTGTTTGTCACCCCTCTCCTTCCCTGGCCTGGCTGCCGTCCTGCTCTGCCTCCTTCCTCGCATGGGTGGCCTCCACCAGCCTGGCACCTGCCTGGCACCACATCCTCCCCCTGTAAGCTCCAGGGCCCGCTGACTGCCTCCTTAGCTGCAGTGGGCTTCTGATGTGAGCCGTCCCCTTGGGCAGCAGCCTTTCTGTCCCATTAAATCCTGTCTTATGGCTTTTCATGAGAAAGAAAGGAAGGAAGCCACCCCATCTAGTATTGATGCCAAAGCAGTGTTTTAAAACATAAATCTGATCACATTATTCCTCTGTTCAAAATCTCCTGGTGTCTTCTGAGCACGCATAAAATTAAACTGTACTCCTTCCTGTGGCCCATATGGCTTATGTGGCATGGTGCCTGGTGCCTGTCTACCTCTCAGACTCCCTTTTCTGCCCCCTTTCCTTTACTCACTGAACTCCTGCACAGCTGACTCTTCTGTATGATTCAAGAATCACCAAATGTTCCCACATTAATGCCATTGCATTAGCTGTTTACACTTAGAATTTAGAAGGGTAGGGACCATACCTGTTTTTCTTTTCTTCTTTTAAAGATTTTATTTATTTGAGAGCGAGAGAACAAACAGGGTGAGGAGCAGAGACAGAGGCAGACAGAGAGGGAGAAGCAGATTCCTGTGTGGGGCTCCATCCTAGGGCCCTGGGATCATGACCTGAGCCGAAGGCAGATGCTTAACCGACTGAGCCACCCATGACCACACTCATTTTTTCTAATGTGATTTGTCCAGGGCTCATAGGCGCTCAATGAATGTTTGCTGAATAATGAAAGAATATGCTGAACAGATATTATTTTTCTCATTTTTAGGTAAGGATACTGAAGCCCAGAGAGATTCAGTAATACACACAAGAACACACAGCTAGAAGCTGGCAGGTCTGAGACTAGAATCCAGGACTAATGCTAGTCCTGGTGATCATCCTGCCCTCCTAGCATTCACTGGTGCCATCTCAGGCCCATGTTGCTTTTTTTTTTTTTTTTTTTTTAACTTTTGGAGAAGTAGTCACTTTGGGAATAATGTGTGTAATAGAGCCATTGCAACTGTTGGGAATGTTTCAATAGGAGGCTGTGTTTTGTGTCTACCTAGGGCAAGTTCATCAGGATGCACTTCTGTGCCAGAGGCAAGCTGTCGTCTGCAGACATTGATATTTGTGAGTAGCCACTGCACTCTCTGATTACTTTCCTTCTAAGTTTTGCGAGAACACCTAAGTATGATTCTTTATCCTTCTCTCATCCTGTAGATTTGCTTGAAAAATCCCGAGTGATTTTCCAGCAGCCTGGAGAGAGGAACTACCACATATTCTATCAAATTCTGTCTGGGAAAAAAGAACTTCATGGTAAGTGTATTCTGGAGCTGAGGGACATTCTAAAACAAGAGACAGATGTCAGATTCTTGGACCTGCAAAAGTATTGTTTCATAAATCTCATAAGAACTTAGTTTAGGGGCACCTGAGTGGCTCAGTGGAAGGGGATTTATGAGTAATGAGTATTGGAGTAATGCAGGGAGGGTGTTTCCTATGGGAGGAGCAGTGAGTACAGTGGCAGGAAAAGGCAGGGCAAGATCAGGGAGCAGAGATCAGGCTGACTGGACGAAAGGATTTGCAGGTTTTATTCTGATGGTTTCTGAACTCAAGGATTTAGAGGGGTGTGCATGTGTTACAAGGGTGGGGTAATAGGAGGTCATGATTTGTGGTGGGCAGGATGGATGGAAGGCAGGGATCCTAGGGGGAAGCGACTATAGTCATCCTGGAATCAGATGACAAGGCATTGACTAAGGTTGTGTCCGTGGGAATGGGAGAAAAGGGGGTGGATTCCTAGAAGAATGGACAGGTCTTAGCAATGACTGAACGGAGGAATGAGAGAGAGTGATGAGTCAAAAATACTCCCGAGTTTTATAATTTGACCAAGATAAAGGTAGTGCCAGGAGGAGAAATAGAAAAGTAATTTATGGAGTAAGAGAATGAACTTCATGCAGTCACTCAACAAATATTTACTATGGGACTGCTGTGTGTGCACCAGGCACTGCAGAGTGAGCGCAGGATTGGAAAATAAATAAGGCAGACAGGTCCCTGCTCTTGTGAGCTTACATTCTAGTATGGGAGCCAAGTAATAAACAAGGAAACAAAGAAATATATAATTTTAGAGAATGGTAGGTCTACAAAAAAAAAAGTAGGGTGTGGGGACAGAGTGAATTTGGGCTTGGTAGGGTAGAAGGTGGTTAGATTTTAGATAGAATGGTCATGCCAGATGGCTCTGAGAAGGCAATATTTTTGCAGACACCTGAGTGAGCAAACGAGCAGGTCAGATTTCCAGGGATAAAGTTCAGGGAAGAGGGAACAGTGAGTGCAAAGGACCTGAGGCAGGAATGCACGTGGCTTATCCTTGAAATAGCAAAGTGGCCATTGCAGGGGGTGGAGAGAAGAAGGTGATGTAGGGGGCAGGTGGGCAGGGCCAGATCAAGCAGCAGCTTGCACCCTAAGGCCGAGGACGGGAAGTCACTGCAAGGGGAGAGTGACAGGCTGATTGGATTGCCACGGTCTTGAGTATGGAGAAAGCCACTGAGGACAAGGATGCGCCCAGAGGAGTGGATGTGGGAGGAGATCAAGGAGCTGGGCGAGCAAATTAAAGGGCAGCTATCCCCTCGCCTGTTATGCTAGAGTCAGTGTGTTAATCATGCACTTTAGCAGTGACGGCCTTCACCCTCAAAGTGCCCCCCCGAATGGGGCAAGCTCTGCAAACTGGACAATTATTTTTGGCCTGGGTGCAACTGGTGATATAAAAGCGGCAGCTGTTCCCCTTCCTACTTTCCCTTCCACCTAAACTGGAACAGATTTTTTTTTTTTTTTTGATCTTCCTTTGATTAGCCCTGCCAAATCTAATATTCTTCGCACAGATTTCTCTGCTGTGCAAAGCATCTGACACATAGGGCCCAATGCAGGAACCAGCGGCTACTGTAAGACTTGGGGGAGCATCTCTGTTTACTAATAGAACTGGCCGAGGGCTCTGGGCGACCCCCTGGAAAATGCAGGCTTATCTGGAATTCATTGATCCTGTTGCGTCTTTGGGGGCTGCAGAGATTGATTACTGTACAAAGACTGACATCTGGTGGTCCAAAGGGGGTATCGTCAGTCCACCTGTTCTCCACACCATGGGTCATTCTTTGGGACATTTTAAAATTTAAACTTTTGATTCATGTTTGCCCAAGGAGGGTTTCAGGGTGTCCCAAGGGTTGTTACAGGAGGGCCCACCTTGGCAATGTAAGGGTTATGTCCAAGTTTCCTGAAAGAGAAGCACTTGTCAGTATACAGAAGAACTGGGGGTGGAGAATCTGTCGGGAGCCTGGGCACCCAAGGAAGAAGCCAAAGAAATGGGGTGATGTGTCACCCAGAGCCAGCCCCCAACTAGTCTCTGCCTCATCTGGAACATCCCTCCTCCCCTTACCTTTCAGTTTAGGCTGACTCTTGTTCAAGGTGTGGCTCCCACCTACTCCCTCCGTCTCCTCAGATACGGCTCCTCGAAATTCTTGTTCTTAATGCCAACAGGATGGCTTGGTCCTGCCTATCCCTTCCTAGTTTTCTTCTCTTCTTTGACTATTTTTTTCTATTTGTTTATTGTATCCATTCTTACTGTTCAACTGGTGTATAAACTCTAGGACGTGGGTCAGAAAATGTCCTTGTCTCTTGGGATCTTTGACATTTTGCCTACTGCCCTGAGTACTCACTTTGGTATGTGACAGTAATGCATGGTGGTGGTTGCCAAGAGGTGCGCCCAACCTGTCTACTAGTGGCCTGAATGCCTCTGCGCAAACAGTGTCAGCATCTGGGCCTCCTACTCTGGAGCATATTAAGTTGTACTCCCTTTACCCGTTAGGTCTTTCTTGATCTGGTCTCCTATGTTTACTCCCTTTCTCCCCACTGGTTGTGAGGAGGAACAGGATGTGTCTGTGGTGCTGCAGATTGTGCGCTGCCCAACACTAGAGAACACTATTCAAACTATAGACTCTGTGAATGATTCTCTCTGGAGTTGGGCAGTGTACACCTTCTTCAGCTGTTCATGGCAGTGTGAGAAACAGGTAATGGTGGGTGTTGTGGTATAGAGGTACTGGCTGCAGAACTTTGTGATTTTTATTTTATTTTATTTTTTATTAATTTTTTTAGAACTTTGTGATTTTAAGGGTTTTTTTATTGTTGTTGTTTTGCCCAACGTCAGCTTTTCCTCTTTTCATAGTGAACTCAACTGAGTCTTGGAGAACATTCAGCTATGCGGAAAGTAAAATTTAATGTCAGGATGCCATGTGAAACAAAGCCTTGAATGATATCATACCTACTCTTAAAGGGCTGTTTTATCTCCTACTTCAGAGTGGGATCTAGAAGTGAACCTGTGTGAAGGTTGATGCCTGCACTTTTTGCAGTTGTGAAGCAATCGACTTTCACCTTTAGCTTCCTCTCGTGCCACCGCCTCTTTATGCTGTCCTCAGCCCTCCAGACAGGCGCTCTCCATTCTCCACAAGCCTACAGCCTGGTCAACAATCTTCTGCGAGGGACTTCTCTGGCTTAAACAGTCTCCCTGGCCCTAATGGTGTCTCACAAAAATGTATTCACTTTTTGTTTTTTACATTCTCTCAGGGCCATTTCTCTTGATAGAAATGAAATTAATTAAATAAAGGAAGCTCTGTTTACATGATACTCCGAGGTAACCTCAAGCCTCAACCCAATTAAAATTCATTGCTCCTTGAAAGTAAATTTTGATAAGGCCCAGTGGGGAAGATGTTTTGAGCTAAAGACCTTTCAGAGTTCCTCATACACTCATGCATTTAGTTTGTACATTTTTAAGAGCCACCACTTCATGTTGACTACAGCTGCTCCAGTGAATGGGTAGGCCAGTGCATCAGCCATATTGCTGGTTAATGAGATAAGGGAAAAGCCCATTAGGTGTCTTTTATGACTTCTAGAAATAGCGCGTCTGGAAGCAGGTAGGCATGGTGGGAGAAGTGCATGTGTAGCACTTGGGCCTGTCACGGTGCCTTACTACTGGCCCCCTCCTGTAGCCTCCTTGAGGGAAAAGACTGTTATTTTTATATCCTTACCCCATTCCAATAGCATACACCTATTCTAGAGAAGAAAGATTAAATACTTTGATTTCAAAGACATGGATTATTGAACACTATATCTGAAACTAATGATGTATGTTGGGTAATTGGATTTAAATTAAAAAAAAATAAATGCTGGAAAATTTAAAAAAAACTGCATGGAAATGATGTCTGTATTTGAGCTGTGAAAGGACAAGATTTCATCGCACCCCCATGTCTGGCTTGGGTAGGGTGGTGATATTTGCCAGCATAAGGAACCACAGAAGAGGCATAGCTTCAGGGCACACATGGAAAATATCATAGATTCGATAGTGTTGGGTTTAAGCTACTTATGGCCATCTGCACTGAAATGTCTAGTGGGAAGCTGGAGTTCTAGGTCTGGAGCTCAGAAAATAGAGTTTTGAGAGTCATCAGTGAAGCCATGAATGAGCCTTGCAAAAGAATATATAGACATTTCATTTCTTGACCTTGAGAGTCACGACGGTATTTGACACCACTGATTCCTCCCTCCCCCTTGAGAATCTCTCCTCTTGGCTTCTAGCACACCACCCTCCCTTGTTTCTCCTCTAAATCTCTGGGTGTTTCTTTGTGGGTCTCTCTCTTTCATCCGACCTATGCTTTTAGAGCACCTTGGGGCTCAGTCTTTGCATCAATCTCATGGTGACCTCTAGACTGACAGTTTTAAAGAACATCTGCATCTGATGACTTCCACACTTTGGTCACAAGTCCAGACTTCTCTCCGGTATTCCAGACTCATAGCTAACTAACTCTCTTATATCTCTATGTGGTTTGGAGAAGGACCAAATTATTTGAATGACTTACAATGAGATTTACTTGCTACTCATTTTTTCCCTATGGAATCACTATTTTCTGATGATTTTACACAGTATAAAATGACAGAATCATAGATTGCTATGGTTTAGGCTATATATACAGTAAAAACTATGGGTTTTAGATGTTTATGGGAAATTCCTATGGAAAAAAGAGATGTGTAGAAGAACCCTTAACAAAGTTAATGTACATGCCCAAAGTCTTTTGAGTGTGTCCATTTCCTTTTAGCTTACACAAAAATTAAACACTTTAAAAGAAAAAAATTCTAGGAATTTGTAAGATGGAATTATACAGTATAAAGTTCTTGTCTGGCTTACTTCACTCAGGATAATTATTTTGAGATTCTTCTATGTTCTAGCACGTATTCGTTGTAGCATCTCAAATCTAATGTGCCTAAGGTCTGTCCTTCATCTCCTCTGTGTTTCCCATGTGTTCCATCCACTTTCAAAATCCACACTCTGAGGACTCTCACCATTGCTATTGTTACTGCCCTGGTCAATAGCATCATCTCTCTCCTGGATTATTTAACAGTCTCCTGCCTGATATTTCTGCTTCCATCCTTGCTCCCTCTGTCTTTAGCCCAGCAGCCATGGTAAATTAAAAAAAAAAAAAAATCAGATGATGTCATTCTTCTGCTCAAAAACCTTCAATGTCTTCCTAGCTCACCTAGAGCAAAAATGCCCAAATTCACCCTGGCCTGTGAGGAGCTATGACCTGTCCTCTTGATGCCTCTCTGCCCCTCATAACCTACCACCTCCCTCTTCAATTTGCCCCTTCCTGACCCACCTTAGCCACTCAGAATGCCAGGCAAACCGCCATCTCAGGGCCTTTGCATTTGCTCTTATCTCTCTGGAACATTCTCCCCCATTTATTCTCTCCCTCAACTTTTGTAGGTCTTTATTGAAATATCACCTTATGGAGGCCTTCCCAGATCACTGTAGTGAAAACTGTAGCTCTGTATGACCAGTACTCTTTGTTTTAAAGATTTTATTTTTAAATAAACTCTATACTCAATGTGGAGCTCAAACTCACAACCCTAAGATCAAGGATTGCAAGCTCCACTGACTAAGCCAACCAGGTGCCCCTGTGTTGCCAATACATTTGACTCCCCTCCCCTGCGACTTTTCTCCATGGCACTTATTACCATCTTACGTTCCATATATTTTCATACGTTTTACTTATTTTTAAAATTTCTGTCTCCTCCTGTTGGAATATAAGCTTCACAGGGACAGGATTTTTTCCCCGTGTATTTTAGGATGTATTTCTAAAACTTACAATAGTACCTGGCACATTGAGCTCAACAAATTTTTCTTTATATGAAGTGAGGCATGAGAAAGAACACAAAGATCCTTGAGAAGTATTAACATTTAAGGGACATTCTAGTCATCACTCAAGGATTTAAGCATTATATTGCTATTAAATATATCTATTCAGCTTGATTTTCTTTGGGCTAGCCCAATTTCTTTTTACTTCTTAACTTTTGTGAAATAGCTTCATTGAAGCTTTATCCACATAAATGTAAATGCTGACACATGTATATATGCATGAGACTATCCCTGCCATCAAGATAATGCATGTATCCATTCAAAAGTTTTCTCATGATCTTTTGTAACCCCCCGCCCCCGAGTCTTACTCCTCTGAGTCTTCCCCTTTCCCACCCAGTCTCTTGGCAACCTCTAATATGCTTCCTGTCACTATAGATTAGATTGCACTTTCTCAAATTTTGTAAGTTGGAATCACACAGTATATACTCATTTTTTTGTCTGGCTTATTTCACTCAGCAGAATTATTTTGAGATTTCTCCATGCTGTAGCATATGTTCATAGTTCTTTCCTTTGTTTGCTGAGTAATAATTTGTTATATGGACAAACAAGAGTCTGTTAATTCTAGATGGACACTTGGGTTGTTTCCAAACGAAGCCGCCGTGAACATTTGCAAAGCACAATTGTTTCTGAGCTTTGGGGTTGAGGATAGCAGCTTCACTTCACTGAGTGATAAACACAAAAATCAGAGTTAGGAGTCTCTCATGGTTTGCCCTAATTCTGGGAAACAAACAAAGGGTTGCAGAAGGGGAGGTGGGTGGGGGGGCGGGGTAACTGGGTGATGGGCATTTAGGAGGGCACTTGATGGGATGAGCACTGGTGTTATATGTTGGCAAATTGAATTTAAATGAAAAGGATAAATTTAAAAAAGGAAACATTACAAAAATCAGATCAGCTCAGAGAAACTTCATGGGGAGCAAGTGTTAGGCAGTAAGCAGTTAATGTGATGTGGCCAAGTTGGGTGCTGATGTGCTGCTGACAGCCTGGCTTGGCTTCCGCCTGCATTATGTTTCCTGACTAAGTGAATCATGTCAGGAGTCGTAGACCCATCAGAGGTGCAGCGGTGAACACAGAGGCTGATTTATGGATTCCTTGAAAGACAGACTCAGCCTCCTAACCGGGAAGACGTGATATGACAGGATTACACGGCTAATGTTCCCTGGGCGCTCAACCCCAGGGTCTGCCCCGCTTCCTAGCCTTTGAAATTCAGCCCTGTTATACTTCTAATTTTACAAAACATTTTTTTGTCCTCCACCCTCGACCATGTATCTAGGCCAAATTCCTGTTTTCAAAGTTTTGCCAACACGCATTATCTGTTTGTTTCACACCAATTCAAGTTGCTGCAATTGAATCTGCTTTTGGATTTGGTCCGCCCGGTCTTCTCTTGGGAGGCATTAACACATGACTGACAAGTTAATAGAGGGCAAAATTTGATTGCAGAGGTTTGGCTGTAGAATATGGATTTTATTTTGGCTTGTTTACAAGTGTGCTATCAGCTGTAAGAGTAAACTGTGAATATTGGTCAATTATTTCCTAAAGCCTTGTGGATTTCTTTAACTGTTTAAGTGATGGTTTTCCCATTGCAGACATGCTCCTGGTGTCTGAAGATCCCTCCGACTTTCACTTTTGCTCTCAGGGAGTCGTTGCTGTGGACAGCTGGGATGATGCTGAAGAATTGCTGGCCACTGATGTAAGGCTTGGTAGTTATCAAAGCAAAGATTGGTAATGACAATGAGAAATGAAAGCATTTCAGATCCTTTTTCCAAAGGGTCCTGGAGAACTCCCCTTCCTTCCTCAGGGGGTGGTGGGTGCAAGGAGGCCCTTTAAGTCTATGTCTGTTTAAAGTTTACTTATTTACTCTAAAAGTGCATACACATTGTGAGGATGGTTAACTTTGGAACGTGTGGAAAGATAGGAAAGTGTTTCAACTCAATGGCAACAACTGTTTTTATCTGGTATATATCTTTATAATCTTTATTCTTTTTTTTCTATTTGGGTTTGCTATTATATAGTTGGTCTGGTGGGGTTTTTTAATAAAAGATCGCAATCACACTGCATATACTATTCGGCATAGAGTTTGCTTTTTTGATTAATCCTGTAATATAAACATTTTCAACTGTTATTACAAAGTCCTCATAAACATTTAAATGAATACTTAATTTTTTATCAGGTATTTGTCCTATAGTGTAGTCAGCCATTCTCCTATGGTTAGGCTCTAAGAGTTTCTGTTTTGTTTTCTACTGTGGTAAATATCTTTGTAGGTAAATGCTTTTTCCATATATTAGACTCACCTTATGCTAGATTCCCAAAAGTGAAATTACTAGGCAAGGATTATGAATTTTTTATAGTCTCTTGATACATATTCTAAATTAACCACTAGAAAGATTATACCAATTTCTATCCTCTGGGACTGTGTGAGAACACATATCTTACCATGTGCAGTGGCTTCTTTTAGGGTGCGGTTCTTCAGTGCCATGGCTTTTTTCTTTTCTGAAATGTTTCCCTTTGCTAGTCTTTGAATAAAGTTATGGCAATGCAGGGGGTCCCAAAATAAGCAACCCATCAGATACGGTACTACTTTCTGCCGTAATGATGGAAGGCAAAATAATTTACCTCCAATAGCCAGTTAATGATCAATGGCTGGAGGGGTTGGGCGGCAGGGCATCCAAGGAAAGTTCTAAAACTACTGGAAGTTAAACAAGCCTTCCTAATTCTCTTTTAAAGGGATAAGCAGACTGCGGGTGACCAAGTGCCAACAGGGCCGATTTGCATTGCTTTGAACAGAGCTGTCACACCTCGGGCTGTGGCGATCTGTTTCATTCCCTTTGACAGCCCATGGAGTGTAGGGAGGTGTGACACACAGCGGGGGTGAGGTGCTTACTGCAGCCATTAGGCAAATGAAGACATGGCCATCTGTTTCTCTTTTTACAGCGGGCCATGGACATCTTGGGCTTTCTTCCTGATGAGAAGCATGGATCCTATAAACTCATTGGAGCCATCATGCACTTTGGAAACATGAAATTTAAACCGAAACCCAGAGAAGAGCAAGTGGAAGCAGATGGCATAGAAAGTAAGAATTACTTTGAGGCCATGGCATGTACTCTCTTCAATTCTCCGACCCCAGGCCTGCCCCCCTTTCCCTGCAGTTACCTTGTGCTTTTTGAAAATGTTGAAACTGATCAGCAATCTCTCTCAATTGCTATTCCTCAAAATCATCCTCTTAAACCACCATTCTGATGTAGGATTATGTATCTCAAAATGAGAAGCAATCCTTAATTATCGACAATGCCAGTAAATTTGCTAAAGGAGGGTAATATAGTTTTGACGAAGAGGTAGCCCTGCTGTCAGCACAGAGCCTGCTGGAAAAAAAAAAAAAAAAAAAAAAAAAAAAAAAAAAAAAACAGAGAAAGGAGAAAATTATCAGAAGATGTATGAAGTGACGTCATGGAGGTGTGGACAGAGCTCTTTAGAATTCCAAAGGTAGAGTTTCCTTTGGGTTGAGACCACACCGGCTTCATCCCCCTTTGTGTTTTATTCACATGAAAAGAAATCTATAGTCTTGCCTGCTTGCCAAAAAAGATTTGAGGCATCTTACAATGAGTGATCTGTCTAGAATGAACATTAAAAGAGAAAATCATGATTATGAAAAGGAAGCATAGTTATTATAATTATTTCATTTAATGTTAAAATTCCTAGCTACTAAAACAAAACTGAGAAAACTCATTTGTTAAATCTTTCAGCAAATAATTCTGAAAAATTTTATATTTCCATTTGTGATAAGATATATATAATATGCAATGTACCACTTTAGCTGTTTTTAATTAATTTTTTTTTTTAAATTTTATTTATTTATGATAGGCACACAGTGAGAGAGAGAGAAGCAGAGACATAGGCAGAGGGAGAAGCAGGCTCCATGCACCGGGAGCCCGACATGGGATTCGATCCTGGGTCTCCAGGATCGGCCCCGGGCCAAAGGCAGGCGCCAAACCGCTGCGCCACCCAGGGATCCCACTTTAGCTGTTTTTAAATGGATAGTTCAGTGATACTAAGTACATTCACGTTGTTCTTCAGCCAATCACTAGTATCCATTTCCAGAACTTTTTTATCATCCCAAACTGAAACTCTGTACCTATTAATTCCTCCCTATTACCCCCTTTACCTAGCCCCTCTCAATCATTATTCTGTCTCTATGAATTTGTCAACTCTACGCATCTCCTGTAAGTGGAATCCTACAATATTTGTCTTTCTATATCTGGCTTATTTCACTTAGCATAATGTCTTCAAGATTCACCCATGTTATAGTGTGTGTCAGAATTTCATTCCTTTTTGAAGTTGAATAATATTCCATTGTATGTATAGTTCACATTTTGTTTCTCCATTTACCCGTTTATGGACACTTGAGTTGCTTCTACCTTTCATTACTGTGATTAATGCTGTTGTGAACTTTGGCATTTAAATATCTACTCAAGTCCCTGCTTTCAATTCTTTTATACATGCCCAGAGATGGACTCGCTGGATTAAATGGTAATTCTATGTTAAATTATTTTGAGGAATCATACTGCACTGTTTTCCATAGCGGCGACCCTATTTTACATTCCCACAAGCAGTGCATAATGCTACCAATTTTCCACATACTCATCAACATTTATTGTTTTCTATTAAAAATTTTTATAATTGCTATTCTAATGAGTATATCTCATGTGGCTTTGTTCTGCATTTCCTAGTGATTAGTGATGTTGAGTATTTTTTCATGTGCGTATTGGCCATTTATATATCTTCTCTGGAGAAATATCAATTCAGGTACTTTGCCCATTTATGAATTGGGTTTTTTTTTTATTCATCAAATAATTTTTGAGGCCAGTGCACAGGCCAGGCACTATTCTGGTGCTGGAGATATACCTGGGAAGACAATATCATCCCTGTCTTGACTGCCTAGTTGGGAGATAGCTTGTATACAGAAACAGACAAATTTGCATGAAGTCATAATGAAAAAAATCAAGCAGAACAGAAGAATAAAGAATAATAATATCCTTATAGATAGAGTGGTCAGAAAATCCCTTGAAGGAAGAGAATACTTGAGCATAGATGAGAATGAAGTGAAGGAATGGGACCTGTGGCTTGTATAAGCCTCTTCTATATTAACATATTAAGATACGCTTTTGTGACATCTTTTTGTTGCTTTGTTTTTTTGGTTTTTGTGTTTTTGTTTCTTGGGTTTTTCTTTTTTCTTTTTCCACCCTTTGAAATGGTTTTTTGAGGAATTGTTTTCCTTATGACAACTAGGTATACTTATTTACCAGAAAATACCTATAATGATGCGCATAATGTCGTCCAATCTCCTGGTGGTTCCTTCTCAGAGTTTTTGCTAGATGTCTTCATCTGTCCTACTTCTGACTGCTATCGGGGTGCTGAGCTCCATCCTTGAATCTTTTCTCTGTTCTTTCTTTAGGTGATCATCTCAAACACGACAGGTATGGTATTGAACTCTTCATCTCACTCTGCCCCTGCTACCAACTCTTCATTTCTCAGTCTTTAGTAGATGTCAACTGGATTCTCTCAGTTGCCCAGACTCTTAGCATCATCTTGAACTCCTTTGTCTCTGCCTTGCTGTGTCTACCTTTAAACCCATGTAAAACTCATCACTACTTACTCGCCATGACCATGTCCACTGCTACCCTGTAGCCTGAGCCAGCATTTATCAGATTACTGCAATAGCTTCTTTATTGGTCTCTCTGTCTTCACCCTTCTCTCATTACTGATAGTTGTACACAGAACAGCCATTGGTGATCCTTTCATTGTATAAATCAGTTCATGTCCTCTCCTCACTCTAGGCTCATCAATAGCTCCCATCTTACTTAAATCTCAAGTCCTTTTTTTTTTTTTTAAATAGAGTTATATATTTATTTATTTGAGAGAGTGAGATTCTATAAGTGGAGTGAAGAGGGGCAAAGGAAGAGGGAGAGAAAGAATCCTCAAGCAGATTCTGTGCTGAGTCTGATGAAGGGCTCAATCCCAGGACCCTGAGATCACAACCTGAGCTGGAACCGAGTCAGATGTTCTACTGACTGAGCCACCCAGGCACCCACTTAAACCCCAAGATCTCATCATAGCCTCTTTGTGCTCCATGATACCTCAAAATCCCTCTAATTCTATCTCCTACTGTGATATTGTGATTTATAATAAAAAAAAATTAGATCTCTGTTCCAGTTTCTGGCATAGAGTTCTTAAAACCCTTGGAATCTTCTAAGTGATGAGAGCAATATAGGTGATTTTGTTTGGTTAATGAGATGACTTTCAAACTGTACCTAAGGATGGGAACTGGTCACCATTGGAACTAGAGAGATGGCACTTTTGGGGCCTACCTCCAACAGGGGCAGTGAGAGGGCTAAAGACCAAGTACTGTCACCAGTGGCCAATGACTTAACCAGTGATGTCCATGTAATGAAGCCTCCACAAAACCCCAAAAGGACAGGTTTGGGGAGCTTTCAGGTTGGTGAACACATGAAGGTTTGGGGACGATAGTGTTCTTAGAGAGGGCAAGGCTCTGCACTTTTTTCCTACACCATGTCCTCTGCTCTCTATGCAATCTGACTATTCCTGAGTTATATCTTTTTGAAATAAACTGTTGATATAGTAAGTAAAATGTTTCTCTGAGTTCTGTGAACTCCTAGCAAATTAATTGAACCCAAGGAGGGGGTCACTAGAGCTATGAATCCATAGCCAGTGAGTCAATAGCCCAGGAGACAACCTGGACTTGCAACTGACCTCTGAAGTGGGGGAGTAACAGTCTGGTAGAACTGAATCCTTGACCCATGGAATCTGATGCTACCTTTAGGTAGAATTGAGTTCAATTATAGGACACACAGCCGGTTCACAGAATGGCTCGGTATGGAATCAACACCCCCCCCCCCCACCAACCTCAATCCTGAGATTAGGGTACAGAGCCTTCACCTACCATTTCCCTACTTTCATTCTCTTCACTTGGCCTCATTGCTCTCTCTGCTCCTCTTAGAGTATGCAGGAACCCCTGTTTCAGGACTTTTTCACTGATTCCTCCTTCATCTGGAGCTCTTTTTTCCTATGCATCCTTATTTCTCACTCCCTCACTTTATTAAGGTGACTTCTTAAATGTTACCTTATCAGAAAAGCCTCCCCTGACCACTCCCACCACTTTCTATCGCTCTCTATCCTCTTACCCTGAATATTTATTTTTTCTCCATGTCGTTCATACATCTATTTTTTGGTTGACCACCCTACTCCTCAATCCTCCTCAGATGTAAGCTTCATAAAAGCAGGGACTTAATTTGGTGTGTTCTGTGCTGTGTTTATAAGTTTTAAAACAGTGCCTGGCACATTAGTAGTAGATAATTATTAAAAGGATCCTACTTATTTAGGGACAATCACCATTAATGCCACAGAACATATCTTTCATGTTTTTATAGTTGAATATGTTCAGGGAACTTTTAAAGATAAAATATATATTTACATATTCTTCATACTAGATTTTTTTACTAAATTATACATGAATATCTGGTATCTTTTCTGAAATATCTTTTTAGATGGCTACAAAATGTCACATTGTACAGATAGTTTAAATATCTATTATTATTATTGAATACTTATTTCATCATGAACAAAATTTTGGTGAACGTCTTTACAGATTCAAAGATACATATGCTTTTCCTCAGTAAACTTCTGAGTAAATTTTTGTTCTCAAGCTGCCCTATGAGTAAATTTCTGAAAATAACTTTTGCACTAAGTTCACTAATATTGTTATTTAAAAAAAAAAAAAGATTTATTCATGAGAGACACACAGAGAGAGAGAGAGAGAGAGAGAGAGAGAGGCACAGACACAGGCAGAGGGAGAAGCAGGCCCCATGCAGGGAGCCCGATGTGGGTCTCGATCCGGGGACTCCCAAGATCACACCCTGGGTTGAAGGCAGTGGCTAAACCACTGAGCCACTCAGGGATCCCCAACAGTTATTTTTTTATTGTTAAGTAGCCAGCTTTTGTTTTATATTTAAATATTAATAAAGTTAATTTTTGTATATTGTTACCTATTTGCATTGCCTCATTTTTGGATTTTTGTTTCCATCCCTAGCCCACTTTTAAAATTGAGAACATTTTTCTTTGGAACAATTGACTTTTTCTTACTGATTTCTAAGGGCTGATAATGTATTAAGCTTTGGTGATGCTCCCTTACCCCCACCCTCAGTTAATCATGGAGGGAGGATTGAAGGAGCTGGACAGATAGGAGGGTGTAAAGGGAGAGAGTACCCAAACCAAATGGGGCATTCTTGCCTCTTTCAAGTGCCAATCCCACATTTCTCACATTCTACTGAATAATCTGGTACCCTGAATTGCATGGCTAAAACTCTTATCCTCTTCTCCCATGTGATGTCTTCCTGTTGACTTCTGTATTTGTATTCATGATGCTGCTCTTCCCTCTACTTCTTAGGTCAGAACCCTCTTGGTCATGTTCCCCAGTCTTTTCCCATTTCTTTATTACCAATTTAGACCATCAGCCCCTTGCATGTTGGTATCTTGTAATGGATTCACATTCTTTCTACTCTTCTTGCTCTGGTCAGTCTTGCAAATCTGCACAAAATTAATCATTGTGAAGCCTGACTCTATGCCGTGTAGTCCCTTTAAAGTTTCCTCATTATTCAATGAATACTTTATAGTGAGTGGTGTCAAAAGTCTTCTGTGACCAGAAATCACTCGCTTTTCTCAGTTTATTGCTCACTCCCTGACTTTGTGGCCAGTCTTTGACATACCTGCTCTCTCCTACTGCAATGCCTGTAAGTCATGCTGTTCTGTCTCAGAAATTCGTGTTCTCTTGTATTTGCCTATCAAAATCCTTCTCATCTTTCAAGGCTCAGATCAAATACTATTCATTTGAAATCTTCCCTGGTCAGGCAGTCCAGAAGGGATCTCTCCCTCTTTCAAACTTTCATAATAAGCAATTTGTCTCTGATAAGCAGTTGTTTTACTGGCTTGTTTTTTGTTTATTTACTCTCGTAGATTATAAACTCCTTGATGCCAATATTTTTTTTTGCCTTTTTTCTCTCTCTTGCTACAGCAGCTAGCTCTTAGGCCTTGCACATAGCAAGTGCTCAGTAAACGTTGTCCAATAAATTAGTAAAACGTGAACAGCTCCAAAATCCTATTATGACCCTACATAAAAGGCTAACAATTGATGTCAATCTTTTAACCCCTCTTCCACATTAGCCAGGTTGTGGATTGACAAAGTTGGATTTTGTTCCTTTCTTTATATCTGATTGTTTACATATGTGATGGAACTGGGATGAAATTGTAGTTGGAAAAGGTTGCCTTTTGTTTTTCCCTATCCCCTTACTTGTTTTCAGGTAAAGTCAGACTTCTTTCTATCTTCTTGACTTCAAAATGTATTTACTAGACGTGCTTGAGGGTCTCATCAGGAAAGCCTCTGACTCTTGGTTTCAGCTCAGGTTAAGATCTTGGGGTTGTGGGATTGAGCCCTGCATCGCGTTCCACGCTCACCACAGAGTTGGCTTGAGATTCTTTCCCCCTTCCTCTCGCTACCCCTCTGCTCTTCCCCCTGCTCACATGTGTGAGCTCTTAAATAAATAAATAAAATCTTAAAAACATGTACTTACTAGAACTGGGTACTACTCTCTAGAGAATAGTTCTCAAACTTGGCTGCACAATGGACCCACCCATGGAGATTTGAAATTTCTGAAGCTCAGGCCTCACTCAGACCAATCTGAGTAGGTACAGGTATCATTGTCTGTTTTTGACATCTTGCCAGGTGACTCCAATGTGCAGCCAAGTTTCCTCAGCACTATAATGTGGACTCTGTTCTCAAATCTTCATGTATGTCAGAATCACCTGGGGAGCAGGTTAAGAATAGGGGGTTAGCAGGTTAAGAATACACCCCAATCACCTTCAGTAAGCCTAGTCCTTTGGCCTTTATGAGCTCTCCAGGCTATTCTGATCCACACCAATGTTTGAGAACACCTGCTCTAGCTAAACTATCAGACAGCCTAATTAAAATCTGTGGGTTTATTCACAAGGTCCTAGGGCATGATGGTGGGAAATTCATAAAGCCTCTTTTGAAAACACATCAGGTCATATGATGAAAATGTGTTTATAGACCTTGCTGTGTCCATAATAAACATTTCCTGGATGTCAGATGGATACTTATTCATAGACTTAAACTATTTTCACCTTGCTTGTGAAACTTTTAGTGCAAATGAAGTAATTTCTGTTTTAGAATAAGAGGACTATCGTTTCTTGTCTAAATAAAACACAACAAAAAACTGGAGAATGTGTAATGTATACCTGTAGGATAAAGGCAAGGTATACTACTTCTCTGTAGGTTCTTGACTATCTCTGGAGTGGGTGGGAAGTGATTCTGTAATGTTGGATGCTATTTCTGGTAGAGCCTACGGTGAGATATTGTACAGAGAATTTGGGTTTCCTTTGTTCATGGATAAAAATAGACTCAAAAGACTGTCCTTCACACTGGAAAAAGGAGATATGAGTTTGAGACTATTATTATCTGTATTGTCCATCTAAATGCTTCCAAAGCTGAGAAAACTGAACTCCTGTCTTTTTTTTCCTGAGCAGATAGATATTGCAGAATTGTTAATTTTTCACATAAGCAGTTAGTATTCATGTCCACTCAGATTCATCAGGCACATTACATTTCTCTCTTTCTTTTAAATATTTTCATTCTGGCTAATGTGTTCTTTAAAGTCTCTTCCAGTGCAAAAGGGCTATGATTCTGATCCACTGGGTTCTCCACTTGAAATAACTATGTTTTTGTCTCCAAACATGGCACTCTTAGCAGAGATATCTCAGCATTGGATGAACACATCTGCTCTACTTTTGATTTTTCCGTTTATTTTCCCAAATGGGCTTTGCATTTTGAAAGGTTTCATAGCAACTGAGGACTTGGGCCATTATCGCTGACATGGAGTAGGTGTGTAGCTGGTAGAAATGTATGTATAATGTGTATTGATTTTAGTTAACAAGCAAATACACAAGCTTTTTAAGCCTTTGTGAGAACTTCAAAGGCCCACAAAAGGAAATGGATATAGATAATAAAAATGACATATAGCGCTCTAATTGTTTTTACTTTATTCCCTGTTTGTGGTTATTGCTCAGGAAATCTTGTACTTCTTAGTGAAGGAAAGACTATATTTCCTTCTATTCTAAGATGTTATTTTACAAAGTGAGAACATCAGATATACTAGCGTTTATCAGAATTCATCTAAGAATGTAGGATGCACTGTAAGTCTCAGGTGAGTGAAATACTCCTTTTATTTGATAACTGAAGAAGTACACAATTGGAAATGTGCTTATAACCCTTTGCCTGTGGCTTTCTCTTCTATTATTGTCATCTTAAAGAACACATGATGTAATACATGGGTATTTACTTTTTTCTGATAACACTCATTCCTCCCCACTTTCCTTAGAAAACAGAAAACCGAAGCACTGTTTTAGAAAAAAGCCATTGTGTGGCTTGTAAGTATTCCTATTGGGCAGCAGAGGGCACTATGGAGCAACAGAGACTTGGCCGGAGAAGAAGTTTTTGATAGAAGTGTCCTGGCTTCTGTTGATTATTGGTGGTTTCTTGAATTTTCAGACTATTTGGCCCAAGTGCCTGTTTCTTTGAAAGAATCTACAAGTACATATGTAGTAGGGAAAAATAGGCAAATAATAAAGATGAGATTTTCCATGTCTGTCAGATAGGTATTTCTTTTTAGAAGAGGGTCAGTATCAAGAAAGATTCTTTTTACAACTGAGGTATAATCCACCCTTTTAAAGTATGCAGCTCACTGAGTTTTAGCATATTGACAAGACCGTGTAGCCATTACTACTATCTAATTGCAGAACATTCCATTACTTCAAAAAGAATCCTATTCTATACCTGAAACCAGTATTATCCTGTATCTCAAATAACTGGATTTTAAATAAAAACTTGAGAAAAAACAACACAAGAAGACAAAAACAAGACAAAACAAGAAGAATTGTGTGCCCATTGGTAGTTACTTCCCATTCCCTTTGCTCCCTAGCAACCACAGGGGTACTTTCTGTTCTTTGGATTTGCCTATTCTGGACAGTTCATATAATTGGAATCACACAACCTACGGCCTTTTGTTTCTGGCTTCTTTCACTTAGCATAACATCTTCAAGTGTGATCCATGTTGTAGCATGCGTCAATGCTTCATTCCTTTTTCATGGCTGAAAAAGTTTTTATTGTGTTTATATACTGCATTTTGTTTAACCATGCATCAGTTGATGGACATTTAGGGTTTTCTCAACTTTTTATTGTTATGAAGAATGTTGCTAAAAGTATTTGTGTGCATTTTTTTTGTGTGAACATATATTTTCACTTCTATTAGGTCTAAACCCAGCAATAGAATTTCTGGTTCCTAGAGTAACTCTATTTAACTTTTAAGTAGCTGCCAAACTGTTTTCCATAGTGGCCAGATCATGTTACATTCCAATGAGCAATGTATGAGGGTTCCAATTTCTCTACACCTTCACTGACACTTCTTATTGTCTTTTTTGATTATAGTGAGTGTAGTGGGTGTGAAGTGACATTTCATTGTGGTCTGATTTCCATTTCTAAGAACTAAAGTCTTTTAAACATTTAGGATTCAAGCATTTTATTTCAAAACTACAGTCTACCTTGCTACATCTGTCTAAACCCACTATTCTCTTGTCCTCTGGGGAGTCTGTTTGACTATAATGGAATGAACTTTAACAGTGTTTTCCCTTCCTTTCTCTTCCCTTTTTTACTTGCCCCTTCCTCTCCCCACTTCCCTCCTCTTCCTTCCTTCCTTTTCTCTGACCAGGTGCTGACAAAGCTGCGTTCCTCATGGGCATTAACTCCTCTGAGTTGGTGAAGGGCTTGATCCACCCTAGAATCAAAGTTGGTAATGAATATGTTACTAGAGGTCAAAATGTAGAACAGGTAAGGTGATACTTCCAGAGCATTAGGACTCTATGATCTTATAATAATTGTATACATATTGTAATTGTTATTTTTTGGCTTCTGATGTCTGCAACAAGAGCTTCTATAAAAAAAAAAAAAAAAAGGCAAGAAAGCTCCTGTGATGCATATTTGGAATGCTTTCACTTGTGATGCATAGCACAGTAAATGCTCTCGTGTAAAGAATTTTTCCAGATTCTTAATATGCTGTTTGACAGTTTTCCTGCAGGTAGCAAGTCTCTTTGTAGATGTAGCAAGCCGTTAACTTGTGACCAACATCTTTGTTGTCCAGCTAAGATGCTTTCAAAGCTATTAGTTCCTGACATGAATAAATCGGCATCCCCCACCTGTTTGGAATATTGACTTTTTAGAGTAACAGGCACATTGGTTGAGATAGGGTTTTAAAATATAGGCTGAAAAAAAAAATAAAATAAAATATAGGCTGAAGGGCATCTGGGTGGCTTGTTGGCTGAGTGTCTGTCTTTGGCTCAGGGAGTGATCCCAGGGTCCTGGGATTGAGTCCCGTGTTGGGCTCCCCACAGGGAGTCTGTGTCTCCCTCTGCCTATGTATCTTTCATGAATAAATAAATAAAATCTTTAAAAATATGTGTATATAGGCTGAAGTTAGTATTTAAAGGAGGGGTATGGAGAGCAGAAATGAGAAATGGAAGGTCATGTAGATTTTGTGCAGCATCCAGAAGAGTGTTTTAACGGTAAAATAACAAGTGCTATGAGGACTGTTGATCCTGAGGCTTTGTCAGAATGCAATATATGTTCCCAGGGCTGCCAGAAAATGAGACCATCTAAGTATGCTAGTGCATTTCAAAATAATAATTTACATCTCTAATGCATATTAGTCAGTATGTGATAACCATGCTGCAGTAACACATACACACTGAAATCTCAGTTGACAGTGAAATATTTATTCCCTACATCAAGTCCAATACAGATTGAACAGCCTTGTTCCATATGATAGTTAGACACCTGGATCACATGGCCTCCACAGTTGCTACACAAGGTGAACAGATCATTTCTGTTCAAAAAGTACACCCACCTTAACTGCTTGGGGCTAGAAGTGATATCATTTCCATTGATATTCTATTGGTGAAAATTAGTCAAATTACCCTCTTAGCCACAGGACGGCTGAGAAATGTCTTTCTGGAGAGAGGGAGGGGTATGATGATGTATAGCATGTATAAAGCATTCATGGGCATTGTCTCCTTCTGTTCTTTCACCAATACTCAGAGGTAAATAGAGCAGGAATACTGATGTTTTCCCAGTTGGGGAATCTGAGGGTTAGGGAACCTAAGTAACACTGCAAAGGGCACACAGCTAATATGCAGGTGACATTTGGATTGTCTTACTCTACATACGTTCTAAATCTGAAAATGAGATAGACACATGCACATGTGTCTTGATATCACATTCGTGATAGAAGACAATGACTTTGCTGACAATTAACTCTTGCTTTTTGGTATATTAAAGCATCTGATGTGACTGTGTTATTTATAGCGTTTCAGCATTTTCCTAGTTTAGCTTACTCTATAAATCAATAATTCTACCTCTATCCTAATGCTATACTGAAAGCAGTAGTTTCCATCTTCGTTTTCCCTCATCACTGGAGCTCCTTGAGGCCATGGACTATGATTAATTCATTTTAGTACCCCTTGCCCCTAGCACAGTGCCCTGCAAGCAGTAAGTGCTCCGTAGATGTTGAGATGAACTAAATATCGAGCTCAATTTGAGCCAAGATCAGCAGGACAAGGAGTTGAGCTATTTCTTGTAGTGAGGCTAGGAGTGTTTGGCAGTTTCTTGCTTTTTAACACATTCGCCACGACATGCATGCATGACATGCTATGATTATAGAACAGGGACTTGCTCTGTGTAAAACTAATGAGCCCAGAGGAGGACTGAAATCAAACCTTCGCCTCTTTAATATTGTGTTCTCAGGAACTGAGTTACCACCAGCCTTTACTATAATAGAACCAGTGAAGCAAGCTAATGTATTATTATCCAACACTAAAAGAAAAAAAAATCCTCATCTTCCATCCTCTCTCTCTCTTTCTCTTTCTCTTACTCCTGGAGAGAGCGTAAGAAAGCACACTGTAAGGCTTTTCTTTTCTTAGGAATTTTACTGACTTTATAGAGACAATTGCCACTGCTAAGAATAGAGATGTATATGCTCTGTTGATGACAATTGCAAAAGATGGCAAAAATTCTTGCAGTGTTAACACTTACAAAATTTGATTCTAACTCTAATGCTGACTAACTCTGGGATCTCGGTCAAATATCTTCACCTCTCTGAGCATCCGGTGAAGAGGTTGGAATCCTCTGTGTCTTAGTGGAGGGGTGACTGGCATCTAAATGGGACAGTCTTTCAGATGTGAGTGTGTCTTGCACATTGTAGAGGTTTTGCATTCCTGCTCCCAGGTGCTAACTGCCAGTAACCCTCAGTCATGCTGATAATTGGAAAAAACACACTCCCTGTTTTCAAATGCACTCCTCCTTCAGGGCCAGGGTGCCATCCCCAGTTGAGAGCCACTATACATGATTAATAAGAACTAAGGCCCTTCGGGTCCAGTATTTTATGATTCCATGAGAGTTCTAACTATGCCTGTTAGAAATAAGTTGTCTTAATTTTTAAAAGATTCATAATAAAAAAATCATAATAGTAACCACTAAGCATGTGCTAAGTGCTTTGTATGGCTATCTCATTCAATCTGACAACAAGCCTACTAAATTGATTTTTTTTTTTTTTAAGAGAGAAAGGGTTTGAGCAGAGGGAGGAGGAGAGAATCTTAAGCAGGTTCCATGCTCAGCATGGAGCCCAACACCAGGCTCAATCTCACAACCCTGAGATCATGACCTGAGCTGATATCAAGAGTCGGACGGTTAATTGACTGAGCCACCCAGGCACCCCTACAAAATTGATCTTATTTCCATTTCCATTTTGTAGTTAAAGACGGTGAACCTAACAAAGGTTAGCTTCGCAGGGTAGCATAGTAAATACTAGAGTGAAGTTGGGGAAGTAATAAAAGCAGAAAAGGGGATGGGAGAGTGAGACTAACATTTATTGGGTTCCAGGGGCCGAATCTTGTGTTACACATATTTACACGCTCTGTCTCGTTGACTCTCTCCCTACAACTTTAGCAGAAGCATATTTTAATGTCATTTTGCAGATGAGCAAGGCAGGGATCAATGTGGTTGCAAACATGGCTGTTTGACTCCATTTCTTTTTGGTGGTGGTTTTTGTTCTATTGCTCATGATTGCTCCCCAACGATCAGTCTTCTGAAAAAGAGCTAAGGAATGAGTCCATGTAGTCCTCGAAAGGTGGAAGTGTGGGTCTAGCTGCCTGATTCCTCCTTCATTGGCTGGAAAATGATGAAAATGATTAATCTGTAAGCTGTATGCTGGTTTATTGGTTTCAGCCAGCAGACACCATATCTTCTATTTCTTCCTGTGACCACATCTTCAAGCTCTCTTTCTGTTTCTTCATTACTCTCCACCCCTGACCGGTTTCTCTCCCAACCCCACTTCTGAATATTTAGGGAATTAAAAGGTGGGTAAGCAAGTTTGTCATGTTCTTTTGAAAGTTTCAAAGTGACTGCTGTAGACAGAGAATGATTTCCTCAGGGCTCTGGGGGATAAAAATCATTCTTAGTACTTTATTTGTGCGGGTGTGCTCTTGACGCCCATAATAAAAAACTGTGATGCCATCCGGCTTATGGATTACTGTGGAAATGACTCAAGATAACTGATCAGAGAGTGGGTGACTCATAACTAAATCAACACCAGACACCAACTGGCTCCTGCTGCGTGCTCGCTCCTGGGCAGCTGAAGGATGGATGGGCTAGGCCTATTTTAAATGTTAAGCGGTTGGAGCACATTCTGCTTCCAGGCTTGGAGAAGGTCCAGCTGAAATCCACTCCTACTTGGAGTCTGTCAGAAACCCGCTACTATAGCAGCACCTTTGCGTCATGGAAGTAGCATCTGCATTTATACGGCATCAACCAGCACAGAGGCTGGAGCTCTCCCCAGTAGGTTACATTAGAGCCTTTGCCGCACACCTCCAGGGAGGGGAAAGGCAGCCTGGGTTTTCAGTAGGACGATCTGAGTCAGATTGATGCATTAAATTGCCACAGGAAGTTGAGAGCACCCCTGGGAACTGATAGAGTAGAGAATGTGGAGGCTGAGGCTAGAAAGAACCTTCAAGAACATTATTCAGGTGAAGATACTTCAATCTAGAGAGGTTAGGCCAGTTACCAAAGGTTATACAATTTATTAGCAGCAACAAGGGCTAGGCATTCCAGATCCCTAACCTGTTCTACCGGCATTTTCCAAACTTAATGGTGCACAGGAGTCCGCTGGGGATCGTGTTAGAGCACCGGTTCACATTCATAGGTCTGGGACTGGATGCTGAGATGCTGAGAGTCGGCGTCTTTAACAAGCTCCCAGGTGATGCTGATGCTGCAGGTCTTAGAACCATACTTAGAATGGCAAGGCTTCAGGATGCATTACCACTCTACCCCCAGAAAGGTGGTCCTTTGATAATAGGAACATGATTTCTCTCACCGAAGTGTCTGGCAAGGAGGCATCAGGCTGGCTCGACTCTAGGTTTCTTTCCCTCTTCTCCTTTCCTTGCTTCCTCTCCCTTTCTTATTGTACCAAATTTCCTCTCCTGTATCATCTCAGCAGCATGCTAGAACCACACAGAGAGGCACTAAATAGATCCCGATTTTACTAACTGCTGATTAAAAAATGCCCAGGATTAGAATGCACACTGCTGGCAGATGTGAGGTGCTTCCAATGTGATTTCCAGGTGACCTGTGCTGTTGGTGCCCTGTCCAAGTCAATATACGAAAGGATGTTTAAGTGGCTGGTGGCACGAATCAACAGGGCGCTGGATGCCAAGCTGTCAAGGCAATTCTTCATCGGCATTCTTGACATCACTGGTTTTGAAATCCTTGATGTAAGTATATCGAGTTAAAATGAAGTCAATGTGTGTTTACAAGGAGATCAGAAAATGTGAATTGAACATCAGAAAAGGTAGAGCGTGAGGAGATTCATTCTGTGAAAACTTAAGGGCCACCCTGGCTGGAAAAGAGCTATTATTAATATTAATACATAATTAATAAAAGTAAAAATTAATTCAGCCTCAAATAAAGATAAATAGAAATAAAAGAACCTTTTATGATTTTGCATTTTGATATGATTACATGTTATTGTTATAATTTTTAGTTTGCTAGTATATTTGAAGGAGCTAAGGATTTAATTGAAGAATCGTTACTCATTGAGTCTATTTGCCATCACGTGATTGTGGTTATGATATTCTCTCTACATTTTTCCAAGTGGACCTCAATTTTATTTTATTATATTTTTTGTTGAGATATATTTGACAATTAAAAAATATGTATGTGTGAGATATACAACTTACTGGTTTGCCACATATTTGCATTGTGAAATAATCACAGTCAAATTAGTTAACCTGTCCATCACCTCAAATAGTTACCATTTGGTCAATTTTACTTTTGTCTCTTCTCCCCACCTAATCACATCTTTGAAGTATAACAGCCTTGAGCAACTTTGCATTAATTTTACCAATGAAAAATTACAACAGTTCTTTAATCAGCGCATGTTTGTTCTGGAGCAAGAGGAATACAGGAAGGAAGGCATTGGCTGGGTGTCCATCGACTTTGGTCTGGATTTACAAGCCTGCATAGATCTCGTGGAGAAGGTAATTCTTGTTTTTCTCCTCATTCATTTTCATTTAAGGAGAACTGTCCCTGCTGCCATATTGATCCATATTAGGACTCGGGCTCTGTCAGGGGATGGGAAATGGGGCAGGGGAGCAGTGTGCATTTTCTCTTAATGGGCAGCACCTGTGGCAACCTAACTCAACCCTCACGTCGGTTACCCCACTCCATCATCTCCCACACAGACTGTCGCTGCACGTAGGCTGCTTATGCATGGCCTCCACTGTTAATGCGTGAGGAAACTTGTCGAGATTAAAAATGGTCATGCTCTTGACTGGAAAAACACAGAGCTGAAAATATGAGCACTGTAGGGCCTGGCTGATTAGCATAAGGTGAATGAGTAGACCCAGAGCAGCTTAACGAAATTTGGCAAATTAGCATGCAAACAAACAACTGTCATAAATCCTCAAGGGCCTCTACCTTGCAGGATGTAGTTTGTTCATTTAATTGGACAAGTACCAGTTAGTTTAAGTAATTTATGACAATACTTCATGGCTTATTAGTAAATTAGCTGCAGTGTATGGTTCCTGAATTCAATGATGTTCTTGTACTCCGAAGTCTTTCCGGGTGCTCTGGGAAAGACGAACTGGGTTAGCTGGGGGAATTGAGTACGATGTTTTCTGTGGCTTTGTCCATGGGAGCATGCATGCTGGAGTGTCTTGCTATGACTGGATTGCGGTGAATTCTGGAGTCAGGTCTGAGAAGGCCAACGCCTAGTGCCTTCAACGTGCGAAATGCTCTCTTTGGCTAAGTGGTTGCATCTGGTTCTCAACAGCCCTGCCAGGAAGGAGCTAGGGTGATTGACCTCTCCCTGTCTTTGCGGGCCTCGGGTTTTATTGATCAGTGTCCCATCAACTTTATTTATTGAGCTTTAGATGAAATGATATCTTCCTTGAAAATAACCACTATTCTTAACAGGAATGGGCGTCACATTGATTTTATTATTTTATAGCCAGTGAGCTTTGTAGAGGGAGGACAGGCTGATTAAAAATAATAATAATAATGTTAACGAACCAAACTCTGAGCTAATTAAAAATAATAACAGCCCAACCATGATCTGGTAAATGTTTGCTGGCATTATTCAAGCTGAGAAATGAAACCAAAGAAGTAGAGGGGCAGATTTAGCTTTGGGCAAGTGTCACTTATAATATCTGCTTACTCTGATTATGGCGAGATACCATTTTTGGGCAGGAAAGTGGGACATAAACATGATTCAGATCCAGATAGGTCTGTGAACATTACTGATTTTTAGTTGATCTGAAGCCCATTGTCTTATTTATGCCAGTCTCCGTGATTCCAAATAACACACTAGCAACATGGATGTAATTTCCTGTTGCATTTTCTATTGGTACGGTAAAATGAGAGAAGAAAAAAAAAAAACCTGACCAGAAGATAGAAGGAAAAGATAAGTCTTTGGCTTCCAATGAATGATTTCTTTCTTTCTTTTTTTTTTTTTTCCAATGAATGATTTCAAAGGTATTCAGGTCAGGCAAATGAGGAATACTAAAACCTTTCTTGACATGATTCTATATTTTGAAAAGACCCGTTGAGCTGGTTCAGGCTACATGAAGAAAATTTGTTGTAAATATTAATGACCAAACTTACTCCTTGAAATAGAATGAATCATGAGAATTTTTCAAAATTCAAAAGAACGGAAATACATCAATATGTACAAAATGCTGTAGAGCATGCATCTGCGTGCATATATAAGGAAGAGGGATTTTCATACATAAAAGTTTCAAATTTTTATGTTTACAAAAAAGTTTGTCAAACTAAAAAAATGTATTTTAACATTTAATGTTAATTTGGTCATCAAGCATACAGTGACCTCCTATATAGACGGTGAACAAACCTATTACAGGATTAGCTCACACTTATTTCATTACTTGAAATATTCTCATTTGTTTAGAACTTGAGCATCAATAATTTACATGTTAAAGTATTAACATATGCCTGCATATTTATGGTTTTGCATAGGTTTTGCATAGGTATACAATTTATGGTTTTGCATAGATATTGTAGTAGACAAATACATCCAAAATTATACGTTTAAAACCTTGCCGCCCCTATCATTGTAGTCACCTTGAGAGGCTGCCTCCATTTTCCAATAATTCAGCCCTTTTGCAAAAACTTCCTCATATGATGCAGATTTGGATAAGGTTTTAGAACATTACCAGCTGTGAGAGAAAAGTAGCTGCAGTACTGATTGTCTCACCCGTTTTTAAGTCCAAACTGTATTACCTCACTTGGCCACATTTTTTTACCTTGTTTGCCTGACTTGGCCCAAATGAATTTTTATTGTTCCTCCGCAGTGATCCTGTTTCTAAAATATCTTAAATCCTGGTAGCATCTTGGCAATTGGTGTTGTTGTCTCCCAGCTGGCATTCTTTGGGTATGCTAAGTCTGGTTTTCTTATTATAGAATGAATCCCATTAATAGCGAGTTCTCTCTTGTACACCCATGAGTATTTCCTTGAAACGCGTCACTCCAAGCTTTCGGTTACAACTCTTTCTGCCTGACTTCTGCCCACAGCAAAGCAGCCCAGATCCCAAAGCTCAAACCTAGATGTCTTGGTGCTCACCTGCCCATCAATTATTTAACAGAATTTGGCTGGGGACCTACATTCAGTCCCCACAGAACCTACTTATGCTAAGGGCTGTGAGAAATGTGAGTCAGAGGCATCAGCCTATTGTACAGGAACATAGGGTATCATCAGAAAGGCATCTTCCTGAGACCAGAACTTTTACTTTTTTTTTTTTTATTAAACAAATGAGTAAATTTATTTAGCAACTACTTGTTTTGATCACTTCCTTGTCATCTTGTTGGTGAGAGAGGGATTCCTGCGCTGGGGTGGAGGGATGGCTGAACTCAGGACCTGACCCTGGACAGGTGAGGTTGACAACAGCCTACTGGCCACACACACTCACTCCCTGAAGGAAGAGGGTCCTGCACGCCATGCATGGCCACGTGGTGGTTGTACTCCTGAGCAGAGTGAGTAAAAGGGGCTGTGGGAGGCAGGTTTTATAGTAAGAATAGGGTGAGGTGACTGTTGATTCTCAAGAGAGGATGTGATTGGCTTGGTTGAGTAATTGGCTGGCACAGATCTGATACCCATCACTCAAGGAAATAGGCACTGTGACTTTTCCCATGATTAGGGCGATTGTTTGGCGAGGGGACCTCAACCATGAAGCACGATGGGAAGGGGAACTTGTGATCGGATCCCCTGAGGCCCTCCCAATTTTCCCCAGATGTCAGGGCACACACAATGTTGGGCCTTCATTTTAGGCCTAATACCACACTACCGTGTAGAAGACTTTGAATTAAATGCTGTCGAAAACTTAAGCAGTTGTTATAAGTAGCACTTGCCCTTAGGAAGTATACAGTCAAGTAGTAGATTTGTAAGTCTAATCAGTGTAAAAATATGTCTCGGCATAAATGCAGAAAGGCACAAAGGCCCACAGAACCCAGAAGAGCAGGAGTCGCCTCTGCCTGTGGGAATCTTGGAAGATCCGGTTGGAAAGGGTGTAAAATTGCAGCTGGCTCTTAAGAAATGATTATGATTTTAGCAGGTGAAGAGAGGAAGCTAGTGAGGGAAGCCCTGGCAAGAGCTAAGGCAGAGGGGTCAGTGCGTGCAAAGGCCACGTTCCAAAACGTTAGGTAGTCTAGGATGCACAGAAAGGAGGAGCTGGAAGAAAGGAAGGGAAGGTTGTGAAGAGACTCTAAGTAGTTTATCCCTTACTTTTTGCCAGTGGGGGCCAAAGAGGGCTTCTGTGCTGGGCGATGGGGCAGTCAGAGCTGCTTGCGTTTATTCTGTGGGTGTGTGTCTAGGATCTGGGACGGGAGGAAAGGCCAAAGGTGAGGCAGTTCAGGGGCTTGTGGAACAGTCCCGATGAGAAGGAAAGAGGTCCTGCATCGGGACAACAGAAATGGAAATAGTAAGAAAGTGATAGACCTCAGAGGAGAGAAGGCAGGACCCATAACATCTGAGGAGGGAGAGGTTAGAGCCTGAAGGTTCGGAGTCAGGGCACCGGACTCCAGTCATTTACTGCGCCACAGAGGACATTTGATGCCATAGGGAAGAACATATTTAGTCTTCTTTCCTGACCTATTTGGAAATTAAATTGCCCAAAGGCCTCATATTTATCAGAAGCTTTAAACCTCCTGAAGAATGGAAAAATGGAGAAGACTCTGAAAAAACCTTCATCAGTGGTCCGCCTTCATCAGTGGTCAAGTTGTTCCATTTCGAACTATGACACTTTCTTGCTCAGCATAAAGCTTCCAGTCAATAAATAAATAAATAAATAAATAAATAAATAAATAAATAAATAAAATAAAATAAAATAAAATAAAATAAAATAAAATAAAATAAAGAAAAATAATAAAGCTTCCAGTCATCCCCCAATGGCAGTTGGCTCTATTAGATGCCCAGCATGATGGCGGCCCTAATGTATGGAAGGTAATTATTTGAGATGGAGGCTGTCGTTCTCATGAGGCATTGCTGCGACCCTGTTGTTAGCAGGCACCATCCCAGGAGATGCTTAAATTTTTAAATAAGCCCAGTTTTCACTGAGGGTTGACTGCACGTATGGCAGGAAACTCTGTGGTGCTAGATGGAATCCAGGCCTCCAAAAGCTTACCCCGGTGAAACAACTATTTCTTTTTTCAGATTCTCCCTCCACCTTCTCGTGTTCCTCCACTTACTGACTTTGCCAAGAACTCACAAGGTCACTGCTGCCAGAAGCAAGCAGATTCATTCCCCACCTAGATGCTTGGGAGGAAGATGTCCGAGAACTCTTCAGCCCAAGAATTAGTAGTGAAATGTTGTTAATTATGCTTTCTATGGAATGTGGATTTTAAATCTAGGAGAACATACAAAAGAGGTAGAAAATCACAGTCCATGTATTACAAGAATAGACTCAGATGGATCAAAAATACGATCTTTAGGGGCATCTGGGTGGCTCAGTTGGTTAAGCATCTGCCTTAGACTCAGGTCATGATCCCGGAGTCCTGGGATCAAGCTCTGTGCTGGGCTCCCTGCTCAGCAAGAGAGTCTGCTTCACCCTCTCTTTCTGCCTCTCTCCTTCCCCCTCCTCCTGCTCGTGCTCTCTTTCTCTCTCTCCCTCTCAAATAAATAAAACCTTAAAAAAAATATGATCTTTGAATATCTGATGATCCACTACTCTGACAAATTAGAGCCATTTGTATAGCTTCGGTGGGATAATTTAGAGCAAAATCTAAACTACGAATTTTCTTTTAATGTATCTACCCATTCAGAGCCTAGGCCGGGAGTTGGTGTGTTCTCTCACCATGAAAACATTTAAGCATTAACTAGCTAGCTTTTTAGAAGGAAATTATGAAGGGAATTCAAGGAACTTTTAGGTGGATTGGACCAGACCTTTCACATCCCTCCCAAACCTGAGAGTCTATGGTTGTTAGGTATGAAGTGTTGGTGGAAAATCATGAAATTTGTGCTGTTGGGCCAACGGGTCCTGTTGAGTCTCAGAATTCTGATGATGTTTTCTTTATACTTTGTTTTGTGTGCTTTGTTGTACACCCACATACACGTTTTGCCTCCTTGGTTAGATGCTCTGGAGTCACAACCCTCATATAACCTGATGTGTCTGGTACAGTGGTTTATTCATAGAAGGCACTACAAAAATATTTGTGGAATAAATTAATGAACATACAAATATATAAACTGATATGTAAATATTAGAATCCTTGATTCCCCCCGCCCCCCCACACCAACCCTGTTTTTCCCTATGTGTATGTACCCTACATTGGTTAATGGCAGCATTCATGACCCATTTGCTCAAGCCAAGAACCTGGTCATTTTTCTTTCTGTATTACACCCACGTTCTATCCCTCAGCAGGTTGTTTCTCCACTTTACCTTCAAGCTATATCACATTTCGATGACTTCTGACTATCTCTGACACTACCGCCGATTTAGACCAGGGGTCAGTAAACTAGGTCTCTGGGGGCCCAATCTAGCCTGCAGCCTGTTTTTGTAAATAAAGTTTTAATAAAACGTTGTCACACTCATTTTATTTACATGTCACCACTTGCTGTTTTCAGGCCTGAACTGACTGAGTGGATGGCAGGGGTGTAGCGGGAAATTTGTGGCCCACAAAGCCTGTTTCCTACATGGGCCTTTAAAGAAAAGGTTTGCTGATGGGGTGTAGGATCACCAGTTTTTCCACCACATATTCTTTTGTTGTTTTTGTTTTGGCAACCCTTTTAATATGTAAAAACCGTTATTAGCTCATTGGGTCTCTTCTACAGGCCACAGTCCGGATTTGGCCGGCAGGTTCTACTTTGCCAGCCTTGTTCGAAAACAAGTGATCCTTTTGAAGCAAACATCAAATCCCATCACTTCTTATTCAAAATCTACAAAGACCTCCCATTACACTTAAAATTCAAATGTCTTAGCATGGCCTGGACAGCTCTTGGGATCCAATACTGCTTACATGTCTGACTGCATCTCATACCACATGTGCCATCTGACTACTTTAGGTCTGTCCGCTTTGCCTTTGGTAGGACCTCAAACTTGCCAAGTGCGTTCCTGCCTCAGGGCCTTTGCAGTCATTACTTGTCTGCCAAGAGTACTTGTACACAGACCTCAGGATTTGCGCTTCTGGTCCAGGTCAGAGGGTTTTACTTATCCTGCTTAAACAGCTCCCAGTTGCTCCCCGCCGTCATTCTCTATTTCTTTCCTTTGTATATTTTCTTCAGGACACTTATGTGAAACTAAATTATTTCTTTTGTGTTTACCGGACTATTGACTTTCTACTTCATTAGAATGTAGTCACTCTCAGGACAGGCACTTTGTGTATGTGGCTCATGGCTACATCGCCAGCTCCTACTGGTGCCCAGCACCTAGTACATACTTAATATTTGTTGAGTGAATGATTGACTAGTTATATGTCGTGAACCTTCTTTCCCTTTGTCAACTGATTCGTCTCCTGGAATAGGAATTTACACCGACCTCCTCCCTTTTGAAAAATACTGTGTCCTGGTGTTTTCTTTCATCTGCTGTTCGTATATATCTCCAACAGCCAATGGGCATCTTTTCCATCCTCGAGGAGGAATGTATGTTTCCTCAGGCCACAGATGTGACTTTCCAGACCAAACTTTTTGACCACCATTTTGGGAAGTCGGTTCATTTCCAGAAGCCCAAGCCTGATGATAAGAGATGTGAAGCTCATTTTGAGCTTGTCCATTATGCAGGAGCGGTAAGTTACCTCTAGACACTGAGCCCTGAATTTTCCTGACTCTATTTCAAATGCATTCTGCCAAAGTCCCTAGATAATACATAAGCAAAGTTTAGATTAAATGAAGAGATGAACAAAAAAAAAAAAAATCTCAGTTCCAGCAAAAAAGTTGGCATAGCCTTTTAGCACCTAGGAAATGAAGTACCCATACTATAATAGTATTCCACGTGCACAAAGGTTAGAAATCTCAAAATAGACTCTGTCATCCCAACTCAAAGTAAGTCAGCTTCAGAAAGTCATGGAGATTATCAAAGTCGTGGGTTTTTCCATATTTGTCCTTCCTTTTAACTTAACATTGTGTGAATGAGTGATTTCAACTGATCTTTTTTATTGAAGTTTTTTTTTTTCCCCTCTCTCTCATAAAGAGATAGTTACTGTGAAGTAATGGCCTCCAAACTATGGCCGACAAAGGTTTCTAATGACTCTCCCTGTTTCTTCTCATTTCCCCACGGGTGTGTGTGTTGCCTCCTTTTTCAGCTTCTGGTCAGTGATTCCGGGTATAACAAAGACAATTGATAATGGATATAATAATTCTTCATTCTAAAAATGACCTGCCAACTGTACATAGATGTGCTTGTCATTGTCTTCCTTCACATCCTCGAATATTAATTATAATGATATTTACAGTAAAATATCATTACAATTGCTAATTTTTTTGAATGTTCAGTGTGTCAGAGACAATTGGATTATTTCATCTATTCTTGCCTGTGAGGGAGAGCTGATGTGAATTGTTTCTACTGGAAATACCAGTTAATTCTTTCTCCCTCTCCCTTCCCTCCCCTTCTCTTCCTTTCTTTCCACAATGTAAAATGGTAAAGCCTGAGAATCTCTTCGGGTTGCACAATGGACTCCTGGAGTATTATTCAGTACTGTTACCTCAAACCAATTTAAAGTTAAAGGACCCATACAATTTATGATTTTTTTTTAAAAAGTAATGCACAGTTTGCTATGTTAATTTATGCATTCTCTTCTTTTGTTACCCTAACTGCATGCCTTTCTAAAGGTGCCTTATAACATTAGTGGCTGGCTTGAAAAGAACAAAGACCTTCTTAATGAAACAGTGGTGGCTGTATTTCAGAAGTCGTCAAACAGACTCCTGGCAAACCTTTTTGAAAATCGCGTCGGTACTGACAGTGGTGAGTTGAACAATCTTCCCTAATTTTTTAGCTTCAGAATGGAACCCATGGCTGCCTCGGTGCTTATAAAAACCTGGCCTCTTTCCTATGATATCTGTGTCTGCTTCCCATGGTCTGAGTCATCCCCTCTTATTAGCCTTTCTGTCCTCAGGCTGGCGGTTCTTCAGGGAAATGGTGCTTTAAGATAGATGTAATTCAGGGAGCCTGCTTTGGTCCACTTTTAGCTCCTACTCAACCCTGCTGCAAACAGGGAGCAGCAAACTGTATTTTGATAAATGATTTTGGGGAAATAACAAGGCTCTTTAATCTATATTCTCCAAGTGTCTTGGAGTTCGCCTTCACAGTGCTTTTGTGTTATAGTAACTTGGGGTTATGATAAGCTTTCTGAGGGCAGGGATTATGTCTGATTTGTTTAACTGTAGCCTCAAGCATGTAGCAAATGCCTGCTTAGCAGACACTCCATAAATATTTATTGATCAACGAATAACAACTCATGTTTAGTAGTTTGTGATTTACAAAGCACTTTTAGATATATTATCTTAGTCCCTGCCATGACCCTTTCAGATACAGTGAAAGGGAAACGTCTCCTTACTTACAGGGGCAACTACGGAAGAGTTAAGGAGCATCCCCAATTTCACAACTCTACTGATCAAAGATAAAATGAAGCATGTTAAAAAAAATTTTAAGCATTTAGTTGAGCAAAAAATGATTCATGTGATTCATTTGATTGACATCATTCATTTGATTCAGTCAAACCCTCAGTGTTTAAGACTGTTCCACTGACAGAGCTCAGGGAGATACTTTATGGAGAGAAGGTGGAGGCAAAATAAGGAAGCTATTGAGTGGTTGTAGTTTAAAGCCTACTCGACTGTGATCGGTTGTCCCTAGTGTTTTGATTCTGTAACCTTGGGACGTTTATAGGCTTAGATTTTGGCTCGCTCATATAGGTCACTACGGAATTAGAACCACATCAGTCTAAGGGCCTCCTTGTTTAATTAATTTAACAGTAGTAAATGCAAAACCAAGGTAAGAAGCAGGAATTCTGCTTCCTGGCCTAGTGCCTATACTTCTCTCACTGTCTTCCAGAAACAAGACAGAGAGATGTACAGGCTACGAGTATTTAGGACATAATTCAGATTTCTGCACCAGATTTGAGGATACTGAGCCCATGTGGAGAACATCAGCCTCACAATTGGCTGCTGGCTACAGAGGAAAGCTCTCCATGAATCATAATAAAAGTCACAGATTTGTAGCCTTCGAGCCAAACCTGGCCTTCAGACATGTTTTGTTTGGTCCGCACGGTTTAAAAAATCAGAAGTTTCCACATACACATTTGCATTTCCTTTTTCTCACAAAAAGTAGAAAACATGGGAAAATAGAAAAATCTGTCCAGCCTGGGTTCAGACACCCTTGTGGCAATGGAGCAACATGTACCAGCTCTTCCTGAAGGAGTGTGCATTCTCATTTCCTAACCTCCTCAACTGTCCTGTTATCTCACACCCAGCTTTAAGTCAACTCCTTGCTCCGGCAGGCTAATTTGGGTCCCCTGATTGACGTGGTGAGGAAATGGAGAAGGAAGTTGGCACTTCTGGCTTCATCAGCACAGATGACATAATTCAGAGCAGACATGAAATTCTGTTGGCCTGCCTCAAGAGGAGGTTGAGAAATGAAGGCTATTGTATTTGGGCCCTCATCATCTCCAGGCAGTGCATTTGCCTGATTCTAATGGCTTTTAAAGTGCCCCTGAGCAGTCGGATAGATGGTGACTCCTAAGCTTACAGTTCCCAGATGGGTCATTCTCTGATCATAAGAGATCAGGCAGGGATTTGGGATGGAATCAGACAGGAAATCATCTTCGAACTCTTCAGGGTTTGTGCTGTGTCCTTTGGAAGCAGAAAAGAATAATTGTCCAGAATGTGCTTGTTTTGGGGTAATTTTTAAGCACCCCCTGAAAATACTTGCCTCCATGTTTCTCACTCATCCAAACATTAAATTACCCATAATAACCATACTTTCTTCTGAGGAATCCAGGTACTTTAAACCAGAGGTATAATTGTTTTAAAAAATTAATAATGGAAGGTAGTAGTATTCTCTTTCCATAGGTGGAGAAACTCAAGTAGTAAGAGGTCCAGTGATTGACTTGTAGGGTCTGGGGCATGTCAGCAGGACGTTAGTGATTAAGAGCTAGGACATCTGTCCCAGTGCTACTCGGGTGCAAAGAATATTTTGCTTTTCGTGTTGACAGCTGGTCCAGTTTTTCCAGATTGCCTGGGAGTTTTGCGGTGGTTGTTGTTGTACATCTTTGCGAGTTAGCACTACAAAAATGTTTGTAAAATAATTTGGCTTAGCATAGACCCTTTTGCTTCAAGAAAATGGAAATAGATGGTTTTTTATAAATTATAAAAGTGGTGCATGAGAGTTGCCAAAAATGCAGACAATATGGAAAAATAAGAGAAACATAAAAGTTACCTATCATTCCACATAGAGTGATAGCAATTGCTAACATTTTGGTATATGCTCCTCCTGATGTTTTTTATGTATATAGTCACTAAAAATATAATTAACACTGAGAAACACGTATAAACACTCAGGATCATAACACACAAACTTTTATACCCTACTTTTTCTCTTAAAATAAATCCCAGAGATCTTCCCATCTCAGTTATATGGATCCTCCTCATCATTTTAAAAGGCCACAGTGTTTCACTGTATACGTACTCATTCATACTTTAACTAGTCAATCTCTTCTTGATAGATATTTGCTTTGATAACTTTATTTTTTGTTTAGTTTTTTTTTTTTTACACTGACTAAACAATGTTGCAGCAAGTCTTTGTACAGTTGCCTATTTCCTTAAGGAAGAGCATTAGAAATAGACATTTGTGTTGAGACAAATATTTTTAAAAGCTTTTTGTAGATATTGCCATATTGCTTCTAGAACTTGACAAATTTATACTTTCATCAACAGGGTATGGTAATGTGACAAAAAGAGAGCTTTTTAAATGCTTTTTTTCTTCTTTTTTTAGCTCTACAGTTTGGGGAAAAGCAGCGCAAGAGAGGAGTTTCATTCCAAATGGTTGCATCTCTGCATAAAGTAATTTTTAATTGCATCTATTCATATATTAACTGCCTCACAATCTGCATATGTTATTACTTATTTGAAATTTCACATCTTCAAATAAGGGAAAAGTATCTATCTAAAGTTAGCCAAGTTGGAGAAGTTGGCGTTTATGTTGATATTAATGGGTTTTAGTGGACACTGTTGTTGTCTCACTTAGGTCCCCTTTGTCAGCCATCTTCCAGCTGATGAGAATGTTGGCTCATAGCAACTCACAGGTGCCAGAATTGCCACTGGCCAAATGGGAAGCTTAGCAATCTCCTTACTCATTCCTCCAGACCCTGATTCCTTTCTTGCATCAAGGTGGGGACCAACTGTGGTGCAATTGGTACATTTGTGCTCAGAGCTCCTGCAGGGATCACAGTCGACTTCAAATCCATATCATTGCTTTTTTTCTTCCCCTCCCCTCCCCTGCTTCTCACTCAAACCCAAGTCAGATACTGCTTCCAAAGAACCTGACCTAAGAAAAGCTTTCCATACAGAAAACTTGAGAAACAGTTTGTGTTCAAGTCATTTGATTGCCCAGCCATAAATTATTGCTATCAAATTCAAAACAGGTAGATAGGATTCACAACAGAACTGTATCTGTCAGATTTGTCATAGGAAAGAAATAATGTATGGTTTAGTAAGCAGGGAAGAATGTTGAATTCATTATTTTATTGTTGATATGCATCTTGGCTTTATGATTAAGTTGATAGACTTGGAGACAATTGTTAGGTAGATCGGTGTTTTTAGTGATTTGCAAAGTGATTTTGTGTTTCTTACGGTCTCTATTTAAGGAAAACCTAAATAAATTGATGACTAAGCTGAAATCAACAGCACCTCATTTTGTGAGATGCATAAATCCCAATGTGAACAAAATACCAGGTAAGAACTAGATTTCTTTGTAATCCACACTAGGAAATACATTTGATTCATGCTATGTTGAATTTTTTTTTTTAAAGAAAATTTACCAGTTCCTTTTATATTAGAGTAGATTTCAAGTAGAAAAATGAAAGTAACTTTAAAAATGAGGTCTTCTGAACCTCCTCAAGATTGCTTTTGGATTGAGATTCAAGTGGATGTGCAGAAGGATTTCACAAGGCCAATTCAATTGGTTAACATTAGAATGCTTGATATTACCATGTAAATTCTTCCTTAAGTTTTATGCTAAAACCTGGATGAGTTTCTATGCCATTGTCTACAAGGGCAAAGTATAATAAAAGGGATTAGATAATCGATGGTGGAAATAAGGTAGATATTTCAGCATATAAGAAATTATTTGATCTGAATTATCTAAATCGACCATGAAGACAGTTCCTAAATCCATTTCTAATTGTTAAGAACTCCTTCTAGCCTTCCTTGCCAATGCTAATCTTCCCTCTCCCTAATAGCACACATCTCTTTAGTTATGTACTTGTGAGCAGTGAATAGATGGTTTTATTTTTAATGTTTCTCCCCCCCCACACACATACCAGTTTTATTGAGATATAATTGGCATACAGCACTACAGTATAAATTTAAGGTATACAGCATAATGATTTGACATATATATCATGAAATAATTACCAAGTTTAATTAACATCCATCATCTCATATTGTGAGATGTGATTTTTCCTTGTGATAAGAACTCTTAGGATTGACTCTCCCTCCCTCCCTCTCTCTCTCTCTCTCTCTTTTTTTTTCTTTTAAAGATTTCATGAGAGACATACAGAGAGAGTCAGAGACACAGGCAGAGGGAGAAGCAGGCTCCCGTGGGAAGCCTGATACGGGATTTGATCCTAGGACCCTGGGATGCCCTGAGCCCAAGGCAGACACTCAACCGCTGAGCCACCTAGACATCCCTAGGATTGACTCTCTTTGCTTTACTACCTTGATGCTTAACTTTTCAAATATATCATACAACAGTGTTAACTATACCCATTGTGTTTTACATTGCATCCCTAATACTTCTTTATCTTATGACTGGAAGTCTGTGCCTTGTGACAACCTTGGCCTGATTTCCCCTCCCTCCTTCACTTCCTATTTCTGATAACTGCAAATCCACAAATCTAATCTCTTTTTCCATCAGTTTGTTTGTTTTTAGATTCCACACATAAGCAAGATCATAAAATATTTATATTTCTCTACCTGACTTACTTCACTTAGTATAATGACCTCAAGGTCCATCCATGTTGTTGCATATGGTTGGGCTTTCTCCATTTTTATGGCTGAATAATATTCCATTGTGTATATGTGTATATGTATGTAGGTGTGTGTGTGTGTGTGTGTGTGTGTGTGTGTACACATATCTTCTTTATCCATTTTTCCATCTCTGAACACTTAGTTTATTTCCATGTCTTGGCTGTTATACTGGATGCTTTTTGATGAATGGATGGTGCTGGGTGGTGAATTACTTTTTGTTCTTAATTGCCAAAACAAAGTTTTTATGGATATTAACTACATGGATTCTTTTCCTTACATCATGTGTTTGAAGATTCTCAGACTTCTTTTTGGAATTACAGGCTTCTATAAAACTTGGTCAGAGACTGTCACCTTCAAAGTTGTGTATATGATACATGCTTATGTCTTCAGAGCTCTAATCACCCTTGGAATATATAGCTAGCCAGATGCTGCTGATTCTAATTTCTGAGGTTCTGTAGTATCTTGCATTTTTATTAACCTCCTGTAATTAGGACCCCGGTCTTGACAGTCTGTGACCTATTTTGGGAAAGTGTGATACTAAACAATGATGCTGCACTTTGGGTTTTTGCAACACAAACACTTCATGTTCATCGACGCTGTATGTTTTTGCCTCATTGTTTCTTATCAGCTGGGTTTCTGAATGCATCCAGGGACACTGCTTCCATTTGGCAAGAAATCTAATTAGCTGCCTCTATTTTGGAGCAATTCTGTTACCTATTAGACTTGTCTCCCATCGAGTCAGCTCTGATTTTAGCAGTTGATTTTTTTTTTTTAAGTCATAAGACAAAGTCCTAAGAAAAGCTTCATGATCTAATCAAGACAGTTTTTCATATGTACTTAAAGGGAATGAGCATGCTTGATCTTTTGGGGTCATAGAGCTCCACTTGTTCCCCTTCTTACAGGTCATCTGTCTTTGTCTATCAAAGGGACTGGAGTACAGGAATATGGATATATGGCTTAGAGTTTATTTCTGTGACCCTGCACATAAGCAGAGATTCATCTCCTTTCCATTTTTCTTATAATACTATTGTAGGCCTTTGTCTTAGGAGGAGTGCTATTTGGCTTCTTCCAGCAGATTTTCTGAAAGCAAGACACAGTGGCTTCTTGGAAGGTTTTTCAAAGGCTTGTCTCCGAGATTGCAGCTGCAGCTTTAGTAGGACTTCATCTGATAAACAAGGAGGTGATAGGAGGACGCTTATGGTATAGAATAAAGCATAGGTGGTCTCTCTTTCTCTTTCTCTCTCTCTCTCTCTCTCTCTTTCAGAGAATGTAGGCTGGGATGTGACCAAGTCCTTCATAAGGCAAAATAATAAGCAGAATTTTGTGGCTGTGCTTATCTTCTCCTTTTCTTGTATTCTCCTTCTTGTAATCTCTTCCCCTTCCTAACTGGAGATGGCAGTTCCCTTTTGTGTTCATATTTCCCCTCTCTAGCTGGTTTTAAGCCAGAGAATGGATGTAAAACCAGCTATTTATAATCCTAGCAAAAATGTATTCTTTATCTTCTAGGTGTATTTGCTTATAAAATTTGACTAACTGTGAATTAAAGGGTTCATTAGGTATTAAAGGAACTTCAGGTAAATCCTGTTTCGAGACTCTTACATGATAGGATGGGTACTGTTAGTGCCATCAGGCTGGGAGTGAAGTGAACTCCTATTACCCTTTATATAGAGAACACCGAATTCAAACTTTTTTAAATCCCAAGATGTGCAATTAGGACTAGATCTTGGATAATAGTTCTTTTGGACACAGACTGAACAGGATCCTTTTGCTTCAGGTGAGTTGGATCCCTACTTGCTTCTGCAGCAGCTCCGCTGTAATGGTGTCTTAGAAGGAATCAGGATATGCTGTGAAGGTTTTCCGAACCAACTGCTATATGCTGATTTTAAACAAAGGTAAACATACATCCCAGGATCTGAGGAGCCTAAGGTAGCCCATTCTGTTTTCCTCTCTTTCTGAGTGTTTAGGCATGCATTGTTTGTTTGGTTGATGGCCTCCAGACTACAGATCGATGTGTTTTGGTGGTGGTGAGATATATGATGACAGAGTTCCATTATTTCTTCCCCTTAAATCCAACATCCATGTAGCTGTAATATCCTTAAATCTCTATTAACGGATAATAGACCCACATATAGAAGAAATATATACAGAAGAAAGACATGGAGGCTGAATTGAATTTCTGAAATGTTGTGTGTACTTAATCGTAGCTGCCTTCCAAGCAAGCTTTTGCTTTACTAGCAAGCCTGTGAAAGAAAGGAACCCAGCAGGGTGTGTGGCAGGAGAGGCATTTCTGCTTTCTATTTTCTGAATTCCAAAAGTCTAAATTATAGGTCATCAAGCAAATTTGAACCAAGTATGGTAGGCTAGAAAGGGAACCTGTCTCAAGGTTAAGAGGTATATTTCTAGTTCTGTGCTAGCTCACTGTTAGGGTGAAGAAATCTTGGAAGACACATTTAATGTCTCTGCTTTTCAGTTTTCTTATCTGTACAACAGAGATCCATAAGCCTGCCTCTTCCCCTCCCTTTGCCTCCCAATCTCTCCTTCCCTCCCTAATTGAGCAGACTCAAATGATGTTGTCTCCAAGGGACTATGAAAAGTACAAATTATTATGCCAAAGTAAGAGATTATTACTTGTATCCTCATTATTGCCCAGAGTTTTGTGAAAATCGAACATATTGATAGGAGAGGTACAAGTCTGTACCTCCTTTACCTCATTTGTTCAGATTATTCTTTATTTGAATCATGTGACCTCCCTGACCCCAGGATTTATTCTTTATCTATTTCAATCAGGTACTGCATTCTGAACCCAAGAGCCTTTCCGAAGAGTAGGTTTGTAAGCAGCAGAAAAGCAGCTGAGGAATTACTTGGCTCATTGGAGATAGACCATATCCAGTACCGCTTTGGAATCACTAAGGTAACCGGAAAACTAGGAAGAATGCATTTGGAAAAGAGTGGGAGGAAAGAGTGTGTATCCTAAAATATCCATGATAAGGCACTCTACAGTTCTTGTGACCACAAATAACACAAATAGAGCTCAGTCAAAAGCGGAAACTTCAATGCTATTTGAGAGAAAACTCAATGCTTCTTCAGCCCTCAGTCTTGACTACATTTACATTTTTATAATTATTCATCTAAGTAAGTTTGTGCCAAGCTATAAAATATTGAATCAACCTCAGTGTGCTAGAATATGTGCAGAGACATCAGGGCTAGAAAAAGGTAAATTCAACTTACTGGAATAAATTGCTTGTCTCTGTTGAACGGATTAGTCTGCAAGTACTCGTTTAGTGAATTAATTCTAGAAGACTGCATGAGTAATTAAAAATGCTAAGGTCAACCTCACTATCCAAAAAAATTAATCCATAGTTAAGTTCTTTAGATGTGGTTGGCTAAATTCGGCTTTGCCTTAGATGATTTTGGTATGATCCATATATTATGGGAAATGTCTGACTAATAGATTTGGTTTCATTTGATGGTCGACATCAGGTGGTTCCTAATGACAGACATGGAAAGACCAAATTATTAGAGAATTGGAGGGTCTAGGATGAAGAGCTCACAGAAAAAGAGCTCCATAGGACATGACTATAAAATGGTACTTGACTCCCACATTTTGAGTGCCTGAGAATCTGCTTCTGGTGTCATTATTTCTGCTGATTGCCACTACTCGTCCTTAATTTCCTTGTGGGCTTAATTATTTTTGCTGTATACTACTAATCTAGACTGGGACTAGCAAGAGGCAAGAGAGCCTCCTAAGGCACAAAATTTAAGAAGGCACTCGCTATTAGGGTTATGTAAGTACTGACTTATACAACCCTGAAAGCGAGTGCTTCCTTAAAATTTGTGCCTGACACCTCACTCACCTCATCTTGGCCATTGCTAATAATTCGTGAAAAGGTGTTTATGTGGATTCTTTCATGCCTAAGACAAAGTGACTTTCTCTAGGAAAGAGATCAGCAAACTTTGGCCTAAGTTTGGCCCACAACCTATTTTTAATATGGCCCATTAGTTAAAAATGGTTTGACGTTTTTAAATGGTTGGGTGTTTTTTTTTTTTTTTTAAAGGATGAGGAGGAGGTAAATGAAGGAAAAGAGGAGATGAAGAAGATTCTATAGGTCTATGAAAATTCTATGTGAGCTGTAAAGTCCCAAAATATTTTCTCTCTGGCCCTTTACAGAAAAGTTTGCAGACCCCTGTCTGGCACTTCAGAGCACTGCCTGGCTGGGTCTGTCTTAAAACTTCAACCAGGCTCCCTCAATAACCTATACATTATTAACAGGGTAAGGAGGAGAATAGTCCATAGGGAGCAATAACTACAGGGTTAAATAAAATATTTTTGCAAACTTTAGATTTGTAAAACCAAACTTTCTAGAATGTACATTTTACACATTGAGTAAAACTTAGCAAGACAGATGACTAATCAATGAATACACCAGTTGTTCATACAGTCATTCAGTAGACATCTAATGAATACCCATTATGAGTGGAACTAACATCTAACTTATTTCTTTTAGGTGTTTTTAAAAGCTGGCTTTCTGGAACAACTGGAAGCAATGAGAGATGAGAGACTATCTAAAGTCTTTACATTGTTCCAAGCCAGAATACGGGGCAAATTGATGCGAATCAAGTTCCAGAAGATTCTGGAAGAGAGGTAGGATATCCCTCCCCTACACCTCATCTGCTAGAGTAGTGCTGTGCCTGAATCAGTGTGACTTCATCTCATTGTCTTATAATAAGTCAAGGTAAAGAGCTGCTAGCCTGCTTAGGCTGGGACTTCACTTAAAAATTAAATCCTGGGGATCCCTGGGTGGCGCAGCAGTTTGGCGCCTGCCTTTGGCCCAGGGCGCGATCCTGGAGACCCGGGATCGAATCCCACATCAGGCTCCCGGCGCATGGAGCCTGCTTCTCCCTCTGCCTGTGTCTCTGCCTCTCTCTCTTTCTCTCTGTATGACTATCATAAATAAATAAAATTTAAAAATAAAAAAATAAAAAAAATAAATCTTTAAAAAAAAAAAAAATTAAATCCTGGAACACAAACAGAGCATAAAGGGCTTTTTTTTTTTTTTTTTTGCCTTATCCAAGTAAGGATAAGTGTAATTCAGATATTTTTTGTATTGTTTCCAGGCTTCCCTTTAGAGGGATTCTTTAGAGTCAAGGAAGTGTGGGTCTCTGAGGGTGGCATGACTCATAGTTCATAACAGAAGCAGAACTGGAAAGGTTTGCATGCATCCTACAGCCAGCTCTGGGGAAATTTGCTGCAGAGTGGGGAGGTGTGCCGACCACTTTACAACTTCCCCTGGGTCAGAAATTGTGGCTGTTGGTGATATGTAATCATAACTCTTATTTCAGGCAGGTTCACTGGGGACATTTATCAACACATTTGGACACTAAGGTGTAGGTCTTGCCTATTGTTTAAGAGAGTCATGGAAAGTAAGCTAGCAAAATCTCCAAACAAAGGGACTGTGAGCAAGAGATTCTGCAGTTGTTACTTTTTTTTTTTTTTTTTTTACTGTTGTAGTTAACCTTCTGGAGAGAAGTCTACAGGTCTTGGTATAACTTGTTTAATTGACAATCATTAAATCCTTCTGTTTTTCCAAAAAAGAAAAATATCACTACATGGTGATATCAAAGATAATAGAGAGACCTCTCCTAAGAATTTTCTGTGTCTGATATTGTGCTCAGTATGGTATGGGAATTTATGGAATTTTGGGGATGGGAGACATGGCTTCTAAGACTAGTTGTGTAAACTTGGGTAAAAGTCTTACAGTTTCTATATAGTTCTCTTCCTTCATCTGTAAAATGAGGTCTTTACTATCCATTCCTTCTAAATCACAGGATGGCTTTACACAATTACCATAAAGTATTTCAAACAAAAAATACAGAAAATATTCTAATGTGCACTCATGGAGCTTATCATCAAAGTTTAGGAGTTCCTAACATTTTCTCTATAATTGCTCACAATTTAAAAATATTTGCAAAATTGACATCCTTTGTATATCTCTCCCTTGATCCAGATCCTATACCTAGTTCCCCAGATCCTGAATTTGTGTTGTCATTCCATGTTTTGTTCATGTTTTGTGTATGAAGCATATAAAGGTATGTTTTCATACCTTTAACATATTTTTCTGTAGTTGCTCACAACATTACAAAAAAATAAACATACAGTTGAAGCCCCTTGTATATTTCTGCTTTGATCTGAATCCTATGGAGATATGCAGATATCCTTAAAAGATGATTTTTGCCTATTTCGAGTCTTCATTTATATAATATTCTGCATATATTATCCTGAAATTCATTCTCTATATTCAGAACTACTTTTGCAATTTATTAATATTGATAAATTTAGTGCTAGATTATGGATTTTAACTGCTATATAGTATTTCATTGTATAAATATACCATGATTTATTTATCCATTTTCCAGCTCAAGTTAATTTAACTCATTTACGACTTTTTGCTATTAGGAACAGCTCTGTAGCATCATTTTTGTAAATGTCTGCCCCTTCACCTGTACGAGTTTTTTGAGAACAGTGTTACTCAAAATGCTGGTTCATGCTCTGAGAGTTTGTGGGTAGCAGCTAGTGAGACCCACACTCTCAGTAGCTTTTCTCTAGGGTATGAATTATTAGATTTTAGCCTACACACAACTTATCTTCTTGAGATATTGCCAATATGCTTTCCAATTGACTCATCATCAGAAGTGTATGAAAATCTCATTGCTCTAGATTATTACTAACTTGTGGTGTTTTGGACTTCCAAAAACTTCTGCCAAACTTTGTCATATTTCTGATTTTGGGGAAAGCTATCATTTCCCTTTTAAGATGATGTTTACTATAGACTTTTACCTTTTTTATACATTAATGGATTTGGTTATAGTATTATCATAAGGATTTTTGCAACATTGTTCATGAATATTGTTTTTAAAATACCTTTTTTATACATTGATGGATTTGGTTATAGTATTATAAGGATTTTTGCAACATTCTTCATGAATAAGTTTGGTAATTTTTTTCTCCTACTATGTTACCTATCTTTGGATCAAGATGACTTTAACCTTAGAAGACAAGTAGAGAATGTTTCTTCTTTTCAAAACATGAAACAATTTATTTTGATTATCTGTTCCTTGAATGGTTGGTAAATTTGCCTATTAAACCAAGTAGATACGGTGATGGGGTTTTTCAATTTTGATTCCATTTATTTAACAGTTATAGGTCTATTGAGATTTCTCTTCTTGAATTGGTTTAGATGTTCCTTTAAAAAACTGTACATTTCTTTTAAATTTTCCAATTTGCTAGATTATGATTTTTAATTTCTACCATATCTATATGTTTCTAAACATAATCCTAGATTATTCTTAGAATATTATTATTTCTAGTACTGTTTATTTGTGTCTACTCTCCTTTTTCTTGATCACTTATGTCAGATACTTATATAGACTATGTAATTACCTTTTTTCATTTTGTTTTTTCTTTCTAGTTTATTAGTCTCTGATCTCATCTTTATTCTTTCCTTCCTTCCACTTGCTTTGGGTTTATTAATTCACAATTTTTTTCAGTGTGTATAATCAGCTTCTCAATTCTTCCACTGAATTTGATTTAAATGACTATATTTTCCAGTATCAGATATTTTATTTGGTCCTCTTTCAAATCTTTCTGCCCTCTTATCATAAAGGCTCATTTATTTCTTGTTTTTTTTTTTTTTTAAGTCTTTCCTCTATGCCTTTAAGAATTTTTAACAATTATTTTATGGTCTCCACCAGATTGTTCAATTATTTAAAATTCTTGGGGGAATAATCAGACTTTTTATTATAGTTGCCCTCCCTCACTTATGGTTGATTTTTTTTTTTTCTATAGGTGTTTTGTAATTTTGAAGAGTAAGCTCATCTACTAAGAGACTTTAGGAGAATCTCTAGTGCTTGATTTGAGGGTATTTTCTTCAGTGCACTTTTGCATTCTCCTTTCCCAAAAGCCCAAAGGGTGTTTATTACCAGCATAAAAAATGATTATGCTAAATTCTTACATACATCTGCACTGATCAGATAGTATGATTTAAACCTCAGACATTCCAATGGTACTGGTCTAGGATAAAAAAAAATTCTGGAGTAGAATTTTTTCTTTATCCTAAGCCCAGAGCAAATCAGATGTACTTCTCTTTGACATCACTTTGTGCTAGTGGTGAATTTAAAATTTTTTCTTTTCATTAAGAATGATGTTCTTCGAAAGTCTCAGCCTGTTTCTTTATCCATGTGGATATAAAAATATAAATCATTACAATACCAAAACTGGATCCCACCTTCCATGAAGGTGGCCAAGCTATACACACATTCATTAAAAGTTTTTTTGCTCCCTCTTTCTTACCCTCTTTCAGACTCCACTCTCATTGAGAGGATGTTTGTAGTGGGAGTATTTTGGGGACATCTAGCCCACAATACTGCTAGCCCAAGAAGTCCCTCATAGGGCTTTTGCCAGAATCAAATGAGAGCCCAGATGTAGAAGTGCCTTGAAGACTAATGAGATATTTTAATGACTCCTCAGAAGATATGCTTCTTAAGGATCTGGATTGGGAAAATGACTCTCATATCATCTGGGTTAACTTGTTTTTCTTTTTCCCTCTTGATTTAGGGACGCACTTCTTTTGATCCAGTGGAACATAAGAGTTTTCATGGCTGTGAAGAACTGGCCCTGGATGAGGCTCTTCTTTAAGATCAAGCCTCTTGTTAAATCTGCTGAAATGGGAAAGGAGATAGTTGCTCTGAAGCAAGAGTGTGTGCAACTGCAAAAAGCCTTGGAGAAGTCAGAATCTCAGAGGGAAGAACTGAAAGCAAAACAGGTCTCCTTCATCAGGGAGAAGAATGACCTGCTTCTTCAGCTGCAGGCTGTGAGTGGCCCCACCATTTGTTCTTCAAATCAAGTTTTTAATTAGAGTCCCTTGTTTTGCAGGCAGTGTTCACTTGAGAAAAATGAGGCATGTGCTTCTCAAATACTATAGAATTTCACCAAACACAATGGGAACACTAAAGGAGACACCCTGTTTTATAGTGAAGTGATTTCATTGGCAGGATGTCTTTGAAAAGGGGACAAACCATTAGACGGGTTTTAACTATATAAAAGCAGCACAATCTATCATGGGAGCCAAGAAACTCTGGGACTTAATTTAAGTTTTCTATGATTCATTAGCAAATCAAAAGACAGGATTTAGTAGATCCTGAGAAAAGCTTTACTGAAATCTTCAGGATTATTGCAGTATGCTTCTAGTTGGTTTTCCTGATTTTGGCCTCTCTATTTCCCCTTCTCCAGTCCAAATCAACCTCACTAATCAGTCCAATTCTTAAAGCAGCAGCTCTCAACACTGGCTCTGCCTCAAACTTACTGGTGAAGCATTTAAAAAATAAAAAAGAAAGATGCCTAGACCCCACTGTCAGGTATTTTGATTAAGCAAGCCCTGAATGGGTTCAAATAATCTATATGGGTGATTCTGATACCCAGTTAGGATTGAGAACCATTGTCTTAAACAAACATCATGTTGCTTCCCTGATGAATAAGTTTCAGATCCTATAATATGTGCATTATAGACTCCAGACCCTTGGTGTTGGCATCTGAGCCTCTATCTCCAATCTGATGCCAATGTGCCATTACTCACTCCCTTTCACATTCCTCCTCTCTAACCACCAGGATTTCTGTTATCCCCAAACATCCCAAAGGCAGCGATGAGATTTTACCCACTGATATTATATTTTCCACCCCACTTAGCACAGTGCTAAGTTAAAAAATACTGGGTTCCAATACAATTATATGCAATTTATAATATAATTTATGCAATACAATTATAAAACACCTTTTTCCTGCTTTTTGTACTTACAGAAAGCAGAGAAAATTTAATAATTTTAGACTTACCAAGTTATTCTTTTATTTTGGGGCTATACTATTCATGTGTTCCAAGAGGCCATATTTTGCAGGAGAATTTCACCCAAACCCATATTTCTGATATGTATTTAACATAACAGTGGTTCTAGAATTTTAGTGTATTTCAGCCTCACCTGAGATACTTGTTAGAAATACAAATTCTTGGGCCCCACTCTAAACCTACTTTCAATTCATACTGTGAAAATCCCTGTTCATAGTATCATGTTTTGTGCAGCTTGTGGGAGAGGCCTCCCAGTTTTCATCATTCTCCCTGTCAACAGAGAGAGTGGTCAGTGCTACTACCTAAGCTGGTCTGGAAGATAGAAATGGACCCACCTCATGCAGGAGGTGGTAGGTAAAAGCCTGGAATACATGATAAAGGATCAGTGTGGGAAGCATGGGAAACGCATGGAAGCCAGTTCCTGAGCAAACCTAGGAAGGCTGAGATGGGTTCAAATTGTAACTGAGATTTTTAAAGTTGACAAAGCCATGATATGTTTTATTATTATTTGTTTTTAAGAACACAGCTGAACACAGTAGGGATCAAATAAACAAAGATTCTTTTAAAACCATCACTTAGGGATCCCTGGGTGGCGCAGCGGTTTGGCACCTGCCTTTGGCCCAGGGCGCGATCCTGGAGACCCGGGATCGAATCCCACATCAGGCTCCCAGTGCATGGAGCCTGCTTCTCCCTCCGCCTGTGTCTCTGCCTCTCTCTCTCTCTCTGTGACTATCATAAATAAAAAAATAAATAAATAAATAAATAAATAAAAATAAAGGCAAGTGGAGTAAAGGAGAAACAAAAAAAAAATAAATAAATAAAACCATCACTTACTCAAAATACTGCAGAACTGAGTGAACCCATTCCAATTAATGTTATGAGTACATGAGAATAACTGCCATCAGGGAGAGGATGTTCCTACTGTTAACCTGCCACACCATTGCTCAGCTGGCCCCCAAGTCCTGCTGTCATGTTTAATGAAGGGATCAATGATGGTCGATTGGATTGTCTTCTTCTTTCAGTGATGGTGACAGGTCCAGTACACATGCTGAATGGAATAGAGCAAATAAGCATTCTACTTGTCAACCTGGTGTGAACTAAGATCAAATGTTCCCATTATTTCCCAAACATTGAAAGCTACTCTGATCTGCATAGATGCTTCCTGCTTTGACATTTTTGTTTGTTTTGAATTTATCCTTTTTCTTTTGGTCCTCAGTGATGTTGGAGATTTACTATTCTATGCCTTCCCCATCTGTGCCTCTTTGAGCCCCATTTGTTGGGCAGATGGCCATTCTCAACAGTTAGCCAGAAATCAATGGCCTAGAATTTTGCCTTATTCTTCTCTTTTTTCCTCAAATTTTTATTTAAATTCTAGTTAAGATATAGTGTAATAGTGGTTTCAGAGTAGAATTGAGGGTGCCTGGGTGGCTCAGTGGGCTAAATGTTATGATCCCAGGGTCCTGGGATTGAGTCCTATGTCGGGCTCCCTGTTCAGAGGGGAGTCTGCTTCTCCCTCCCTCTCTGCCCCCTCCCCCTCTGCCTCCTACTCTTTCTCTCTCAAATAAATAAATAACATCTTTTTTTTTTTTAAAGGATAGAATTGATTCATTACTTACGTATAACACCCAGTGCTCATTACAAATACTCTCCTTAATACCCATCACCCATTTAGCCCATTCCCCACCCACCACCCCTCTAGCAGCCTTTCAATTTGTTCTCTCTAGTTAAGAGTCTCTTATGGTTTGTTTCTCTTTTTTTCTTTCCCCTATGTTCATCTGTTCTATTTCCTAAATTCTACATATGAAATCATATGGTATTTGTCTTTCTCTGACTGACTTATTTCACTTAGCATTATGCTCTCTAGCTCTACCTACGTTATTGCAAATAGCAAAATTTCTTTTGATGGCTGAGTAATATTCCATTATATACACCATATCTTCTTTATCCAATCATCAGTTGATGGACATTTGGGCTCTTTCCATAATTTGGCTATTGTTGATAAATCTATAAACATCAGAGTATAGGTGCTCTTTTGAATCCATATTTTTGTATCCTTTGGGTAAATACTTAGTATTGCAATTGCTGGATCATAGGGTAGTTCTATTTCTAACTTTTTGGGGAACCTCCATTCTGTTTTCCTGAGTGACTACCACTTTACATTTCAAACAACCGAAGCCAGGCAAATAGATAGTTAATAAATTACTGAGCGTGCCTGGCTGGTTTAGTAAATTGAGCAGCCAGCTCTTGATTTCAACTCAAGTCACAATCTCAGGGTCCTGGGATTGAGCCCTGTATCTGGCTCCATACTCAATAGGGAGTCTGAGAATTATTTCTCTCTCCCCCTCTGCCCCTCCCCCCACTTCCGCATTCTCTCTCAAATAAATAAAAAAATATTAAAATAAATCGAGTGGCATATTGCAAAGAATGGATGATAAGGTCTAGAGATGGAAGATGGAGCTAGATGTGAAGTTATGTTGCAAGGAGACCTACTGTAATTAAGAACTGGCTTACAAGGAAGGGGTTTTATTTAGCCTCGAAAAGAGACAAATTAGAGGGGTTCAAAGTTATAAAGCATGTTTGTAGCCAAAAGGCAATTGACCCTTTCATTTTTTACTTGACCCATAACACAGGAACAATGGGTCACTCACTGGAGAATTAGAGGCAGTATTTTTGAAAGGATAAAAACAAAGACTGTTTTATACTCGGTGTATAACTTGTGGAATTTACCACTGACAGAATCATTGAGGAAAAGATTTTCTTTGGAAATAATAGTAAAATCTAGTTAGTAACCTGCAAGTTAAATTTATGAATTCTAAATTTCAGCCTATAAATAAAAAAATATACAACTCTACTTGTTGGAAGATACACACATATATAAAACAAGTGCATCAGGGCACTTACAATAATATAAATATTCTAGTATCCGAGGGAACACTGCTTTCTTAAAAGACTGTATTCTGAACAGGTATCAACCTCAAACTCTATGCCCATGTGGATGCTTCCAGACGCTGTGAATTAAGCAGTACGCCACTGATTTTTGGAGGCATGTTAGCTCCTTTAGGCCACCAGGATTCTATTAAGTGCTTTAGAAGAGGTAATCTAATCTACTGAATGGCCCGAAAGATCAAAAGCACCTCCAAGCACAAGCAACTCCTCCACTCCTCAACAATAGGATCAGGGAACTGGGAATATTATTTCACCTGCTGAGGGAAGGCAGGTGAAAGTACTGGTCACAGGGCAGGCAATTATCTCTTTGCGATGCGTTAAGCAGCATTTTCGCCTAGCTGATAAATTATTTCCAGCTGTTGGCAACAATTTTCTCCTCATCATGGCAGGAGCAAGAGACCCTGGCAAATGTTGAAGAGCAGTGTGAGTCACTGATTAAATCCAAGATCCAGCTGGAGGCCAGAGTCAAGGTGCTGTCTGCGCGAGTGGAGGAAGAAGAGGAGATAAATTCTGAGCTGATGGCCAGGGGGCGGAGGCTCGAAGATGAATGTTCCGAGTTGAAGAAAGAAATCGATGACCTGGAAACAATATTGGTGAAGTCACAGAAGGAGAAGCGTGCTTCGGAGCACAAGGTACTTTTCTCGATAATGCTAGGGGGGCCTGGAGTGGGCCAGTCCCACTCCCCATCAGGTTCCACTATCAGACTTGCTCAGCCTAAATGAATGAACACGGTGGCCCGCAGCTTTACAGCAGGCCCAATCGGAACCAGCATGAAATGAAGGGTCGGATGACCTGTGTGCTGTCCCGATTCAAATTTCCAATTCGAACTTATGGGACCGCACTTAATTTTCCAAATGAAACATCTTCACTTGTTTCAGTCTTATTACATCTGAAATCTAGTGGAGAGACCAGAAGAGTTTCATTGGGCCTCTGAGTATCCTTGTCTGGAAGGAGAGTGATCGTGATGCAGTTTACTGAAAGGTGATTTGGGATGTGTCTGAACCTCTAGCTCTGTGATTAATTTGAAGTTCGACCTTGAGGATGTCATGTTAATTCCAGTTAAGGATTTTGACATCCCGTTCATTTCATTTGAGGATTTTAACTTGCACATCTGTGTATGAATTGAAACTAGCTGAGGAGTCCGTTTCCGACCTCTGATGAACAACTGGTCTCTGGAATGACACTGTAATTTTGGCAGATTAAATAGCAACTCCTGTGCCATTGGTTCCCTTTCATAAAAGCGTGTGGGCCTGATAGAGACAGCTTCCATTTTTGCATATTTTAACAGCTGGAACTCTTCTTTCATTGCCACTCTCAGGATTTGAGACATGACAAGATTGCTATGTGCCCCCTGAGTACTCAGAAAACTACCTTTAGTGGTGTTCTTGTTATATAACAATACAACACACTGAAAACTGGCCGTCAAATGAGCTATCCTGATACCTGCTTAACCAGATTACCCCATTCCTTAACACACATTCTGTGTGTGTGTGTGTGTGTGTGTGTAAGAAGAAGTGAATTTAGAGTTTTTAACAGGAGATTGGGAATTTGGCTAACTTTGGTTCTTTATGACCTTGGATACCTCTTGAGACTGTACCAGAAAAGACACAAGATGGCCCTTAGCATGATGCCCACCCTCCCAGTAGAAACTCTAATGCTACTGTCACTGTCATCGTCCCACAGGTCAAGAACCTGACAGAGGAAGTAGAGTCTCTAAATGAGGATATCAGCAAACTTACCAGAGCAGCCAAGGTCATGCAGGAGGCCCATCAGCAGACACTGGACGACCTGCACATAGAGGAGGAGAAACTCAGCAGCCTGAGCAAAGCCAAGTTGAAGTTGGAACGGCAAGTAGATGAGGTAGGTAACGCTGTGTCTGGCTAGTGAGCCATCTGCATCTATCCAAACCTCTGATTTCTACTTAATTTATCTTGACAGTTTGGGGAAAACTTAGCATGGCTTGTATCTTTACTATTTGGAAACAGAGGTTTATCTGTTTCTCGATGTACACAGAAGCACTCCAGTGCATGAGAAGCCCCGGTGTGTAATCAGTTTTTAAATGGAACCTCCATACAACCCTGGGCAGTGGGGGAAAAGCATCGAGAGGATTCATAAAGGGTTACCCCTGCAGGTGACTGACTGTCTCCTATAGCCCCCGCAGAACCTGGTGTTTTGCCCTACAGACAAGCTGGTTCTCTACTTGACACTAGTGTTGAGAGATGAGTTGAAAGGCCCTGTTGTGTCTCCGGTGCTGTGCCGCAGCTTATTTATAATGGAAAGATATGTAAATCACAAGCTGTGACTTGGAAAAATACTTGGCAGATTCTAAAGGTGGTGTCCCTGTTCTGCTCCAAACACCCTGGGAAATAAAGATGTTTTAAACCACCCTTTGTGGTAGCTTCCTCATTCTCCCTTCCCTCCTCAGCTGGTAGAGCATATGCATTCGCTCTCAAAGTTGCAAAAGCTTAGCCTTTATAAAATTGCTGACAAGGGTGGTCTGGCTTTTTTACTTGAACTATTTGCTGCTTTTTCCTCATGCTTTCTATCAGTTGTCTCAGTTCTCTTCCTATTTCCATGGATTGTGTGTCTCACAAAGCCTCAGTCTGAGGATTTACTCTGTGTGTGTGCGCACGCTCGCTCTTTCGCTCTCTCACAAACACACACTAGGTCTCTCCTGGAGTTCATCTGCTCTCAGGTTTTTACATACTCTTTCTAGAAATCTGCATTCCTCCTCCTCCTATTTGAATTTCCTATATTTTGCTGGTTACAGAAAATAGCTTCTCTTGCTGAAAAGTAAACATATCAATGTATCAGTGAACAAACAGCCATATTTTATGTGTTCTCTAGCCTCCTGCTAAACCAACCTCAGTATTGTTGACCACACTAATCCAGAAAACACTGGGACATTCCAACCACCCTCGGGGGGAGCCAGGATATGACATCATGATATGGATGAGAAGAGGGTACCAAGGTGGTGAAGGAGATAGGGAAGTCATGCCATGTGAGATGTGTACGAAAGGGCCTGTGAAATCAGCTGCCTCATATTCATAGATGATTGCGTGGAGACAGATTTGCTTGGTGTTGCTCCAGGGAACAGAGCTTAGACTCATGGGAAGAATTTACAGAGAATATTTTGGCTTCTTAGGAGGAAGCACTCCTGAGTAAATGGACTTATCCACCCATGAAATGAGCTGCTGTTTGAAGAAGTAGGCTTCCCAGCAGTGAGAAACCATCAAACAAGGGCTCACTGGCTATTTATTAGTGGCTCCTTCCTTAGGACAGAGCTCATACTGCGTGATCTCCAAAGTTGTCCTTCATCACCATAATTTCTAGATTTTTGTTGTCTTATCGATGCACACAATATTTATTTTAAAGCATCTACATCACTGGGCAACATTTACGTAATCTGTGCATTTTTCTTTCTTTTTTCCAGAAGATAAGTGTTAATGAACACATCTAGCAAAGTATACACTTTACCAACGTATTTGGCTATTATTTAATACCTCTTTTTGTCAGCTTGAGGGTGCCCTTGAGCGGGAGAGAAAAGCAAGAATGAACTGTGAGAGGGAGAGGAGCAAACTGGAGGGCGATTTTGAGCTGCACCGCAAGAGCATGGAGCACCTGGAGAGCAGCCAGCTGCAGCTAGCAGGAAAGCTGAGCGAGTAAGCCACCTTGCTGTTGACCTGACATTCGGGAAGACCTTAGATTGGAAGGAACAGCTCTCTCATGTCATTTATCCTTGTGACTCCAGGGCCAGATGTCTTAAGACCTGAAGGGGAAGATAACAAACCTAGGAAAGGAAATGATTTTTTTTTCTGGACTTTATTATATGGTTGTAAAAAAAGAGAGTGCATAATCTAGAAGATGATGAGTGAGAAGGTATCTGACTAGCAGATGGGAAAGAAAAGTGTAAGGCATATGAGATGTAAATTATTGAAATTTGAGGCTACAAGTCCAAAATACAAGTCCAAAAATAAAAATAACTTACTTCTTTTACTCATGATGAGTGTAATGGCATAAAAAGTAAAAACAAAACAAAAAAGATAAAGCAAAAATAAATAAAAACAAAACAATCTCTAATATAAAGTTCAACATAAGCCTCTGATAACTTTTAAAAAGTTGGCCAGATTTAACTTCATTGTTATTTGTGTAGCCTTTTCTATCAAGTAATTTACCCTAAAAAATACTAAATTTTAAAGTTTAAAGCAAAACATAACAATCAAAATGAGTGGAGCTTTCAGCTCCCTTGGATTCAGGGCAAGACGGCCCCTCAGTCTAGTTTCATTAGTCAGTGAAATGGACTTTCTCCTTTTGTTTCTTCTCATCCCCTACTGAGCTAGACTTAATTCTAACCATTAGGGATTTTCAAGTTATTGGGAATAGATCAAATAAGAGCAGGAGGCAGCAAGGCCCAAGAGTGAAGTAAGGTCAGGGTAAAGCTAGGAGCACATCCATCACTGGAGCCAGAAGGAGAAGGGAGTCAAGTGAGCAGCTATGAGCTCCTGGTCTTTCTGTCTTTGTGCATGAGTTGCCATCATACATGCTCATGTTCAGGCTTGATTAATAACTTAAGAAGTTACTGGACTTGATAGGTGTTTGGAAAAAGAAGAAATAAGTAATCCCATAAATGTATGGAACGGTGAAACCATGATAGAGGTCCCTGAGCATTCAATTTTAAGATGATGTTTCAGTTCAGAAAAGTGAAAATGATGTTCCATGTCCTTGTAGGCCATAAGTCAAAGAGCTCTGGCATTTCTGTTTTCAGAAAGGTACAACTTTAACTCTAAAACTTTTCCTCTAAATGGACCTATGCATATATAAAAACTTAATACATGATAAAGGTATTACGTATTTCATTGAAAGCATTTCAAATCAGTGATGACTGGATAGAGAGTACTTAATAAATGATGCTGAGATTATTAGCTATTCGTTTTCTGAGATGTGAGGTAGAAATTTAACTTTCACTAGTCACATGCACAAAATCCAGTTGCATTAAAGAATTAAGTGTAAAAACAAGGCTATAAAACCATTAGAAAATGAAACATAATTCACAATCCCTAAGATATAGAAGCAACTTAAATGTCCTTTGATGGATAAATGGATACAGAAGATGTGGTGTATACATATAGTGGAATATTATTCAGCCTTTAAACAGAAGGAAACCCTGCCATATGTGACGCCATAGATGAACCTGGAGGATACAATGCTAAGTGAAATAGGAGTCATAGAAAAACAAATACTTCATGATTTGTTTATATGAGGCATCTAAAACAGTCAAACTTATAGAAACAGATTAGAATGGTGATTGCTAGGGGCTGGAGGGAGTGGAAAATAAGGATATTATTTAATGGGTAGACAGTTTCAGTTATGCAAGATGACTGAGTTCTAGAAATCTGTACGGCATTTTGCCTATAGTTAGCATTACCATATTATGCACTTAAATATTTGTTAAGAGGGTAGGTCTCATGTTGAATGTTCTTACCACAATAAACACAACAAAAATCATTGGAAGACAATATAGGTGATAAGTCTTAGGAAAATAGCAGGTTAAGTTTTCTTGAATAAGTGTCAAAAGCCAGAGACAGGAAAAGAATATTTTGATACGTTTAATGATATAAAATTTTAAACATTTAAGTGGCAAATGCCAGCATAAGTAAAATCAGAACAAGTGATATAAGATGCGAGAAATATTTGCAGCAGACGTCAGAAAATAAATAAGTATACTAACAGGAAATCTATAGTTCAATAATTATATGAACAACCTAGCAGATCAATGATTAAAGGACACCACCAAGTAGTTTATTTGGTTTATGGACCATTTTTAAATCCTCGTAGTTGACAAGATGCTGCCTTACTGTTAAACAAAGACATAAAAAGAAAAACATTTTAACTTCTCTAAGGCTAGGAAAAATTTAGAAGTATGCTAATATTAAGTGTAAATGAGGAAGAAGAATCTCAAACTGCTATTGGAGGGCAAAGGGCAGGGTTATATATTTTTAAGCACGCACTTACACTTGCCCCAGAGATTCCCTGCTCAGTATCCACTCTAAGGAAACACTCACATGTGTACAAGGGGGCATGGATATGAACAGTGTTATTTATAGAAGGAAAATATTGGGGAAAACTTAAGTTCTTACTAATAGGGAAATGGATAAATAAATTACAGCATGCCTAAGTCATGGAATAGTATGTCACAGTTAATTTTTAAATGAAATAATTTACGTGTGGGCCAACATGGGAACACCCCCAAAGTGTCATTGGGCTAAAAATAAGTTATAGAACTATAAATACAGATGCCACATTATGCCTTTCACAGTAAAGAAAGTGAAACTATTTCTACCAATATATAAACACAAATGTATGTCAATACTTAGAAAAATGTCTGGAAGGATTCACACCAAATTGCCACTGGTGTTTATCTGTAGGGAAGGAACAAAGATTGGGTGTCATTGCTGAGGAGGTTCCAGATAAAGATATAATAGTTAAATTTTTACAATGAGAATGAATTCATGTGTCATTACTATAATTTTAAAAATATTTAAGCCAAATGTTATCAATCTCAACAATTCCACTTAATACGTTTGTCCCTCACAGGAAAGAACTAGAAATGAATCAGATGAATTCAAAGGTGGAGAAGGAGAGAAGCCTGGTGGCTCAGCTTCAGAACATGGTTAAAGAGCTTCAGGTGATTGTTTATTCAAATACCTGTGGGTAGCTGTATATAGATTCATGGGTGATAACAAACGCTTTGCCAGGGTGTCCAGACCCTTAGCCAACTATGGATAGAGGCAGAAGAGAGCAGTGGTTAAGAAGGTAAAGTGTGGCATTCCCCAGATAATGTGATTCAGGAAAATTACTTTTTCAACTTAGGCTTTCTTATCATAATAACAACATAGATAATTTGTTGAATATTTGCAGTGAACCAAACATTGTGCTGAAAGCCTCGGTATTTATTTTTTTGGTTATTAATCTTCCTGACAACTTTGAGCTAATATTATTAAATGCAATGGAACATTTAAGTGGTAAGCATAGAACCTGATCCATGGTAAGCATTCAGTGTTAGCAATTTAATTTTTTATAATGATTAGTTTTTGTGATTAACAGGCAATTCTATTTCTGTGCTGAAAATCTGTTTTATATCTACTTGTAGTCTCAAAACATTATTTGATAATGGGAAGCTATTTATAAGTTTTAGATCATGTGGCTGTTTTATACTATTTGACCATGTTCTAGAGTAATATAAATATGTACGGATACACACACACACACACACACACACACACACACACACACACACATCCAGCTCCCTACGTATGCTGTATGCATATACATCTGTATGATAGATGTTTTTCCTTTGGAGCTAAAAATTTATCTCAGTAATGTAGCCATTACTCAAAATAATTTTGAGCCTCTTTCTGATAATTATTTTCTGAGACATTTCGAACCAAATAAGAAAGCCAGTCTCACTGATTTATAGGCATGATTTCAAACACAATATTAATCTCCAAGTGATTATCTATCATATTCACCAGGCTTGTCTTCAAATGATACTTGACTTTATCCAAAATAAAAAGACTCAGAAGTTTCAATTTATCCAAGAGACAAATACTCTTCCCTTGATGATTTTTTAAAAATGCTCTGAAGATTATTTCTGAAGAAACATTTCAGAAATGTTTGGTTTAATGATAGTATTGTTTGGGATAAAGGTATTGGATCCCAAAATAACTAGTGGGAAGGGAATCGTGTTTACTTGGATGTAGAAGTCATACAATTTTTAGCACCTTTTCTGTCACAACTCATCTACAGATCTGATAGCCTACGTATTGGCATGATCTAGAAATCCACATTTTCTCATTTCAAGGAAAGGGAAACACATTCTAAAATAGATTCTATCCTTTTCTACCCCTATCCTAACCTATGCCTAATTATACGAGGTGATAGTTAATGAATATCAGTGGCTTCCCTGAACCACAGTGACGCTATCGAGATTTGTAGAGCCATTTGCCCTTATGCTAAAAGGGTTTTGGGCTCTGAGAGTTCTTATCACTAATTTTCTTTATGTAATAATTTTGCCTCTAATGGTATCAGATTACCATTCACGGTAGCAGCCCGCATTCCTCCACCGATTTTAATTTGTTACTTCAGATCTGGTAACTTGAAGTCACCTGCTAACTAAGAAGCTAAATAACCAAGTTTGTCAGAATTATGTGTAAAATTACACTGGTGCTGTTTCTTGTGAGTGAGTTGCTTGGACTCAGAGATATTCTATCCATCAGATATTTTTGTGCAAGTTCACAACAATTGAGATTGGTCAGCTAATTCTAGAAGAGTAAATATCGCATATAAAATTCATCACGTTAGTTTTTATTAACTTGCTTTAAATTTTTTTCTTGTTATATGAAAAATGTTTCCTATTGCTTTGGAAAGTGCTCTTTACTGTACTTTCCCCTCCATGTATAGAATTTAATGAAGATGCTCATCACCAAGGACTGGAAGATTGGGGCAACTGCACATTTGAATTCTGGTCTTTGTACTGGTTTGAGGAAAACCATTTAATTTCTGTGTATTCTATCTTCTTTATAAAATTACTTTTCTTAGTGTTGAGAAATGTACAAAAATTCAGTAAACTCTTCAATATAAAATATGCTACAAGTGCTTAGTAAAAGTCAAAATTATTTATTGTTGCAGGTACAGATACAAGGTTTAAAGAGGGAACTGGAAGTTGAAAGGACCACTCGAGCCAAGGTGGAGAGGGAGAGAGCTGACCTCACTCAAGAACTGGAAAACTTGAATGAGAGACTGGAGGAGGCAGGAGGCACCAGTTTGGCTCAGCTGGACATAACTAAGAAACAGGAAACAAAATTCCAGAAGCTTCGCCGAGACATGGAAGATGCTACATTGCACTTCGAGACAACTTTGGCCTCTTTGAAGAAGAGACATGCAGACAGCCTGTCTGAACTCCAGGGCCGACTTGAAAATTTACAACAGATCAAGCAGAAATTAGAAAAAGACAAGAATGACTTGCAGCTAGAAGTGGATGACCTCCTGACCAATGTTGAACAGATGACCAGAGCTAAGGTAAACATCTCCAGGTCCACCTTACGGACTTCAGAACATGAAAGTAAGTAGGAAAGGGAAAGAAAAAGAAAAAGAAACAAGATTGGTGACTTGAGGTATTTGCTAACGGAGGCTATAGTTCTTTAGATTGACTAGACCAGGCTTAATCTCGGTTGACATTGTTAAGGTCACATGGCTATTACCTGAATGTAGCCTGACAGGAGCCTCAGGTTTTATTGGAGTTCCAGTCCATATGTCTTGTGGGTCTTTCTGGTGATGACATAAATAGGTAGGCTGAAAAGTGAAGCCACTAGTTATGAGTTGTGTGTCTCTCTTGAAGAACGGCTTTGAGTTGGGAGCATTCCTTGGGGGTGGCTCAGACACTCTTGTGTTTGTCTCAGTGAATGGTGGACACAAAGAGCTTTGCTAAGAGGAGAGACCTCCTCCCACCTCCATCTTCTCTGGCATTTCTTTGACCAGCCAGCACTTAGAAGGAAGTTTCACCACATGTTCTTTCTTCACTGAGCCCTTTAATCCATATAGTATAAGCTCTTACATCAAATGACTGTATCATCAGATCATAGGTAATGACCATCCTAACTTCTGGTATTTGAGAGAAGGCTTCCTTTAGGTCAGTCAGAACAAATACAAGTATAAAATATTTTATTGAGCTTTGCTTTATTGTGTTTCACAGATATTGTGTTTTTTTTACAATTGAAGGCTTGTGGCAACCCTAAGTGGAGCAAGTCTATTAGTGCCATTTATCTAACAGCATTTTCTCATTCCATGTCAAGGTTTGGTAATTCTCACATTTCAGACTTTTTCTTTATGATTATATTTATTATGGTGATCTGTGATCAGTGATCTTTGATGTTACTATTGTAATTGGGGGCACCAAGAACCATGTCCGTATAAGATGGCAGACTTAATCAATTAATATGTGTGTTCTGATTGCTCCACCGACTGGCCATTCTCCTCTCTCCCTCCCTCTCCTTAGGCCTCTCTATTCTCTGAGACACAGCAATATTGAAAGTAGGCCAGTTAATAACCTTACAATGCCTTCTAAGTGTTCAAGTGAAAGGAAGAGTTGTACATCTCTCACTTTAAATCAAAAGCTAGAAATGATTAAGCTTAGTGAGGGAGGCATGTTGGAAGCCAAGACAGGCTGACAGCTAGCTAGGCCTCTTGTGCCAAATGGTTAGCCAACTTGTGAATGCAAAGGAAAAATACTTGAAGGAAATTAAAGTGCTACTCCAGTGAGCACATGAATTATAAGCAAGTGAAATAGCCTTATTGCTGATATGGCAAAAGTTTTAGTGGTCTGGATAGGAGATCAAACCAGCTACAGCATCCGCTTAAGCTAAAACCTAATCCAGAGCAAAGGCCCAACTCTCCACTTCTATAAAGGCTGAGAGGAGTGAGGAAGCTACAGGACATGTTTGAAGCTAGCAGAGGTTCATTCAGGAGGTTTAAAGAAGGAAGCTGTCTCTGTAATATTTCGAGGTGAATCGGCAAGTGCTGATGGAGAAATTGCAACAAGGTTTCCAGAAGATCTAGCTTATAATTCATGGAAGTGACTACTCTAAACAAAGAAACTCAATGTAGACCAAAACAGTCTTCTATTGAAATAAGATGTCATCTAGAACTTTCATAGCTAGAGAGAAAAAAGCAATGCCCGGCTTCAAAGGCAGGCTAACTCTCTTGTTAGGGCCTAAAGTTGAAGCCAATGCTCATTTGCCATTCCAAAAACCCTTGGACCCTTAAGAATGGTGCTAAATCTACTTTGCCTGTGCTGTAGAAATTAAAAAAGCCTGAATGACAACACATATTTGAAGCCCACTGTTGAGACCTACTGCTTGGAAAAGAAGATTCCTTTCAAAATACTACCACTCATTGACAATGCACCTGGTCACTAAAGAGTCCTAATGAAGATGTAAAACAAGATTCATGTTGTCTTCATACCTGCTAACACAACAGCCATTCTGCAGCCTGTGTATCAAGGACACATTTTGACTCTCAAGTCTTAGGATTTAAGAAATACATTTTTTAAGTCTATAGCTGCCACAGATCGATCAGTGATTCTGATGGATCTGGACAAAGTAAATTGAAAATCTTCTAAAAAGCATTCATCATTCCAGATTAAGAATATTCTACATTAAGAACATTCATGGTTCTTAGGAAGAGGTCAAAATATCAACATTAATAGGAGTTTCAAAGAAGTTGGTTCCAATCCTTCTGGATAACTTTAAGAGGTTCAAGACTCCACTGAAGGAAGTAAACTGAAGATGTGGTAGAAATAGCAAGAGAACTAGAATTAGAAGTGGAGCCTGAAGATGGGACTGAATGATTGCAATCTCATGATACAACTTTAACGGATAAGGAGTTGCTTCCTATAAATGAGCAAAGGAAGTGGTTTCTGGAGACAGAGTCTACTCCTAATAAAGATGCTTTGAAGAATGTTAAAATGACAACAAAGGTTTACAGTATTACATAAAGTTAATTAAAAGCACTAGCAGTGTTTGAGAGGATTGACTCCAATTTTGAAGGAAGGTCTACTGTGGGTAAAATGCTATCTGACAGCATCACATGATACACAGAAACCACTTATGAAAGGAAGAGTCAATTGATGTGTCAAAACTCATTGTCTTATTTTAAGACGTGGCCACAGCCACTCCAACCTTCAGCAACCACCACCCTGATCAGTCAGCAGCCATCAACGTTGAGCAAGATCTTCCACCAGCAAAAAGATTATGTGACTCAGTGAAAACTCAGACAATGGTTAGCATTTTTTAGCAATCAAGCATTTTAAATTATGGCATACAGATTTTTTAGACATAATGCTATTGCACAATTAATAGACTACAATATAGTGTAAATATAACTCTTATGCATACTGGGAAACAAAAAAATTCACTGACTTGCTTCTTTGTGGTATGACCTTTATTGCAGTGGTCTGGAACAGACCCTGCAGTACCTCCGAGGTATGCCTGTAGCCAGCATCACATTCTCCTCGTGAGCAGAATTGGTACAGGTATCTGGAAAAGAGACAAACCAACAATAAAGCTCAACCTGCATGTACCATAGCCAGAAAAAAATACAGCATTTCTTTAGAGAGATTGAGTGGCTCCTAAAATATTTAGCATTAACTCCCTTTAAAAACCATATTAAGTAGAAAGAAACACAACCACCCTGCTCTTCCTTCTATTTCTCTCCATCATCCCTGCCAGCCCACCCCCAATTATCTTAGAATATAAATCTCGTAAGGATTTAAGTCCTCTCTCCTCTGTCTCTTCTGTATTTTGCCTTTTATTGGGACTCATCTCTCTCTCAGCAATGAAAGCATTCCTTCTCCATGCCCTGTAGCCTTCAATTGCTTTCCTCAGCCCAAATGAGCCTCTAGAAGTCCTTACTCTTTATAATCTACTGTGCCTCTTGTTAATCTCAGGAATTTTTCTGTTTCTGCACATCTTAGTAGGAAGTCAGTCATAAAACTGTTGATAGGTTCACCATAAATCCATACTAATTAGATATGAATTTCATACTTTCCAATTTCCTCTAGAATTCCATTGCTTCTCAGAAGTTCTTTATTCATCTAATTCACTTTCTGTTTTATTTTAAACAAAATCCTCCCTCAGATTCTAACCCTGACTTTCTAAATCCTTTTCAATAAATGGTAAGACCTAACTGATAAGATCAAGACCTTCTCTCTTCACCTTATATTTTCCTTATGCTCATCCATTTCTTTCTTTCTCGTCCCAAAGAATAAAATATTTTTCCATGTAACCATTATTCACCCATTGCAAAAACAAATCAAAATAGGAAAGACTTTTCCTCAGATACCGGGAGGAGGAAAACAAAGTCTATCCATATCTGCCTCCCTCTGTCTCCTTGACCGAAGAGTAGTATTCCATTTATCTATTGCTGTATAACAAATCATCCCCAAATCTTGTAGTTTAAAACAGCAATTTATTATCATCTCTCTTGGTTCTAGGGTTGACAGACTTAGCTCAGATGAGAGTTGAGACTGGAGTCATCTGAAGGTTTGTTCATTCCCATGTCTGGTTCCTGGGCTGGGACAACTAACTAGAATGACTGGGGCCTAGGCATAAATCTGTCATGTGGCTAGTTTCCTCACAGCATGGCAACCAGGGGGGACTTGGGCTTCTTAAGAGGTAATTTAAGGCACAAGAGCAAGTACTATAAAAGACCAAGACAACAGAGCTGCAACAATTATAGTGAGGCAGACTTACAATGCAGTGGAGTGATTTACAGGGTAGGGAATCTGCACAAGGTGTGAATACCAGAGAGTGTGGTTCATGGAGGGTTCATCTTTTGAGGCTAGGTCCAGGTGATGTGTACACCTCACTACCTCCTCGCTCCTGTGACCCCTGCAGTGTCTTTTATTTCCCCTGCTTTTCTTAAGAGTATTCTCTTAGGTTGTTCTTTCAAAATCAGTAATGTCTTCTTTTCCTCAAATTAGCATGTCTAAAACCAAACTCATCACCTTCTTCTGAATCTCGGGTTTCTTCTGGACATTTCCGTCACAGGCACCCTGTTTCTTCCTATCACCCAGGCTATAAGCCTATAGCTAATTATTTATTTCCTCTCTTGTTCTTTGCTTTCCAGTCAATTCTTGTAGCAGGCCAATTCTTCACTGTCTTACAATTTCCTATTCTATTCCCACAAATAGGTAGGACTTTCATTACCTTTTAACTGGATTATTAAAGTGGTTTCCTAGATTATCTTTCTCACTTTGAGTTTTTCTTTTTTTCAATTTATCCTATATAGTATCTATATGAATATTTCTAGACAAGCTTTATAGAATCACATCCCTGCTTAACAGTGAACTTCAAACTGCTGCTTTTCAAGGTACACCATGACCTGTGATCTGAATCAGCCTGCTCGGCCAATTTTAGATTCTATTACTTTGTTTCATGGACGTTCTATTTCAGCCAAGTTAGAATGTTTGCCTTCCACCAAATATCCTTTGCCCACCGATAAGCCCTCTCCCTGGAATGCTCAAGTTCAACTTTCCATATTAAAACTTTATCTCTTTCAGAAGTACTGTAGCACTTTTGGGATCCCTCTTGGATTACTGCATTATATAGTCTTTTAACTCTACTTAAATAGAAAGCATCTCTAAGGCAGAAACTAGGTCTTATTTTACTCTCACTACATGATATGCGTAACTTGCGTCTTCAAGTATTAGCATTAACTTTTATGTATGTCTCTAGGGAATTCTGTGGCTCAGGGGCTAAATGACTACCCAAGGTCACACGGTCATGGTAGAGACGAGCCTTGACTCCCAATTCTGTTTATGTTGGTGGGTGGCCGCATTCTGCTGCTGCCTTAAATATTTCTTGGTGGGATAAATTGATTCTGTTCACTCTCATAGGCATATACATTATGCTAAAATTTTTCTTGAATTGTTTATTTCATCTTTTCCTGAATTATAATGCCAGGAATGCCAATACTCAGTGGTACAGTGGAAGCTGAAGCATGTTTAAAGAGTATATTATGCTGACAGAGAAGCCCAGGGAAATTTAGAAGTTATAGGCAATCTCACAATTATCTTGATTATTTTGAATTCCCATTGGTTCCTGCATTTCTGGGAGATGGCATTTTTAGGCAGCATTTTAAGAATCAGCTTTAAGATGAATGTACATTATTCCATTAACCTCTTCTTTCCTGGTATGAAAATTTAGTGCCTGTCCTTATGCTTAAATTTGAAGTTCTTTTGAAAGTACAACCCATTTGAATGGTACATCCCTGTGTAGGTTACCTTTAGAAAAACAATTGCAATGTCTTTTGTGGATCCTGCTTACAAAAATACATTGTAAATTGAAAACGATCTGCCAGTGGTTAACATTGCCTAGGAATACCTACCATTTGAAGCTATGCCTAAGAGCAAGTGTCTTTTCTGTCTGCCCAGGTGGTTGCCTATTCTGCTGATATGCAGAACCCCAGCTGGGCTTTACTACACACAAGTCTCTTAAAACCTGGGGGTTCTCTGGCTCCTTTGCTTGCCGTTTCCACACACCATTGACTAAGTTGTCTTATAGAGCTCTGTGTTCTTTCACCGTCAGCAAACAGGTGCATAGCATAGAATATTCCGGGCCATAAACATAAGTGCCATTTCTCACACCTGGATGTGTTCCTTCTGTCCCAGCTAATGGGTCATTTATTATTGGAGACAACATAAAATGAAGATGGTTCACACAGCAATCATATCTTTATCCGGTTTCCACCAGCACTCAGGATTCATGACAGTAGGAGCCAACGAGGATGTCAATGTACCATTCCCTTTGTCATTCCTACTTCATATAACAGATACTTCAGAATCTAGTATTTAACTTTTTTCCTCATTGCCTCTGCACAGGCCATTATCAGTTCAAATCCCAATTCCAACACTCCCTGGCTGTGTGAATTTGAACAAGGTGTTTAGCCTCTCTGACTCTATTTTCTCATTTATAAAACAGAGTCAGTATGAACTCTTAAGGGATGTCTTGATGAAAAGAATGAGTGTGCCAACTTTGTCAAATTATTTTTAGGAGTGAGAGCAAACCTATTCAACATTTAAAAATATAACTAGAACTTTCAGACCATCTAAAGATGGCTACATTCATCACTACTATGGCTTTTTTCTAGTAGCCAGTGGAGAGTGTGGATAATTGAGTGTGCCTGGCATTTGGCATCAGGGCTCTAACCTATATGATGTTGATGGCATTGTATGAGAAACTGGCCATCAGACCTCTACCAAGTTTGGTTACACAATCACCAACAAACCTGGAACATATTCGAGCTTGAACTATGTGATATTCCTCTTCAGCCTCTAAATGGGCATGAATCTGATTTGGCTCTTCACTTGTTCCTGATCAGTGGATAATACCTTGACCAAGTTAAAAAGTAAATTTGGGGGCTGGAGCTTATAAGGAAAGTTTGAATATGACCTCTAAGTAAACTTTAGTGGGCATGTTGGCCAGTCTTTCACTAAAGCAATAATTTGATTGTCTTAGATGTTTATTAAGTACCTATTTTGTGTCAAGCACCGTATACTGCCTTGGGGTTATAAGAAGATGTAATCCAGTAGTTTTTCATGGGGAATTTAGAATTGTAACTAGTGTAAGCTTGAAGAAAATAATCTTCAACACAGAGTTGGCTCTAGTTGGAGGTCTCCAAGGTTTTTGCTGATTCAGGAATTTCCCAGAGGACTAAACCTGGCATCTTTTAAAAGCTCCTGGTCCTTGGCCATTGCTATATCACACAAATTGGGTTGACATTCAGACCGTTAGGCTCACCACCAGATTTTATACACATCACCATTTTCTTGGAATGCCACTGATGTAGTCTTTTCTTTATTAATTCTTCCTTTTCCACAGCACTCATCATAGAAACAGATCTCATGGGACTATTGAATGGATTGAGATTTAATATATGTAAAGAGCAAAACAAACAGCTACCTATAGGACTATGTAATTATGGAACCATCAATGTTATTTCTGACCATATTAATAAGAAGGATGCAAATTACAGCTAGATAAAGGGGGATACAACAATTTTGCATCAGGCAGCTCTTTATCCTATTTAAGAATCTTTTTTTAAAAGATTTTATTCATTTATTCATGAGAGAGACACAGAGGCAGAGACACAGGCAGAGGGTCCTCGCAAGGAGCCTCATACAGGACTCAATCCCAGGACCCCAGGATCACGCCCTGAGCCAAAGGCAGATGCTCAACCACTGAGCCACCCAGGCATCCCCTGTTTAAGAATCTTGAGTCTCAAAGTCACTAGCATTAGTTTCCAGAATGTGGCAGAAATCTTATGGTTAGATTGGTTACTTAGGTAGAAATACAAAGGCCGAATGGCATATCCTTTTCTCTAAGCACAAACAGCCCATTCTGAGAAGTTGGAGTTTTGAAATGAAGTGTTAACCCAACAGGGTTACCTCGAGCCTGCAGCCTTAGTGACCCAGAGGGTGTAGTTGCCTTGACAGTTCAAATGTCCATTATTAAGCTCAGGTCTATCTACTTTCTCCTATACTGCTTGGTCAGCCCTTTGGATTTCCCTTCTTCTTCCCCTGTTCCCCCCTCCTCTGAACGTCACCAGTTGTTTATTGAGCTTCTTGAATGTGCTCGACACTATTCTAGGCACTGAGGGGTTATCCATGATCAAACAGCATCTCTACTTTCATGAAACCTATTCTAGTGAGAGAAAAAAATGGTTAAATATATAATATAACGTCAGGAAGTGATTATGTGCTTCATTAGTATTTGGCATGTTCCCTTCTTCAGAAGAACAAAGAATTCTGGAGTGTCCCAATACCCAGAGAGTTGGGTTCCTATATGACACCTATAGCCTAAGAAGTGTGGGCCCCTTAAAGGCCCAGAACTTGAATTTATAGTGTTTGCTGAAATTAGAAGATACAGTTTCCAAAATGTTAGCTGTGGTCTTTCAGAGGAGAGCACAAGGATCCCAGGAACCACACCTCCCTTTCTTATGCAGCTAATTAATTCATCATGGACTCTATGACCCCTGTCCAACCCTTCATTCTCAACTCATAGGCTAACTCTGAGAAGCTCTGTAGTCTGTATGAAGAGCGCCTGAATGAAGCAAATGGAAAACTAGATGAAGTGACTCAGTTGGCAAATGACCTGAAAGCACAGAAGACAAAGTTGTGGAGTGAGAATGGTAAGTGAATGTGCTGCTTCGCTGTGAGTGAGTCTCAGTCCCAGCAGCCTGGTGGAGGGATGACTGAGATGATCAATCAGTCACTGAAACAGAGTGAGCATTTAGAGATTCTAGGGGAGGAATGCAGCCTCTGATTTAACCTTGTCCGCAGATATGCTCTGGTCTAGTGAGGGTTACCTCTGTGCTGCTTTGGGAGCTCTGCCCAGCTCTCCTTCAGGAAGGAGAAATGCAATATGCAGTTGGATGAAGCAACTGTCAAGATCAAAGGATGGCAGGGCTGTCCACACAGCCTGTAAGACATGGCTTTTTATAATGTCGACCTCATTGAAACAGGCATTTTTTTCTAATTTTCAATAATAAACCCATACTTTTTTTTTTACACTTAGTAAAAGCCATTGTCTGTACAGTGGCCTACAAAGGCCACGTAATTGGGTCCCTCATTATCTCTCTGACCTCTTCTACTACTTTCCCCTTCTCTCATTCTGCCTTGACTATGTTTTTAACACACCAGGCACACTTGCATCCTAGGGTCTTGCCCTAGCTTTTTCCTCTGCCTGGAATACTCTAATAATTCTCCAGAGACTTAGAGATGAGGGTTAATCAAACAGATATCTGGGGGAGGTCAGTATAGGCCTTGTTGAGAAGGCGACATTTGACTGTTCTCAACCCATTTTCTCTCTTTGCTCTTTTTTTAATAGTATTTAATACCTTCAAACAAACTACATACTTGAAATGATAAATGTGCTTATTTTTCTATCTCCATCTGCAAGAATGCAAGCTTCATGTAAGCTTTGTTTTATTCATCGATGTATGTCCATCATCTAGAACAATGCCTGTCACTTTTTGGTGCTGCACAAACATTTGATAAATAAAAAGTAGAAAAATGTCCCATGGTTACTCTCTGCTATCAGCTTCTATTGATAGGGTTTTTGTGTGTGTGTGTGTGTGTGTATTTTATGGATTATTTTTCCCCCCAGTATTTTACATTGTGGCAATTTATTTGAGTTTTTTCTTTTTCAATTTGTCATAAATTTGTGTGTAGTTTTTTGGGTTTTGTTTTTGTTTTTGTTTTTTTGTATCTTGCAGATTTAGTCATTTGTAATGGTTGCTTCTAATCCACAAGTAGAGGAACTATAGTTTACTTAAACTTGTAACTTGTCTTGTTTCTCTGCTATGAACAGTATGTGGCTAGATGTTTCTCTGTAATTAGAATTATTTTTAGGAATATATTCCCAGAGACCAAATTCTTGGATCAATGAAAATAAACAATATTCTTGATGCCCAGAGGCACACACTTTAAAAAGAGAATAAAGACCACTTGGACTATATCACATTCTTCTGCTAATGGGCACCTGTTTCTAGATGCTACATCTTGAATTAAAGCTAAATTAAAATAGGCAGCAAAACTATAAACCTAGAAACCCAGAAGAAAGTAGTTTTGGTTCTAGCAGAGACACTGAATGGGACCCTGTAGTGGGGGAAGGGTGTATGACACTTGGCCTTGTTACAAAGCGCCCGATTTGACCTCTGCCATTTAGGATGTGGTCTGTGGACTCCGCAGTCCAGTGACAAGATTGAAGAATACCCATATGTTGGGTCCTGAATGATGTGCTGTACAAAATTGTGATAGGCACTGCCTACCTCCCCCTAGTTATTGGCATTAATTTTCCACTCACTTTTTTGATGAGGAAATTAGTGGGTAAGTGAGTGAAGTGAAAGTGGGTGTGAGGTGATAATTCTGCTCAGGATAGAGGACCTTTTTTTCCTTTAATTCTTATTTTTACCTTTTGACTTGGTGTGAATTAAAATTTAAGTATATACCTATCCAAACCTCCCCTCACCTCACTGGGTCTATGCTCCAGATTTTTTGCTGCTTTGTTGCCACTACCACTAGTCTCATGCCCTGCCCTATCAAACATATCACACTCTGCTTTCAAAGCCGACCAGTGGTAGACGTGATCAATTAAGCCATGTTAAATGAGTACTTGTTCTGTAAGATACGTGATATGTCAGTCTCAACCCCCTAGTGGATTGGCATTTCTTCAGACTCCTTTTCAATATGATGTTGTCACTCAGAGATTTTCAGTTTGGTCCACAGAGCGCTGGTGATCATCAGGATCCTTCTAGGGGGCCTATGAGGTTAAAGTGATTACTTTCTAAGTTCTTTTGCGATTTATATTGATGCTGCAAAAGCAGTGATGATTAAAACTTCTAGAACCTCATCATGCATCAAGGTAGTGGCACCACACTGTACTAGTAATCATATTCACTGATACGCACTCAGAGTTTGAAGAAAAAAAGGTCAGGTTTTTTTTCAAGTAAAAATGTCCTTAATGAAGCAGTAAAAATTAATTGTATTACATCTTGACCCCAGATATGTATCTTTTTAATATTCTCTCGGACAAAACAAGAAGTATACATAAAACACTTCTATATTTTTATGAAGTTTAAAAATTTTAATTCCAGTGTTATGTTAGTTTCAAGTGTACGATATAGTGATTGAATGATTCCATACATTTCTCAGTGCTCATCACAATAGTGTGCTCTTAATCCCCTTCACCTATTTTGCCCACCCCCACCCACCTCCCCTCTGAAGTGTTATGTGTAATTAAGTCCTGAGCTGAGCTAGCAGGTTTTCTCGGGGAGCATCCTGTATACTTAAAAAGACAATTGACAAACAATGTTTATTCTGACTCAGATATTTGGCAGATATTTTCTCAAAAGTGAACAAAGTGAGCCTGTCACTTCAAGGAAAACAACTGACATTATTTGTTGCCAATAATAAAACTGGAGCTTTTCAGCAAAAATCAGATTTTGGAAAATGTGTACATGTCATCATGAGCCTGATGCTCTCAATTCTTGAAGACTTTTCTGATGAGATCAGTAGTGGATGTTAACAAACATGCTTTTTTAATATTATATAATGGAATGTGTCAACATTTTGCAAGATCTGTATAATTCAGTGAACACTTATTTTTCAAATCACCACTGCTTGATGTTATACAGTCATGTGTGGGTGAAAGATCCATTCAAAGTTTAAGATAGGCTCAGGGATTTTAATGGAACAGAGGAACATATTGCAACTAATCCTTGACAAATGTCTATTTGCTGAATTTTGTTGTAGTATTAAGTAACGGTCACAATTATCTGAGAAGACTATGAAAATAAATCTCCCTTTTCCAGCGTATCTGTGACAGGCTAGATTTTCTTCACATACTTCAAAGAAACAGTGTATTACAATAGATTGCATTTAGAGGCAAACATGAAAATCTAGCTTTCAGTAAGCCAGAGATTTTTAAAAATGTACAATAATGTCATTTTTCTCATTAACTTTTTTGGAGTTTTGGAAAATAGTTTTTCCTCTTAAAATTATTTATGTAAACATGTTAACACACCAAGATTTTTATTATAATTTGAAAATGAATTAATACAAATTTTAAATTTCCCTTTTAATTTCAAATACTCTATCTATTCAAAATAAAACCCATGTAAACAAAATCTCTTTGGGACCCCCAATAAATTTTAAGCATATAAAGTATTCCTGAGACCAAAATGTGAGATTTTCTGCTTTGGCCCAAACATAAGGAAGCATTATAATGCTAAGAGTTTTAGGACTTGTTTATAGCAAGAAATGTGGGGCTCATAAATATTGTGGCCTTTTAGTGTTGTGTCAATTAAAATACAGAAGCAACTGTTTCTGCCCAGGATTGGCTCAGCATTTGGTACCACTGCTAATAACAAAGACATTTCTGTCCTATCATCAGCAAGAGAGAGAAAGGGTAGACTTCAATATAAGGAATTCCCCCCATCAGGGTCACCTCCTCCACTATTTAATGACTATTTCTATTATTTATTTAGCAGTTAGTATACAAAACCACATTCACATTAGTGAAAACACATTAGTCACAAAACACGGTCATTTAATTTCCATTAACAATTTTTTGAAGATTTTTGTTTATTTTATTTTTTTTAAGATTTTATTTATTTATTCATGAGAGACACAGAGAGAGAGAGAGAGAAGCAGAGACACAGGCAGAGGGAGAAGCAGGCTCCATGCAGGGAACCCGACGTGAGACTTGATCCTGGGTCTCCAGGATCACACCTTGGGCTGAAGGCAGCGCTGAACCACTGAGCCACCCAGGCTGCCCAGATATTTATTTATTTTAGAGAGAGAGAATGTCTGTGAGCAGGGGGGAGGCAGAGGGAGAAGAAGAAAGAAGAGAGAGAGAATCTAAAGCGGAGTCTGAGCACAGAGCCCAACACAGGGCTCAATCTCACAACCTTGACATAATGACCTGAGCCAAAGCCAAGAGTCAGATGCCTAATTGACTGAGCCACCCAGGCTCCCTGACAATTTTTTATTGTTATCCTCATTCTACAAAAGAGGCAAAGAAGTAGTGATTACCTAAAAATTATATAGCCGGAAATTGGTAGAGCCACATAAACAAGGGAGCATAGCATTAAAGACTGTGCTCTTCAGGGTTAAAAACTTAATTTGAATCTACCTCTACCAGTTACTAGCTACGCATATTTATGTCTCAGTCATGCATAAGGCTCTGTTTCCCCCTCTGTAAAGTGGGTAGTATAATACCAGCGTGTTTGAGGAGTAGTGAGTATTAAGCTGGATAGTATTACCTACTTCACAGAAGAGTCTCAATATCTGATAGCTAATACTCCCTGTTATGGACCCAAACTTAATGCTAAAAGTCAGTTCTTTATTAGGGATTTTTTGTGAGTCCTGAAACAGGTCATTGCCATGGTTATGCTGATACCTGGGCTTTCAGATGCTTTCTAAATATTAAAAATATGTGGTAGGAATCATTGTGGTTGTCCTTCAAGTGAACAAGTTATATGCGGAGGCAGTTAGATGAAGAAGAAGGCCGTGATTAACTCACTCTGTGAAATCTCTCTATAGGCGAGCTCCTAAGGAGGCTGGAAGAAAAAGAAGCTCTGATAAACCAACTTTCCAGGGAAAGGAGTAACTTCACTCGGCAGATAGAAGAGCTGAAAGGGCAACTGGAAGAGGAATCCAAAGTAATGCATCTGTTATTTCTCACTAGTGGCTTGACTGTATGTGTGAAAAAAAAAAAAAAAAGTGCTTAATATCTTCTCATATAAAAGAGAGAAAAGTGCTCCAGAAGTCAGAAGTTATGGGAAAAAGAACATGGTGCACCTTGTATGTGCAGGGAAGGACCTTGATTACTGAAGGATCTTCCTCAGTGGTTCAAATTGCTTGCCTAGATTGTCAGATTTAGATAGAGCAAGCAAACTGTGGATTTCCATTTTACATTATTACTTGAACAGGAAGTCAGCAAGGTTCTTTATGGATCTTTGATTCTGAATTGTTTTTTTTAATAAATTAATTTTTATTGGTGTTCAATTTACCAACATACAGAATAACACCCAGTGCTCATCCAGTCAAGTGTCCCCCTCAGTGCCCATCACCCATTCCCCCCCACCCCCCGCCCTCCTCCCCTTCCACCACCCCTAGTTCGTTTCCCAGAGTTAGGAGTCTTTATGTTCTGTCTCCCTTCCTGATGTTTCCCACACATTTTTGATTCTGAATTGTACCAAGAAGTGGAATTAAACAAAAGACCAGAAGGAAATAAATGGGGCTGGCTTAGTTCAATATTACTTTTAAGTTGTCAATAACTTCTACATATTGGTCATTTCTTCCCAAGAGGACATATAATGTTGCTAGCAGGTGACCCCAGTGGAAGTGGCCTTAAAGGTGAAAGCATAGTGACTAACACGAGAGAGAAATTCTTTGAGCTCTGGTAGTTCAAGTTAATTCTTCATTCATCTTCAAGGGACCTTGTTAGTAAACCCCACAGTGCCTCACTTGTACATGATCCCCCTGCAAAGGCGTCTACCCTGAGATGGAGGTCATGAGACTGTAGACGTCTGTTCTTAAATATTTTATTTCATTCTCTCCACTCTCCTTATTTTCTATATTATATATGTATTTGTAAAGGACTGCCATGGTTTGTGTATCAGACGTTCTGCTAGATATTTCTCTCATGTTACCTCAATCTTCATGTAAGTCCTAGGAAACGGGTAGGATTATATCTTTTTATATGGAGAAACCAAGGCTCTGAGAAGAAAAATAACATGCCCAAGGACAAACAGCTAGTAGTAGAGCATGAAGGAATTGATGCCAGTAGTGAGATGACTTCATGTAGATTTTAGAAGACCTCTCTGGCTGACTTCCCAGTGGCCTCCAGCTGGCCTCAGAGCCCTTTTGCTCTGGCTCCAGCCTCCTACTGTGCTCTGACGTCCTACATCTGCTTCACTCATTTCCTCCCATCCAGCCACCTGGGCCTCCTTTCTGACTCTTGCACAAGCTACCCTTTCTCCTGCCATAGGACTTTATAGCTGCTGTTTCCACTGTGTACAGGCCTTCCCCAAGGCCCTTGGGCAGTGACGAGAGAGTCAAACATCCTTCATCGCCACTCTGTTTTAGCTCCTTACTGCTGTCAGCATTAAAAAAAAAAAATAATTTGTTTATATGTTCGTTTTGTGTATCCTCTCACCCCTTTATGGCTCCTTAGGGCAAAGACTTTATCTTCATCTCACTCACTTCTGTAAACACTGATGCCTTGAACAGGTGCTCAATAAATATATAAGAGGGTTAGGGTCACAATTTAAAGCCAATTTTATTGGATTTCAAAGCCTGCGCCCTTCTCAGGGTCACTGTGTATTGTAGCTCCTCCTTCACTGCCCAAGGGGGTTCTGGCTGAGGCTGCCATTAACTAAGCCTTGTGCGCTCAGAGCTGCATCCAAGGACTGAGAAGATACTTTTTTTCTAATTTACAGAAAGGACCCATGAGGACTGGCACAGGCTCTACTAGACTAGGTTCTTCCCACTAGGCTAGGTTATCTTATAGGAATGATGCCTCTAGGTTAACCAGACTGCCACATAAGTGACAGAAAGGCTTACTGAACTCAGCTCTGCTGTCTAAAAAGTACAGTAGCTGCTACTCCACTGCAGGTGGCTATCTGAATTTTAACTTACATAAGTTAAAACTAAAATTCAGTTTTGACCACACAGTGTTCTAAGCACATTTTGAGTGTTCAATAGCTACCTGTGGCTATGGTTACCATATTGGATGGTGCCCATATAAAATATTTTTTAATAAAGATTTATTTATTTATTTGAGAGAGGGAGACAGAGAGAGAGAAAGAGAGAACACAAGTGGGAGAAGCAGAGGGAGAAGAAGAAAGAATCTCCAGCAGATTCCATACTGAGCAGGGAGCCTGATCATGACCCTGAGATCATGACCTGAGCAGAAACCAAAAGTTGGACAGTTAACCAACTGCACCCCCAGGTGCCCCTAAAATATTTTCATCTGTAGAAAGTTCTATTGTATAGTGCTGTTTCAAAGTGATAAGAGAGTTTTCAGAGATATGCACATGAAATAAAAGATTTTTTTTTCATCAACGAATGAAAAGCTAGACCAGATCAGATCTGAATGTTAGATAGTGCTAACTATAAACCTTACTACCTAAATGATAGGGAATGTTCTTGCTACCTTTGCATTATCCACTATTTCCAGAACTCCTCATACCTGCCTATTGCTGAAGCCCACAAAGTCAGGTGAGCATTTCCCTAAATAGAACACTATTCCCTGTTGTAATGGCAGCAATTAGATACTCGATCCTTTCTCATCCCAAATTCTTTCCCTGGTATTATCTTACTAGGTTCAGGTTCAGCTTGAATTTGTGGCAGGTTGTTATTAACCTTATCTAAAGAAAAAAAAAAAAAGATGTCACCTCCAAGCCCTTCGTTGTTAATGGTAGCAGTGCCCCTTTTTAATGTGTGTTGTGTCTGTTAAGTCACAGAGTGCCCTGGCCCAGGCCCTGCAGTCAGCCAAGCATGACCATGACCTTCTGCAAGAGCAGTATGAGGAAGAACAAGAGGCTAAGGCTGAGCTGCTCCGGGCTCTCTCCAAAGGCAACAGTGAAATGGTGCAGTGGAGAATGAAGTACGCAGATGACATCACCCAGAGGACTGAGGACTTGGAGGATGCCAAGTGAGTGGGGCAAGGTTGTCCCCACCCCAGAGGCAGAGGGTGAGGATAGTGACTGTGTCTTCAAGGCCTGCGATAGACACTTAACAGATCCTTACCAAGTGTGTGAATAAGGCTGAGACCAAAGCTGAAATAGCCACTGCTGGCAAGGAGCACGTGCTTTAGCAGGGCTAAAAAATAACAGAATACAAAGTACTAAAGACTATAAAGAGGTCCTGGTGAAAGAAAGGAGGCTCTTTCTAGGGTGCAAGGCAAGTCTTCATGGAAGACATGACTTGAAGATGGGCTAGTGCTTAAAATCTTGTATTTCATTTGGAACATCAAAATAATTGAGTTCATGTGTGTATACGTCCCTATACATTAAAGTCAATTATGTCTCTGGTCTACAACTTGCAGACTACAAAGTGGTCTGTGAAGATGGACAGGGATGGCTGGAAACATATCAGGATCTGTCCTCATATGCCTTCAGGGCCAAAAGTTTCTTTGAAAAGAAGTCACCCTCAGACCACCTCTAAGGTTAGAATATCAGTTTTACAGCCAACACTACATAAAGGCTTTAGAAGTCCTTCTCAGGAACTATAGGAGCTTGGGGCCTAGATGAATCAAGACCTGGTTCAAGGGTGTAGAACTGAAGCATTTTGTTCAGAGGTCAAAGGACTGTGTAAATTTGAGAGAAAGTGTCAGACCAACCCCAGCTTTATAGTCATTAAAGGTTTACTGAAAAGAATATGTCCCTGGCTTGGCAACTTAGCAAAACTCAGGGCAGATCAATCCAGTTCTCTTTAGTTTCAACCAAAAATATTGTTTTTCAGTTCTCCACCTCAATCTTTGAGAGACATGGCTGTGCACTTGTTCAACAGTCGCTGTGTCCTGTCCCTGGAGGGGTACCAAGTGATCCATCTCTGAAGCCACAGTAACTTAAAAAGGGCTTTGGGATGATGGATACTAAGAATACCTGCAGTGGATGTTTGAAAAACACTGACCACAGAAAAGTGGGGCTCTGAACTGAAATGGCTCCGCATATTAGAAATAGGCCATTTGCTTCTAAAGTCAGATTTTTTTTTTTTTTTATGGTAGAAGAATGCTGGTGAAAGTCCCTACCAGTCGCAGAATTTGGAGGTTTCTTCGGGAGGGTTAAAAAAGAGGGAAAGCATACAGACTGCTTATGACCATGTGGATTTGTTGAGCTAACAGATTGTTGTCCTGTAGTACATGACAACTAAAGAGAAATAATGGGCAACATGATGATATCTCAATACTTCTTCTGCTTCCAACTTATTTTTTTTTTTTTTGAGAGAGAGAGAGCTGGTGTGTGAGAATTGAGGGGGCAAGGGAGGATGGGCAGAGGGAGAGAGACTCCTAAGCAGCTCCACACTCAGCACAGAGCCCTATTCAGGACTCGATCTCATGATCCTGAGATCATGACCTGAGCCAAAATCAAGAGTCTGTTGCTTAACCAACTGAGCCACCCAGGTGCCCCCAAACTTAAATATCAAATAAATAAAACATTGCCTATATTATATTTTCTTTCTAAATCACCCCAGAGAGGCAGAACTACAAAAAAAAAAAAAATCTAGGATTCTATTTTTTTTTTAATTGGCTTCATAGAATGAGTCGGTTTAGCTGAATCAAGCTCACCTGAGACCCAGTTGACTGTTTCTGAATTTCACATTCCCCAAAAATAGGGATTTTGTTTCTTAGTCTTCCACATCTTACAGATTCTAGTACTGAGTAAGAAGCTGTGGTTGGCAAATTGGGGAACAAATGGTAGTTGGTATGAAATGTAGATGATGTCAGTGAAATGAGGGTGACCAATTGGTTCATTTTGCCTGACGGAGTTGTGGGCCTGGTTGATTTTAGCACTGATGGCCCCATGTCCTGGTGAAACCCCTTTGTCCCTCAGACAATTGGTTACCCAAAGTAAAATCCTTCTTTTCTGGTACCAATTGAGTATTTCTAAGTAGCTAAAATACATGTAATTATTTTATAAGACCCCAGTTTTAAGTGGGGTAAAGTATCAGAATTTCCTTTTTTCTCCAGCTTTATTGAGTTTTAATTGATATTTGTGTGTATATAGATATAGATATATCTATATACATATATAGACATTGACATGCTCATGCTGGGACCAAGTCTAGGTTCATCTGGGCCACAAGCTCCTGTATACCATTAAATATGTTTAGGGTACACAGTGTGATGATTTGATGTATGTACGTATTGCGAAGTCTTTACCCCAATGTGGTTACTTAACACATCCTCCACCCTATGTAATTACCATTTATTGTCCCTATGGTGAGACCATTAAGGCTCTACTCTCACAGCAACTTTCAAATATACAAGACGGATTGTTAACAACAGTCACTATATGGTATCTCTTCTTGGGGGCACCTGGGTGTCACAGTCAGTTAAATGTCCGACTCTTGGTTTCAGCTCAGGTCATTATCTCAGGCATGTGGGAATTAGGCTCTGCACTCAGCGGGGAGTCTGCTGGAGATGCTCTTTCTCCACCTCTGCCCCTGCCCCTCCCGCCACTCACACACAGTCTCTCTCTCTCTCAAATAAATAAGGCTTTAAAGAAAAAGAGATCCCTTCTTAACATTTAAGAAAAACAAAGCAAAGATGTGAAGTTACTATGCTTAGAAAGCCAGTGGACAAGGAGTAGTTGTTGGGGATCAGATCCCTCCTGGATGCTGAGCGTAGATTGGTTTTTGCAGGATTCCACCAAAATGGGGCTTTTTGACCACGTTGGTCTGAGGGGCTACTTGTGTGGCACATGTTCATTCCTGAGGACCTTTTTCTGTTTAATAATAGTAGATCAGAAGGAGGTTGGGTACACACGGTACCTTTCATCTAAGAAGTGTAATGAATGGGTAAGAATGGGGCTGCCAGCGTCCCTGCAGGAGATGTGAGCCAGAGAACACATTTCATCCATTAGAAAGCCTCGGAGCACTGCATTGTGGGGGCGGTGGAGGAAGCACTTTAATAAACCACTCCACCTGAGAGGATGCTGGAGGGACTACGGGGGGGGGGGGGGGGCTAGAGTCCCCCGAACCCTCACCCCGAGAGCACTGGGCCCTGCGAAGTGAGCATAACAAGGGGATGGATTTGAGTATATAAATTTGAGAAGAGCAGCTGAGGTGGAGAAGAAATTCAGAGAAAAGACAGAATTTTGGCATGTTCAGGAGCCACACACTAAGAAGGAGGGAGAATGAGCAGGAGAGAACCAAAGAATGTTCCTTGGAAGTGGTGTAAGCAAGGAGATCTTTCAAGACTAGATGTGCCTATGAACTTTTAACAGCCGCTCACTGTTGGGGGGATGTTGGGTATAACCTTCCTCGTTCTCCAGTTTCTTAATGGAGTCATCATAAGGTCTGTATGGCTTAAAGAAGGTTTATGGTTAAGCAAAGATTTACAGGAGTAGAGACCCCTGAGTTCCAAGACCAATCAGGTTGGCAAAGGGCAGTGGAAACGAAGCATACGTGGGCACACTAGCCAGACGATGGTGGTCATGGTGGTCAGCAGCCATCCGGGTGACGTGAGCTCTTTGGCTTGGTGCCATTTAGCCAACCTCAGGGGGCCACCCTGTTTCGTCCCCCTGTCTTAATCCAAGACAAGCTGGGTGAGCTCTCTGAGGGTTGCGGCCTCTCTTGCCATTTGTTCGGGTCTCCCCTTCTCAGGAAGAAGCTGGCAAGCAGGTTGCAGGAGGCCGCTGAAGCCGTGGGGGTGGCAAACGCCAGAAACGCCACCCTGGAGAGGGCCAGGCACCGACTGCAGCTGGAGCTCGGGGACACCCTGTGTGACCTCGGGAAGGCCCGCTCCTCCGCAGCTGTGCTGGGCCGGAAGCAGCAGCACTTTGACAGGTGCCTCGACGCCTGGAGGCAGCAGCAGGAGGAGTCACAGGCCATGCTGGAGGCGTCTCGGAGGGAGGCCCGGGCCCTCAGCGCCGAGCTCCTGGAGCTCAGACGCGCCTACGAGGAGAGCACCGCGAGCCGGGACGCCCTCCAGACGGCCAACAAGAGTCTCCAAGGTACTCGGAGCCGGGCTTGGAGCCAGAGCAGGAGCAAGGGGGTGCGGGGGGAGCCCCGGCTTCCAGGACAAGGCTGTCCGCTGTCGGCAGGCACCTCAGCATGGTCCTGGCCCCACTTGGGTCTTAACTTTTCCATTTTTAATACTCTTTTTTTAAAACCACAGCTATTATTTTTATCAAGTTCTAAAAATAAGACCACTTTCCTACCTTAGCCGCAGGTTCATTGTGTCAAGAAGACCACTATTAAGAATTTCCTTGATCATCCACAGCCTTCCCGAGATTTCCCATGCATACGTTGGATTACTCGGACGGCTCAGGATTCCACACCTTTTATTTTTTTCATCCATCAATATATTTTCTAACTTAACAAATATTTCTGCAGCCTACGTGACGCGCCAGGCTCTGTCGTATATATAACCATTCCTTATTTAATTCTCAGAGCAGTCTTATGTGTCAGTTTCTTTGTCTGTAAAATGCAGATTATATTAAGTCGTGTAAGATTCACAAGTTTTCCAAATTCAGAGTTGATCGGAAGCAGATCGGAGATCTAAGCCCAGCTGGCTTGTCTCCAGCCCCCACACACTTACCTACCGGCTATCTACCTTCCACGTGCCTCGGGATTCTCTTTGCATGTCAGTACGTGGAGACCTCACACGTGATTGTTGATAGTTGCATAGTGTTTTGTAATAAGGATGATCAACATTTATGTAACTAGACTCTATCTAAATCTACCTAAATCCTTAGGTAGGATTTTTCACAATTAATAATCCTATACTATGTACACTCTGTGCATGTATTTGTGGACACATAATAATGTTTCAGATTTGTAGATTCCTCAGTAGGGGTAGATTCCTCAAAAAGGAACTGCTGGGCTAAAGGAATAGATTTCTAAATTTTGAGACACTGCCAAACAGCCCTTCAGAGAGGCTGCCAACCTACACCAGCACCATCAGTGATGTGCATTCAAGCCCTGAGATGCCCCAGGAGCAAGCTCGTTACTGATGGAGGTGTACATGAATCTGGCTTCTCTGTTTGCCCACATAGCCCGTGATCAGTGAGCTTGGGCGGGTGAAAGGTGCTGTAATGGTGGTCAGAAAACTTCAGCTGCATCCAAACTGCCTGGAGGGCTTGTTCAAATGGTTGGCTGGGCCAGATCCCCAGAGTCCCTCCGGTCTAGGGCGGAGTCTGATAATTTGCATTTCTAACAGATTGCCCTTGAGGCCAGTGCTGCTGGTCTGGAGATCACACTTGGTCTAGGTTGGGGCTTGGGCAGGAGCCTTTTTCAAAAGTTCTCCAAGTGATCCTGAGTGGTGAACCACTGCCCCAAGTTTTCTTCTGGAGAGAGCTTCTAAGAGAAGGATTCACTACATAAAGATTGTCATCTAGAGGGTTTGGTTTTGTAACTTTTCAAAACACTTGTCGGTCGTATCACATCATAGCCAGGGAGCTCAAGAACCAGAGGAGCAGCAAGCTCTTGAGCTCCTTCCACCCACCTCTGGACGGTGGGTAATGCCCAGAGCCGCTTGGCCCTACCCCACACCTCTTAGTTCCTAGAGGCTTCCTTCAGGAAGGAGCAGAACTGATGATAACAGTGTTGAATGGTGTTGGTTTTGTCACTCTGGTTGCCTTATTCCATCAGACTTGTGTTCATGCGAGGCTAGCCACAAACCCTCAAGCGCTTGACCTCCTTTGGATTCTAGGGTTGATCTGGGCTCACACATCAGCTTCTGGCAGGCAGCGACATGCTTCTGCTTTAAGTTCCCGTGGCAATGGTGAGTGGTGTTGAGTGGCTGACACAACAGCAGCTACTGGTGTCAACAGCTAAGCACTTACACCAGAAGTGGGGGTGGGGGGCCCAGGTGTGTGCCTCGGCACCACCAGGTGCAATCTGGCAGGGCTCCGACAAGCAGGCCCACCATGTAAAGTCTTAGCGGTTGTGCAGCGCAGTCCTCAGAGAGGACTCAGAGAAGCACCATCCTCTCCAGTTGTCGTGGACAGCTTTCTGGCAGGTGGCAAAAGGATATAGAAGAAAGAGGGACTTTTTTTGCATTCAGACAAGGGTCCCATATGTGCCATTGGTGGCCTTGCCATCACATTTCCAAGGATGGCATGACCACGGTCTCAGGGGAACAGTCTGCTGTACCCCATATCATGGGTCTGAGGCTGGTTCCTTTCACTAACCTGCTTTTCTTCCTTCTCCAGAAGAGATTTCCAATCTGACAAATCAGGTAAGAGAAGGAAAGAGGAACCTGAGTGAAATGGAAAAGGTCAAGAAACAGATTGAACAAGAGAAGACTCAAGTCCAAGTGGCACTGGAAGAAGCAGAGGTATTACCTCCAGGGAGCTGGGAAGGTTTTTGTCCTTGTGACAGAACAGAAAGTCTACATTCTAGTAATAATAACAGCAGCAGGAGCAGCAACCAAATGGCGCTTCTTCAAGTGTTGACTCAATGCCAGGGACCATGCCCAATGGTTGATACGCATTATGTCATCACCCTACCAACTATTGCCCCATTTCACAGATGAAGAAATGGAGGCTCAGAGGGCAGGATAAGCAATCAGGGTGACGAATCTACCAAGTGCAATGAATAAAGGGACCGTGTCTACCTTGGTCATCAATTTATCCTCAGGGCCTAGACTCTCACTGTTCAAAATGTGGCCCATGGATCAGCTGCTTGGAGCTGTATCGCCCTGGAGCTTGTTAGAAATTCAGACTCGGCCTTCTCCTCAGCTCTCTTGAACCAGAATCCGCACTTTAACAAGATCCTTTGGTGGTTCATATTCACACCAACAGTTGAGAAGCACTGGCCTAGAACGTTGCCTGGTGTGTAGTAGCGGTTCAACAAACATCTACTGAGTGCTGAATGGATAAATATCCTCTACCTCCTCCTCTCTTTAAAAAAGAGGCAGTGAGGGGTGCCTGGGTGACTCAGTCTGTTAAGCACCTGCCTTTGGCTCAGGTCACAATCTTGGGGTCTTGGGATCAAGTCCCACATCAGGCTCCTAGCTCAGCAGCCCACTTGTGGGCTCAGAGCCTCGTTGCTCTCTCCCTACTCGTGCTTGCTCTATCTCCAATGCGCACGATCTCTCTCAAATAAAATCTTAAAAAAAAAAAAAAGTCAATGAAACCACTTTTTTCCCCAAAAAAATCCAATACAAAACAAAACACAAACCGTTTAGTTTTAAAAATGAGATTCAAAGTGATGCTTTCAAACATTTGTCCTAAAAGCTTATCTTTGTACAGACTGTTTGACAGGAGCATTTTGAGTGTTATGGATTAAAAGTTCAGGAACAATCTCTGACCTCATCCCTGGGTGTGTGCTAGTGATTGAAAGAGCCACTGAGAAGACTTTTTGCCAAAGAGAGTGAGCTAAAAGGAGTCATCCATCACGTTCACTAAGCAGTTAACACACCCTGCAAAGCCTCTTTTCTTGTAGCTGAATTTCATCTGCTTGACTCTCCCTTAGACTAAGCACCTAGTACTTAACATGCAGATCCCATCACTCACCCTCCAACTGAGAAAATATTTTTTTAATTTTATTTATTTGAGAGGAGAGAGAGAGAGATAGCAAGAGAGAGCACAAGCAGTGGGGAAGTGGGAGAAGCAGACTCCCCACTGAGCAGGGAGCCCAATGTGGGGTTCAATCCCAGGACCCTGAGATCATGACCTGAGCCAAAGGCGGACACTTAACCAAGCCACCCAGGCGCGCCAAGAAAATGACTTTTAAAAGGCAAAGCAGTCCATCTTAAACAGATCTTTCTGGAAGGTATGATCATGGAAAATTTAGACCCCAAAGGACTGCTCCATGCCAAGCAATGTCTCTTAAGTACATCTTATCACTACATTTCTGTAAGAAACCTGCCAGACGGAAGCTGTGTCCATAGTGTCCTGCATGTGGAGTTGTCAAGTCCATGGCTTTTGACACAGCCCTCACCTTTTTATGCATAATTGCCTTTCTGAGGTCTTCTATGTTTTATCCAGAACCCTTTCAGTTGGTAGCGTGGTGGTGTGTCACCTAGCAAGGCTGGTAACCTTGTAAAGTTGGTGAGCTTTGTTTCATTTACCTGTTCCCTTGGGTCCTCTGGCCATCCTGGCTCGGGACTTTCTAAAGCCACCACCCTAACCTAAAGAAGTAATATTTATGGTAGAAATTCCAAGCACTATGACGAGCCAGTGAGAGATCCGATGGGGCGGGCGCAATTGGAGTCCCATATAACAAAGACATTTGGGGTTTTGACTTAGCACATCGCAGGTGAAAGGCAGGCGGTGGCCCTGATACCAGTGACTACCACTAGATGGCATTATATTCTATTTACATCTCCCAAGTTTTGTCTTTTGCTGCATCCATAAATACTTCATCAACTTGGACATGTATTTGTAAAATTGGGTTATTTGTTTTCCTGGGTGAGCCTTTATGAGAAACTTTATCACATTATTTTTGAAGCCACAAAACTCAAATTATCCCGGGTCGCCTTCTCCAAAGATTCACTTTCTCTGTGGATTCCAGAGGGTGAGAGGTGACAGTTTCCCCTGAAGGAAGGGCACCGTTTCCTTGCAGGAAATTGCTCTCCAAGCATTGGGCTTTGTTTGGGTTTTTTTGATTTATTTTCTTTTATATTGAAGATAGTGTTGAGGGAACAGCAGCAAGGCCTTAAGACATATTAAAATTCCTAACGTCTTTCCTATTTTTATCTTGAAATTGCTACGCAGTTTTTACTTTTTCACTTTTGGTTGTGCGTGGTAAGTAAGCACACCCCAGAAAAGGCTATAAGGATTACTCCTGCCCTCAGGACGATCTGCCGATTGGTAACTGCCCAGTAGATTGTGGTCACACCTTGTGCTCTTTAGGAACATCTTCCGTAGCATAGTCCAAATATTTCGTCTGTTTGTTTCTACTTCTCTATAAATTGTGTCTTTGGAACAGGCTTTAAAGATTTATTCAAAGCTATACTTTTAAACTTGAATCACCTTTATAACATCCCTGGCAGTAATTGCCTTGCCTAGATTTAAATACTCGGAGGGGCAGGAGACTTCCTTAGCTGTCAAAGCAAGCTATCTGAAGTAGTGTTAATAATTATGGTGATGATGGCTCACACCGAGTATTATGTGTCAAGTACATCCTAAATTCCTTTATTGTTCTTCCTCTGACAATATTTGGACACTAGCCTGTTTCCTGCTCTCTGAATGCTTTCAACTTTTTCTCTATTCCTCCATGATGTCCAGTATTAAATAAAAGATCCCAAGGAGGAGTTACCACCTTCCTTATCCTACCTTTGATCCCTTTATTGATTCATCCTGAAGATGAACTACATTAAGCGAAGTCAAGAGTAATAAATTAAAAGGTTTAAATATAGTCACAGACAAGATTGAAATTCTCTATTTTAAAAAAATGTGTTAGAATTCTAGTTCCTGAACTACAGGCGAGAGCCCTAGGAATGTCAAAGCTGTGAGTGACATGACAAACAAAAGCAGTCACTTGTCTCTCATCCTGTTCCAATCTTCAGGGACCTGGTTTGAACTTGGAGCTCTTCCGGCAACTCCAAAGAGAGCTTACAGTAGTGACATACATCACTTAAAAAAAAAAATTTGCATTCAAAAAGTAGACTTAACTTAGTACTTTTAATTTATGTATTTCAGGGAGCTCTGGAACGTAATGAAAGCAAGATTCTTCGCTTCCAGCTTGAACTCTTGGAAGCTAAAGCAGAACTTGAAAGAAAGCTTTCAGAGAAAAATGAAGAAATAGAAAATTTTAGGTATCTGAGCTTATTCTGATGAGCAACATTTGCATATTCTAGAATCCTTGACTGAACAGAACATGCTGTGTTTGGCTGCCTTTATGGCCTCTGTTGGAATGTCACCAAAGAAACTTAGCCAGTCCAACCCTACAGCAGCCTCTTTCTAGTGAGCTCACCACTATTAATATAAAGGCACACCTCTATGCAATTACTGTCTGTTTTTATGATTTTCTTATATTTGAGCAGCTTCTGTTTTCATAGAGACTCCAGAGAACACACCAAAAAAAAAAAAAGGCATAATTATATGCACGCAGGTGGGGGGGCACTACCCCAGTCTCTTTCTTGGGCATTGAAGAAGCTGACTGATAATGCTGAACGGTGGAGGAAAGGAACCAAAAAATGTGATGCGGTGCATTAAAATTAATGTCAGATCAGAGTGAAGTTTTCACATACCCCCTGCCTGTACCTGCAGCCATTTGTTTGGAGAGAAGCAGAAGCCAGGAGCTAAGCTGCTTATTGAATCCCTGGTGAAGAGGCCGAGTCTTAATAGCCAGGAAACTGAATTAGGCAGGACTCACGGGTGGCAGGATCTTTTCTTAGCTTCATCATTACAAGCTGATGACTTTAGACATTCTACTTCTTAGCGTCTCAGTGAAGCGAGGGGGATAAAAGCAGCCCCATACATGTCACAGAAGGTGGCGGGGAAGATCAGTGAGCTGATGTTGGCAAAGCACTTCACACTGTATAGATCAAAGGCACAATTATAAACACATGGAATCCACTATGATTATATTATTTATCTCATTTGTCCCATTAAGTCAATGCCATATGTCGGCAAGGAAAATCATTTGAGTCTGAGCTTTGACTGGCATGTTGCTTTCAACATGTTTGCTAAACAATTTTTTTTTAAAATTGCTAATGTATTCACCAGAACTGGCTTCTCTCCTACCGCCCAAATTCAGACAAAACTCCCATGGGGGTCATTTTTTTTTTTAATGAGGACATCAAGCCAAATTTGGCCCTTCTGCGTGCTTTGAGTTATCCTTGCTCTCCCTCACCAGCACTTTTCCTCTCTAGGCCTGACTGTGGGGATGAATTCTGGTCTACTTAAGAGGCTCTGAGTCAGTGTCTAAAAGAATTTTTTTGATGAAGGGCAAAACATTGGGCCTTGATATTTGCCCTACTTCCTTCTGTGAGGAACAAAAACGAACGTTTCTTTGTGCAGTTAAAAAAAAAAAAAAAAAAAAAAGCTCATTTCAGGTAACGTCAAACCTGCACCTATTAATAAACCCAGCTAAGGAAAAATGAATCCCCCGAGAGTCTGCATCTTGTCAGGTACATCTGAATGTCTTACAGCAGTTCAGCAATTATAATAATCTTAGTGCAGAGGAAGCCGGAGATCCAAACAGCCGGGGCTGGAAGAAGAAAGAAGTGAGCACTAGCCTGGAGCCCTGGAGGGCCTGAGAAAGGAAGGGGGCGGGCTGGCGGGTGGGGCCAGCTCGTCAGGAGTTTTAGTTAATGATTCATAATAACTATAATAGGTACATCCGGAAAGGAGAGCCGAGCCCATCTTACAAAATATCACAAATGCCCTCGCAGACCGTGCTGTGCCAATGCTCTGTGCAGGCACAGGCTGTGTCGGGATGCCTGGGTTCAATCTGGACCTCAGGGCTGGGAGAGGTTGGGGTCCAGAGGAAACTGAGTAGATTGGCAGGGGTTGTGGTGGTGGGGGGTACTAGCAAAGCAGAGCATTCTGAGCAATCGAGGATGAGCCAGGTAGGGTTCTAGAATGCACGGGATGAGGTGCTGGGTCCTACATCTGCATAAACCTTGGGAGAGTCCATGGAGGTTGGGGGAGGCCTGTGGGGCGGGACCCAGGAGGTGGCAGGGACCAGAGAAGCAGGGGAGACGCAGAAACGGAGCCCTGATTGAGCTGCAGGCTGCGGGGTTTCGCTCACCTCCCCCTCTGCTGCCGAGCTTGCTCTGCCACCGGGTGAGGACTAATCCGGAGTGAGCTGGAGGCCTGCTGGTGGGGAAAAGTATGAGCAGCTGGTATATGTGTCATCTGTTTCACTTGTTAAACACATATTTGAGCACTTCACGTTGGCCAGACACTGTGCCTGCTATTCTCGTCGGGGCTTCCTAAACTTTTATGGATTGGTAGAGCTTTCTTTAAAAAGAAAATTTTTTTTTTCCTAAAGGGTTCTAATGAACATAGTTGGAGGTAGGGAGGCGATAAGGTGATAATGCAGTCACTGATGGAAGGCGAAGAGGTCTGGGTGGCTGGCTTTGGTCCTCTCCATCCTCGATGGAGGAAAAGAGGAACGCTGGCAGCTAAGCTAGTGGCCGTTGCGGTCACCTAAGTCAAGTTCTAACCTCAAGATTCAGAACTGGGTTGAAAATGAGTGGGTCAGGCGTGTCTTGAATTTTCAGAGGCCACTGGCTGTATCCCTCCTCCAGCTCCGGATTTGCAGGGAAATGCTGAAATGTGTGAGTGACTTCTCACGGCCCAGAGCCAGGGTGCACCTGGCCTGGTCTGCTCTCCCCAGACACACCCAGAGGGACGCTGGGATGCTTTCAGGAATGAAACCCTGGAATTCCTTACTCTGTCAAAATGCGCCAGCTTGCTTTGCTTTGATCACCTATGGAAGGTTGAACAAATCCGGGTGGGAGTAGATCGCGCAGGGGAGAGAACAATTCTCCTTGCCCTCTTTGGGTCTCTGGCTGATTCTGGGGATTAAACTGACTTAAGACAGGGTAACAGGAGAAAAGTGTAGACACATTATTGAATTTTTACATGTACATGGGAGGCCTTCACAAGGGAGTGAAGACCCAGGGACATGACCAGAGCAGGAAGATTTTAAACCTTTTAGACAAAGAAACAATGAGTTTGTGAAGAATTGACAAGGCACAGGGATTTGGGTTAGGGGTAGTAAATGCTGAAAAATTAAGGTTTGTTTATACAGGCTTCTCAGCCCTAACATCCCTCTTGGTGATAAGCCCCTCTGTGTCCCCTCCTTCAGTACAAGGGGAGGGCATCTCTCACATGTGAGGTTTATCTCCTGCATTCAGAGCAGAAGGGTTTAGAACAATCTTCCTGCTTTTGTTGTTTTCTCAAACTCCTTGAGCTTGAGATATTGAATATGCCAAGGTGCCACGGTTTGGGGTAGCATACCCTGGATGGCGTCAATAGTCGATATTTTTGGATTTGCAGGCCATAGGGTCTCAATCTCTACCCAACTTTGTAGCCGTAGTTTGAATGCAGCCATAGACAGTAGGAGATCCAATGGGCATGGCTGGATTTGGCTCATAGCTCCTAGTTTGCCCACCCCTGGCCATAGCCTTGAGGGTCTGGTGATGTTGCATCATGTTTTCCTTTCCCTTGGTCTGTTCCTCAAAACTCTGATGCCAACCTTCACACATGCTCTTAATCTATAAGCACCATCAAACTTAATTTCATTGGTTGTCTGAGTTTCTGCTAGAATATGTTTAAGTCTTTTCTCATTTCAAAGTAAAATATTTTAGCACGTCCTTAAGAAATAGGACCTCAATCTCAGACATGGTATTTAGTTAGGAAGATGCTTTGTTAATCACTTTAAAGCTAAATCATATATATTAGAAATAAGGAAAATCTTATATGTCTCTGATATAGATGAACAATATTGCAAAAGAAAAAACTGACCTGTTGAACTATTTAAAACCACTAAGGAAAAAAAAAATAATAAAACCACTAAGGCTTTAAAGGTTTCTTTTAATTCTAAGGGTTTGTTCCCAAGTTTTAAGGGTTTTTTTTTTATTCTAAATTTTTAAAAATGTAACATACAGTGTTATCTTGGTTTCAAGTGTGCAATATAACGATTCAACAATTCTGTACATTAGTCGGTGCTCATCACGAGGAGTGTACTCTTAATCCACCTATTTCACCCATCTCCAGTCTGGTAACCGTCAGTTTGTTTTCTATAGTTATGAGTTTGTTTTTTGGTTTGTTTTTTTTTTCCTTCATTTGTGTTGCTTCTTAAATTCCACGTATGAGTGAAATTATATGGTATTTATCTCTCTCTGCCTGACTTATTCCACTTAGCATTATACCATCTAGATACATCCATTACACCCTCTAGATTGATTCAAGAATCTATTCTTTTATGGTTGAGTAATATTACACACACACACCACATCTTCTGTGTCCATTTATCTGTTGATGGACACTTGGGCTGCTTCCATAATTTGGCTATTGTAAATAATGCTTCAATAAACATAGGGGTACATATATCTTTTCAAATTAGGGGTTTTGTTTTCTTTGGGTAAATGACCAGTAGTGGAATTGCTGGCTCATATGGTAATTACATTTTTAATTTTTGGAGGAACCTCCAGACTGTCATCCATAGTGGCTTTACCAGTTTGCATTCCCACCAACAGTGTACATTTTCTCTACATTCTCACCAACATTTATTATTTCTTGTGTTTTTGATTTTAGACATTCTGACAGGTGTGAGATGATATCTCATTGTGGTTTTGATTTGCACTTCCCTGATGATGAGTGATGTTGAGCATCTGTTTGTGTGTCTGTTGGCCATCTGTACACGTCTTCTCTAGAGAAATGTCTATTGGTGTCTTTTGCCCATTATTGAATTGGGTTATTTGGAGGTTTTTGGTGTTGAGTTGTGTAAGTTTTTTAGATATTTTGGATACTAACCCTTTATTGGTATGTCATTCACAAATGTCCCTTTAGTAGGTGGTCTTTTAGTTTTGTCAATGGTTTCTTTTGCTGTGCAAAACCTTTTTATTTTCAGGTAGTCCCAATAGTTTATTTTTGCTTTTATTTCCCTTGCCTGAAGAGACATAGGTAGAAACTTTTCTAAAAGTTGCTAAAGCCAAGTAAGAGAAATTACTACCTGTGCTCTCTTCTACGAATTTTATGGTTTCAAGTGTTACATTTAGGGCTTTAATCCATTTGGAGGTTTTCTTTGTATATGGTTTAAGAAAGTGGTCCAGTTTCACTCTTTTGCATGTTGCTGTCCAGTTTTCTCAACACCATTTGTTGAAGAGACTGTCTTTTTCCCATTGCCTATTCTTGCCTTCTTTGTCATATATTAACTGACCATATAAACATGGGTTTATTTCTGGGCTCTCTATTCTATTTTGCTGATCTATGTTTCTGTTTTTGTGCCAGTATCATACTGTTTTGATTACTACACCTTTGTAGTATATCTGGAAATTTGGAATTGCAATACGCCCAGTTTTGTTCTTTTATAAGATTGCTTTGGCTATTCAGGGTCTTTTATGGTTTTGTACAAATTTTAGGATTATTCTAGTTCTGTGAAAAATGCTGCTGGCATTTTGATAGGAATTGAATTAAATCTGTCAATTACTTTGGGTAGTATGGACATTTTAACAAGATTTGTTCTTCCAATCCATGAGCATGGAATATCTTTCCATTTGGTCATGCCATCTTCTATTTATTTCATCAGTGCTTTATAGTTTTCAGAATATAGGTCTTTCACCTCATTGGGTAAGTTTATACCTAGGTATTTTATTACTTTAGTGCAATTGTAAATGTTTTTTTTTCTTGATTTCTCTATTAATTCATTATTAGTGTATGTAAATGCAATGGATTTCTGTATAATTGATTTTGTATCCTATGACTTTACTGAACCAATTTATCAGTTGTAGTGGGGTTTTTTGGTGGCATCTTTAGGGTTTTCTACAAGTAGTATCATGTCATTGCAGATAGGGAAAGTTTTCCTTCTTCCTTACCAATATGGATGTCTTTCATTTCTTTTTGTTGTCTGATTGCTTCAGTTAGGACTCCCTCCTCTAGTACTGTGTTGAATAAAAGTGGTAAGAGTAGACAACTTTGTCTTATTCCTGATCTTAGGGGGAAAGATCTGTTTTTCACCATTGAGTATAATGTTAGCTGTGGGTTTTTCAGATATAGTCTTTATTATGCTCAAGTATGTTCCCAGTAAACCTACTTTGTTGAGAGTTGTTTTTCATGAATGGATGTTGTACTTTTCAAGTGCTTTTTCTCTATCAATTGAAATGACCTACGGTTTTTATCCTTTATTTTGATGTTGATGTGATGCATCACATTGATTAATTTGCAAGTATTGAACCACCCTTGCATCCCAGGAATAAATCCCACTTGATCACAGAGAATGATTTTTTTTTAAGGTATTGTATAGTCAGATTCAGTTTGCTAATATTTTGTTGAGGATATTTGCATCTATATTCATCAGAGATACTGGCCTACAGTTCTGTTTTTATAGTGTTTTTATCTGCTTTTAGTATCAAGATACTGCTGGCCTCATAGAATGAATTTGGAAGTTCTCCTTCCTCTTCTATTTTTTGGAATAGTTTGAGAAGATTAGACATTAACTCTCCTTTAAATTTTTGATGGAATTCACCTGTGAAGCCATCCTGGACTTTTGTTTGTTGGGAGTTTTTTTTTTTAATTTTTTTTATTATTTATTTATGAGAGTCATACAGAGAGAGAGAGAGAGAGAGGCAGAGACATAGGTAGAGGGAGAAGCAGGCTCCATGCACCGGGAGCCTGACGTGGGATTCGATCCCAGGTCTCCAGGATCGCGCCCTGGGCCAAAGGCAGGTGCCAAACCGCTGCGCCACCCAGGGATCCCGAGAGTTTTTTTGATTACTGATTCAATTTCATTGCTGATAATTGATCTGTTAAAATTTTCTATTTCTTCATGATTCAGTTTTAGGAGGTTACATTTCTAGGAATTTATCCATTTCTTCTAGCTTGTTCAGTTTGTTGGCATGTAACTTTTCATAATATTCTCTTACAGCCCTTTGTATTTCTCTGGTGTCAGTTGTTATTTCTCTTTCATTTCTGACTTTGTTTGACTCTTTCTCTCTCCCCCTCTCTCTCTTTCTCCCTCTCTCTCTCTTTCTTTTGGTAGCCTGACTAAAGGTTTATGTATTTTGTTGATTTTTTTTCAAGTAACTAGCTCCTGGTTTCATTGATCTATTCTATTGTGTATTAGTTTCCATTTTGTTTATTTCTGCTCTAATCTTTATTATTTCCTTCCTTTGACGTTTTTGTCTTTTTCTAGATTCTTTAGATATAGGGGTAGATAGTTTGAGATTTTTCTTGCTTTTTGAGGCAGGCCTATATTGTTAGAACAGCTTTTGCTGTATCCCAAAGATTTTGGGATGTTTTTGTTTTCATTTTCATTTGTCTTCATGTATTTTTTTTAACTCTTGTTTGATTTCTTGGTTGATCCATTCATTACTTAGTAGTATGTTATTTAACCTCAATGTGTTCTTTCCAGATATTTTCTTCTGATTGATTTCTAGTCTTGAAACATTGTGGTAGACAAGATGCATGATAGGACTTCAATCTTTTGAATTCATTGAAATTTGTTTTGTGGCCTAGTATGTGATCTATTCTGGAAAATATTCCATGTACATTGAAAAGAATATATATTTTGCTGTTTTAGGATGGAATATTCTGAATATATCTCTTCAGTCCATCTGGTCTAGTGTGTCATTCAAAGCCACTGTTGCCTTGACTTTCTGTTTTGATGATATATCCATTGATTTAAGTGGGATGTTAAAGTTCCCTACTATTATCGTATTACTATCACTTCCTTCCTTCATGTTTGTTATTACCTGCTTTTTGTGCTTGGGTACTCCCATGTTGGGTGCCTAAATATTTACAACTCTTATATCTTCTTGTTGGATTATTCCCTTTATGATTATACAGTGTCCTTCTTTGTCTCTTGTTACAGTCTTTGTTTTAAAGTCTATTTTGTCCAATGCTACTCTGACTTCCATTTGCATGGTAAATGCTATTCCATCCTTTCACTTTTTTTTTTTATTATAAAGGTTTACTTAGAATATAGTTTGGCTGTGTTGGCTACCATTTTTGGCAAACGTTTAAATACTTTCAGGAACCAAAAATTGTCAGTGCCCTCCTTTAGGGCTCCTTTCTCACTCGAGTAGGAGGCTACATTTGCCTCTGCTGTTTAAGACCCTGACCTCACAGCTACACCTCTGCAGGACTCCCAGAACCAGATTCAGGCCTGGTACCCTTGAAGCAGCCCTCTGCTGAGATAAAAAGGCAGAGGGTTGTCCCTCTGTCTCCCTTCCCCAGGTGCCTGCAGTCTAGTCCACCTCCTGCCCATCCACTGTGCCCTAGAGGCCAATCCATCCCTGGGTCTCTGGGGAAGCTGCCTCTACTTTCTCCTGGAGGATTAGCCTTCCTACTTCTTGGTGGGTAGCTGCCCAGGGTCTCTGCCAGGTGGGGAATGCAGCTCATTGCCTGAAGTCCCTTCTCCTCCAACAGAAGAGGATGTGCTTGAAGGAACACCAGAGTCCCTGTTAAAGATAGTATAGATGACTGGGTTGAGCAAGCTGTTGTAGTAGCCAATCCAGAAAAAGAACTTGAAGACAGATTGGCACCTGGCATGCCTTAGGGCAGATGCCCTGAAGGCTGTACCTGAAGACAGAGGGAAACCAGCAGAGCAGCAACCCACCCATCCACAGGGGTATGATGGTGAAGTGCTCTTGCACACCTAGGCCACCTTGCCTCGGCACATGCTGCTGCATACCTAGCCTGGCACCCCCGCCTCCCTGGCCCCCGCAGGACAGAAAAAACAGGGAGCATGAGCTGGTGCCTGGCAGGCACCTGACAGGGCATGGATCTCCGTTAGCCAGTGCTTCCAGTTCACTTAACCCCAGCCAGACCCTGGAATATCGGTAGCTGCCCTTCCTGCCCACATTAGGCTGCTGTCCTCCAGCTGTTCCTGCATTTGCACAGCCCCTGCTGAGGCACCCAGCCCTCTTTCTTTAGTCCTGCAGGCACGTTTGTGGCACTAGAGTACCTCTTCTTGCTGAGCATGCACATATGTATCTTGGCCCTACAGTAGATGTTGGCCTAGATCGGTCCCACAGTGAGGCAAGGTGGGAGAAGAAGCTGTTGCAGCAGGGCTTGAGATACCTTTCTACTTTTTAAGGCTGCGTTATGGTTAGGTAGCACTGTCAGGCTGGCAGTACAGCCAGAGGAGTGGTGGGAAGGAGATGACAGCAAAGATGAGCCACATGGCCACATCCATCCCTTCACTTTCAAACTGCCGGTGTCTTTAGGTCTGAAATGAATCTCTTGACAGCATACAGATGGGTCTTGCTTTTTCATTCTGCCATCTTACGTCTTTTCATTGGAGTTTTTAGTCCTTTTACATTCAGAGTAATTATTGATAGGTATGTACTAATCAAGGTTCTGTTACTTGTTTGTTTTTTTAAGATTTTATTTATTTATTTTGAAAGAGAGAGAGAGAGAGCAAGCACGAGCAGGGGGGAGAGGGAGAAGGAGAACAGGGAGCCTAATAGGGAACTCGATCCCAGGACCCTGGGATCATGACTGGAGCTGAAGGCAGATGCTTACCCTACTGAGCTACCCAGGCACGCTTTGTTACTTGTTATATGGTGTTTTTGTAGTTCTGTTCCTTTCTTCTCTTGCTCTTTTTCTCTCCTGGTTTGCTGGCTTTTTTTAGTAATATACTTGGATTCCTTTCTCTTTATTTTTTGCATATCTGTTACTGGTTTTTGACTTGAGTTATAATCAGGTTTATATATAACATGCATATAGCAATCTATTTTAAGTTCACAGTCCTTTAAGTTTGAACCCATTCTTTACTCCTCTCCCCTCCACCTCTTAGGTATATGGTGTCATACTTCACATCCTTTTATTTTGTCCCTTGACTGATTTTTATAAATATACTTAATCTTACTGCTTTTGTGCTTCCTACTTTTCTTATTCCTACTTATAGTCTTTCCACTCAAAAAGTCTCTGACATTTCTTGTAGGGTTGGTTTAATTGTCATGAGTTCCTGTAACTTTTGTTTGGGAAACTCTTTATCCCTCCTATTCTGAATGGTAGCCTTGCTGGATTGAGTATTCTTGGCTGTAGGTTTTTTTTCTTTCAGTACTTTAATATATCATTCCACTTTCTTTTGGCCTGCAAAGTTTCTGCTAAAAGAGCAGTTGATAGCCTTATGGGGTTTCCCTTATATGTAACTGTTTCCTTTTCTCTTTATGCTTTTAAAATTCTATATCACTACTTTTTGCCATTTTAATTACTATGTGTTTTGGTGTAGACCTCCTTGGATTGATTTGCTTGGAGACTCTCCTTGCCTCCTAGATCTGGATTTCTCTTTCTTTCCCCAGATTCAGGAAATTTTTAGCTATTACTTCTTCAGATAAATGTTATGCCCCCCTTTCTCTCCCTATAATGTGAATGTTATGCTCAATGATATCACTGATTTCCCTAGGTCTATTTCCAGTTTTTATTATTATTTTTCTCTCTCCTGTTCAGGTTGATTTCTTTCCATTACCCTGTCCTCCGGGTTGTTGATTTGTTCTTCTGCTTCCTCTAGTCTACTATTTATTCCCTCTGGTACCTTTTTAATTTCAGTTATTGAGTTCTTCATATCTGGTTCTTTTTTATGTTTTCTACCTCTTTGTTGAAGGTCTCACCAAGGTCATCCACTCTTTTGGCAAGTACAGTGTGTATCTTTATGACCATTACTTTAAATTTTCTTTCAAGCATATTATTTATCTTGGTTTTATTTAGCTCTTTTGCTGTGATTTTGTCCTGTTCTTTAATTTGGGACATATTCCTCTGCTCCCTCATTTTTTTTTCTAGCTCTCTGTGTCTGTTCCTATATGTTAGGGAAGTCAACTCTGTCTCCTGTTCTTGAAAGTAGTGTCCTTATGAAGATTAGTAAATAAGTTTTCCCAGATACCCTAAGCATTTTCTTTCTTTTTTTAATTTAAATTTTAGTTAGTTAACATACCATGCAATATTGGCTCCTGGAGTAGAATTCAGTGATTCATCACCTACATATAACACCCAGTGCTTATCACAAGTGCCCTTTTTAGGCACATGATGAGATGAGCACTAGGTGTTATATGTTGGCAAATTGAATTTAAATTAAAAAAAATTTTAAAAAAACCCACAAGTGCCCTCTTTAATACCTATCACCCATCTAGCCCATCCCCCCTTCCATCAACCCTCAGTTTGTTCTTTATCATTAAAAGTCTCTTTTGGCTTGGGGCACCTGGGTGGCTCAGTCACTTAAGTGTCTGTCTTTGGCTCAGGTCATGATCCTGGAGTCCCAGGACTGAGTCCCACATCAGGCTCCCCACTCTGTGGAGAATTTGCTTCCCTCTGACCCTCCCCTCTCTCATGCTTTCTCTCTTTCACTCTCTCTCTCTCTCTCTCAAATAAATAAATAAAATCTTTTTTTCAAAAGTCTTTTATGGCTTCCCTCTCTCCTTTTCCTTCTCTCTTCCTATATGTTCATATGTTGTCTTTCTTTAATTCCACATATGAGTGAGATCATGTGATATTTATCTTTCTCTGACTTATTTCATTTAGTGTAATACACTGCAACTCCATCCACATAGTTGCAAATGGCAAGATTTCATTTTTTGATGGCTGAGTAATGTTCCAGTGTGTGTGTGTGTGTGTGTGTGTGTGTGTGTGATCTTTATTCATCATGCAGTGGACATTTGGGCTCTCTCCATAGTTTGGCTAATTGTTAATAATGCTATTATAAACATCAGGGTGCATGTACCCCTTTAAATCTGTATTTTTGTAGCCTTTGGGTAAATACCTAGTAGTGCAATTGCTGGATCATAGGGTAGTTCAATTTTTAACTTTTTGAGGGACCTCCAAACTGTTCTCCAGAGTGGCTACAGCAGTTTGCATTCTCACCAACAGCACAAGGGGGGTTCCCCATTCTCTGTATCCTTAACACCTATTGTTTCTTTTTTGTTAGTTTTAGCCATTCTGACAGTTGTGAGGTAGTATCTCTTATATAAATATATATATATAATAATATATATGTGTATATAATATATATGTATTTTTTAATTGAAGTTTGATTTGCCAACGTAAAACACCCAGTCCTCATTCTGTCAAGTTGCCTTCCTCAGTGCCTGTCACCTAATCACCCCATTCTCCCACCTGCCTCCCCTTCCAGTTCCCCTTGTTCATTTCCCAGAGTTAGGAGTCTCTCATGGTCTGTTACCCTCTCTAATTTTTCCCACTCATTTTCTCTCCTTTCCCCTATAATCCCTTTCATTATTTTTTATATTCCCCAAATGAATGAGACCATATAATGTTTGTCCTTCTCCGATTGACTTACTTCACTCAGCATAATACCCTCCAGGTCCATCCACATCGAAGCAAATGGTGGGTATTCATCCTTTCTAATGGCTGAGGAATATTCCATTGTATACGTAGACCACATCTTCTTTATCATCTTTCGATGGACACCGAGGCTCCTTCCACAGTTTGGCTATTGTGGACATTGCTGCTATAAACATTGGGGTGCAGGTTCCTAGTGTTTCACTTACAGGTGTCTTTGGGGTAAATACCCAGTTGTGCAATTGCTGGATCATAGAGTAGCTCTGCTTTTAACTCTTTGAGGAACCTCCACACAGGTGGTATCTCATTGTGGCTTTGATTTGTATTTCCCTGACAATGAGTGATGTTGAGCATCTTCGGTTAGTCATCTGGATGTCTTCTTTGGAAAAGCATCTTCTGCCCATTTCTTAACTGGGTTATTTGTTTTATTTGGGGGGGAGGGTTGAGTTTGGTAAGGTCTTTAGAGATTCTAGACGTTAACCCTTTATCAGATATATCATTTGCAAATGTCTTCTCCCATTCAGTAGGCTGCATTTTAGTTTGGTTGATTGTTACCTTCCCTGTGCAGAAGCATTTTATCTTGAAGTCCCAATAGTTCATGTTTGCTTTTGTTTCCCTTGCTTCCAGTGACATGTCTAGTAATACATTGCTACAGACAATGTCAGAGAGGTTGCTGCCTGTGTTCTCCTCTAGGGAGATGATAGTTTCCCGTCTCACATTTGATAGTTTCCTGTCTCACATTTAGGTCTTTCATCCATTTTGAATTTATTTTTGTGTATGATGTAAGAAAGTCCTCCAGTTTCATTTCTCTGCATGTGGCTGTCCAATTTTCCTGACACCATTTGTTGAAGAGCCTATCTTTTTTCCACTGGATATTCTTTCCTGCTTTGTCAAAGATTAGTTGACCATATAGTTGTGGGTCCATTTCTGGGTTCCCTAGTCTATTCCATTGAGCTTTGTGTCTGTTTTTGTTCCAGTACCATCCTATCTTGATGACTACAGCTTTATAATACAGCTCAAAATTTGGAATAGTGTTTTGCTTTTTCAGAATTTCTTTAGTTATTCAGGGTCTTTTCTGGTTCCATACAAATTTTAGGATTGTTTTTTTTAGTTCTGTGAAAAATGCTCATGGTATTTTGATGGGGGTTGCATTAAATGTGTAGATTGCTTTGGGTAATATAGATATTTTAACAATATTCTTCCAATCCATGAGCATGAAATACTTTTCCATTTCTTTGTGTCCTCTTCAATTTCTTTCATAAGTGGTTCTGTAGTGTTCAGAGTATAGACCTTGTCCTTCTGTAGTTAGGTTTATTTCTAGGTATCTTAATGTCTTTGGTGCAATTGCAAATGGGATCGATTCCTTTGGTGTGTAGAAACGCAACAGATTCCTTCACATTGATTTTATATTCTGCAACTTTGCTGAATTCATGTGTTAGTTCTAGTAATTTTTTTGGTGGAGTCTTTCAGATTTTCTATGCAGTGTTTCTTGTCATCTGCAAAGAGTAAAAGTTTGACTTCTTCCTTGACAATTTTGATGCCAAGATGTTTTTCAAACTGCTGCTTCTATGCCATATCTCTAAGGGGCTGTTTGTCATGCAGTCTCTTTAAGGATAGAATTCATTTTTCTATTGTTCTCCCAGAATCCATCCTACTGATTTTCACAGTTCGAGGTACTAAGCCCAATTGTAAGAACTCATGAAGCCATACCCCTCTGATTTTCAAAGCCAAAAGTATGGGGATTTGTCTCTCCCATACAGGTTCCTCGTGCCTGGGATGCTTGGTGTGAGGGTCTGTTTCATTCATCTCTATGTTCCTCACTGCTGTGGACAAACCTATCAGTCCATTTAGGTCTCAACCATGTCTCTGCCCTTTCTATTCTCTTTGATGTGGTTTCTTCTCTACTTTTAGCTGTGAAGAGTTGGTTCTGCTAGTCTGTGTATTTTCTCGTTTATTTACACTGATATGGTGTTACCTAATTTTATCCATGGGATCAGGTCAACATAAGGTCCTCCTACTCCACCATCTCCCCTTGAAGGCTATACCACATCTTCTTTATCCATTCATCTGTTGACGGATACTGGGTTGCTTCCATATCATGGCTATTGTATATAATGCTGCAATAAACATAAGGGTCTAATTTATCTTTTTAAATTAGTATTTGTGTTTTCTTTGGGTAAGTAAGCAGTAGTAGAATTACTGGATCATATGGTAATTCTATTTTTGATTTTTTTGAGGAATGTCCATACTGTTTCTCATAGTGATTGCACAAATTTGCATTCCCACCAACAGTGCATGAGGGTTCCTTTTTCTCCAGATCCTCACCAACCCTTATTATATTTTGCTTTTGAGTTTATCCATTCTCACAGGTGAAAGGTGAGATCTCATTGTGGTTTTGACTTGCATTTCTCTGATGATGAGTGATGTTGAGCATCTATGTGTCTGTTGGCCATCTGTATGTCTTCTTTGGAGAAATATCTGTTCATATCTTTTGCCCATTTGTAATCAGATTATCATTATTTTTGGTGTTGAGTTGTGTATGTTCTTTATATACTGTGGATCTTAATCACTTACTAGGTATATCACTTGCAGAATATCTTTTCCTATTCACTAGGTTGCCTTTTTGTTTTATTGATGGTTTTCCTTTTTAAGTTTTTATATTGATTTTCTTTTTTTGCATTTGATTTCCTTTTTCAAATGTATTCCACATTTCTGGGGGTAAGGAGAGGAATTTCTTACTGTATTGTCCTAGTCCTGAGTGCTTCATTTTTTCTAAAAGGTACTTGGAGGAGTTTTCATTTTAAAACATGACTATGCATGAAATGTATTGATTGTCTAGAGGCCATTCTCTAGACCTGTATCATATCCAAGCCTCTGAAACTACAGCACTTTCTATTGTCTGCAGGCACTCATGAAGATTCATAAACAACTGTAGAAAAGTACAGTTTGAAACATTGCTTAAATAGGATGTATCTTTCTACAGAGGATTTTGACACTAAACAAGAGATGCGTTAGTGTTCTTGCAAGAGGAGAGTCAGCTGTGGCAAAAATAAGTTTCCTCAATATAAGACAAAGAAGTGCCTTAATGCTTTTACTGGTATTGAGAGTGTGAGTCCCTGTGTAAGCCTGCTTGGGCTGCCATAATCAAATGCAGACTGGGTGGCTTAAATGTATAAATTTATTTTCTCACAGTTCTGGAAGGTGGAAGTCCAAAATCAAAGTGTTGGCAAGTTGGGTTTTCCCTGAGGCCTCTCCTTGGCTTACAGATGGCCATCCTGCTGTTGTGTCCTCACATGGTCTTCTGTGCATGTGCATCCCTGGTGTGTTTGTGTGTGTCCAAATCTTCTCTTTTTAAAGGAATACAAATCGGAATGAATTAGGCCTTATCCAACGGTCTCATTTTACCTTAATCACCTCTTTTAGAGGACATATCTCCAAAGATAATCACATTCTGAAATACTGGGGGTTAGGGATTCAACATATAAATGGAGAGGTACATATTCAGCTATAACAGTCTCTGTTAACTTTATATACTGGCATCCCTATAGAATTCTGAACTGCAAGCTGAACAGAAGCCAGGACCTAAGAATAGGCATGTGAAGCTGATCTCAACTTGTGCGGCCCAGGGACATGGGGTTAGCAGAGGAGAGGGGCTAACTCTGGGTGTTACATTCTCCCACTTTGCAAACACGGTTTTAGCATAGGGCTTTGCTGTTATAAAGGAATATTGAAGCAACTGAATCCTCACAACAGCAGTTGATTTTCTCAGCCTACCCTTGACTATACTCCAACTCCTAGAGAAAGATAACCATGCTATTCTAGAAGAGCTAAGCATCTACAGGCCATTAGAGCAGTATTGTGGTCCTTGAGACTTCAGCCTGAGTGCTCTTTCTTACCTTGTTCAGACATGTTTCACCATTGAAAGTAGTTTAAATATTATGGCTATTGGAAGAGCATCCTTCCTTCATCCTTAGCCACTCTAGGAAATCCAGGTGTTTGCTCTATGCTATACATTAGAGCATCTTAGATAAGGCTAAGTCTGCCCCACTGGAACCTCACAAGATTCTGGGAATATTAACCTGTTATGAAGCTTTCATTAACTTTCATTAACCTAACCCTTCAACCTCTATGTTTTAAAAAATATATTTACTTATTTATTTGAGAGAGACAGAGAACATGCAAGTGGGGGGAGAGGGTAGGAGAGAGAATCTCAAGCAGACTCCTCCCTGAGTGTAGAGCTCAATCCCAGAACCCTGAGATCATGACATAAGCCAAAATCAAGAACTGACCATCTAACTGACTGAGCCACCCAGGTGCCCAACCTCAATGTTTCTAAAATGATAACCCTTTAGACTCATTTTGTTAATTACCCAGAATTGTTCTTGAATCTTAATTTTTTTCTGTTTCCTAAACTATTAGGTACGCAGCAGGTAACCTTTCTTAATTTGGGTGCATGATTTTTTTCCCCTGAATGTTATTCTAAAATTAGGAAGAACAAGCAATGCGCTATTGACTCCCTGCAGTCTAGTCTGGATTCTGAAACTAGAAGCAGAATTGAGGTGACCCGGCTGAAGAAGAATGTGGAAGGGGACCTCAGTGAGATGGAACTCCAGCTTAGCTGTGCCAACCGGCAGGTGTCAGAGGCAACCAAATCCCTGGGCCAGCTTCAGACTCAGGTCAAGGTATTTCAAATTGTAATATGGGGGCAGGGAGTAAACAGACTAAGAGATTGTGTTGAGCAATAAAAGTAAGGGCAACAAATCTAATTCTTCAAGAGAGTAGGAACACGCTTAAATTTAAATTGGTGGAGCTTTGCTCGGAGATTGCATGCAGGTGCATATCCTATTGAACTCAGAGCGATCTGTGCCCCAGGCCTGTGTTTTCTCTCGCAGGACCTTCAGGTGCAGCTAGATGACAGCACACACCTGAACAGTGAGCTGAAGGAGCAGGTGGCTATGGCTGAGAGGCACAACTCTCTTCTCCAGTCCGAGCTAGAGGAACTGAGGTCCCTGTACAAGCAGACAGAGTGTGGGCGCAGGCTGGCAGAGGAAGAACTCCTGCAGGCCACAGAGAGAATCAATCTTTTCCATACCCAGGTGAGGCCCATAAGCTCTCCCCATTAGCTGCACCAGCTGTGTGAAGGCAACAGTTTCCACCCACTGTTCAGCCTTAGACCATACATAGTTGTCATGTGAAGCCTTGGGTATGGCATGAGACACAGGGAGCGTCTTTGGCAGCAGAGCAGTGGGCACACTCTTCATTCATACCCAGATGTATTAGTTTCCTAGAGCTATTATAACTCAGGACCACAAACTGAGTGGCTTAAAACAGCAGACACTGATTCTCTCACAGTATGGAAGACCACACGATCGAAACTACGGTGTCGGCTGAGCCATGCTCCTTCTGGATCTCGTAGGTCAATCATCCTTCCTTGCCTTTTTCTAGCTTCTGGTGGTCTGTTGGCAATATTTGGTGTTCCTGAGCTTATAGATGCCTCATTTCAATCCTCAGCCTTCACATGGCATTCTCTCTCCTTGTCTTAACACCATTTTTCTTCTGTTGGTAGTTGTGTCTAAATTTCCCTTTTTTATAAGGACATCTGTCATATTGGATTCAGACACTTCCTAAAGACCTCATTTTAATTTGATTACCTCTGTAAAGGTCCTATTTCCAAAGAAGGTCACATTCAGAGATACAGGGTTAGGACTTCAGCATGTCTCTTTTGAAGGGGACACAATTTAGCCCATAAAACTAGTCCAAAAGAATGAACTCCCAGAGCATTGATAGCCAGGATACTGGGGAGACATGAACGTTCCCTGGTGTACCAGAACCACTTGCCTGCTTCTCCTATTTCCTCCAAGTCACATGCTCTCCAAGCATCCCAGGATTAAAAAAAAAAAAATGTTCCTGCCTCAGAGCCAGGAGATTTCTAGCAATTCTAAGTGGCTGCTGACAGATTTGATGAGCTGTCAGGAGTCTGGTTTCCCATGGAAGGTTATATAAGTGACACGAAGCAAGAATTCTTAGATTGCTTGCCATTCTCATGGAATCAGGAGGAACCACTGTGGCTAGGACAAATTTTGTACAGTGAATCATTCAACATTTATAGGGCACCCACCATAACCTGAGCAGATATACATGCAGAATAACTCCACTGTCCTTAAAAAGTGAAGCCCCAGGTAGAAACTGCAGTGCACTGCTGGAGTGTAGAGTCAGGGCAAGCACATCCCTGCAGACAGCCTTTCCTGAGAGTCTTAGACCTCACTAGATGCACAATATGCTTAACTGGAGTTGTGAAGCTAAGGACGGAAGCATGGGGGAGGAGGAGCTTTGGGCTACTGAGGGAAATTGCTATACTCACTAGAACATGGTGGGGCGGGGATAGGAGAGATCAGAGAAATGATGCCAGGAGGCAGGGGGAGCCAGGTTCCCAGGAACTTTGAGTGTGAGACTGATGTAGCTTGAATTCCATCCTGCAGCTAATGGGGATCCACTGAAGAATTTTGAGTAGCTAAGAGTGAAATGATCAGATTTTCGTTTCAGGAAGTATACTCTGGCGATTGCTTTGAAGAGTGGATTAAAACAACTATAGGCAGAACTGCCGTACTCTGAAGCATTTAGAAATGTCTGTGGGATCAGCTTAGTTGCCACAGTGACTGGAAAGTGCCAGTGACATTTAGTTGGCAGCACTCAGAGATACTAATATTGTCCTAGGTGCAGGATAACCCCGCTTCACAACGAAGTGCCCCTTCCAGAATGCCAATTTCGTCCCCATTGAGAAATACTGGGAAAAAGGAAGGACAAGGCAGGGATGTACCAGTTGCAAGGCATTGCAATCAGTTTGTGCCTACAGTCTGACTTTTGGGTCCATCAAAACATTGTGCATGACCCAACTCTATTTAGATATCATATGATATGGAACAAATAGGCTGTATGTTATGCATAATTCCCAGAAGGGTCACTTCAACATTTTCTTTCTCTCTTAAGAGAGTTTATCTAAAATATAATGAGCAGGATTCTTATAAAGTAGGATATTGAATTTTTAAAAAGTAGTCATCTATCTGTAGTACTTAATCTAGCTATTGGTAATAAATCATTTGCCATGCCTATTATAACTGATAATGCACCAGTGGGTCCCAATATGATGAAAAACCACTAGCCCAGAGAGAGCTGAGGACATCAAGCAGAGCAAAAGCAGACAGAGAGAGGAGGAGATGAATTGGAAAAACAAAAAGAAAATTAGGCCATGGAAACCTGATCTCTAGGGCAGAGTTTCTGACACTTTCAGTGTATCACAGAAACTAACAGAAAAAATGCAAATTCTCAGGTCTCATTTCAGATCTACTTAATCAAAATCTCTGCAGTGGGATGCAGGAACCAAATGATTTCTCAAATGAATTCTCCCTTTGACCAGCACGTCCAGGTGATACTACACTGCTCACAAGGACCTCTCCCCAACATTAATCACATGGGGGCACCTTGCAATTAATAGCATGCTGTCAATCTTTTGATAACAATGTGTATCTTTTATGGAACCTTCTTCGCCCCTTCTGTACCCCCAGACCTCTAAGCCTAGAATAAATATACAAGGCCAAACTTATTCTGAGCTGATTACACGTGTTCTTTTTCAAACCTGAGCTGTGACAATCTAGATTGCCCTCTTGCACAATATCTCCTAAAACTCTTCCTCCCCAAAAGAACCAATTAGAGTCATTCAGCTTGAAAAAGTTTTGACCATTATCTCACTAGCAGATTTTAAATGATTCCATGTATAAATAAGTAGGCACATATATTTCTACCTTCCTTTATGAAGAAAGAATTTCTGTGGAGTTATGTGCAGTGAGCACCCAGAGAATATTCCAGTAAAATACATCCTCACCACCACCACCACCATCACCACCACCACCCCAGGAAAAGCCTGGGCCCGGGAGCATAGAAGCTCGCTCTCTGTAAGGACAGAGCATGGCAGCCTCGATGAAGATGCTTCATGCCATTGAGGAAGCAGGGCAGTGGGAGGCTGGAATATCTCTCTATTTCCAAGGTACCGTCCTGCTGCTGAGAGAGGCACTAGCTAGAGAAAAGTGAAAGGACAATGAAGAGAAATCAAAAATAGGAACCTGTGCTTTTTATATTACATTCTCTGTGCTAAGGTTTCACACCCTCAGAAAAGCTGTGCTTCAAGCATGGGCAAATAGCAGCAAAAGGAGTCTCAGCCTCTAGTGTCACAACCCAGGAAAGAAAGAATTAGGACAGTCGTAGCCACAGAACACCCAGCATCCTCCCGAGGATGGGTTCCTAAGGGCTGGGAGGATGAGGCTCATCTGAGCTATACTTCCCGCCAACTCACTGCAAAGTCAGATAGAGAGGGAGGTGGTTAAGGGAAGTTCTGGTTTGGGTTTGGGTTTCGGTTTTCCTGGAGCAGCATGCAGACAACTGATTTTTATTCCCCACCTTCCTGATCCCCAAATGTCTGCTGCTGACCCTTAATTGCGCTCTGGAACACTTTCTCCTACCACATCAGAGAACAAAAGGCAGAAACCAGTCCTCCTCAACAAGTTGAAAACCAAACACACGCTTGGGACTTGTAGATTATCTGGACCCATATTAGACAAACTATCTCTAATATCGAACTTCTAACAGATGAAGTACTTTCTATTCACATATGCCTTTGTTGGCAAAGGGGAGTTGTCTAGTGTGGCTTCCTGGGGTGGGAAGTATTGTTTTGCTGACTGCGGCAGCTGAGAACAGAACTTGCTCCTGGCCAGAGTCCATTCCTGTTGCATGTCCTCAACCGACCAGTCTGCTTTTGCCTCCCTGGTCTCAACTTGCCTAATGAGAGCGCTGCTCCACTTTAGAACACTAGCCTCCTCAGCCAGAAGAAGAAACTGGAGGTTGATGTTGCCAGGATGCAGAAAGAAGCCGAAGAGGCAGTGCAGAGGTGTCAAAATGCAGAAGAGAAGGCCAAGAAGGCAGCCACTGAGGTGAGTCCATTGACTGCTTGCTCACTCCTGTCTTCCAGAGTTGACCGGAGCAGTAGCCAAAGGGCAGAAGTGGATCTGCAGTCAAAAAGAATTCCATTGATTCTCCATATAGCCAGGAGGAGGTTAGCTGACCCCTCTGCCTCTCTGTTCCCATTTTGAAAAATTAGGCCAATTAGCTCCTCCCTTCCAACCTACTCAGACAATAAAAAGGAACAGTTGAATTGCTATAAGCAAAACCTTATGAAAGCAAGAAGTTTTTTTTTTTTTACAGTTAAGCCACTTTCCACTTGTGAATCAATATATCTAGAGTCGAGAAACAATTCTTCCTGTATATCCTTACAAATAGCTATTTTCCTAGCATCTGTAACAGTTTGATGATGATGATCTGGAAAGAAAGCTTATTTCACTTATTTCTTACAACCCATAACTATTGTTTGAGTAGTGCAATCAGGCTGGTAAAGAAGGATTTCAGGGCTGATATGCCTTCTTTATTTGCAAGTTTGAAATTGTTCATGGGGGTACTTTTCCTAAATGGCACTAAGCTCGGCATTGGCAGCCAGCCTTGTCTGGAGCTTTGTGGGAACTGAAGAAAGGCCACCGCTGGGACCCTCTGTGGGCAGATGCAGCACTTCTCTCAAAGGGCATAGCAAGCAGAAGGTAACACTCAGAATAAAAATTAGCGGAGGGAGGTGGAGGGCCTTGCAGGTCCCAGGCCTGCTGAGCAGAGTGTGCATTTAACTGCAGCCTCCACTCATTCCGTCCCCATCAAGTGACCCTGTGTAGTCCATCACTACCCAACTCTGTGCAGCAGCCCTGACTCTGCTGTGTGGATGGAAGCTGATCCTCTTGATGAAAAGGGTATGGGAACTAGGGAGACAAGACATTTAATTAGATTTTATATCAGTCATTTTAAAATTCAAAAGAGGAGTAGAGCTTGTGTCTAGATTTGCCTGAGTTATTTGGCAGTTGAGGAGCTAAACAAAACCTTCGCACCAAATCATGGACACCACGTTGCTATAGAAGCCAGCCCTCTCTAAGAATAGAGAAGCGTGCCTATCACTCAGCCTTTTGGTATCAAGGCAGAGACATTTCTGCTCCGTGATGGAAAAGAGGTGCGTGAAAGCTTAAAGATGTTTGATGGCCAAGGGAAAAATAATGTGGCTTAACATTTATGAAAATCCACATAGAGAGAAAGGAATAAAAAGAGTGTCTGCTTCAGCTTGGGAAATGTATGCAGTCACACATTATGAAGACTCTCTGCTTTAACATGCCTTTATAAGATTTCCTTGACACTTGAAAAATGAACTCACTACCTCTTCCCCCACCTTCCAGTTCTCTAATAGTTCAGCTCTGAGTCCCAGGCCTACCTAGCAGAACCCAGAGTTGCCTCCATAATTCATTCTTTGCCCTCACCATCTGCACAGACGTCTCACACTTAAATTATACAGATGGTTGGTAACCTGATAGACAGAGAAGCTTTGGCTGGGAGGACACTGTTCTTACATTAAATGCGCTGAGAGATTCATGAACCAGTTCTTAATAATTTTGTCGAGACATCAAGCCCTTGTACACATAGCTAAAGCCAAGAGCAGGCTTCACAAACAAGAATTAACCTTCCTTGTGCCAGATTATTGGCAATGAGAGCATCTGTAGCTGCCAAATTCCTGGAGCCTAAACTTGTTTGCTGTTGTGAATCACAGAATTAGAAAAGTGAGATGTGAAAGATTTTCATAGGCACCCTTCCCTACTTTCCTGGTGCGTGATGTTATAGGACATGTCCCGAGCTTTGGTGTGTTCAAAGCTATTGCTTCAGTTGGTCATCGTTCTTCTTTCAATACAGGTGTTGTGTGTTGTTCATGCAGTACTTCCTCTCTGGCCTGTTTCTGCTCCCCCTCACCCCAGTCTCCCTGGCAGCAGATGTCATTGTGATTGCCATATCATTAACAAACTCCAGGGTGGCCCATGTTAGGGACAGAAAAGTGGAGGAGATTAATACACGGAGGAGGGCATGCCATCTAGTCAGATCACGACTGGAAGGTTGTGGGTGGAAATGTGAAGGTCAGCTGGCTGCCAGCTTAGCTCAGCTCCTTTCTCTCTGTTTTAGGCAGCAAACGTAGCCGAAGAACTAAAGAAGGAGCAAGACACCAGTGCCCACCTGGAGAGGATGAGAAGGAATATGGAGCAGACAATTAAAGACTTACAAAAAAGGCTGGATGAAGCTGAACAGACTGCGGTGACGGGGAATAGAAAGCAGATCCAGAAGCTAGAATCGAGGGTAGGCGTTTGCATGGGGAATCGTGGAGTCATGACAGCTCCCAATTCACGGCTGTCTTGTCCTGGAATATCACTCCAGATGTTCCCTCTCTCACCACTTCTGCAATTAGCACTTCTAGATCATCAAGTGTCAGATCTCAATCTACTCATTCATTCTTGCTTGACCTTGGGCCCTCAGCCAAGACTCTTCCTGAACTGGATTAAGTCGGCCTTCCCTCTTGCTGTTAGGTGAGAGGGCATCTCAGTTCAGCCACACCGACTCGGGCTCCCCGCAGTCAGGGTTCCCTGCCATTTCCAGGGATGCCCACGCAGTCTTGCCTCTGTGCCTTTGTTCCTGTTATTTCCTCTGCAGAGCAGTCCCCCCACCCCCGCTTTTTTTTTCTTCCAGAAAAAGTGGAAGGGAAACAACTAAATCAAGGATCAAGAAATGATTAGTGAAGATATAAGAAGGGCTGATAGAGGGATCCCTGGGTGGCGCAGCGGTTCGGCGCCTGCCTTTGGCCCAGGGCGCGATCCTGGAGACCCGGGATCAAATCCCACATCGGGCTCCCGGTGCATGGAGCCTGCTTCTCCCTCTGCCTGTGTCTCTGCCTCTCTCTCTCTCTCTGTGACTATCATAAATAAATAAATAATAATAAAAAATTTAAAAAAAAATAAAAAAAAAGAAGGGCTGATAGAAATGACTTAGCACCTGCCTTCAGAGAACTTAGCAACAACTAGAAAGCTCTCTCTTGAAAACACAATTTTTTAAAGTATTGAACCAATTTCAATGACTATGGACAAGATGGGTGACAAATATTAGAAGGACAGGAAGAATATTTGACAGGGACTTGATGGTTCAGAAGGGCCCTGAAAAATACAGTATTGCTCTTGCGCATTTATGGCCTAGCCCGTGCCGTAGAATCCCAATGCACATCCATGCTACATCCAGGTAAAGATGCTGATTAAAAAGGAATGAGGAGGAGCTCTGTAGTAGTTTCTGAAGATCTCATCCAGTGGTACCAGGGTGATAAAAGGCACAGGCAATAGGTAGAGCCTACAAGGTCTTGTGCAAGGGTAAAGGAAATATAGAAGACAAGTACACATACACATGTGCTTGTATTTTCAAAAGGAAGGCGTGACAGGATAAGACGAAGACTAATAAAAATAGCTCCCCGTAGGAAGAGAACACAGAGATGAAAAGGAGATCTTCTGAACCTCATTCCATTGTTTTGATTGTTGTAAAATCATATAAAACATTTACACGCTTCATAATTAAAAAAAACAAGTTTAAATCTAAGAGTAAAACAAATCAATCCCTAAAATGTTAACACAAATGGAAACAAAGGAAGCTAACTGGGTTAGGTTGGGGGGCGGGGGCATAAAACACAGAAGAATGATTCCCAGTGACTTTTAAACATGGTGCTTTGTACATCCCTCATGGAATACATCTAACGACCGAAGGAAAAAATTAGCACATAAAGCAAACTGTGCTCCTAGCTTCAAATAACAATACCTTCTCATCACCACTCTCAGTAAGACTAATACAATCCTTTAACCAACAACTATTTAACCTTTATTGCATAAGAACCAAGATTTTTAGTATGAGAAAATATAGGTATAAAATTAACTTAAAATGTGCCTTAAAAAAAAACACATAAGAATGATACTGGTATTTTCTATTCAAATTTAAGATTGCAGGGTTTAATTTGGTTTCCAGTTCTGTCTGTCCACCATTAAGGCCTGGACTCTGTGCTAACTCAGTCGCAGTGAGCTCCGGATACGGGCTGGTACTAAGGAATTATGATTAATTTTCTTGAAAACATAATCATAACACTATTCTGTTAGGATCGCCTAACGAAATACTTACAGGTGAAATTATGATATCTAGGATTTGATGTAATAGTGATTTTCCCAGAGAGGTTTTTAATCAACTCAAAACTACACACACTTGAGAAGACCTGACCGGGGGCCTCGTCGTCTTAGTCTCAACCAACAGAACCGTGTGTTAGGTTCCTCGATGATAGGGGCTTCGAACACTTTTCTAATGACCTTCATCCACAAGCACCTGCACACCTGCTGACTTGCCCTCCCTGAGGAAGAGCAAGGAGGGAGGCAGGCGGGCAGTCAGCGATGGGGTCACTCACAGTGCGAGCATGTTCATGCCTCAGGGCATTGGACTTCGCACTTATTATTTTTTTAAGATTTTATGCTTTTAAAGGATTGATTGATTGATTTATGAATGACACAGAGCATGCTAGCAGAGACACAGGCAGAGGGAGAAGCAGGCCCCATGCAGGGAGCCTTACGTGGGACTCGATCTGGGGCCCCCAGGATCATGCCCTGGGCCGAAGGCAGAGGCTAAACCACTGAGCCACCCGGGGATCCCCCGGACTTCGCACTTTTGTTAGGCTAGTCAGGAAGGCCCTGTTGAGAGGGTGGCACTCGTCAAGAAGGCAGGAAGAGAGCAGGGACTTCTAGGGCAAGACGAGGAGCAGCCAGCACCCTTCCTCCACCAACTCTCTCCCCCCTTTCTGTTCTTTTTTTCCTCCAAATCACTTCCCACCATGGAACATTCTTTTGCTGGGTGTATCCACCCTCCTTAAAATGCGTGCTGCTCCAGGGCAGAGATGTTTGCTCTGCCGCTGCGGTGTCCCAGCCTCGGCGCAGGCCTGAGACCTGCGCGCACCCTGCAGGCCGGCCTGCGCGCTGCAGCGCCCCCCGCTGGCGGCCGGGCTCCCCGGGCTCGAGTGGGCGGCGGCGGCGGCGGCGGCGGCTGCGGGCGGGGAGCTCAGGCCCGGCCTCGACCTGCGCGCCGCGGGCTGCTGCTCTGGCCACGTGCCTGCGCGTAGCTCGGGAGCTGCTGCAGGAAGCGGGGCCGCGGGGCCTCGATGGGCCGACAGCCCGCACCGCGCGGCTCCCGCCGGCTGCCCCGCGTCACCCCGCCAGGAGGAGGGCGGCCCGGCCCGCCTGCGGCCTGAGGTCACGGCCTGTCTTGCAGGTGCGCGAGCTGGAAGGCGAGCGGGAGGACGAGGCGCGCCGCGCCGCCGAGGCCCGCAGCGGAGCGCGCAGGCTGGAGCGCTGCGTCCGGGAGCTGAGCCGCCAGGTACGCCTGGGCCCGCGGGCCCTGCCCTGCGCCCCCTCCTGCGCCCCCGGCTCCCCGCGGCCGCCCGAGCCCCGGCTGCGATCACAAGCTCTCGTCCTTCCGCGCACGGACGGCTACGGGACACAGGGCCGCGGCACCGGACAGCCACGCTCCCCGTTTCTTTATTTTATTTAAGATGTTATTTGTTCATGAGACATGCAGAGGCAGAGACCCAGGCAGAGGGAGAAGCAGGCCCCACGCAGGGAGCCCGATGCGGGACTCGATCCCGGGTCCCCAGGATCACGGCCTGGGCTGCAGGCGGGCGCTCAGCCGCTGAGCCCCCCCGGGATCCCCCCACTCCTCGCTTCTGGCTGCACAGACCCCCCCCCCGCCCCGAGGGCTCCCTTTGCGGCTGGGTGCTGGGGACAGAGCACCTGCTCGTGGGGGGGGGGGGGCGCTCGGGAGCTCGCGGCTCTCCAGCCCGTGACTGGAAAGAGGCGGGAAGACTCCTCGGCAGGACCGAAGGCGTCGCTGAAGCCGAGCGCCAAGCACCACCCGTCACTAACGCTGCCCTGCCCTGTCTTCCCTCCAAAAACCGAGGCGACACGCCACTCCGGGGCCCCACTCGCATCCTCCGCATCCTCTGGGGCCACACCAGGGGCGCCCCGCTCACGTGAGGCCCGCCCAGGTGAGGCCCCCCCAAGTGCAGCCCCGCCCACGTGAGGCCCACCCAGGTGAGGCCCGCCCAGGTGAGGCCCCCCCAAGTGCAGCCCCGCCCACGTGAGGCCCACCCAGGTGAGGCCCGCCCAGGTGAGGCCCCCCCAAGTGCAGCCCCGCCCACGTGAGGCCCACCCAGGTGAGGCCCGCCAGGTGAGGCCCCCCCAAGTGCAGCCCCGCCCACGTGAGGCCCGCCCAGGTGAGGCCCCACCCAGGTGCGCCCCACCCGGGTGAGGCCCCCCCCCGTGAGACCCGCCCAGGTGCGCCCCACCCAGGTGAGGCCGGGGACACCCAGGGGCTCGGGGCCCTAGTCCTGCCGGTGCTCCCCGCGGGGCTGTGGCCCCGACCTTCCTCCCCGGCGGCGGGACGTGGTGGCCGAGGAGGCGGAGCCCCTCAGCGCGGCGTGGCCTGGAGGGTGAGTCCAGCTGCTCCCCCCGCTTCTCACCGAGCCGGGCGCCTTCCTAGGCGGGTTGGTCCCCCGCTTCTGACCCCCTGTTCCACCCCCACCTGCGCGGGGCGCCCCCTGGCGGCGAGGGAGCCTGAGGGCCGCGTGCTCTGTCCTCCCGAGGGCGGGGGAGCAGCCACCTGTGGGGGGTCAATGCCGCTTGCTAATGACGTCTGGGTTTTTCTTCTCCTTTCCCTGCGGGTTATTCATACGCTTCCTTAGTCTGCTGAAGGCAGGGTCGTCTGGAACAGGCCAAGGCCTTCCTGCCCTGCTGGGGTCTGGCTTTGCCCTTCCCAGCCTCACCCCATTGGTCCCTGGCGCCCCAAGGACGGATGGTTCTTCGTCTCTTCCAAGTGTCTGCGCAGGGCCTAGGGTGTATCGACTCACCCGTGCCCTGATTCGGCCGCTAAGTCGGAAACACCTGTTGAGCGCCTGGTTCGTGCAAGCCCTTAAGCGAGGCGCTGCCGCTTTAAGGAGACATTAGGGAGCCCCCCGCATTCCTTGATCTCAGTACTTGGTTTTGGAATATTCAAGAGAGATGCTGACTCAATCCAATCTGTTCTCCTTTAACATCAAAATAACCACCAGGACTATGAGGCGGGGTGTTTCATGATAGCACGTCGTTGGTGCCAGTTGGAAATGTCATTTTGCAAGGGGCCTCAATATGCTTTTCATTTCCTAGGAAAAATCCTCTGGGAATATCCTCCTACACTGGAAAGGGACACGAGTGTGACCCGGACCACAGTCGTTCTATGGCCAGTCTCCGTGGGGCATTATCTTCCCTGGATGTCCCTCCAGCATGTGGAAACTCATCCAGTTCTTTCTCTCTAGTACCCAGAATAATGTGCTATGAAGGAGGACATAAGCCACTGCCAGGTGGCTCAGTGGTTGAGCATCTGCCTTTGGCTCGGGTCATGATCCTGGGGTCCTGGGATCGAGTCCCACATCAGGGTCCTTGCAGGGGAGCCTGCTTCTCCATCTGCTTATGTCTCCGCCTCTCTCTGTGTGTCTCTCATGAATAAATAAACAAAATCTTAAAAAAAAACAAACAAACAAACAAACAAAAACAGGACATAAGACCAGGAACTTACAACCGTTATAGAAGGTACAGTTTTCCTGCACCCCCCATCCACCTGCTTCACTTATCTTCGACTGCTTTCTATATTCAAGGATCTATGTATAGATGTTATTTAATCTGTACTAACCTAATGACAGATATAGTATCTTCATTTTTAGAGAGAAGGAAACAAAATGTGACTTGGGGTAGCTTCTCCGGGAACCAGAGGCCAGGATGGAGTTCTAGAAGTACAGGAGATTTATTGGACCCAACACCTGGAAAGACAAAGGAGACGGGGCCGGGGGAGGGGGGGGCAGGCAGCATCAGGCAGGGAAAGCTGTTGGACCACAGTATGAGTGTGACACCCAGGAAAGGAAAGGGTGAAGGGAGGGGGATGGACTAGGGGCTTGAGATTCGCAGCTCACCTCCGAGCACTTTCCAGCAGCAGGATTGCCTGGAAAGGAGCCTGGGTTAGGCGGGAACGACCAGATCCTCGTAGCCGCCGGCCCGCAGCTGGCCGAGGGGTGACCTGGCTGTAAGTGCCACAGCAGATCCCAAAAGTGCTGCTGCCGGAGGTTTGCAGGTAGGTGCCCTCCTCACAGCTGAAGGGCAAGTTCTAGAAGGGAAATCTGAGCTTCGCCCAACCGTGGCTTCCACAGGCCCAGGATGGGAGCCTAAGCTTTTGCCTTAAGTGGGAGGAACATCATGAACATTAGCAGCCCCTTCTAGCCTCCTTCGGTTTTCTTCTTTGTGGCCCTTTACCAGCACAGTGAATTTTCTCGCCTCCCTAAATTGGTTTTTTTTTAGTAAATATTTTTTTTTGATTTTTTTATTTATTTATTTATGATAGAGAGAGAGAGAGAGAGGCAGACACAGAGAGAGAAGCAGGCTCCATGCACCGGGAACCCGACGTGGGACTCGATCCGGAGTCTCCAGGAGGAGTCTCCAGGATCGCGCCCTGGGCCAAAGGCAGGCACTAAGCCGCTGCGCCACCCAGGGATCCCCCCGCTATTGGTTTTAAAACTTCCTATATACACACAATTCTATGACCCTTCAAATTTCTTAAACCTGGGAGGGAGAGGGATAGGCAGATGAAAGCAGAGTAGATTTTATTGAAAAAGCATTTCTTGGTCTCTGCCTTAGCTTAAAATTAGTAATTAATTTTCCGCTGTCAGATTGTACATTAAGGTGGGGTGGGGGAGCATTCTAGGCAATAGAAATGGCTTGGTTAACGCTTTATTTCTTCACTTATGTATTTATAGATTTTTCTTTCTTATGTATTTATATATTTATATTGAGATAAAATTGGCACATAACATTGCCTTAGTGTTGGGTGTACAACATAGTAATTTGATGTTTGTTCAATCATTGTGAAATGATTATCATAAGTTTTGTTAACATCCATCACCACGCATAATTGCAAAATTTTATTTTTCTTGAGATTAGAACTCTTAAGATTTACTCTCTTAGAAGCTTTCAAATATACAAGCATCTGCCTTCAGCTCATGGGGTGATCCCGGGGTCCTGGGATTGAGTGCTTCTCCCTCTGTCTATGTCTCTGCCTCTCTCTGTCTCTCATGAATAAATAAATAAAATCTCAAGAAAAAAAAAAGAATGCTGCAATAAACATAGGGGTGCATGTATCCTTATGAATTAGTGTTTTCACACTCTTTGGATAAATACTCAGTAGTGGAGTTCCTGGATCATACAGTAATTATTTTTTGAGGAATCTCCCTGCTGTTTTCCACAGTGGCCACACCAGTTTGCATTCCCACTAACATGCATGAGGATTCCTTTTTCTCCACATTTTTGCCAACGCTTGTTTCATTTTTTTTAAAATTTTATTTTAGATGTTCTCATAGGTGTGAGGTGATATCTCATAGTTGTTTTGACTTGCATTTCCCTGATAATTAATGATGTTGAGCATCTTTGCATGTTTCTGTTCCTCTGCCCGTTTTTGAAATCATATTTTTTGTTTTGTTCTGTTTTGCTATTCAGTTGTAGTTCTTTATGTATGTTAGATATTAATTCATTATCAAATATAGGATTTAAAAATATTTCCTCCTATTTCACGGGTTGAATTTTCATTTTTTTATTGTTTCTTTGCTGAATAGATTTTTAGTTTGCCCTAAACTACAAACTAGTTTGTAGTCCGACTTATATGTTTTTGCTTCTGTTGCCTTCGTTTTTGCTGTCAAATTCAAATTTCATAGCCAAGACCAATTTCAAAGAGGTAACCCCCTCTTTTATTCTAGGAACTTTATGGTTTCGGGATTTCACATCTTACATTTAAGTCTTTAAGCCATTTTGAGATAATTTTGTGTATGGCATAAGAAAGTGGTTTAGTTTCATTCTTTTGTCTGTGGCTGTCCAATTTTCCTAACACCATTTATTAAGGAAACTCTCCTTGTATATTCTTATATTCTTAGCTCCTTTGTCATAAATTAATTGACCATATATATATATATGTGGATTTATTTCTGGGCAGTTGGTTTCACTGATCTATGTGTCTGTTTTTATGTCAATGTCATACTATTTTGATTACTATAGCTTTATAATACAGTTTGAAATCAGGAAGCATGATGCACTGAGTTTTCTTCTTTCTCAATTTCTTTGGCTATTTTGGGTGTCTTGTGATTCCATACAAGTTTTTAAATTGTTCTGTGTCTAAAAGATGCAATTGAAATTATGATAGGGATTTCCCTGAAACTGTAAAACACCATGTGTAATATGGGCATTTTAATAATGTTAATTTTTCTAATCCATGAACATGGAATATCTTTCCATTTTATTTGTGTCATCTTAAATTTCTTTTTATCAATGTCAGGGTTTTCAAGGCACAGGTCTTTCATCCCTTTGGTTAAACTCATTCCTAAATATTTTACCCTTCTTGATGCATTTGTAAATGGGATTGTTTCCTTTCCATTTTTTAAGATTTATTTATTTATTTTAGAGAGCACAAGCAGAGGGAGGACAAAGGGGGAGTGAGACAAGCAGATTTGGGGTTCAATCCAAGGACCCTAAGATCATGATATGATAGCTGATCTATTTTCTATTTCTTTTTCTTTTTCTTGCCTTCCATGATCTGAGTTGAAATCAAGAGTCAGTGGCTTAACTGACTGAGCCATCCAGGTGCCCCAGGAATTCCTTAATTTCTCTTTCTGATAGTTTGTTATTATCAGAAACACAACTGATTTTTGTATGTTTTTATATCCTGCAACTTTACTGTTTATTATTTCTAATAGTTTTTGGTGGAATCTTTAGTGGTTTTTTGTTTTGTTTTGTTACATGTGCTATTATATTATCTGCAAAGCAAGACAGTTTTACTTCTTCCTTTCTGATCTGGATGCCTTCTATTTCTTTTTCTTGCCTAACTGCTCTGGCTGGGACATCCAGTAATATGTTGAATAAAAGTGGAAAGAATAGGCATCTTTGTCTTGTCCCTGATCTCAGAGGAAAAATCTGTTTTTTATTGAGTATGATGTCAGCTGTGGGATTTTCATATACAGCCTTTATTATCTTGAGATACAACCTTCTATATCCACCTTGTTGAGAGGTTTTTATCATCGATTGATATTGAATTTTGTCAAATGCTTTTTCCCCATGTATTGAGATGATCATATGATTTCTATTCTTCATTTTGTTAATGTGGTGTATCACATTGACTTGCAAATGTTGAATCATCTTTGTACCTTTGGAATAAATCCAATTTGATCATGGCATATGATCCTTTTAAGGTATCATTGAATTCAGTTTGCTAAATACTTTCTTGAGATTTTTTGTATCCATATTGATCAGAGATACTGGCCGATAATTTTATTTCTTTTCTCTCTCTTTCTCTCTTTTGGTTTGATATCAGGGCAGTGCTGGCCTTGTAAAAGGTGTTTGGAAGTGTTCCCCCTCTTCAATTTTGGAAAGAAATTTGGGAAGAATTAGTATTAATTCTTCTTTCAACATGTGAAAGAATTTACCAGTGAAGACATCAGGTCCTGGGCTTTTGTTTGTTAGGAAGTTTTTTATTACCCATCCAATCTTTTATGAGTAATTGGTCTGTTCACATTATTATTATTATTATTATTATTATTATTATTATTATTATTGGTATTGAGCTTTACTTACTTATTTTTATCACTTTTTTTTAAATCATAAGAAGTGTACTCTTTAATCCCCATCCCCTAATTCCCTTATCCCTCCACCCACTCCCCCTTTGGTAAACATCTGTTTGTCCTCCATAGTTAATAGCCTGTTTCTTGGTTTGTCTCCTCCTTCTTTTCTTTATTCATTTGTTTTGTTTCATAAATTCCACATATGAGTGAAATTATATGGTTTTGGTCTTTCTCTGACTTATTTCACTGAGCATTATACTCTCTAGATCTGTCCATGTTGTTGTAAATGGCAAGATTTCATTCTTTATTACGGCTGAATAACATACCAATAATACAGCACATATTCACGGTTGTGAATATACACAACCACATCTTCTTTATCCATTCATCTATCAAAGGACACGGGGGCTGCTTCCACTTCCATAGTTTGGCTATTGTAAATAATGCTGCAGTAAACATAGGGGTGCATGTATTCCTTTGAATTAGTGTTTTCTTATTTTTTGGGTAAATACTCAGTAGTGCAATTCCTGGATCATAGGATATGTCTATTTTTAATTTTTTGAGGAACCTCCATACTGTTTTCAGAGTGGCTGCACCAATTTGCATTCCCACCAACGTGCAAGAGATTTCTTTTCTCTACGTCCTTGCCAACATTTGTTGTTTCTTGCTTTTGATTTCAGATTTTCTATTTATTCATGCTTCAGTCTTGGTAGGATGTATGTTCTAAGAATTTATCTATTTCTTTTAAATTATCCAAATTTTTAGCATATAACTGTTTATAATAGTTTTTTTATGATCCTTTGCATTTCTGTTGTATCACTTGTAATGTCTCCTCTTTCATTTCTAATTTTATTTATTTCAGTCCTCTCTTTTCTTGGTGAGTCTAGCAAAAAGTTTATCAATTTTGTTTAATTAAAATTTTGTTGTTGTTAAAGTATAGATGGCAAAAATATATTAGTTTCATGTGTACAACAGTGATTTGACACCTCTAGATGTTATGCTATGTTCTCCAGAAGTGTAGCTGACTATATTCCCTATGTTGCGCCTCGCATCTCATGAATTATTCATTACAAAGCTGGAAGACTATACCTCCCACTCCCCTTACCCCTTTCTGCCCATCCCTCCACCACTGGTGACCACTAGTTCTCTGTATTTAAGATTCTCTTTTTACTATGTAGTTTCTTCATTTTGATTTTTAGATTACCCATATAAGTGAAATCACATGGCATTTATCTTTCTCTCCGGCTGATTTCACTTAGCATAATAACCTCAAGGTCCATTCATGTTGCTGCAAATGGCAAACTTGCATCCTTTTTTATGTCTGAGTTATATATATATATATATATAAAACTCTTCTTTATCCATTCATCTGTGTGTGGACACTCAAGTTGTTTCCACATCTTGGCTATCGTAAACATAGGGATGCATATATCTTTGTAAATTAGTGTTTTTGTATTCTTTGGATAAATACTCAATAGTGGAATTAGTGGATTGTATGGTATTTCTATTTTTTATTTTTTGAGAAACTGTTTTCCAATGTAAATTGACTTGACCAATTTATATTCCCACCAACAGTGCACAAAGGTTCCTTTTTCTCCACATCCTTGCCAACATGTTTCTTGTGTTTTCGATTTTGGTCATTCTGACAGGTGTAAGGTGATATCTCATTGTTTTTGTTTTTTTTAAGATTTTATTTATTTATTCATGAGAGACACTGAGAGAGAGGCAGAGACATAGGCAGAGAGAGAAGCAGGCTCCATGCAGGGAGCCCAAAGTGGCACTAGATCCCCGGGACTCCAGGATCACGCCCTGAGCTGAAGGCAGAGGCTCAACCGCTGAGCCACCCAGGCGTCCCTCATTGGAGTTTTGATTTGCATTTTACTGCTGATTAATGATGTTGGCCATCTATATGCCTTCTTTGAGAAATACCTATTCAGATCCTCTGCCCATTTTTAAATCAGATTATTTGTTTTTTTGGTGCTGAGTTATGTAAGTTCTCCATAAATTCTGGATATTAACCCCTCAACAGGTAAATCATTTGCAAATATGTTTTCCCATTCAGTAGGTGGTCCTTTTGTTTTGTTGATGGTTTTCTTTGCTGTGCAAAAGCTATTAAGTTTGGTCTAATCCCAATAGTTCATTTGTGCTTTTATTTCCCTTGCCTAAGGAGACATATGTATATATCCATTGCTAAGGCTGGTATCTAAGAGATTACTGCATATGTTTTCTTCTAGGAGTTTTATGGTTTCAGGGCTTACATTTAAGTCTTTAATACAGTTGGAGTTTATTATTGTGTATAATGTAAAAACAAGTGGTCCAGTTTCATTCCTTTGCATGTAGTTGTCCAGATTTCCTAGCACCAATTATTGAAAAGACTGTCATTCCTTATTTTATATTCTGCTGCCTTTGTCATAGATTAACTGACTATATAGCTGTAAATTTATTCTGGGGCTCTCTATTCTGTTCTATTGATCGATGTATCTATTTTCATGCTAATACCACAATGTTTTATTATAGCTTTGTAGTATATCTTGAAATCTGAGACTGTTATACCTCCCGTTTTGTTCTTTCTCAAGATTGCTTTGGCTATTTGGGGTCTTTTGTGGTTCTACAAATTTTAGTATTATTTGTTCTAGATCTGTGAAAAATACTACTGGCATTTTGATAAGGAGTACATTGAATCTGTAGAATTGTTTTCTTTCTGTTTATCTTTCTGTTACTTCATTATTAGTGTACAGAAAAGCAACAGATTTATGTATATTAATTTCATATATGGCCACTTTACTGAATTCATTTATTCATTTCTTCTAGGTTATAAATTTTTTTATATATAGTTGTTTATAGTAGTTTCTTATGATCCTTTGTTATTTATGTGGCATCAGCTGTAATGTCTCCTCTTTCATTTCTAATTTTATTTGAGTCCTCATTTTTTCTTGGTATGTCTAGTTAAATATTTATCAACTTTGTTTATCTTTAGAAAAACAGCTCTTGGGGATCCCTGGGTGGCGCAGCGGTTTGGCGCCTGCCTTTGGTCCAGGGCGCAATCCTGGAGACCTGGGATCAAATCCCACATCGGGCTCCCGGTGCATGGAGCCTGCTTCTCCCTCTGCCTGTGTCTCTGCCTCTCTCTCTCTCTCTCTCTCTCTCTCCCTGTGACTATCATAAATAAATAAATTGAAGAAAAAAATTTTTCAAAAAAAACAGCTCTTAGTTTCATTGGTCTTTTCTACTGTCTTTTTAAAAGATTTTATTTATTTATTTATTTATGAAAAAACACACAGAGAGAGGTAGAGACACAGGCAGAAGGAGAAGCAGGCTCCCACTGGGTGTGGAACTCAATCCCAGGACCCTGGGATCCTGACCTGAGCCAAAGGCTATGCTCAACCACTAGCCACCCAGGTGCCCCTTCTATTGTCTTTTTAGTTTTTACTTCATTTATTTTCATTCTGATTTTTGTTATTTCCTTCCTTTTAGTAACATAGGTCTTTGTTTTTTCTTCTAATTCCTTAAGGCATGAAGTTAGTTTTTTTTTATTTGAGCTCTTCCTTCATTTCTTAATGTGGACATTTATTACTATGAACTTCTGTATTAGAACTGCTTTTGCTGTATATCATAAGTTTTGGTATGCTGTATTTCTATATCTGTTTTCCTCAGGGTATTTTTTTAATGGAGAAAAAGAAAGTTTATATTGATAAGAGGTAATACCCAAAATGAAGAAATTAGAGGTACAAACTTTTATGTGATGAACACTATAGCATGAGAATATTTTAAAGAATATTTTATTTAACTTGAGAGATAGAGTTTAGTAATTTATTAGTTGCATATAAGCCTTCAAGGTATTAGTATTTTTTTTATTTCTCTTTTGATTTCTTCTTTGACCCATTGGTTGTTTAATGATGTTGTTTAATCTTCATATGCTTGTGAATTTTCCAAATTTCTTTAATAATTTCTAGTTTCATACTGTTGTGGTCAGAGATGATATTTGGTATGATTTCATTCTTTTAAATTTATTAAGACTTGTTTTGTGGTCTAACATATCTATCCTGAGGAATGTTGTGCACATGCTTGAGAATAACATGTATTCTGTTGCTTTTGGTTGGAACATATACAGTCTGTTAAGTCCATCTGTTCTAATGTTTTGTTTGAGGATTATGTTTCCTTAATGATTTTCTGTCTGTATTATCTATCCATTAATAAAAATCGGGTATTCCCCTCCTATTTTTATATTATTGTTTATTTTTCCCTTTAGGTCTATTAATATTTGCTTAAGAGACTAATATTTGCTAATAGGTAGATGTTCCTATATTGATGCATATTTACAAATACTATATCCTCTTGTTGAATTGACCCCTTTATCATTATATAATAGCTTTGTCTCTTATTAAGATCTTTGTCTTAACATCTGTTTTGTCTGATAGAAGTGTAGCTACCCCCACCTTCATTTTGGTTAACATTTGCAGGGCCTATCTTGCTCAATTCCTTCTCCTTTAGTCTGTGTGTCTTTAGAGTGAGTCTCTTGTAGGCAGCAAGTAGATGAGTCTTGTTTCTTTATTCATTTAACCACTCTGTCTTTTGATTGGAGAATTTGTTCCATTTATAGTTAAGGTAATTATTGATAGGAATGTACATAATTACCAGTTTGTTAGTTTTCTGGCTGTTTTGTGATTCCTTTGTTCCTTTCTTATGTTCTTGCTTTCTTTGTGATTCGATGGTTTTCTGCAGTGTGGTTAGATTCCTTTCTCTTTATCTTATGTATCTATTATAGGTTTTTGTATCTACTGTAGGTTTTCACTTTGCGGTTACTGTGAAGCTTACATAGAACAACCTATATTTATAATAGTCTATTTTTTTAAGGATTTATTCATGAGAGAAACAGTAAGAAAGGCAGAGACATAGGCAGAAGGAGAAGCAGGCTCCCTCTGGGGAGCCTGAGGCATGACTCAATCTCAGGACTCTGGGATCACAACCTTGCCAAAGGCAGACACTCAACCACTGAGCCACCCAGGTGCCCCAATAATAGTCTATTTTAAGCTTCAGTTGGGATGCATTCTAAAGCTCTATATTTTTATTCTCCTCCGTAATCACATTTATGTTTTTGAAGTCACAAATTACATATTTTTATCTTGTGGATTCATTAACAGATTTTGGAAGTTTTGTCTTTTAACCTTCGCATCAGATATATAAGTTATTTACCCACTATCATTACAGCATTATATTATCCTGAATTCTACAAATCCTTAACAGTGAGATTTATACGTTTATTTTCCTGTTATTAAGTAGTGCCCTTTCATTTCAGCTTATTGAAGTCCCTTTAACATTTCTTGTAAGACCACTCTAATGACACTGAATTCCTTTAGTTTTGGCTTGTGTGGAGAACTGTTCATCTCTCCTTCAGTCTGAAGGACAACTTTGCCAGGTAGAGTATTCTTGATTGACAGTTTCTTTTTCTCCTTTCAGCTCTTTAAACATATTATGCCATTCCATATTGGCCTGGAAAAGGTTTGCTGAAAAATCTGCTTATATAGTCCTATGGGGTTTCCCAAGTTGTTTTTCTCTTGCTACTTTTAAGATTCTTTCCTTGTCTTTGACAATCTAATATTGTGCATTTTGATGTGGCCCTCTTTAGGTTCTTTTTATTTGGAAGTCTCTGAACTTCCTGGATCTGGATGTCTTTTTCTTTCCCTGGGTTAGGACAATTTCCTGCCATGATTTTTTTTCAAATGTTTTCTGCCCCTTTCTCTATTGTCCTCCTGGGGACCCTTATAGTATGTTAGTCTGTTTGATGTTCTCCTATAAGTCTCTTAAGTTATCTTCACTTTTTTTCATTCTTTATCTTTTTGCTGCCCTGATGAGATTAATTACACTGTCCTGTCTTCAAGTTCACTGAACCTTTCTTCTTCTTCCCCTACTCAGCTGTTGAACCCCCTTGTTGTACTTTTCAGTCTACTTACTGTATTCTTTATCACTGTGATTCCATTTGGTACTTTGTTATATTTTCTGTCTCTGTTGAAATTTTCACTTTGTTCATTCATTCTTCTCCTGAGCTTGGTGAGCATCTTTATGACCATTATTTTGAACTCTTTATCAGGTAAATCACTTACCTGATTTTTAAAAATCATTTATCAGGTAGATCTCTTTTTTCTGAGATTTTATTTTGCTCTTTTGTTTGGAGAACATTCCTCTGTTCCTTCATTGTCTTTGCCTCTCTGTACTAATTTCTATGCATTACCTAAAAGATACCTCTCCTAGTCTTGAAAGAGTGATCTCATGTAGGAGATGATCTTTATTGTTTAACACTGCTCTAGCTCTTGGTTGTTTCTAAAACCTTTATGATTATCCAAGCAATCTTTTTTGTTCCTAGTGGCTCCCAATAATTGAGGGTGTCCCAGACTATTAGTGTCCCAAAGGGGGTGGATCTAGGTACCTAGATGCAGGCTGATTGGAAGCTGGCTCCTTAGGTCAAAGCTTTTAAAATATGCAAATATATCCTTTCTAGAGGAAAACCAGGAGATAGACATTTCTGGGTTTTTTTGTGCTAAGCCTTGGTGTACTAGCTATGTAAGAATGAGTTCTTTGTTTGCTACAAACCCATTGATCCTGTGAATACAAGTCCTGCTGGCCATCAGAGCCAGGCTGCCAAGGGATGTGTCTTCTGGGCAGAGCTACAAAATCTAGGGCACTAGATCTGTGCACAAGCTCCTTTCTTGTCAACAGCAGCAAGCTAGAGTGAAGCAGATGGAGAGCATAAAGCTTGCTCCCACCAGCTTCCCAGTCTCTGGAGAAGATTGCAGTCAGCCCCTTGATGTATATTAAATTAGAAGCCAGCTTCTTAGTCATAGCTAGTAAGACAAATGAATTGGCCTCTTTTACAGAATGATGGCATTTAAGTATGCTGCTTCTATGCTGTGCCATGGTAGGGGAGAGGACAGCTGGCTAAGCAGTTTTTGTTTGTTGTAGTCCTATGGGACCCATGAGCATAAGTCGCACTGGCCACCAGAGCCATGCCTTCATGGGGTATTCCCTCGGCAGCAGCCACAAAACTAAGGTGCCAAACACACCTTTAAAAGCTCCTTTCTGGGATGCCTGGGTGGCTCAGTGGTTGAGCATCTGCCTTTGGCTCAGGGTGTGATCCCAGTCTGGGGATTGAGTCTTCATCTGGCTCCCTCTGAGGAGCCTGCTTCTTCCTCTATGTCTCTGCCTCTCTCTCTGTGTCTCTCATGAATAAATAAATCATTAAAAAAAACAGGCTCCTTTCTGAGGGATATCAGAAACCTGGAGTGAGGCAGAGGGCAAGTTTGAATATGATGCTTACCTTCCTCTCCAGCCTCCAGAGACTATCACAGTCAGCTCCTTGATGTGTATTAAATTAGAAGCCTGCCCCTAGCCTGCAGCTACTAAGATAAGCAAAGAGACCTCTTTAATGGAAAGGCTAGGTGTTTCTATCCATTGCCTCTGTGCTGTGTCTGGGGGAGGGGATATTGACTGAACTTATAAAGGAGGGAATAAGCAGGAGAGCTCTGAGGTAATAGGAGATGAACATAGTTGGAGTGGAGGAGGTGTCTGGAAGGCAGTGGGAGGTAGGTGGAAAGACCATGAAAGTCACCAAAGGTGTTAACATTTGATGAAATAGATAAGATGAAAACAGGAAAATAATTTGAGCAGCAAGGGTAGGTCTTGATTAGATCAGTATCTCAACCATCAGCCAGTTGAAATATTCTTTTGGGAAGGTCACCAGTTCCAAAATGGAAATACTCTAGTTAAAAGGTCATGGGAAAGTGGAGAACATACAGAATCTTACCTGCCCTCCTGTTTCCTCAGAATACCCAAGGCTCTGTAGAGCACAGTTGAGAAACACTATCTTACTAGATTTCCTTTCTCTATCCCATGCCTGGATTGCAATGGAAGCAATGAGAATGTATACACCAACATCCCCACAGCTCATAGAATTTTCCAATCTCTGCTGATGCCCACACCAGAATTCCAGAAAACTTACCTTTTCTATAGTTTCATTATCCAAGGCCAAGAGTCAGTTAGAAAGTTCAAGTGAAGAGTTGATTAGTGAGAGAAAGGGACTGGTTTCTAATATTGCACATGCAGCTTTGGTAACAATGGTACTTCATTCCTACTGAGAAACCACAGGCAGGTGTAGCTTGGTTAGGATAGGAGGACTGCTGACCGAATTGAAACTAGTGGCTTTAACTTCTATTTCAGCAAAGGCGATTGGAGTTCTGTGGTGGATAAGGAGCAATGGCTGTTAGTACTCAGAGCTGTGTTACTTTCTCAAAACTTGGGATGAGTAAAGTTAGACTCATTTTTCAAATCACAACTCAGATATATTGTTTAATAAAGTTTCCTAACTCTTATTTTCTCATGAGGCAACTCCCAGTATAGACTTCTGGATCATTCAAATCGCCTTCATATACATATCTATGCATTCCAGGTAGAGGAAGACAAGACAAATCTGAGCAGGATGCAGACTCTGATGGATAAACTTCAGCTACAAGTACAAAGTTACAAGCAGCAAATGGAGGCAGCAGTAAGTACTTGGGGCTGCTGTCGTCTTACAGGTTTCCTAGCCATTGTTTTTGATTAACGGAGATAGGTAAGCACTTTGTCTAGAGAGGACCAGCCCAGCTTAAAGTCTGTTCATTCTCTAGTTTTTTCTCAAATGAGAATTATCACCCATGCTCAGAAATTTTGCTACTTTTCCACTCCAGGGAGCCAGAGCTCTTACCCTCACATTGTGGTTACACTCAAATATGTGCATTGCAAGAAATGAGTCAAGTAAGAATATGGTGTCATATAGGGATGGTGAATTTTTGGTCAGGTAGCCATCCTGGGGCCTTCCTCACCTCAGAACCTTGGGTGAGCATAAATGTGGCTCATAGTCTTTTTCCTGATGAGCCTGCACATGATTATGGCCCAGACTACCAACATTTGAAATGTACTTGCCCACCCTGGGTTTATAGCCATAGCTACATAGCATGTAATTCATTAGTGCCATGTACATTGGCTTATGCCTAATATCTCTTTGGGATTTTGAATTATTTCAAAGATTCAGGCTAAAACACTATGTCTAAAAATTACCTGTTGTATAATTTTTCAAGATAAACCTCCCTCAAAGGTAAACTAGGATGTTTAACTGATTATAAAACAACTGTGATTTTTCTTACATGTAACATGCCTGTGAGAGCCATACTATATCCAATTAGTGGAACATCCTAAGCAGATTCTAAATTTCCAGAGAATGATGGTTATAAAAATGAATCTAATGTCTGTTAGAAAGTCTGAATCCTTATATATCAGACCAAAATATATTCCATTCAATACTCAGAAATTTAGATTCCTTTCACACATTTTTCAACTTTTTCATGTCAAAGCAGAAAAAAATGACTATGCAGGCATGGGTATTTTTTTCTTTTTTTTATTTTTATAGGAAGCACAAGCCAATCAATATCTTTCCAAGTATAAGAAGCAGCAACATGAGTTGAACGAAGCTAAGGAAAGGGCAGAGATAGCAGAATCTCAAGTCAATAAACTCAAGATCAAAGCAAAGGAGTTTAGAAAAAAGGTATGTCAGATATTCAACTCTGTTGTAATTCTTAAAGCATGTGTGTTTTAGGGCTTGAGTCATCACACAGAGCAATAGAACAAGAAATTTGTTTTTTCTCTTTATTTTTTAAAAGACTTTAAAGTAGGTTCTGCTAAGGTCTTCCAATATTTACTAAATTTTTATTGTCCAGGTAATATGAAGTGGTAAGCATTTGAGTGGAATGTATATTGTATTTATACTTCTCAAATGCTTAGTTCCAGGTGAACTTGTGGGCTCTGAGCTCCAGATCCTGGATTCATTTGTGCAGAACAGTCAGGAGTCCAGAGAGCAAAGATGATTTAAAAAGCACAGATGGATCTGCTTGAAACTAAGTGAAGTCCTTCTATGTAGACAAATACATGACTTCATACTGTATCAGTATGGAGACCTGGGTGGTGAGGCTTAAACTTGAGGCAGTGGAGAATAAAGGCACTTGTCCTTTCTAGCTTTCTGCTTAATCCCTAAAACAGGGGGAAAGATATTTCCATATCTGTGGTTCTCAACACTTCTATTCTGATCCCAGGATCGGGGCTGCTCCCTTAAGTTTTTTACTAGCAAAGTGGCAGCATGACAAGACCACTGAATTATAGGCTTGTCAAGATCAGTGTCTATTCAGGGTGCTATAATAGAACACCAGAGACTGGGTGGCTTATAAATAACAAACATCTCCCATAGTTCTGGAGGCTGGAAAGTCCAGGATCATGATGCTAGCAGATTCAGTATCTGGTGAGGGCCACTTCTTCAGAGACGGCTTTTCCACTGTGCACTCACATAGTAAGAGGGGTGGGGTGGGGGGAGGGGAAGAAGCCCTTTTTAAAAGGCAGAAATCCTATTCATAAGAACTCTTTCCTCATGACTTAAAGGCCCCACTTCCTAACACCATCACTACGGAGATTGAGATTTCAACATATAAATTTGGGAGTTTTCCAAAAATAGCCTCAGCTTTCTTACTGAGATTTCCCACAAACACAGTTTTTAAATGAGGTCTGGCTTTCAGAGAAATGAATTAAATGATATTGGATAATGTGACATTAGCTGCCCTTCATGAAATGCATATAAAGCATTTAGCACAGATGCCTAGCACAGATAGGCACCATTTCATTTTTTAAAAATTTGGTACATGCCTGGTCCTCTTATTTAAAACGAATTACTAATAACTCTGCAAGACAAGTAGATAGGGTTGTCCATAATAAACACTACCTGAAAGGAGGTCAAAATAAGCGCTTTTGAAGGAGAATCTAAAAGTTGGTTATATTGAATATATTTAGATCTAAATATGAGAAGCATGAGTCATTGGCACACTCCAGAGATTTCTTGTTGCTGCCTGAATATTGTCTCAGGGATAAAGCCCTATGTGCAGAGGTCCAGTTAAGTGGTTTGAACTCTGCCCTCAATTTGAGAAGGGTCATGGCACTGGATTTGGGGTCTTTGAGGCAGAGCCTGCCCATCAACTCCATATAATAGTTTTGTTTAGGGAAATGCCTCACATGTGCTACGCTTGCACTCAGCTGGAGGAGGTCAAAAGGGCTGCAAAACATATGTAATGTATTCGACTTTGTCACAGTTATTTCCTTTTTTTTTTTTGTCACAGTTATTTCCAACAAAGAATAAAATGAATGAAGCAGAAATTGCTTGAGAGGTCCGAGATGAATAGGAAAACCATCCTTGGCAGTGCAATGACTAATTGTTTCCCATTCTCAGAAGGAAAGCCTGAAAATCTTTCAATTGTCATAAACCAAGTGATGAAAAGTTTTTCTGATAGAACTGGGGGATGGGGTCTGTCTGGGCCACGGAGCCAATTGGTGATGTGGCCACAGTCTTTCCCACAAAAGATGTGGGGTCTTTTGTAGAGGGCCTTGCCTTCTCCAGCAAGGCTAGGCGGGCAGAAAATTGAGAATGCCCGAGCACGTCCTTCAGATGAATTACCTGTGTCTGCTTTCTGTAATGCACGTAATTGCCTCAATTCCATGCATCCCTTTGAAGCTAATGAGGAGTTTGGCTAAGGCCTGCTTACTCTGGAAAGGACTAGACTTGGTTCTGGGTGTGTTTTCCACTAATGAAAGTCACAGAATCTCAGAGCACACTCATTCTGTTTTTCAGGCTCATGAAGAAGAATAAGAAGTCCCTGCTTATGAAGGATGGAGGCTGGACAAGGATGGTACCATTTAATGATGGAAAACTTAGGTTGCATTTGAAACAAGCATTTAAAAAAAACATGTTGCATTAAAAAAACCCAACATGTTGCACTTGAAACAAGCATTTAAAAAAAATGTTTATGTGGTGTGGAAAGTAGTTTAAACAAGGTGATTAGAAGATATAATAGAGTATCTTTGCTTCCAAGGTTAATGGGGATTTTTCAGATCCTCAAATATAAGTAAACAGTTTACATAAAATATTAAATAATGTAAGAATTGTTTAAATTCTGAAGTTAAAAAATGAATCCTATTCTTTTGTCCATATTGCCTCTTAATGAGTAATATTTATAGAAGACATGAGGCCTAGGGTATGTTGTAAATTGTTATTACTAAAGTTAATGAATTTTGCTTGACTCATCCATTCAGGAGTCTGTGTTTTTAGCCACTAATGGTAGGAGTTGATCAGCTTTCATCCTAGCACTGTGGTGTACATATAGTCACAAGCACTTAGAATTTATAGATTAAATCCTCCTAATCTACACCTGGCTTGGTCACATGTTAGTGTAGCTTTTCAACACTGAAGCAGCTTCTCATACAAGACACTCCATTCAGTGATAGATGGGATATTGGCTTTGTATTGTGCCAATGTATCTAAGCAGGAGGTACATTTCCTTTTTCTGTGTGCTTCTGGATTAGAGTTGTCACAAGGGAAATTTTCACCAGATTTGAGAGGGAGAAGTGAAGGAGCAATTGTCTACTTTATGCTGTGAAGGCCAGAGTATGGCCCCAGGCACTGTCATAGCTGACAGATGTTACCCCAGTCCAAGAAAGTGAGTTAGCAGTAAGGCTCCCTCCTTCAGCTTCGAGTCCTGCCTAGGTGTGCTTGGTTCCATGGTACTGGATGCCAGCTTCTCTAGCAGGTCACCCCTAGCATTGCCTAGGAATATGAGTCCTAGTTTGTTCTTACAGGTTTCAGTTCATCCTCACTCCATATCCAGCTCTCCATCCTGAACACTGGCACGGCTGACTCCCAGCTACTTCAGGTCCAGCCCGACATAGACTTCTTCATAAGTGCCCAAAATTATATGAGGTTGATGCTATATAATAAATCTTTATTCCCTGTCATTCTTAGCACTCTGCCTCTCTGACCCCAACCCTAACTCCTACAGATGGCTCTAAGATTAATTCAGAGGCTCAACAGCATTGACTATCTTTGATTTGTTGACTTTGGTCTTTCCATTTCGTAAGAAGATTATATAGCAGTTCTGAGCATTTTCTCCTCACAATTGAAGTTTTTTTTTTAATAATGATATCAATACTTTACAGTTTATGCTAATTACCTGTCAACATTATAGCAAATACTTAGAGAAAATCGGACCAGGTAGCATTAACACACAGTTTGAGGTTGGTCTTCTATAAACTATAGGGTCAAAGCCTAAGTCCCTAAGATCGTGGTTAGCCTTTTCTTTCTTATAAATTGATTAAAAGGGAAGAGATCATCAAGTCAGCTGGGCTATCCATTCTCTTTGTGTAAAAATTTATATGGAAATCTAAATTTATTATAAGGCTGATTAACAATATGACAACTGAGCCAGAAAAATGAATCAAATCATCTCCAGAGCTAATGTCACTCGGCTGTGCAAACCTGGTGTTGGAAGGTACAACCTAACCCCAGAGATGTCAGTTTTTGAGTTGATAGGGCCTTTTGCTCTAGGCAGTCTTGGAGATACTGACATTTTACACTTTGGAGTCCCTAAGACTCACTATATTAAATCTAGGTTGTTACACTGCTATTAACTATTCATATAAAGCTGGAGTACAATACCTTAGCATATCAATTGCCCCAGTTTTTCACCTTTTCACTAAGGTGATTTCTGCTTTTGTGTTCTCTCACCTTCCATTAGCTGATTAGATTTTTGAATCAGTACTTAAGGATACATTTCTTCCAAGATCTTGGTGGGAACCTCACTGTGGCCTCCTAGAATGCTGGTGGGAGGAGTGCCACCGAATGAGACAGTTCTTTTCTAAGTTTGATTGGCATCCAGAAATTCATCATCTTGATGCAGGTAGGGAGTCAGTGAGTGATGATTAGGACTTGAAGAGTAAATGTGATGGCAGGACAGACAATGGTTGCAAGTCTTTCCAATGGTAGAATTATTAGGACATGACAAGCCATGGCTGGAAGTGCAGTGAAGAAAGGGAAAGAGAGGTCACTAAATATTAAAGATGCTCATCATGTGTTGACATAGCCCTGTCTTAATTTCCTGTAGTAGCTGGCTGAGCTGAAATAGCCTAGAACCAAGAAAAATAGACTTGAAATGGCTATGGTTCATGTAGGAATAATCATTTTTATCTTAAGTGTTAAATAACAGTGTTTTGTTTTGGGAGGGGGGATATTTAGAGCTATTGTTTGCATCTGTAATCAGAGATCTATGAGACAGTTATAGTTATGAAGTCTAAATTTCCTTTCTAGTGTTTAACCAATAGGAAAAACAAGTTTACCCAACTCTTTGCTTTTATTTATATTCCTATTAATTAAAATCATAACAAAAGGTGTGCAACAAAATATTTTAACTCCATTTTAAATTGAATTTGCAATCAAACTATAACTTGTAAGTGAATTATTAGTGCCCAAGGAGCTTAGAAATGGTTGGAAAATTATGAAAGGCCAGCCATCTGAATCTGGGCAGAAACTATAATCTGCTTTTCTCTATTTTGTGTTTTTTTTTTCTACTTCTATACAGTCCCATGCTTCCATTGAAAGAATAAGTACAGTGGTGCACCATCATATGCATAGTACCATTGGAGATCTTCTCTACAAATAATGATAGGAAATGAGAAGGGCAGCCCCTTATTTAAGTAGAACCTATCAATAGACATTGGAAAAAGCTCAAATTGTATCCCCCACCCCGTTATGTTATCCTATGATCTCTTACCCCTTTTCTCCCTTCTATAAAAGTCTTGCATGAGGATGTGTGAATCAATTACTTTGATACAGTAGCATTCTTATGCTATAGATGGTTTGATAAAGGAAAGGCTTTACCTGGCTTTCTTCAGCACCAGCAGTGTTGGCCCTCTCTGTATGGATAGAGCACCTTTCTATAGGAAAAGAGAGAAACTTTGCAAAAAGATTTTTTTTCTAACACTCAAATCCTTTTATTCCTACCTCAGCACTATTATGCTATTAGACTCAGCTTAGTTACTCCCCCTTTCATATCTTTCTTCCAACAAACAGCCTTAAAAATGCATTCAGTGTAGAAATACCTCATCAGCTACAAACAGCAATAAATTCTTATGGCTGATTCGGGTGCATCAAACCAGGGATAAAGGCTGTTCAACCAGGCCAGGAATTCCTGGCTCTTTAGGATTGTTGGCCTGAGTCCTATTACCTGTTAACAATGGAAAAATAACAGCCAAGGAGGTGATGGTTAAGCCCAGCAATGGTGAAGGCAAAGGGGTTGTTACAATGCCATTTTCTAGGGAAGGCCTTATTTTTGTGCCTCATTAAAATCTAGGATAATTTATACTTATCCTAGACTAAGGGTATTTTACAACAATTCTTGAAAAAGGAATTTAAAGAAGAAAATGCATACCATTGTCATATGAAACTACAACCAAGGACATGGTGGTAGGCAAGGTTTGGGGGCCTTTAGTTTAACAGCTTGAAAAATAATTTCAGCCTACCTAACTACAGAACTATAGAGCTTTTTTTTTTTTTTTTTTTTTTTTTTTTTTTTTTAAGTAGCCAATTCCCTAACATTGTTTTTGCTGATATCTCCTCCAGAATCAATCCAGCCTGCTGTCCCTGACCTGGAGGGCTTCCTTCTACAAGCTAGGTCTTCCCTCTGGCTTCTAGCTAGGGTGGAGAGCAGAGAGAGGAAGGGTCAAAGTCACGTATTTATTCTCCCAGCATCTTCCTTGTAAGGTCACCTTGGTCTGGCTGTGTCCTTCAAGTAAAAGTTACTCTCCCTACAAGGCATCTGATTTTATAGGACTCTTTTCTTCTGGGTTTTGTAAAAGTACACCCTCTCCTTGTCCCTTTAAGTTTAGATTTTACTAACAAATCGGCTGCTCCAAGCTCTGAAGAACTATCCTCTGTGCTCCCCTGTGTACAGTTTTGAGTGTGTCAGTCGTTTTCTGTTGGGACTTGACTTTTGCACACTTCCAGTATAGAAACTAAACTGTCATTCTGGAGCCATATGTAGTGTCCTATAATTTGAACCTGAATCTAGTCACAAGTATCCTTATATGAGGTCAGAGGTTGCTAAAGGGCACAAACTAGCCTTGCCTATGATTGCCCATCTTTTTCTACTTTTGGCCAGCTAAGGGACAGGAGGAACAAGTAATAAGTAAGGCTAGCCTACCTATTAGTACAAAATCACAGTGTAAAATTGGTGAAATGCTTGCTTACTGTCACACTTAATATCTTACCTTCAATAAAGTTGTCTGTTAGGACAAAATCCCCTAATCTCATCAGGAGCAAAAAGGCAATTATCAATCAGAGGAAGGGACATAGGGTCAATCTCAACCTCCCAGGACACTCAGTCTTCTCAGACAAATCATGGAATAAGAGAGAGCTGCTTGGAATCTAGATCTACCTCTGCCACTAGTTAGCTGGATCACCCTAAGTGGTATACATAAGTCTGTTTTATGCCCCTAATTTCTTGTATTCCAGTTTCCTGGTCTATAAAATGTAGAAATAAGTAGATCTAAGTTTTTCCTAGATCTAATTCTGTCAATAAAGCCAAGAAGTCCTGTAACCATGACATCTTAATGTATCATTTAAATTACCATAATTACTATAAGTAATCCAAGTTTGTTGCAGAAAATCTAGAAAAAGTATTTTTAAAAATGTAACAAGGATTTAAAAAAGAAGCCCCATAAAAGACAGAACAGTAGCACTATAGACAAAGCTCAAAGAAAAACAGAGTGCAGGCACTAAAGCAAGTCTAGACATGGGGACAAACGCTTTCCAAAGGCATCCATTTTTAGTTTGAGCTTATTTCTTTCCAGCTGTTTTTCAATGCAAAATAATTTTGATAATTCTGTGTATTATTTTATTGCCAGATTTAAATTTTTTCAGTCTGCTGCAATACATGTGCTTATACAACTTTGACCATTTAACTCAGAATAAATTTGTTAGAAATATAGTTAGCTAGAAATGTGGGATCATTTTAAAGGAGTTCTGATAGATTTTACAAATGGCTTTCCAGAAAATTCAGACCTGTTTACATGCCCAACAGCCATGTAGGGTTAGCTGTAGGTCATCCTTAATACACTCTACCCGAACACCCAGGGACAGAGCTCAATTCTCCATGAGATACCTACCTCTCCTGGAATGGTATCTTTTTGACATATAGAATATGCAAATTGCCAACAAAACCAAAGTCACCAATGACAGAACAATTATCCAGGCAGTTCCACTTTGACTCTGTTCTAAATGAAACAAAAAGTCTATAAGCTGGAAGAAAAATTACCGAAGAACACTTTTACTATTTTAAAAACTAGTTATTTCTGCATTAATGAGCATAAATACAGCCCAGTCTCAATGTCTTTACTCTGGGAAACCTGCATAAGCTGGAATCTTAGCCAATTTGGGGCTCGGTCTGTAGAAGGCTGGTGTGGGGGAGAAAAAGGCTGCAAACTTGAAAGTCAAGGAGTCTATTATGCATAGTGAGTTTCTATTGTTTTCTATTGTAAAGAGAGTTAACACTGTTACAAAGGAATAATTTTTACTACAGACTAACCTCAGCCTAGCATTCTCCTTGGAGGATGAAGGGAGAGCTGAGTGCACCCCTTGGCTTGGAGAAGACAGAGCCATAAATGTACAGGGATCAGTGCAGAGGAAATCAGTGAAACAGAGAAGTCGTCATCTTGAGCAAGAAGTGACAGGCAAACACCAGGAAAATGGTGCTTGATGCTCCTCAGAATCACTGGAGGAACCAAGGAACTGTAGTAATTAGTATTAAAGGAAGTAGGACCCCAGGAAGCAGAAACTTGGGAGACCTTGAGTCCTCAAGCCAGAACCTGCTAATCTTGTGATCTACATTCTGCATAGAGTAGGAGGCAAGCATTAGAGCACACAGGCCAATTCGAGGTGAAAAGGTGTTTATAGCCATTTTAAATGAAAAGCTCTGTATGACAGATGCCTATTTTTATGAACATACTCTTCACTAATAAAGAAATGTTCTGTAACCACTGAAACATTAATCTCTACATATATTTGTGCCATTCTGAAATTGTATACCCACGTAAAGAGTGAGCAATTCAAGTAAAAATGTTGACTTTTGAAGTGTTTTCATATGCATACTTTTCCTCCTGAAGAAAATCCTGCAAGGTATAGAATTTTCTTAATTTATTCATGACCCCCACTTCCCCCCACCGCAAAGAGATTTGCCCAACATCACATAAGTGATTCAACAGCAAAATTTAGCAAGAATTATTCAGTTCCATGCAACCTTTATCAAGTAGATCTAGACTCTAGGAATCCTAACTCCCCCGCCCCCAGGCTGGGCTTCCTTTTCAAATGTTGCAGCATCTCCTGGCAAAACAACAAGTAGAAAATTATGATTCAGAATAGAAAACCAAATTTCTTTGAAAGAGTAATGTCTAGGATATTAGTGTTTGCTCTCTTTTCTGCCCTGCTTGGGTAACTCCTGCTACACGCCTCCTTCCTGAGGGGAAGTGTGGGCAGACCCTCCTCCAGTCTCAACGGGCCAGGATTTACTTGGGGATGGGAGGTTCTAAAAAGCTGCTTTTGCCAGAGATGGAATGTCTTGATGCTTTGTGTTTTGTGTAAACTAAAAATTAAATCCCTGGTTAGAAAGATGGGTCATATGTGGTCTTTAGAGCATATCTTCCAGGGTTTTTTTCTACTCTCCAAAGTAAATCCAACATGAGGCAACATTTGAAAAGTGGAATGTAAGCTTATCTATGTTTTATATAAAACTAACATTCTCATTTGGGAGAAAAATAGAAGCTGCAAATGCACCCCAGTTTTCAGCACTCTCATAATGACAGCTCTACACAAAGGGAGTATCATCCCTCAGTGTCTAGAAGCTGCTATTTGAAGACCACCTGATCTAAAGACAACAAGGTGTTATCTCCAAATCTTACTACATAGAATCACTAAACCTCCAAATCTGTTATTTCTCCTAATTTTCACAACTAGAATGATAGAAACGTTTTTAAAACCTATGTTTCATTGACTCAAATATCTTTGTCCCATGATATTAAATTGATAGCTTAAGGGTAAAAGGATCAAACAGCCCACCTAGAAAGTTGACTCCATGGGTACACATGCCATGACTCTATAGAGAATGGACTAGAGATATTTTAAAGAGTTTTGGCAGTTAGCTATCACTAGAGGTAAAAAATGAGCTAAATCAGGTGTACACTTAGTGCTTCCGATGTCCTTTGGTGACTGTTTCCACGAAATTCATAGACCATGCTTCTCCAGCATCTTCCAGAGCCCCAATTCTAACTTCTCACTGTGCCTGAAGCCTCAACTCCCCAAACCCCAGGCCCAAAAGCACATGTTAGGCACAGCAGTAAGCAGGAATTCAAGATGCTTAGGCTACAGAGTCACCAAATCATGTAGGTTCCCTCTTTGTTTCTGATGCCCTGAAATCATGAAAAAGAAATCTTATGAGAGTGATTTTTTTTTTCCAATGCAGGACTTTTGTGTATCTGAAAGAAAGAGGCTGTCTGTTGTCTTGACCAAAAGTATCCCTGTAGATGACATTTGCAGAAATACTAATAAAAATTATTCTTTAAATGCCAACCTATTTTCCCTGTTTGATATTCACAATCTCTATTGCTATAGCCAAAACCAATTATCCAACTCTACTTGTATCTTACCTACTACATGCAGCGTTTGGATGGTGAGTAAGCTATATTTGCTTGAAGAAATATTGCATTAAGTATTCCCCATTGTCTGAAAGACTAAGATCCTTCAAAGTCAAAGAAAAGTCACTCCGGTTTATTTGCTCTTTATTCCAGGAGATGCAGGGTTCATACATAGTTATATTTCATGAGGAGCTCTGAAAGTAAGCCAGGATGGAGGAGGTCTCTTTTTCTACTTTAGACCAACTGGCTATGAAATCATGATTCAGTCAAAAAAAAAAAAAAATACTGTTTGCAAGTTCACATGATAGTGAAACATTTTCACTTTGCATTTTATGAAGGTCATCTAAAAACAGGGTAGAAAAGGAAACATCAATGAAAATACAATTTTCGAATGAATTTTCTAAGCTACACTTAGAAATGCTTTGAGAAATATCTTTGGAAATGTGTTTCTTAAAATGGTGGTGTCACAGCTTCTTTCAACACTGCCCAATGATTAAGTTTAGACCTTCAAGGAGGCCTAACCCTGGGCCAGCTAGTGAGGTGACACTCCTGCTTTCTAACTCCTACAGCCTGACAGTGAACACTCAAGAATGTTGCTACCAGGGATCCCTGGGTGGCGCAGCGGTTTGGCGCCTGCCTTTGGCCCAGGGCGCGATCCTGGAGACCCGGGATCAAATCCCACATCGGGCTCCCGGTGCATGGAGCCTGCTTCTCCCTCTGCCTGTGTCTCTGCCTCTCTCTCTCTCTCTCTCTCTCTCTCTCTCTCTCTCTCTCTCTCTCTGTGACTATCATAAATAAATTTAAAAAAAAAAAAAAAAAGAATGTTGCTACCAGTTACTAGGCTTTTGAATTCAATGTTCTTTTTTTATTGACCTTTCAAATGCTGGTATTCCCCAGGACCCCCACTCCCCCCACCCCCTGCCCCGCTTCTTGTCATTCTACTTACTCTCTAGTAGTCTCTGTTACTTGTATGGTCTCTACCTCTTAACCACTTTCTGCACAAAGTCTATTTTCCTGCACATTACTAATATATTTCCAACTGTACAGGTGAGCCTCCCTGGGCTGAGCTCCATTAGAGGGGGAACTCTGTTGGATTTTCTCGTCTGGCCCCTCCAGATCCAGCTCCATCTGGTTCTTCTTGTTCCGCAGTTATGGTAGCTGACCTCTGTGGATTACTGTGAATTCTTCTCCCTAAGCTCTAGACTCACTCACTTCGTACTCCACTTGCAAAAGAGTGATGCCAAAGCAAGCCACTCTAAGATGCAAGTCCAAGCCTCTCTGATGCCTCAAAAATCTTTCTTTGGCTCCATACCACCTGTGCAATTCTGATCAAGTGCCTTAACCGACATCAGGCCTTCCATATAGTTTTCGACTCCATCTCCAGGCTTATCTCTTATAACTTGAGCTTCACCCTCTACCACTTACACTTCTACAAATTCAGGCAATATTTACTCCTCTGTTCTGTTGTGTGTTTTTTTTAAACTGGAATGCCTATGGTTCACTGAAAATCCTACCATTCTTTTAAACTTCTGCGCTTTTGCGGCCTCCTTAGGCATATATCCTCTAACAACCCCATTTATAGCCAACCATAGTGAACAGAATTAATTGCTCCCTTTCTATGCTGACTTCCTAGTTTAATTTTTAAATGTTTGTACTATATGCTGTGGATCCAGAAATGAGTAAGTGTCCACATTCTTAGGTTCATAGTCTGAGAGCAACAAACTTGGCATATAATACTCAACAAGACAACATAGCACTGAGCATAAGGAACCATGGATACTTCTGGATACTCAGTTCTGAATAAATATGAGAAAATACAATTTTCCATAGAAAAATTTACAATTTAACATGAACATTTCCAACACTTTCCCATGTTTCTATTGCTGCCTAGACAAGTGAACATTGGGCATCCAGGCCTTCGATGCTGAGATTATGTAAAGGTGGTGAATTACTCATAATTTAGGGTCTTCTTGGCAAGCACTTTGAGAATATGAAACTCAGGAAAAGAGGCCAAAAAGGATAGTTGACCTCCAATTTCTCCATATGATGGGGGTTTACTAAAACATTTTGCTTTGCTTCTAAAATATAAAACATTTTTCCTTGAAATTAGGTAAGAGATGTCAAATTAATTTTTCCTCCTAATCTTAAATGGTAGGATGTAAATGCAGAGATTGATCAAAACTTCAGTTCAAATAAATGTGAGGAAGCAGTGTTGAAAGCTGCTCATGCTATGATTGAGTTGTTGATAAAGCTTAATGGGCTAATACTATGTAAAGAGAATAAACAGAAGCAATAATAAGAACTAATTTTTGTTTAGTTGAAAGAATGGCAACCATCACAGATTGTGACCTAATAGGCAAGCTTTCTTCTCACATCCTTTGAAATACAATGCAGGTAGGAAATCCTATTTAGAAGATGAATCATAGAGAATAATATTCATGAATAGATCTGCTACTTCCCATTTCACATGTTTTCCTTCAACTCAAACACCTAATAGGTAGGAATTACTTCCATCTTCCCAGTGAGGAGCTTGTGCTCAGAAATAAGAATGAGTGCTTAAGGGAACATAGTCAGTAAATATTAGACATGGGACTGCAATCTCGGTCTTCTTACTGATGCAGATGCATTTTCTTTCTTTTGTGTTCCATTATTTCCCTGTAAGTCAATCTTCATTTCCTCTCAACCTCTGACATAGCACATGCACACAGAAAGCCTGACGAAGCCTACCTCTCATTGTCTATCCCCCCCATCCATGTTTATTCCAGCAATGAGTTTTCAATGGTACATTCAAATCTTTTTTTTTTTTTTTAAAGATTTTATTTATTTATTCTTGAGAGATAGAAGGAGAGACAGGGCCAGAGACACAGGCAGAGGGAGAAGCAGGCTCCATGCACCGGGAGCCCGACGTGGGATTCGATCCTGGGTCTCCAGGATCGCGCCCTGGGCCAAAGGCAGGCGCCAAACCGCTGCGCCACCCAGGGATCCCCAATGGTACATTCATAAGATAAATTTGATCCTGTAATTTTTTTTATCATATTATCAACATAAAAAAGACTTAAAGATTCAATTTCTCCCATATTGCTTTCAGAGATGGGTGTATTGTCCACTTTCCATGTGATAAGTGGATGAGGATAAACACTTAACATACCACACCTCAAGAAGCTGTGTTCCTCTTTTCATACTTCATCATAGGTGTGACGAAAGCTAGGAGGGAGAGAGGAAGACATATGAGGGACTGTCATTAGCTTCTTTTAAGGCTATCTGTGCAGAACACTTATTATTTTAATATTCATGAAATGAAAAGCTAAGCTTTATGAGCAAAAGTTGGCATTTACTAAAGGAAAATCAAAACAAAAGCTCTATAGAAACTTAAGATATAGTGTGGTTACCTACAAGTTTAGGCTTACTTTCAAATGAGCAAGGAAGAATTATATCTTTACCAAGTCTTCCAAGGACTATTTGCTTTTCATCAGTACTAACAAGATTGGGGGGAGCTAAAAGGAATGTATCTAAAAAATCAAGAGCAGTTACGAAGAGAATTAGTGATGGGTGCTTATCAAGGGCTCTATCAGAATAACCTAGCAGAACTATCCTGGGTCAGCAGCTTGGTCACTTACAGACCACACTTATCAAGAACCCTTGGTAGTCTGATTACTAGGAACAACCCACAAAACTTGTGTTAGAATTTCTGCAACTGTATTTTATGGACACAACAGATCCCTGTTGATTTTTATTCCCTGAGCACATTCACTTCTAACATCTACTACAATAACAAATTAGTTTATCCAGCTAACTAGAGTCAGCAGGCCGACAATAATAAAACAAATTTGACTTGGTTTCATTAGGAAATATTTGGAATATGTAGAAGACAATACTGGATTCAGGAATCTGCTAGGAATATGCAGACATTAGCCTCAAGCAAGGGAACACATGAGGAGTCCAAAAAGGGGAGGTGGAGTGACTCATTTATTTTGCCTTTAGGACATCTCTCAAGATATCCTACAAGTCAACTGAAATATAGTTAAGGAATATTATTCTGGATATAAATCTAGAAGTCTAATAATCCTGAGATATAATATATATATATATACACACACATATATATTTATAATTTATATATAGTTTTTTACTATTAACTTCAGAATTTTAAAGATTTTATTTATTCCTGAGACACACAGAGAGAAGCAGACATAGGCAGAGGGAGAAGCAGGCTCCCCACAGAGAACCCGATGTGGGACTCGATCCCCAGACAGGGATCATGCCCTGAGCCAAAGGCAGACGCTCAACTGCTGAGCCACCCAGGTATTGTCCCTTCAGAATTTTGAAAAGCAGATGGACTCATCACAATCAAGGTTTTTGCAAAGAAAATACACTTAACCATTTCATAATCCTTGAAGATAGCCTCCAGTTTCTTTGGCCAATTCACAAAACATTTTAAATATTGTGTACCCAATCTATGGATTTTAGAATATTAGGAGTACAAAGGATCTTATCTTACAGATGACGGAGGAAACTAGACCACCCAAGATGGGAGAATTGAGTGCTCATGTGGCCTTGTCACAGTCTTTTTCCTCCGCCTCCTTCTCTGAGCCTCTTTCCACTCTGCTATGTCCCACTTCTCTCCCTCAGAGAGATTTAGTTTATTTCTGTACAAAGAACTAGAGGGATGGAGTATTATAGTGAGAGAAAGACACAGAAAAGTGGGGCCGGGGGTGGGGGGGGAGGAGTGGCTTTTGTCAATTTCCCTAATTGCTCTACTAAACACCTCTTATATTCCCCTGGATAATTAAAAAGGCTCATCACAGGACCAAGCAAAGTGGATAATGCCTTCTGTTAAGTGTTAAGTACCAACCTTACACTTGGAAAAAAAAAAAATCAATCACCAATCAATCAAACTTGCCTTTCTAGTGATTTTATATCTGGTAGCAGGTAACAGATTAGAAAAAGCCTTAGAGTAGACAGGAAAAAATACCATTTTTAATCTTCACGCAGGACCTCCAGTCTGTTTTCCTGTTTCTCATTAAGTGATCTTTTAGAAAAGTTCACAATACTATGGCTACAGAGGAAACTGCTACCTTGCATTGTGTGCTCGTCTTATCTAGTGGTACAAACAACTAATACATGGGTGTAATTATAAAGGAACTCACCCTGAAATCCACTTAGAGATGGTACAAGAATGAGGACGATAGACAGCCCTGCCTGTGCCTTCATGTCTTGTGGAGATCATACTAGTTATAATATCAAAGACAAGCAAAATGTGCATATTATAGATTTCAAATGCAAACAAAAGAAAACGAAAGAGTATCTGACTATAGGAGATCAGTTAAATAAACTCCACATCCACACAAATCATTCTGCAGCCATTAAAGATGATATTGTAATAGATGGTTTCAATGGCATGGAAAGAAGTTCTTAATGTTATAGGAGAAAACCCAGATTACAAGGTAACATGTAAGTAGCACAGTCCCTTTGTAAAAGCACACACATTTCTGTACATCAGAGACAGACATATCACTAAATATACACTAGGATGTTAACTCTGCAGAGCAGATTTCGCATCTAAGGCAGTGCCTACTATATAGTAGATACTGAAAAATGGCTATTGAATGAATAAAGATTTGGCATATGTTCAACAGCGGTTCTCTGGTTAGCAGCTTCTGTTTTTTTTTTTTTTAAAGCTTTCTACAATGGAATTTGGTTTTAGTGTATTAAATATTAACACCAATGATGTTGACTACAATGTTATTTATAATCACACACAAAAACAAAACAAAATCTGGAAATATATTCTCATAATACAAATCATAAGGCAGTCATTAAAATCATGGTTTACAATGAGGAGTTCAAAAAACTAAAACACATAAAATATAGATGGCAAACTACAAACTATATTATATTGTATAATTCCAAATAAATAAAATGTAACTGATTTTCTCTGAAGATAGGAGTATAATTTTTACTTTAAAAAAAATAGCTTGGGGATCCCTAGGTGGCGCAGCGGTTTGGCGCCTGCCTTTGGCCCAGGGCGCGATCCTGGAGACCCGGGATCGAATCCCACATCAGGCTCCTGGTGCATGGAGCCTGCTTCTCCCTCTGCCTGTGTCTCTGCCTCTCTCTCTCTCTCTGTGACTATCATAAATAAAAAAAATAAAATAAAATAAATAAAATAAATAGCTTGTTTAAAGAATAGCATATAATTAGTTTTAAAAACCTCTAAAAGAAAATTTTAAAGAAATCATTTGAGATCCATACTAATAAAAAGTTGTGTTATAAATTTGTTGTAGGATATAAGATTTAAGAATAATTATTGTAAAAAAAATACAATTAGAGTCCTTCATCACAGCAAAGTAAAACCTGATAGTGTAATTTAGAGTTTCATCTTTACCTTTTAAATACTAGAAAAAATAATTATGCACACAGCCTTGGAAGAGGGCCTTTTTTAACAGGACTATACTTTTATTATAGATATGTCTACATAAAAATTGGAAAAGCAACAAGAACATATTAAAATAAGCAGGGAGTGCATTTGCAATATGACAAAGTTATCACTCCAATAGCTCAGAGCAATAGATAAGATGTCTGCAAAGCAAAAACTTGTAAAATAGTATCAGCTATGAAAATAAGACCTTTATATTTTTTCCTGTTGATATATTTGCATGTATAATGTATGAAAAGATGTATCACAATGATTATTTCTGAATAGTAAGATTACAAGTAATCATTAAGCTCATTTTCTGCTATGAACATATATAAATATGTAATAACACTGTTTGCCTTTATAGGCTACTGAAAAAACAAACAAGAATTAAGCATTTTCTTTCCAAGCAATAATTAACTCAGATCCACCTTGCTTAATGTAACTTTGGGGCATTCCATGTCTACCGTCTTACTATATATGTAGATTCACTTTCTCATTCTTCATGACTCCAATATTTGCTACCGTTTCTTGAAACTTCCAATGTTCTTTTTTCCCATCTGTTTCAGCTGAAGGTCTTACCTTCATTTATGACAATTAATTATGGACACTTCCTCCCCGCCATCCCCGATACAACCAACCTATTAACAGCTGTGTCTACTCTGTCTCCCCTTCTCCTCTTACATAAATCCAAACCCTTCATTTTTGGTCTGCATCCCATATTTTTTTTTACATTCAAGAAATCTGTCCCTGCAACTGTGTCTATTGTATCATCAGGTTCTCTCTCCACTAGATCAATCCCAAGAGTATAAATGCCCCCATTAAGTCCTATCTTAAGAACATGGAAAAAAGATCCACCATATTCTCCCCTCTGGTTCTTGGTTAGCTATCTGTCTGTGTCTCAACTCTATTAGTTTCTTGAGAGAATTGTCTAAAGAGCCACCCCCACTTCCCCTTTACTATTTCCCTTCAATCCATTCTGGCCTCTGTGTGTGTGTGTGACATGTCATAAACACCTGTCAGTGTTTTCAAGAACTTCCGTGTTGCTAAAAACAGTAGATACAACTTTTCCTCATCTTATCCAATCTCATAGCCGCCTTGAACATGATTTGTTTCCTCTTTCATGGAAGATTCTTCTCTTGTTTCCAGCCCAACTCATTTTCCTAGTTTTTCCTTCCTCATTGCTGTTCCCCCTCTGCTTGCTCAATTTATGTGGAAACAAGAAAAGTTCTCAAGTCTTATACTTTCTCTGGACTCTCTCCCTCGGTGAGTTCTTCTATTCCATGGCTCTGAATGTCATTCTTTATGTGAAGGATTCTGAAACTTCTCTATTTGAGTCAAGGTCATATATTCAATTGTTCATCTGCCCTGTTCATTTGGATGCCTTATAGGCATCACAGAATCAACATGAGCCCCTAACTTTTACCTCATTCCCTTTACCATTGCTCCCTGCCTCACTACAAACAAAACAACAAAATTACCCAGAATTACTCCCAGTCTTTTTGTTAATGGGTTAGATAAAGCTCCATTATTTGTGCACTCTCCAACTCTACCATTACTGTCTCTTCCAAAACCACTGTCATCTCGTACCTGGATATATAAAATAAATACCTGGCTTGTTACTGCTTACAGCCCACTATCAATGCAGCAGCCAAGAGTCATATTTTTAAAATGTAGATCATTCTATGACATCCTTACTACTGAAATTCTTCCAGTGACTTCCCACCAAACTCATACCCAAATTTTTCACCCTATTCTACCAAGCCTTGCATACTCTGGCTCCTGGTCCTGCCTGTGCCTCAAGCCTCTTCCATAAAAGCCCACAACACATGTTCTAAAAAACTTGGGAACACAAATGCTCCAATTCAAGGGTCAGCATGAGCTGAAAATTAGGCCCTTAAGAACTATTTAATTCACGTCTTTTGAATAAAATGACAAATTACAGTAACCCATTTATCATCTAAGATAAAGTACTATGAATAAAAAAAAAAAACATACTCAACCCCTTCTACACAAATGCTTGATTTAGCTCTGTTGAAATAATTTCAGCATTCAGCTAAGTGAGGCAGTTAATGAGTATTTGGCCCTATTTTTATGCCCAAGTTTTATTTTTAGACATTTATTTTTTTCCCCAAAAGCAGCAGAAATCTTCCACCTTGAATTAAACCGAAGTTACCCAAGTTGCAATCAGCACCCTTACAAAAGGGTTCAAATGTTAGAAGCGTCTTGTGCTGGTACATTTTGGCTGGATTCCAGATGTGGGGGAGGACACGGCAAAATGAAACACCGCAATAAGAAATCCAGATGCTAGGACTAATCAGAAGAGAAAATCGAGGCCATTCTACACGCATAAAACAAAGCACACAGAACACCACCTCTGTACCCATCTTGACAGCTACAGACCACAGTGACTACAGCCATCAGCACTAACTGTGACAATAGTGACACACTCGGTTTGTGTTCAGGCCACACTCGCAAGCCCATCAGTAACACTCAAGATTAGACCTGGCCTCATAACTGCTGGCCTAAGTATGACGGGAGCCACATCGCAAGTCAATTCTTTTTTGAAAAACAAGAATGTTTCATATCACTTGCCTCTTGCCAGTTCCATTTATGAATTCCTTCAGGAAAAGCAGCTTCCAGGGTGCTACGTTCTCCTCTGCATTGTTTTTAAATTCAGTGACTTGCCATAGTGCTCCTGGCTCTGAGCCAATTCGTGAAAGTCAGAACAAAAGGAAACTCTTTGTAGCATCCTAGGGATTTCTCCTAAGCATCCACTTAGATTTTAATAGGATTGACTCTGTTTAGAAAAAAAAAAAAAGAACAAAAGAACAATTTTAGGATTACCCTCTCTTTACTCAAAAAAATCTCCCCTGATTTTTTACAACAGAAGTCTAGCACTTAAGGATTTGTACATTGGGTTGAAACTTTGAGTCTCTCGGGGTACTGCATGTTTCAGGCTCTGTTTGTTTTTTTTTGTCGTGTTATTGTCATTGCAGGTGAAGGAGTAGGTCTTTGTAACTGGGTTAAGCTACACACTAATATATTTTGCAGGAGGTGTAGAGGTGCAGCTGCAGGCTAGTAAAAGGGAAGGAAAAGGGGGAATTGAAACAAGGAAGAAGGGAAGGTAGATATGAGGTGGTGGATGCCTTGGCCATAGCTTTAGAACAGAAAAAAGGGCCACTTGCTCAGGCACAGGGACAATCTCTAGGCATCTTCTACAAAACCACATCTCAGAACAGTCCATCAGAGAAAAATAACAAAGCGAATTCATTTATGGATTTTCTCTGGGAGGCTTTAACTCCCATGTTCCTTCTAGGTGTGCACCTGGCCCCTCAGCCACAGAGGAAGCCAGAGGTCATGCCTCACAGCATGGTATCCTGAGTCTGGAAATACAGAGCAGGGGAAGCCAGCACCTCTGTGAATTTCCCATGGAGACTCATGTCTGGATTGTGGTCTTTGCAGGTCACACTGTGGTGGGTAAAATGGAGATGCTGAAGTTGCCCTCCCCAGGGATAGTGGATCAGCTGCTGATATTTCGAAATGGGGCAGTGGTGTTAAGGCAGGGGTTCTCTTTGTCCAACCAGTTGAAGGCCCAGGAAACAGGTAAAGCTAAGAAAACCTAGGAAAGCTCATAAATCGGGTCCAATAAAAGCAGCTATTATAGAAATGCCACACATTTAATATCTGATATTTTGTATATTAGCAGACCATTAATCTCCTGCACGGATCCCCTATGATATCACTTTTACTAGTTCAGGATTCGTGCACACATTGCTCTCAGCTCCTGCCATCTTTTTCAGAGATTGCCCTTAGGTGGTGACAGCTGTGATTCTGGGAGTTACACTCCTTCCCTACTCCCTGCCCCAGTGGTGGCTTCAAGGCAAGAAACATTTTGTGATGCAGAGCCCCCACCCAGGGAATGAGGCTGAGATTTCACCTGAAGCCACATTCCTGCTTAGCTCCTTTTTCTGCCCTATCCTATTCCCACCTTTCTTCACACTTTCCTCCTGAAAACACTCCACAAATCCCCATCTCTTCCAGGCTTGATCCCCTGGAAGCAGAGCTTGCAGAGCCTGAGACAAAGATTGTGAGTAGGAGGGGCCCTACTATGCCTCCAGGGCCATTTTCCACTTTAGACTCCTATCACAAAATGTTTCTTCCTGCCAAAAGGGTAGGTTATATAATCCTCCTCAATAGTGCTGTATACAAGAAAGAATATAGCTGGACAGAATAGTGGGTTTGTTTTTTTTTTCCAGCAAGAATGCTGCAAAGCCAAGACAACAGACAAAAGAAAATGCCAGGGTTAACAAGACAGACTTCAGGCATTTTGTTGAGCATATAAAGGTAGTAAACAACTGAATAAGACTCCATTAAGTGAAGTGAGTTTTGAACACGTGCAGATGTAAGGCCAGGGACTGCATAAAAAGTCTGCTCTCCCTCTATAAAACACACTATTAGATGCCCATGGCATGCCAAATGCCTCTAAGAAGCCAGTCTGCTCTTTCTGTATACTTCTCCTCCCACCAGTTCAGTGTGTTAGCATCACTAAATAATTTAAATGTTTACTGATCAAATGCAAGGACAAGACAAACCTGGTGTTTCTCCATCAACTAAGTTGAATAAGATGAATGCTCTGGAAAGGCTAAATAAAAGTCACAAAAAAGGATGAAAATTCTGCTATTGGATTAGGTAGGTGTCAGAGAGACAATAGTAAAAGATTGAAAGCAAATTGTAAAGATCTAGAAGGAGCTGAACTCTTATTAACAATCTGAGTACAGAGTCCTCTGGTCACTTTCAAGAAACAAAATTAGAAATACTGGATGGTAAGCTACTAAGTTTGCACAAGAAAGAGAAAACAGAAAATCAAAGAGTGCTTTACACTCAGAACAACACCTTGACCTCCTCCACTCAAAAAACTAGAAAGTAGTAGACGGACACTTGTGACTTTAATTTTTAAAACATTCAAAATATATAACTTGGATACCTAACTAACTTTTTTAACTAGACAAACTACTGGGCCTGATTGTGTCAGATGTAAGGATTCTGAGGAAATTAATGGAAGGTCTGAAATGATATGGTCTCTCACCACAGACAATGTGAGACTAAGTATCTGTAACACAGAGAAGCAGCAGTAGTACCTGGGGGGTCAAATGAGCCTTCCTTCCTAAGGTCGGTTTAGGCTTCTCACCAGTGCCAGTATCAGAATCCCATCCTATAATAGTCATGGTTGCTATATTTAAATACATCCATTGCATGGTAAGTGATACATACAGTATTCCTCATTCTTGGTATAAGATTAACCATTTTGACCGTCATCCTTTCAACTCCAGAGGTAAAGAACTTCTCCTTGTACCTACAAATCCAGGTGCTAGGGTTGAGTGACCTGTAATGGAATAGCAAAATCAAGGATTTAGTGTACAAAAAAAAAAAAAAAAAAGATAGGCAAAACAATCTTTACAAGACTTTTTCCTAGTTGTGTAGATTACTTAGAGCTTTTATTAAGTGATGCTTTATAAAGGACTGGTTTCTGACAGGTACTTGTGCACGTGGACACCTGAATTAGTGGCTTCCAGTCCTTAGAATTTAAAGCCATAGCTAACTCAACTAGCTGGTGCACAAGATAGGGAGGATTGCTGGCCTAGGTCTGCAGCTTAGAGGGTCATTTGCAAAGTACAGTGGTTGTGAGGTTGACTTCCTAGCAGTGAGTTTTCTCTACAGTTCAGAGTCAGTTCTGCCAAATAACCCTTGTTTGTAAAGCTTCACTGCTTCAGCCCAATCTACCACTTACAATCCATTCCTAGACTCTAATGATATTAAAGTTCTGAGAAACAAGAGAAAATGATATACCTCAAATTTATCCTAACCTTCTAGGACAGGATCTAACAGGATTAGATCATTGTTTGTATAGTACCCCTCACTGTCATCCACCAAACTTAACTGTCTTTGCTACCACTGGAAACATACAATTTAAGAATCTCCTGTGGGTCACAAACCGTACAGGGATGAGTCAGTCCCTAATATCATAGATCTTGGGCTGGTACAAAAAGATAGATGGATTATATAAACAAATAAATCATAATACAGAGATACAGGCAGCAATAAAAACTCCCATGAGGTGCTATGGAAAGACAGGAGAAGGCTCTTGATCTTGGTGGGGGCAGAGTGTTAAGAAAAGCTTCTCGAAACATTTAGTTTTGAAGGGCAAGGAAAGCTGGCCTGTGAGAAAGAGTAGAGGGAAGTGGAGGAGGAGAGATATTTTCTAGGTAGACAATAAAACAAAGATACAGCTCTAAGAGAAAACATAAATATCAAGCAGGCCATGTAGAAGAGAAAATGCTGGAAGGGTGTGCAAAGACTAGATCGTGACCATTCTTATAAGCCATCCTGAGGAAATAGAAAGCTAATGATGAAGTCAGATTTCTTTTGGGAAGATCCCACCAGTGAGATTGTAGCAGATAAATAAAAGGAGCCAGCCTGTTAGCATCAACAAAGTAAATGTGGCAGGAAACCATTTAAAAGCAAACTTAATAGTGTGAAGTAGATAAAATGTGAAAACACACCATTTAAGACGCTGATACCATTCCCCTTCTTCTTTGTTAACAGAACTCCTTCTCTGCCCAGCCCTGTACAATACCTCTAGCTAACAGAACAGAGGAAGGGTCCAGAAAGGGTACATGAGATGGCCACATCGGCTCAGGGTGGGAGAGAGAGTCCTCCACATTTGGGGAAGGAGGAGCTGGGTGGTGGCCACTTTGAAGAGTTGGAACCCAGTCACAACTTCCCAGCTGTCCTGGAAACAGCTCAGCAACTAACTATATTTGCACAACTCTTGAGTATTGAAATCCAAATATGAAGTCTGTACATCTGCCTTTCCCTCCTAATTCTGAGCCCAAGGGAAATAGGAAAGTGTGACCAGCCTCTTGCAGTGCTTTGTCTCCAAAATGAACTACTAAAATCAAACTGGAAAAAAAAATGTGGACACTGTTTTGGACAGTGAGACATAAACAGAGGTCAGTCGGAGGGATTTCTGTGGAAATTTTTGTGTCCTTATAAGAGGAATAGATACAAGAGCAGAACTTCATGGCAACCTCTTCCTTCCACTTCCCAAGCCTGGATTTCATGCTGTAACTGCGGAGCTACCTTCCAGATGTGAAGAAACAAGTGTGAGAATCAAAAAGCCAACATAATAAACATCATAGAGATGATGGAAAGACAGAAAAAATTGGGGTTTGTAATGATGTGGTTGCGTCCAGCCTATTCTAGATCCTGTACCTTTAGACTTCCTGCTAATTAAGTATTTAAACTGCTGTGACATGAGCCTGCAAATGTCTCCAAATATTCCAAGGTGACACAAAATAAAAATATTTTTTACCTGATGAAGAGCTACTGACACAGGAAGTCAGTTCCATTTTTGTCTACATAAATAAATCAATGAAAAAAATATCTCTTCTCACCACAATAAAATATTGACAAAAGTTTTGTTATATTTTAAGAGTTAAGTTAGAGACATGCATTTGCTTGCTAATGGTGGCCAAACCACGTTTAATCTTGAAGCTAAAGCAAGCATTAGTTATGAGCCATTGGAAGTTTGTAGTAAATTTAATGTGCCTTAAAAAAAAATTTAATGTGCCTTATGTTTTTTGTAAGAAGAGGTTTCTAACAGCAGAACCACATGAACCTTAAAACTCCCCTTTCTTTTTAGTGTTGATGCTCAGCTCAAGTAGTAGCTTGCAAATATCAAGTTTTCTATTATACAACTAGAAAGGAGTTTGGCTAGCTATTTTATTCTCCAGGGCCCCTGTTTGTCCTTATTTCTTTACAAAAACAACAACAACAAAAAAGAGTAACTACTTGTTTTCAAGAGGCTTTTAAAAATAAGGCTATTGAGTAGTAAAGTAACTTCATAGTATATAACTAGGACTTACATATTGGCAGGAAGAATGAATTTGACAAGTCATAATGCAATGGTTATAAATTCAATTACTAAACTTATGATGTTGAAGTATACACGTGAAGACTACAGAAGGGAGGATATAAAAGTTGTACGTTGGTCTGCAGACCTTTCAAAAGCAGAGTATGTGAGTTTGACTCATTCATACACATGGTTCCATTCATAGATCAAGCTGCCCACCCACAGCTGGGTAAGTCAGCCTCTGCTCAGTTCTACTTGTCTCTATAGGTAGAAGTCCTCCTAGGGGTTTTTCTCAGTTCAGTAAAGACAATGGAACATTCAGGGAGGGGGAAAGGGAAATATGGAGAGAGAGGGAGAGGGGAGGATAGAGAGAGAGACACTAACCAGTGATGATAGGATTCTTTAAAGTGAGGCATCTTGTTCATGGTCTCGTCTCTTCAGGCAGTGACATTCAGGCCCAGCATGATTCACTGTGGAATGATGACTGCTTCTTCTTGCATTGGCTTCCCATCCTTGCTCTCCAAAATCAGCTACTGCCTTCTTTGAGAAACATCCATTCTGTCATCTGCTCTCCTCTTTATCAACCCATTTTCTGGCAATTCCTCCTTGTCCCAATTCCATCCCCTCTTCTCTTTCCCTAGACCTTAACCCTTCTCCTGACCCACCCCAGATCCCCTTCTCTCTTCCTTCATGCCTACAAACACACCGAATAACATTCCTTGACCTTGTTGTTCCCTCTACTCGTGACCCTAATTCCCAACAAACTTTACCTCCTGAGCTATATCCGGGACCATATTTACCGCCACTCCTTCTCACTGCATACTGACTTGAAAAATCCTGTGGACCAGATTCCCCCTACCAATCCTGAAATCAGTTTTGAAAAGCCCCACTGACACCAGTGACAAACCCAAAGACTTTCTTAAACAGCATGGGGGACATACAGCTACTCCTCTCTTGCCACAAAATGGAGTGCTATCTACATTTGTGAGGATCTGGGTGGAAGGAATTGGCAAGTCAGGAGAGCAGATTATGTAAATAATGAAGAATGGATGAAAGAATATAAACAAAGTTTACTAGAAGGTCCTATCTGCTAAAATAAAAAAAAAAGTAAACTATAGTTTTCTCTTTTGTCCTGCATTTATTACTTTTTTGGTAATATTAGCAGGTAACATCCCAGTGCTAGTAAGCATATAGCAATGTTATATACATCATAAATCTAAACACAATCCTGGGAGGTATTGTAATTTCCATTTTAGAGAGGAAGACACTGAGGCTTATAGAGGCTAATTTGCTCAAGACTCCAGTGAATGGCAAAGTCAGGACTTCAAACACATCAGGTTCATCAAGACTTTGAGGCCCTTCATTAACCATTCTGCTATGAAACTTTACAAGTGACATCAGTGATTCACCATCTCTAGGTTATTCCCCAGACAACCAGCTATCAAGGAACAGATGGTCCCTTCCAGTGTAGCTTTAGCATTTTTGGATCTTGACCTTTTGGGGAGTTTTGGCCTCAGTTCCAAGAAGTTGTATTCTCTTAGCAAGTGTTGATGGTGATTGTAAAAACCATGTTTGGTAAAAACAAACAAACAAACAAACAAACATGTTTGGTTTAGGAAAGAGGTTAGCATAGTTATTCCCAGTGCCCTCTCTGCTTCCACTTGCTCAGCTCTACAAATAGGATTAACAGTACATTCTGCTAATTATTAATAGTAGCCTCTCACAGTGCCCCAGGTTGGATGATAAGTTATAAGCTTACCATGGTGCCATGTACCATCGCTATCTTAGTCTTTTTTAAGCTTTGATTTCAACATGTAATCAATCTGCTCAAAATCAAGAGCTCCTCCTAAACGTGTAGGGGACATTTCTGCCTACTCAGCTATCTTGCCTTCCGGGCAGCCCTTCTTCCCCATTTTATTTCACTCTGGGAAGGGGGTGCTGCTAATCTGTGTTGGCCAGAACGTCCTACTCTATCATTCCAACCAAGAATAGGGTAATAATCCAGGTGTGGGAAATCGTGGTGACCCATCTAAAGAGTGGGCAAGTGATCCAAGAAAAGGCCAAAGCACTTCTGAACATTAGATGAGAAGATCTTTTTCCACTAAAGCTTCCAGGCTGGGAGACAGTGTTTGAAACTAATGGCAGCAATAAACTCCTGCCATGTGAAGAGAACTGTTTGACTGAAAGAAATCAATCAATGGCGGGGAGTGCATAAAGAGGCTGAGGGTGAGAGCTAATGGCAAGTAGGCGAGTGCACTCTTGCAGACAGAAGTGCCTGCCAATAACCACATTGTCATGGTCTTGGTTCCCACACTTTTTAATTCAATTCTATAAACTACTCCAGTATCTTTCTATTTTATGTGTGCTAACCAAACCTCCTTTTTCGCCTAAGCTAATTTGAATTTGGTTCTATAACTTGCATATAAAAGTGTCCTGACACCTAACCCCTCCCCCCAATTTACTTTCAACAATATTCAAAGATGCGGGAAAAAAATTGAATAAGGTCCCATTTCTAACTTGGCAGCATGACAAAGATTAGATAGACAAATATCTACACGCGCGCACACACACACACACATATGCATATATGCATTTAACGTTCAGTTCTGGAAAAGATGCTGGGAGACCTATCATTGGTGATGGTTTACACTGATCTACAACTTTCTGGAAAGCAACTTGGCAATATTTATCAAATACCTTTAAATCTGCAAGACCTTCTGTAGTGACAAGCAACAGATTTAAGACTCGAGCAAGAAGGAAATGGATTAGAAGGCCGCCGGGGAACTCCAGAACTGAAGGATGAACCTCCAAGCTTCAGAAGAGCAGACAATGCCAGGAAAGTCAACAGCAGGAAACTGAGAGACCTCTCGGGTTCTGTTATATAGTGACCATGTTCCGATCAACTTCCTCCTGACTAGATCACAGTCCTACTTTCCAAATTGGAGAGACCATGCGCTGGTTACACACTCCTGGGAAAGCCGGCCACGGTAGGGAGAGAGGGCAACAAAACATAAGCTGTACAGTCAGCTCATTGTCGTACTTCTCTGCGTGCATCTCTGGCTGCCCAACACACATATGTGTTTGTGTATGGCCACAGCTGCCTTTCCCTACCACCACCCACATACTCTACGGACAACGGCAAGCTTACTCCCCTCCTACGCTGTGGGAAGCGGGCCAAGTCATACAGGCTGCCGCATCCAGGAGTAATAATAGATTTCACAAGGGCACTGCTCAATGAGATCAGCACTTCTCAAACCATCTACAGGAAAGGAACAGTAAATTTTTGCTTCTAATCTGTCACGGACAAATTCACTGGGAAAACGTAATAAAGATGAATTGCTAGATAAATGAAATTAAACATAAAATGCAAGCCTTGATTTATTATTATTATATACAATAGGCATAGAAATCTTGATAGCAATCTAACAGAGTAATTTTAAATACTCTATTTCTATACTTCTTGCATCATGAACCAGTAATAAACAGCTCACACACTGGCACCAGCCTGCAGAGCCCCCACTTTGAGTGGTTCTACTTTAGATGATATTTATTCCCCCTCCAATTCTGCTTTAATCTATGATCTGAAAGGAATACTTTACCACCAACAGCACATTCTACATACAGTATGGATAGATGACATTTTGTTCTAAGTCATGACACAGTAAGCAAGGAAATGGGTCATGGTTTTTCTGTCTGCCACTTCTCCCCCAAGCCAGAGCTGGTATTTATGCCTTGTCTTTTCTGTTAGTGATTCCATTATCTCCTTGCCTCCTGCCAGTCCCTTAGTTAGGTCTCTGATGGGGCAGCCTGAACCTTGATTCTTGAACAGTTTCAGTTCTCAGTGGTCTTACCTATAGAGGGGCAATGGTCTCCCCTACCCTTTCCCACCCAGAACATAAAAGAAAGGGATCCACTATGTTCCTATCATATTCCTCCTAACTGCACAGCACTAATCATGGTATTCTTACCGGGCACAGATGGCTACCCCAGCTAATGCAGCATCCCACTTTTTTGCCATTTGCCCCCTGCCATGAATAACCGAAATGACCCATCCTAGCTTATAATTCTAAAGTACCACTGTATGTTACGGATGTATAGTATGTAACACGCAATACCACACCGTATGTGTGACGTGCAGGACCACTCCGGATGTTACACACTACATGTTGCTTCCAGTCCTCAGGTTCTAAAAGAGAAGGTGAAGGACACTAAAAGCCACAGTGAGTAAAAAATGGAGAGCAGCTTAGTTCTGTTAGACACCACAGTCTCCCCTCAGCCCATGGTTCCTAGATCTGCATCTTCTAACTATGAGGACGCAGTTCCTTATTTGGAACACTAACCAGTCTTCTGCAAAGTAGCTATGTTGTCAGTTGGAAGGTGCCCTGAAGATCGCAAGGCTACCTCTTTAGAGACCATTCCACCACATTAGAAGGCTTGCTGCTTCATGAATAGAAAATGTAAAACAGTGAATTACATTTGAATTAGTCCCTGGCTTTCTTTGCTTTTGAGCCAGGAACTCCCTTCAGAACCAATTTGGGTAGGATCATGATTGAGTATGAAGCATCCAGTAGTTCTGGCAAAGGCACCTCCAGGGAGAAGGGAAATATGATTCCTTCTATAGCAGAAGCAATTACGTATAATCCAGAGGAGCCGACTTGTCTTTGTTAGGTGTGATGCAACATCAGAGATGTGGGCTGATAGCTGAGGCTGACAAAGTGAGTTCTCAGCTGTGGCATGGCCTGGTTTGCTCTAATGAGAGAAAGGCTGTGTGGTGGGGCCTATACAGAGCCTCTTATCCCTACTCCTATGGCTGCCTTATTCATGTTCCATGGGCATGCTCACCAGAAAGCCTTCACTACAAAAGAGGCTCTCAATCCCATCACCAGGCATTGGTGGAGCCAGTTCAGCTCAGCCTCCTTCTCATTGCTTGCCCAATAGGTTCTGAATGGTATGTAGGCAGGCTGCTCATGTAATTTGTTTAATCAAACATTGGAAGACACCCTTTGTTGTAGATATTGGATCCCTGATCATAGACTCTAAAGCTAAGTATCTTCTTCATCAATTCTATGCCATCTGATCTACCTAGACACAATTTCTGAAAGGAATATCCTTGGCTAGAGAAAGCAAAGCCTTTCTTAAAATCTAGTAGCTTTCATTGTAATTATATTAGGATTTGCCACAGACAACATTCAGTATCCAGACCTGGCTCAGCCACTGCCTAAATTTCTTCCAAAAAGGAAGCAACACACGGACAGAAGGTACAATGAGAATCGGCACCTGATGAAGTAATAATGTGTTAGGCATCTTTTCTGGTACCACCAGCTCTTTCCCCGGGCTCAAGCTCCTGCCAGGTAGACCTCTCAGGGTTCCAGCTTCCACGAGGAGAACTCATCCCTGGAACCCCACAGTATCAATTCCTCCCACCACAGAAGTGACTTCTTACTCTTCCATGAGTTTTTCACTATCTTCTTCTTGATTTCTCCTCTATTTTGTGGATGTCTGCATTAAATTCCCTCTGTTGTAAATGATTGAAGTGGATGCTATTTTCCTAGACTTTACCTACAGGCCAGCTAACTTTCCTGACACTGGTGTCTGCAGAACTATAATCAACTCATTTTTTTTGAATATTTAATGGGAAGGTCTATCCTGGCCAAGTTTTGGAATCCCCAAATTAACCAGCTCCCTGACCTCTTTTGTAAAGGATGCTTGGAGTAGAAAGCCCAGATGGTAGCATTTTACATACTCCATGCCTTCAAAATAGTTGATCCAAAGTAATGCCATACCCTAGGATACTTTCAAGGGCTTGAAAGAGGAATATATGAATATTCATCCTTATTCTCATCTAGTTCCTTGGTTTAGCCATTGCAACATTGATGACAATTGAAGAGTGAAAGTTTTTATGTCAAAAAAGTAAAAACCAAAACCAAAACCAAAACCAAAACCAAACAAACAAACAAACAAACAAAAACAAAAAAACCCCAACCCTCCAACAAACAAAAAACAGAACTAAAAGGCTGGCTCATCAATTTAATTCCATGTTTAATTTGAGCCAAAGATTTCTGCTTGTCTATTTCCTGAGCCCTGAATATTGCACTGCCTTTGGATTTCTGACCACACCCGCTTGGAGTCTGCAATCAGTTGCTTTCAGCGTGACTCCTCCTAACTCTGCTGAGTGTAGGGATCCCATTTTCATTGCATCTCTCTCCTCTGCAGTCTCCTCTGGCCTCCAAAAACTGATAGCAATGTGCATTTTTAAAGAATTCTGCAACCTGGCTTGGTAATCAGTTTCTCCTGGAAAAAGAGATTCTTCTGGGCCCCAGGAACAGAACAAAATGGAAGGCAGGTGGGCCAGACATACATATATATCCAAACTAATGTTTCCAGTTCTTGCAGACTTTGAAAGCAAGAAAAGCTCCAGATAGAAGGGCCAGAACTCAATGTCACCTAGTGTAGGACAGCATTCAACAAAGGTTTGCACTAACCAAACCATCAAACTTGGAATGAAAGCTGGCTGCCTAGGCTAGCTTGCTGAATAGAGGTTACCTGGTGAGTACTATAGTAATGATTTCAGCAGATCTGAATTTCTGAAATTTCCTCTGAAATGTTTTCTGTACTATACCCTTTGAGGCATGTATGTGCTGAATTTAAATTCATTTTTGTTACTGAGAGAGCAGTGATGAAAAAAGAGATAGGATATTAGGTCGTATACAGTTGCCAGATAAAATACACGATGTTCAGTTAAAAATATTAGTTTATCTGAATTTAAATTTATTATAAGCATGTCCTATGCATAATTTGAGACATACCTATGCTAAAGCAAATCATTTGTTGGCTATTGGAATTCAAATTTAACTGGGAATCTTCTGTTTTTATTTGCCAACTCTAGCATCTCTATACTTGGAGGGCATTTGGCATTAGTTTCTTCTCATATATAGGAGACTTAGCTGCATTTGGCAAGGGAGTATAGAAGTGGATAAGAACCAAGGCTGTGGAGTGAGGGTGCCTAGGTTTGAGTCATGTCACCTCCACTTAATGACTATGACCTTGGGCCAGGACCAACCACAAAATTTATGGTACCCTGATGCCTCATGATGTACCCTCATGAACCTCTGTTCTTTTCATTTTGGAAACAGCTATACACCCAGAAACTCACTCTGATGAGGGGTCTGGTTGCCTGAGGGTAAGAGGTTGATGAAATATTTGGCTACCACTTACCATGAGCATTTACATTTCTGTCCCAGAACACAGAAGGGAGTCTCACTGCTTTTCAAATCAATAGGGTTGAATGACTGATTCCAAATACCACTGTTCTCTAGGTATCATTGTATATTACATGTAACTATATATAGATATCCTACCATCAGTTAGGGGTCTTGTGTGTGTGTGTGTGTGTGTGTGTGTGTGTGTGTGAGTGACAACAGGGAGGAACCCAGAATAACAAGCAAAACCGACTCAGGGGAAGAAGTCTAAGATGGCTCACATCTCAAACAAGGGCCACACAAACCAGCTTCTGGACGTAATAGGAGTAGTACAATGTCAAAACTCAGCTGCAGGGGACTGAGGTCATTGCACCAGGACCCTGCCTGAGATGACCCCATCTTTTCTGCCTCTGCAGGTTTCCAAATCTCCTCTTTTTTTAGGAAGATGGTGAAAGCCAGCTTGAATCCAGCTCCTCTATTCCTGGATCAGAATGATTTGGGGACAGAGACAGAGAATGATAGCACAGCCGGAGCCTCGCAGGGAATTGATGTGAGCTGGGCACACACCCCAGTGTGAGTCTATTTTAAAGTCTGCCCCAGCAACCCTGTCAGGACTATTACAAGAAAATAATCAGAACTATAATGGATGTATGGACAAAGTTTTTATTACAGTGAAGAACTAGAAGCAGCTTAAATGTCCAGTAATATGGGGAAATAAGATATATGTAACTGTACATTATTTGAGGTGACTTTAGGCTGGATTGATATTTAATATTATGGGAACTTCTTGTATGAAATTTATAATGCTATTCAGGCTTTTATGGTGATCTCTTTTTATAAAGACTGGTAGGAAATACACTTAAAAATTAAAACTCAATAGTCTCACGACCCAGAGATAACTTTCAGTTTCATAGTTAAGTAGCCTACATTTTTCTAGAAGTCTGAAAATTATTTTTTAAACTTAAGATTTCTGATTGCTTATGAATCAAATTACGACTTATTTTTCAAAATAGATGTCCTTTGTTTCCTGAATTAGTAACATGAAACCAACTCACTTAGATTCCCAAATGTCCCATGCTCATCCCTACAAGTTATTTCCCTTGCAGTCAGCAACTGTGATTTCAAGATCCACAGAAGTACATCCTTCCTGAAACCTCAGCCAAATCCTAGTGATGTCACTTGCCACCTCCTTTTTCTACATCTTGTTTGTATCACTCATTAAACTTTTACGTTATTCATCTTTGTCTAGTTTCAAAATCATGGACGTTTTCAAATTTCAGGGTAGGTAGAAGGAAGCACAGGTGGAGCAGGGGGAAGGTGGGAGGGAACAGAAAGAGAATTGAAGATAGAAAAAACATGGACTATTCCAGTTTAAAGATGGTGGAGAAGAAAGATAACATTGGTAAACGAAATGCAATGGGATCTTTAATTAGGTCTTCCATCAAAAAAATCGCTATGGGGCTTCTCAAAGTGATGTGCATGTGAATCACTGGGTTCTTGTCAAAACACAGTGATGCCTAAACTTCTGGTTTATGGATCAAACCTTAAGAAGTAATAATCTAAAGGGCATTTTAAGAATTACTGGAAAGCACTGGCTGTATTAGATAATACATCAATGTTTCATTGCTTCAATGTGATAAGGGTAAATGATTATATGAGATAATCATTTGTAGGAGATATGTACTAAAGTGCTCGGGGTAGAATGTCGTTTGTATCTTACTTTCAAATAGTTCAGCAACAAAATTATACATAAATATGTATATGAGAAATAAAATTGGATGAAATAACAATTGATGAATCTTGGTGAAAGGCATTCACTGTACTTTATCCTTTTTCCTGACTTTCAAAATCGTCAAAATAAAAAACAATGAAATGATTAGTAAAGATAATACACAGCCCTAAGCTATACTTCACAGAAATTGAGTCAATCCATCTGGAGCCAGGCCCAGAAGTTTATATTTTAACAAACACTCCAGAAAGTTCCATTGCAAGTTGTACACAACCACATTGAGAACAATATCTAAGACATTGGTGGGGGCATTGTTGCTTGAGGATTCACATCCTTGATATGGTGAAGGTCTCCAGGTTTGAAATATTTTTGTAAACTAAAGAGCTAAGTTCAGTTTGTCTAGCGGCCTTTGCCATTCCCGTTTCTTAATGGCACCATTCTTGCCTTAGGAATCTTCCTCCGGATTCACAATATGGAGACAGACGGAGAGAACACCTGCACATCCCTTACCTTTCAAAGGTGGGCACTTGTATTCGTTTTCTATGCTAACAAATTACCACAAATGTAACAGCTTAGTATAACACACGTTATCTCAATCTCTGTAGGTCAGGAGTCCAGGCACAGCTTAAATGCACCTTATGCTCAGGGTTTCACCAAGCTGTAATCAATGTGTCAGCCAGAGCTGCTTGCTCACTGGAGGCTGGGAGTCCTCTTCCAAGCTCCCTAGCCATTGGCAGAAACAGCTTCCTTGCAGCTGTAGCACCGATGCCTTCAGCAACTAAAGGCCACACTCCATTCCCTGGAACAAGGCCCTCTCCACAACATGCCAGCTTACTTCAAGTCCAACACAATCATTTCCCTTATTGTTAACTCAGAATCAATTGGTAGGAGAGCTTAAGGGCATCTGCAAAATCCTTCACCTTTGTCATATAATACACCTGAACGAAGATCTTAACTACCCAGTCATATTCATGATGGGCCTGGCTCACATTCTAGGGGAGGAAATTACACAGAGTGTGTATGGCAAGAAGCAAAAATCCGGGGCCATCTTACTGTGCTGCCTATTGTAGTAGCTGTGGGGGGCCAGCTTCTCTGATGGCCCTCCTGCTATTCAAACCCTTGTATGGTCCTCTCACACATTAACCAGGGTGACCTATGCCTCTGGGTTGACTGTAGTGTGATTTAGTGCTATTCCTGCTCTTCCCAGTATCATAAGACAATACATTCCCTTTTTATGCTCTTTATTATGTTTTTTAAAGATTTAATTAGGGTGGGGGCAGAGGGAGAAAGGAGAGAGAATCCCAAGCAGACTTCACACTGGGCATGGAGCCCGACATCAGGCTCAATCCCAGGACCCTGAGATCACGACCTGAGCTGGAACCAAGAGTCAGATACTTAACTGACAATGCAGCCCAGGCACCCCTTTTCTTGCCCTTTAACTTCAGAAACTTTCTAAGTACAGTTAGGTCTGCTGAAAACATTTTGACCCTCTCTCCATCTCCAACAAGTGTAAATTTATAATGATATGCAATCAGTATATGCAAATCAGCCAAATTCAGTAATTTGTCTCTCTTTCCCCTCTCTTGATGGCTGTGATTAAGTTGATTTGAATCTGGTTTCTGTCACTTGGAACCAGGAGTTCAGACTCATAAAGCCCCCTGTAAGATTAGTTTCATGCCTTACTCTGGTCATTACTTATTGAATGATGTCTTTCCCTCCAAGGTCATGTTGGCAGGTCCTCAATCACATGCTAGGTCATGCTTTTTAGATTCCCCAGAAAATAAGTTCTATTTACTTGTGTTTCTAAGAAAGTTCCTATGGCATTTTTTCCCAGGGAAGCCTTAGCATGCTGAGAATATAGCAATTTTACTAAATGATCTACATTTATTCCAGGGTAAATTTTCTCTATAGTGTATGGCATTTTGCTTCCTAACTTAGCTAATCAAACTCTCTGGGTACTGAGCTAACTATTCATGCTGAAGCAGCCCTAGCAGTCATTGTGAAAAGAAACACAATAAACAAATCCTACACACAAATCAAGCAAAAATTCTGAGTTCGAAGATGCCATTTCTCCATTCTTGCTGCTCTCAGCATATAAGAGTCTGTAGAGACCCCACACTTAACCCACAACTCTGCTTCCTACCAATTCTGGATGACAGCAGTGAGTTTATACAAACTGGGATCTTTCTCAGTGAGTCTCCTAACCCATATGATAATCCTATTGTGATTCTCTTTATCCAATACTACTGCTGAAGTGACAGATAACGCATTTTAAACTTTATAATCATTAGACAAAGTTGTAAGGGCCTCTTCTAACTGCCCTTCCCCACATAATTCTAAACTGTATCATATCCCAGAATAATACAGTACTTTTCAAGTCTAAATTCACCCTCGACATCATTTTTTCTTACCAAGTCAATTTAAGTTAGGCTGGTGACCATTCACAAAAATTGCCCCTGGTAAAACTGAAATTACATAATCCTATTAATGATGTTTACCCTTTGGTTTAATACATTAAACATTCAGGGACTGAGCTAAGAGGAATTGGCATAAGTAGTAATCTGCATTGTGCCTCCTAAAGAATATTTTCACTCTATCACATTCCTTTGGATCAGAGACCTCAAAACCAAACCAAATGGATTCAAAAGTGGCATCTGCATTTAAGGCCATGTACCATTGGCCAAATTACCCAACTGGTCTGTGTCAATTTTACACCTGTCATATGGGGATAATAGTAATATCCATCTCAGAATCATTGTTGTAAGAATTACCTTAATGATGTATATGGTAAATACTTAACATACTACCTCGCACACACTGAATGTCAAACAGCCAACACAAATCACACTGAAATTTGGCTTGTGGATCTCCCCACTTAGCATAGAAGGAACATTAGCATCATTCAAAAGAGGCATCATCATCACATCTTATGTAGCATTAATACTCTTTTACAGGCAGCCCGGGTGGCTCAGCGCCACCTTCAGCCCAGGGCGTGATCCTGGGGACCCGAGATGGAGTCCCACGTCGGGCTTCTTGCATGGAGCCTGCTTCTCCCTCTGCCTGTGTCTCTGCCTCTCTCTCTCTCTCTCTCTCTCTCTCTCTCTGTCTCTCATGAATAAATAAATTTTAAAAAATACTATTTTACATGCTGTACAGATGAAATTAAAATGATCCCAGAGTATTAGTACTCCATATGACTAAAAGAATAATCAATCCTCTTTGCAAGATATTATGCCAGCTGAAAATTATTTCTGTGACATTTGTGCAAATACAAAGTCTGGGACACAAAAAAATAACCAGGCACTCAGACAAACTAACAATCAAACAGAAATAACTGAAAATAAAACTCACAAGCACTTCAGATGCTGGAATTTTAGACTTATACTTTAAAATAATCATACTCATTTTGTTCAAGGAGACAAGATATAGAATTTTGGCAGAAAACAAAATCATGATGACGGACCAAAGAGAAACTACAAGAACTGGGAAATAGCAACAATTTAGTAGATCCGTTTAATAACTGTGTGGGTAGTCAAAGAATTAGTAGCCTGAAATATTGATTTGTCAGAGAGAACTACCTAGAATAAAGCAAAGAGAAACTGAAAATGGAAACATTAAAAGGAAGGTATGAAACAGAGAGGATACAAGGAGAAGGCACAATATAAGTGGAACTTGGGGGGGGGGGGCAGAGAGAATGAGTAAAAAGAATTATTTAAAGAAATAATAGATGAAAATTTTCCCAAACTGAAAGCCATTAATTTGCATATTCAAAAGCCCAACAAACCCTAAGCAGAAAACAACCACGTACCTCCCAGTGAAATATTAAAAGCCAAGTAGTAGGAAACAACAACAACAACGGCATATGGTCTTCAAAATAACAGACAGCTAACTTTTAAACAGAGTTTAATGGAAGTCAGAAGGGAGTAAAATACTGAAAGAAAATAACTCTCAACCCAGAATTATAAGTTTAGCAAAAATGGATTTCAAGAATAAAAAATAAAGTGAAATAATTTTAAGACACAAATACAATTTGCCACCAGTAGATCTGCACTAAAAGAAATAGTAAAGGCATGTTTCAGAGGTAGAATGAAAATGATACCAGGTAGAAGCTAAGATTCAGGAAGGAATAATGAGCAACTTAAAGGGGGAATATGGGCAAACGTAAGTAAGTGGACCAATGGTGATAGTGTTCAAAATACAGACATAATTAAAGGCCATAGTAATGATTCTTTGAAAGTTCAGAGGGTGCTAATGAACTTAGAGTATCTAAAAGGAATGTAAGGTCTTTGCACTGCCTGTGAAGAAAATAAAGTACCAAGTAATATAAGGCTTTGGGAACCCCCCCCCAAAAGTGTATCATAATCTAGTGGTTAACCAGAAAAAGAACTGCAAAAGAATGTATAACTTCCAAGATAGCAAAGGGAAAAAAAATAGAACAAATTTGGAGTAAAGACCAGAAAGACAGACATTTGGAGGAAAAAAAAAAAAAAAAAAAAACATAAAAGAGACAGGGCAAATAGAAAGCACTGGGTAAGCCAGACACAGAACAGTTCATACTGCACAACTCCCATTGTCTGAAATTCTAACAGTGGCAAAGGATTCTAAGCAGACAAAACTAAACCATAAGGTTTAGGGATGCACACTTAAGTAGTATGACTAAAGAAAAATAGGGAAAGGATGATCATAGAAGTTCAGAAGAGATTTCCTCTGAGGGAAAGAGATGGTGGTGATTTGGAGGGGACATGAAAGGTTAGGAATGTTCTACTGCTTGGCTAACTTCCATGCCGATTCATTTAAGTATATATATTTTGTGCTCTTCTCTGTATTTATTTTACTTCCACAAAAAAAATAATAAAAGTATTAGGGAAATCTAAATATTCTGATATGACATAATCCTCAGAAATATATGGTTGAATAAAGTACAGAACAGCAGAAATAGTAGGCTCTTGTTAGAAAAAAAAAAAAAGCTTATATACTTGTATGCATGCTTGTATTCCAACAGATCATTTTTTTAAGACATACATAATAAATTTAATCTGGCCCCTTGCCTCTAAGAGGGGAGAGTAGGACTCTGGTGTTTATGGAAAGAAGGGGCTAATTTTCAGCCAAATGCTTTTGCTGTGGAAATAACTCTTGAATTATTATTTTTTTTAATAAAAAGAAACTTCATCAACCTATAACTCAACTTTGAAAAGAAGTAAGAGTTACTATTGGAGGAAATAATTAGTTTTAAATTAACAACTGCATTTTGAAATCTTAATTTAAACTTGGCATGTATTACCAAGAATTTTAAATCATTGCTAAATTTGTTCAAAAGATGGTTCAAATTTTCATAAACCTAGAGGGGAAGCAAAGTGGCTTTTATTTTAAACAGACACCCAGGAATTGATTGTCTTTCCCTTTCCCTCACACAAATGCACTAGAGATAGGTATGGATAATTCATTTTCATTTCAACTTGTTTCTAGAATATTGGTAGAAGCCTCCATCTGCATTACAATGGAGTGCTACTAAAAATAGGAAGCAAACTTAGGGTAAACTGAATTGGCTGAATTTAAGAATCTGCCATAAATCATGAAATTGTACTGTAAACTCTTAGTCATATGAAGAGTGAAACAGATCAGACTCCAATAATATGAATAATTTGAGTTGTCAGAATGATTAGAACTAAATGCAGAAAACATTAGGGAAGTCAGCAATAAATAAAAAGATAGCATCCATTGTTGACAAGGTGTGAATAAATGAGCCAGGACTTCTGGGTTAAGATAGCAACCTCAGCACAAATTTTTAATTTTGTTTCTACCTCAAGTCCATAAAAATTTAGAAAAGGATTTTCTAAAAATAAAAAAGGAAAAGGAAAAACAGGAGGTTGAGGGGAAGACAATAACATTGTGAAAGCTAGAGAAATATGGGAAAGTACTAACTGATTTGGTGGATACAAGAAAACGAATCTCTAGCTAGTACTGGGGAGATGTGAGCACCAACCAGTTTATACTACAGGGTGCTCAATAAGCACAGGAACTGTCTTTGGAGCTGGGAGTGAAAGGAGAGATAAGAAAAGCTTCTGAGAGCCATTGCTTTTACCAATGCAATGTGGATGGTCTGGACCCTCTCTGTCAGACTACATATTTGTGCCCCCCTCCCATTTCATATGCTGAAACCCTAATACCCAGTGTAATGGTACTGGGAGATGGGGCCCTCGTGATGGGATTAGTGAGGAAGTATATTCTCAGATACTTATAAGAAGAAAAGAAAGCCTACTTCTCCCTTTCTACTCTCTACCATACGGGGATACAAGAAAAAAATGGCCATCTGCAAATCAGGAAGAGTGCCTTCACCAGACACTGGATCTGCCAAGACCTTATCTTGGGATTCCTAGCCTCCAGGACCATGAGAAATAACTTCTTCTGTTTACCTCACCCCATCTACAGCAATTTATTATAACAGTTCAAGCAGACTAAGACCCTCCCAAAAACAGATGGGATGTCTAGAGTCCATGCACTCATTAAGCAGTAGAAAAAATTGTATTATATCAGGAAACTTTCTGGGCAGAACAGGACAGACCCTAACATGGTCTAGAATTGGCTTGAGGCCTTGAGAGTGAGAGCAAGTGGCCTTGGTTTTTATTACAGTTAGGGGTGAAAATATAGAGCATTCCCAGAATTGTTTGAACTTCCCTTCAATGCCAAAAAAAAAAAAAAAAAAGGAGTGCCCTGGCTTTCTTATGAGCTTGCCTAAATTTGGGGAAGTGGGGAAGGAATAAATGGGCTTGAAAGCTTTCAGCAAAGATTTTTAAAATCGGAGTCAGACTCTCTTACACAATTTAAGAAGTTAAACCTTGCAGATTCCCTCCTCTACTTCATTATGCTGAGCAATTCCCCTCCGAACTCTGAGAAAAATCTGGAAGCTTGTTCTCTGGAGAAACTAAAAGCAAGATGTCTGCACTGATGATCTTGGCACACATCAGAATTAGAGTAAAAGACAGAATTAAGGATCAAATGTACACCTAACGCTGAATAAAAGATCTTTCCCCCACTGCCAATCCCTATCACTCTCCAGTGAACTCAGTTGATAATCATGGTCCATAGTTTAAGCTCTCAGAACTTCTAAAGAGCCTTTTAGATCCTCCATACTTATTAAACAGATGCTCAGATATTATCATATATGTGGGGGAAGCTCCTGCCATGGAAGATAGAAATTTTAAAAAATTTTAAGAACTAATTTCTTCACAAGAAGGCATCTTGGAGTACATAAAAAATGCAGGGGCTGGAGGAGAGGGAAATCAACACGGCCAAATGAAATAAAATTACCATCATCCTCAGAGAAAATGCTACATCCATGAAAGAAGAGCAGGATGCCATAAAAAAATTAAGAAAGCAGAAAAGAGCTTGGAATTGGGAACATAAGTACAGTCATTTAGAGGGTTAGAAGATGAAGTCAGGGAAGTCTCCTAGAAAGTGGAGCAAAAAGACAGAGGTGCAGAAAATAGGAGAAAAAGAGATAAGAAAACGGGATGCCAACCCCAGAAAATCTAGGGGAAAAGGAGGAAACAGAGCATAAAACAAAATTGTCCAAGAAAATTCCCCCAGAAAAATAGGACGCAAACTATTACTGCAAAAAAAGTTTACTGAATAGAAGTAATAGATGAAAATAGCTACACAAAGACATTTGAAATTTCAGATCACCAGCAAAAATAAGATTCTACCAACATCCAGAAAGAAAGAGCAGATCAGAAAGGATCAGGGATCAAAAATGACTTCAGACTTCACAGCAACATCACTGCAAGCAAAAGCAAAATGGAATAATATCCAGATATTTGAAGGAAAATGACTTGTAACCTATAATTATTATTTAACTCGCAGACCCTGTGAGGGTAGAATGACATTTTCAGACACAGTCACAAAAAATTTACTACCGTTTCTCTCTCTCAAGAAGCTGCTGGAAATGTGCTCCAACAAAATAAAAGTATGAACCCCAAACAAAGACATGGTGTAGGCAATAGAAGTTCCAAATGGGAGAGGGATGAAGGGATTCCTAGGAGGATGGTGAGCAGATATCATGAGATGCTACCTGGAAACTAGACCAGTTTGGGGCAACACAAGTCTAGACAGACACGCTGTAGGATGTACTACCATGATGCCCACTGTTTTGGTTTAGTCTTTAAAAACAAACAAACAAACAACAACTACTACAAAACACCTAGAGGAATGCCCTGGAGAGCCTGGCATGGATCAGAATGTGGGGATCTTGACAATTTGCTGATACATTTCCTGCTCTTTCCCCCAGGTCCTGCAGCCTAAAATGGATACGGATATTTATTTCACCCCACTAAAGTTTTCAACTTCGATTCAGTTCTGAGAGCTGGAACAAGCATGGTGAGCTCTGAAACAAGAAACTGAGGGCAGTTCACTTCACTCCCACTGATCATGTTTAGTACCTGTTTTATACTACAATTCTTTCCAATTCAAAGACTGTGGTAAGCCGCAGATTTCCTAGAACGCATGCATGGCCTCCCCCTGTGAATACCCCAGAAGGTTCTCTTGTAAACTCCCAGGAAGCAGAGGCCTACAACCCAGAGGCTGTTGAGTTTACCTTGTCCTGGAATCTCTCACACAATTAGCTTTGTACTTACCACCCTGCGGAGGGGAGGCATGGAGAAGGAATGCTGAGGAGCAGCAAACACAGGAGGGTTTTAAGTTCTATTTCATAACTATAGTGGAGGATTTAAACATTTTTTAAATTGTGGGGAGGGGGTTAATTAAAAATTTACACTTTGCAAAATTTCACATGTAGAAAAAAAGGAAAAAGAAATAAGTCAACTGATATAGTAACGGTTGGACTGTAAATTGGAACAGATTTCCTGGGTGACTTTCTGGCACTAAGTATCAAAAAATCCTAAAACTGGGCATGCTTTTTGACCCAATTCTACCTCTAAGAATTTTTTAATTTTCTATCAAAAGTTGGACAATGCCCAAAGTACACAGAAAGGCTTTGCTGAATCAGAAACTAACAGTTAAAAATTAGGAATCAAAAATACCGACTCTTGCAGAATTGACTAACGTAACTGGGAATATTCATGCCATTGACCATTTTTGCAGTCATTAGATATGGTGCATTTGCTGACATGGGCAAAGTTCACATTACACTGTAATTTATTTTAAAATACTTAAGCATGGACCATATGATATATGTATGCACTGATTTAATCTACCTCCCAGGGGTAATTAGTTAATATTTGAAGAACCCTGTTCAGTGCATGTACGCAGGGGATGTGCTTTGGAAGTGGTAATGGCAAGCACTATAATGATAGCAAATCCTCCAGTGCTGCTGGAGCTAGTTCAGTAGGAGAGGAGATGTTCAAAATATGTTTTCATTGGTGAAAGCTACCAAAACATCTGCTCTTGCATGAACAGGAGAATAACAGAAGCCTAGACCTACAAGAGCAGTTAGCACTGGAATATTTCGGGGTCTACCTCTACTTGTCATGCAAGGAACTTTGAGTACCTATAAAACAAGTGCTCTAGTACTTCCCCAAACTTGCATGAACAGGTTTTATGACTTTTTTTTTTTTTTTTTTTTAGGTTTTATGACTCTTAATGGTCACTTACTAAATGTAATGTTTTGGGTAATTCTGAGAAGAAGATGCCAAGATAGAATTTTTGCAGATTTATTGGGGGGACTTACCCATGATGGAAAAGGGAAAGAGCACTGAAGAAGGCAAGAAGGACCTTGAAGCTATGAGGAAGTTTGGATGATTGTGAAGGAGCCAGGGAAGGAAAGAAAGGAAAGGAGGAGGAAAGAAAGGAGGAAAGAAATTTGGGAAGGTTTTAGGTTACGGTGGGGTTCCTAGAAAATTTTAGCCCATCTGATGGAGAGTTCCTCTTCTAAAGTCACCCATCAAATGAATCACTCATGTTGCAGTGAAGGACTTGCATTAATACCCCCAACTGTTCTTAGTGATTGCCTGGGAGCAGCCATGGGAAACATGATGTCAGTGTAAATGAGGCCATAAGTCCAGAGGCACAGCAGCTGGCACCCAGTCAGTTATGCTCCCCACAGCAGGAGCCTTGAGTATTTTCATGGTTGCCATAGTATGTGTTGCAGAATTCAGACTGCAAACCACCTAGAAGAGAGTTTGAGTGCCCTCACAGATAATCTAATCATTGGAAACAGAAGTAGGAAAAAAGAATCTGATGGTTATAAAATGGCCAAATTTGCTGAAATCTATTCTTAACAATATTAAGTGTGGGGTGGGATGCAGGAGGGGCTATGAATATAGCATGGCCCCATTTGTTTTAAAGTCAATAACATTCTAAGTTGTTTTTTTTTCTTCTTATTCCTTTCTTTTTTGTTTCTTAAAGTATTTTACTAGGTACCACTACAATTCCTTTAGAGATTTTGCCACTTTCCCAACCAGGCCCTGATCCCCTATGCAACCATCTTTATCAAGGCCTTTTCCTAAGGCCCTGTGAATAAAGAGGTAAACAGGTATTTGGGGTATAAGGAGACAAAGAATAAAGGTGCTAAGGAACAGAGAAAGAGCAAAGTAGCTAGGTGTTCAGAGGCCAAAAGACTTTATGCTGTCTTGTGAGTGATGTTCTATATGTTCTTGAGAATGAGGAAAAAGAACTGCATGCCAAGTAGAGACAGGGAAGCATCTATAAGATGAAGAAATGATAATCAAGGTTGACAAAGTCCCCGAGCAATTCCAGAAATCTTAGGACATACATTAAATTTCCCACATAACTTGGGGAGTACAAGCTGATCTGAGGTAGACGGAGGGTCACAAGAACTGACATCTTAGCTAAAAATAGACACACAAAATCTATTTGGGTAGAAAATATTGAGAGCATGAATAGAATGTTACTATTGTTTCTTTCACAGAATAAAGTCATGACTTTTTTAAATCTGTATTTTCTAATTTTTCTACAATAAACATGAATTGGTATAATATAAAGAAAAAGATGTTGGAGGGGATCCCTGGGTGGCTCAGCAGTTTAGCGCCGAACTCAGCCCAGGGTGTGATCCTGGAATCCCGGGATTGAGTCCCACATCAGGCTCCCCACATGGAGCCTGCTTCTCCCTCTGCCTGTGTCTCTGCCTCTCTCTGTGTCTCTCATGAATAAATAAATAAAATCTAAAAAAAAAAAAAAGATGTTGGAAAAAAATAATTTTGGTGATTGTTTATTTCCAGGAATTAGACTGAACATTAGCTAAGTTAATGTTTTCAGCACAATCGCCGACATAATTGGTCAATTATTTAAAACAAAACAAAAAACACCCTCAATTAGCTAAGTTAATGTTTTCAGCACAATCGCCGACATAATTGGTCAATTATTTAAAACAAAACAAAACAAAAAATAGAACAGGTCAATTTACCCTGGAGCCCACAGATGCATTTTGCAGCTAATTCCACCTGGGCGTCATATTTAGTAGGCCATGCTAGTCAAAGCAGATCTTTTTGTTAAGTTTTTTTTTTTTCCAGGCCTGTTGATAATAACTGGCTATATACTCTTTCTGAACAGCTTTTGACTAGACCCATCTCTGCTTTGTTATGAGGTCTTAAGAAAAAGATTGCTCCAATAAGATCTAAATTCAAAACTGTAGTTAAAGCTACCACTTTTCTCAAGAAGCAATCTCCTTCAAGCACAGCTACGGTTCCCTCTCAAGGACAGGATGACAGGATTCTATTGGCAAACTAATGTACTATCATGTAAAACCACTGAAGTAGCTACCTTAATGACAGAGACATGAAGGTATTCTCTTCTTCCCTCATTGTTACTCATACTTCCTCTTGCCCACTTAATTTCTAAAACATACAGATCCATCTTTAAGCATCAGCAGCTAGCACTTTACACCCTACTAGAGAATCATGAAGAACAGTTGTACACGTTAAAAAATAGACCTAGAGAAAGAATGTCACAGATTCGAACTTGACGCCATATATCCAATCCTACAGGCTTAAGTTCTATCTTTGGATAAAGCTAGATCCCTGGAGGATGAGGTTACCACTGATCACAGTGTCTTCCTATTAAAGAAGAAGAAGGAAAAAAAAAAAAGCCCCCCGTTCTTCCAGGAAGTCACTGACTGCCCTGTACTAGGATACATGCATGATTTGTTGAGAGGAATGAGGCCAGATTTTAATCTCGATTTGTCACATAAACTAGGTATCCCAAAACACTGCTCAGTCTGAGTAACTGTCCAGCGTAACCAGGGTTAATGTGCTTCACAGACACTACCTTAGTCCCACGAGGAAATCCTGTCACTACATTATGCTTCTACTCTAAACTTTTCTCTCTTCATGCCTCTCCAGCCATATTTGTTGAGGGTCCTATGTAGACCAACGTTTCCCAGGCTCTTTGGGTTTCATGGACCAGTTAAAAAATTTGAAAAGTATTTGAAAAAAAAATACAATAAAGTATATAATCTACTGAGCATAGGAATTCCAAAATAAAGGCCAATATTTCTCAAGAAATAAAAGGCTGGGGAACCCCGGGTGGCTCAGCCGTTTAGCACCCCCTCAGTCCAGGGTGTGATCCTGGAGACCTGGGATCGAGTCCCATGTCGGACTCCCTGCATGGAGCCTGCTTCTCCCTCTGCCTGTGTCTCTGCCTCTCTCTCTCTCTCTCTCTCTCTCATGAATTAAAAAAAAAGGGGGAGGGGGCTGTCTACTTAGACCCACATATTTACTTTGATAAAGGAAAGCCTACTTACATGGCCACCACCTGCCCCTCCTGTCCGTGCTGTCTCCTCCAGGCATGTGCGGCTTTCTGCAGGTTCTCCAAACCACGCAGCCACTTCTTCTGTTCCCTCATCTTTCAGGTCTCAGCTGGGGAGTCGAGGAAGAATTTAAGCAAACTTAGGAATTGCTACTGTTTCATTAATTGATATAAAAGTATAATTGGTTATATATTAATAGGTTTCATACTTATCACACTTATAACCTGAGCTTCAAGAAAAGAGCCCTCATACGCAGCTTTGTCACCAACGCCTGACACAGCTCTGACTGTACAATAGGTTCTTAAATATTTATTGAACGGATTACACCCATGTCCCTTATATAATGTACTTCATCAGAATCTGAATTTTGAACCAGAAGAACTTGATCCCTTCTTTTGAATATTAAGCATTATATAATTTTCTTTTGCCTTTTCTTGCTTCCAAGAATCTTAGACACAGGCTTATATTCCATCATAGCAACTATGTTGACTCTTCTGGTTGGAATATTTACTCTGTTTCCTCTTTCGTATTTTTTTCTATTATTTTACCCTTATTGTAAGCTGTTCTAAGCGGTTTCAAATTCCTTTTCAGGAAGACACATGGTGTAAATAAATAAATAAATAAAAGCCTTTAGTGAAATAGCTCTCCTGCTCCTGAAATAAAATGCTGACATTTCAAATGTTCCTTATTGTAAAGGTTAGATGATTAAATATATTCCTCTTCTGCTACCTCAGATTACCCAGATAAACATCAACCGCAGGCAAACCACACGAATAGATCAGGCTTTTGAATGAAGGTGGTTTTAGGAGCCAGGTATATATTTGAAAATCGAGAGAAAAGAAAACACAAGGTATAGCATTCTAGTTTTAAAACAAACAAGCAACTCTAAGAAAACCACATGTACTTTTACTTACCCTTACTATATGCCCTTTTAAAATATTAAGAAAAGCCAGCTGCCATACTTCCCAAAGAAGCAGCAAGACTCTTTTTCTCCCATGAAAACCAGCTTATAAAGGTCTGCTCTTAACATCCAAAAGTGATCAGACTAGCTGGCTTTAGGTTGATAAGTAATACTTAAAACTGGGCCACGCATCAATTAGACTTTTAATTCTGTATTATATTCTAATAGAATGGCTTTAACACCAAATGTACATAGGCTAATAATCCCTAATTGGCTCAATTACTCATATAAAACATATCACCTGTGGTCTCTGGCAGCACTTCATTATCTCAGAGGAAAGACCCTGAGTTTCCAGAAAAGAAAGTTCCTGCCATAAGATAAGCCATCTTAATTTATCTAATAGCTTGCCTACATGAGATTAGGACCCTGGACGCAGAAAGCCTCTGGGAATGCTCGCCAGCCTCCTCCTCTCACAGGAGATAGACTGTAGCAGAAGTGAACAGGCCAGCCTGAGGCCGCACAGATGAGCAGCAGTCAGGAGGAAGGGCTTCCTCTGCCCTGGCAGCCTCTGTAGGGAAAACAAACCATCTGGGAGGATGGACAGAAGAGTCAGGTGGCAAAGGAAAGGCCACCAGCTCTGAGGAAGCACGCTTGACACCAGCCCTGAGCTGCTTCAACTCCAAGAGACCATCACCCCCTTTCTGTGTAATAGGAGGCCAAATTCTCTTGGTCGAATCTGATGATTCTCTGTCAACATTCTTGCCTCTGGAGCCACAGAATAGTTCAGCGTGCACAGCACCGAGGGAACACCCAGGGCTCGCTCCTGAGCTCCGGGCCAGCAGGACAGCGCCCTGGGCGAGCCACCTTGATTTAACTCCACCTCTGATGGAAGGCTAATGGGAAAGCCAAAGCACCATTTTCAACCTGTGTGGGCATTTGTCCTCCTGAAGGATGGAAGTTTTGGCACAGGCCCTGGCATCTTTCTGGGCAGGCACAGCAACCTTTGTGTTCAACGAGGAGGGAAGCCCCCCGACTCAGAGTGGGGGGCTCCTCTCACAGCGAGGCCACCCGAGTCTTGTGGTACCAGCAGGTGTTGGAGCAGGAGGCAGGTGAGAGAACCTGGGCTTTTTGCAGTCAGGCCTCGTTTTTTCCCCCCCACTACCAGCTCCAAAACTTATTAGCTACAGGACTTCGATGATGTGCCACTTTTTTAATGGTTTCCCTCACCTGTCAAACAGATTGGGGCTAGCGGTGGATACAAATGCCCTTAGTCCTCACAACACCTTGAGGAAGCGAAATGCCTACATCTGTGCTCATAGATGCACATCCTTTTCACATGCTACCACCCTCTCCTTGACTTCTCTGGCCTTTCCAGCTTTTCTCCTAACAGGAGACATGGGGACAGGATGTGGGTGTTCCAGGTCTGGACCAATCGCATCTGGCGCCAGGGCAAAATTGCTCCCCTTCTCCTGCCAAACTCTCTCGCTGTCAACAATATTCCTATTTACAAATTGAAAAGGACTCCATCTGGATTCAAAAGGCGAAGGAATCCACAAAATAGCTAAAGGTAAGCCTAAGGATGTGGAAGTGGAGGGTTTGTTTTTTAAGAGCAGGGCTATGATTCACTTTGCTTGTGATAACAAAAGAGTAGGTGCTCACAAGAATATGGAAGGTGGCTCCATGGCTGCCCCTCACCACCCTCACTTTTTCTTTTCCTTTAATCTCTTTCTCTGCGTCAAGTATTTTCACTGACACCTACCCTGGGCATGTGCTTACTGCTTGCTGGTACAACAGTTTGCCAACTTGCTAGTATTGTGGGCACAAAAACAAAATCAGTCTGCATCCCACATGGTTCACACCAGATTTCTGTCAGGAACAGCAGACACTCAGATGAGAACATGACGCCCCCCTTTGTAAAGCCATCCACGGTCCCACAAGAGTAACATTTGAATTGTGCTTGCAAATTAAGGAAGATTTAGTGGGGATCAGGGGAGAAAAGGAAGAGGCTTTCATAAGTCATTTTACACTTGAAAAGAGGTATGATGAAGTCATTTCCCAAACGCCCTCATCTTCAATGTTGACATAAGTAAATTAGGATTGGTTTGCCTAGGGTCACAGAGATTGGTTTTATGTGGCAAAAAGCCAGACCTTACCCTAATCGAGTCTTTTGACTAGTGTGTGGCTGTCCCTCACTCTACACATGGAAGCCTGTATGGACACCTACTGAGCACTTAATAAACCTCTTCCTCTGGTCCTGCTGCAGCAACCAGCCCTGCAAAAGCTTCAACTAGTTGAGTACAGTTGGAGCCCGAAGCACCTTGCCCTGAGACGATACCAGCACCTAGAAAGTTCTGAAGTGGAAGTGAGAGTGCCACAGGAATTCTCTCATTCTGCTTCCCATCCACACATGTATGCACCATCCAGAAATACGAAGGAGGTATGAAGGGACTGGAGGGGATGGTTAAATGTAAGCAGTTCTGAAACTTGTTTCTAATGCTCCTGAGAAGTCCCAAAGGGTGGAGCAGTCACTGGAGGTGGTGACCTAGTCAATAATGCATTGCTGTTGGCCTTTCTTCTTTCATTCCTGGTTTGCCTGCCCCAGTCTCCGTTGTAGCCTGGGTTTCCCTGGCAGCAGAGCCTAAGGTTGTCACTCTCAAGGTCTCATCCTTCCACCCTCCCCTCACATGGTTCAAGGATGTATTCTTCATGATCGAAAAGTCATTGGGGAACTTTTCATTTTTGTGGTAAAGTGACCCATATTCTGAGTCTCATGGACAACCATGTTAAAAAGTTGCTACGCAATTTCAGTATCAATGTTCCTTTCTCTGGCATCAAATTATACCGTATTGTCCCATGTCAATAAAGACGAGGCAGATATGTTTTTATCAACTGAAGACCAAGTGACATACCACATGGAAGGTGTCACCAATGGTACTAAAAACCATTTAAATCAATACTGGGGATAAAAAGAATTATCCCTCAAAAGGAGAGTTATGGATTATTTAAGTCTGAGAAAAATTGCCTTCATATAATTGTCTTAGCTTCTATTTCTAGTCTTAAATCAGCCTTGCATTTCTAATCACCCCAGGTGTTTTCACTCAAACTCCTGAGGCTTCACACTCACCCAAAAGCACAATATCTTTTTTTTGCAATATTATCTCTCTAAACCTTAATTTTGTAAGGCACTCTTTTTCTATATATTAAAGCTTTGAGTTCTCCAACAACAGTAGATCCTCTAAGATGTTCAGCTGTTGCTTTTTTTTTTTTTTTTCATTCTCACCATCACTACTCTGTTAGGAACTGTAATCGAAACTCTATTCACAACTTCCATTTAACCACCTCACAAGATAGAAGAATTGGAGAAAATCAGTCTGTGAAATATACCTCCTAGGTCGGGTGCCCTAGAAGCAGAGCCAGAGATGGGGATTCTCATGCAATTGATTTTCCGAGGGTGCACTTTCAAGAGAAAGCTGTAAGAAAGTGAGAGGATAGGACAAAGAAAGGAAAGAAGCCAAGCAGAGATGGGCTGACTTGAGTCTGGTCTCCAATGAATGTTGCCACAGACTTGTTTATCCTTAGGCAAAGAGTCTGTGGCTTGTAATCTCAAATTACATCCCAGGTGGGATCGCCCTGCCCCCCAGGCATCTCTGGGCAGGGGCAACTCTCCGGAAAAGAGTGCATCCTGATTAATTTAATAGCCAACACTCCTAGCAGCTGGGGGCTGGGTGCATCTCCCCAGCAAACAGGATCTGTGCAGGATGTCAACAGGAGCTACTGCTCAAACCTGTACAATATAGCTAGGAAGGTCCAGTGAGGAAACAGCAACAACCACAGGTCTTTCATAAAGAAGTAATGAATTACAGGAAATTGGCCACATGAGTGATGGGAGAGGTGGGAAGCAACAGGAGTGAATAAGACAATCCAGTAAGTAGCAGTAACAAGAAGTTGCTGCCCCCCACCAAGGCTGAAGGGACAATGGTACAGTCTAGGCTACCTGGGAGTGCTAGAACCCCTGAAAGGATGCAGAGGGGACCCCTCAGGAAGTAAGGATGGGGATATAACTTGCCTTCTCCCTTCCCCTCCAGCCTTCCAGCTTTCTGCCTGTGTTTCCTCTTGGCCAAACCTACAAGGAAGTTAGAGGGGAAAGGGGGGCCATGGAAATGTAACTTCTTGTGATGCAAAGTAGGAAAGGGCAGAAAGAGAACAGGAGGCAGTGAACAGGTGACTGAGCCCACTACAGTGCACCTGTGCTTTTCTGTTCATAAGAAGGCAGATCTACACCTATCAAAACAGCTTGTGTCATCCATTTTCTTTGCTATTATATAGAATAAACAACTTTAGAGGACACAGGCATTTCCTTAGATTAAAAAAGAAGTAATGAAATTTATGCCTGGTCCTAGTTTATGCAATCAAATGTGTACCATTGGTTGTTGTTCTAGCTTGGTTCCTAGTTTTTGAGCTGTGGAAGAGCCTAGCATCCAAAGCTACATTCCTCCTGATGCCCATTCCTAAACCCAAATTAAATCTAGGCAAAGGGATTAAAAAAAAAAAAAAAAAAAGATTTGGAAAGTGACATTAAGAATTGAGCTCCATTCTATTAATAATTTTGGCACAGGTTGACTTGGCAGGAATCCCTTTGTTTGAATTTCCATTTTCTCTTTCATATATCTGGGTAAATACTTAATATTTGATATTGATATTTTCAAAAATTTAATCATCACCTGAAATGTTTCACCATGCACTAAATAACATAATTAAGCATTAACCATAGGCCCATGTGGGAACATTTACATATGTTTTTAATTATTTGTCAATTTGTGCCAGTACTTGGGACTATTCAGGAAACTGTTTATACAATGGCTGCCCCTAGGGGCTTAGCCAAGTGATTATAGGCTTATTAGGAAACAGAGAAGACCAGCCTCCCAGGTGTTGTTCTCTACCAATTGCAAATCGAATATAAGGGGGGGAAAAAAATCAAACAAGCCTGCAAATTGGCTACAAGTGGAACAATTTTCCAAGTACATATACCACATGCAGACACACACATACATTTCCATTTAGTAACCTGAAGAAAATAAATAGCATTCTATAAGTGTTCACAACTTCTGTTTCTTTAAAACAACCTGAAAGATCTATAAGCTATAACCTGCTATCACATCTATAGTGCATTTTGGTGAGTGGTAAAGTCTTACGGAAAAAATTAATTTATGTATGCACATATTAGCACAAAGGTACCAAAATTTCATTTGTTAAAAAAAAAAAATCACTAAATGCATTCATTAAATTTCTTGGGCAACTTGGGTGGCTCAGGTGGTTAAGCATCTGCCTTCAGGTCTGTTAGGATCCCTGAGTTCCTGCTCAGCAGGGAGTCAGCCTCCCTCCCTCCCTCCGCCTCCCCACCACTCATTCTCTCTTTCTCTCTCTCTATCCCTCAAATAAACAAAAATCTTAAAAATAAAAGTTTCTGCCTTCAAAGAAGTTCTATACCAGGGACAAACGACAGAGTCAAATATTTAGAACATACCAAGTAGTCACATCTCCCTCGAATCCAAATTTCAAATGGTCTTTTAAGCTTTCAAATCAGTCTTGAGATGCACTAGGGAGGCATCCAGTTTTATATCTGCTGAGATGAGAAATCAAATCCATAATCATAATACATAAGTAAATTCATTCACACTGCCAGTATGGATGTGGGATGCAGTTAATTTTCAGCAATAAACAACTTTTGGGAATCAAAATTCAGACCATTATACTATAAATTTTCTCTTGATAATCCAAATGAATTACTGACTTGCCAAAAAATTTCAAAAAAAAAAAAAAAGAATTAAGCTAGCTGATTTTTTTTTTCCAACAAGAGGTGAACAATAATCCATTAACTCCTGCAGAAAATGATTGATAACACAAGTGTATTAACTGACACTTCTGACAAATATTGCATCCTTTAAGTAGTTTTCCCCTGAAAGCAATTTAAAAAATATGTAACTACTTTTTATCCTTGTAAGACTTTTTTCCCATGTAAATGTCAAAATTGGAAATAAAATAATATCTTTTATTAATTAGCCTAGAATTTCTCTCAAATATATTTGCTCTAGCCTAAGAAAATATGAATGGCATGGGAATATAAATTTGAGGAATTATGGAGAGGAGAAAGTGCTAATTTTAAACAAAAGTGGCAGTATATCAAAAAGACACAGGCATTGATTTCATAGAATTCTTAAAGGCCATAACTGGAAATTTTAAGCAGCAAAACAAATATTGGATTAAAACTCAAAATGTTGCTTTTATCATTTTATTTATCATGAGTATATTCCTTAATGCCCATCCTCTATTTCCCCATCTACCCCCCTTCCCCTCTGACAACCATCAGTGTTTTCTCTGTAGTTAAGAGTTTGTCTCTTGGCTTTTTTTTTTCTTAAATTCTGACATATGAGTGAGATCCTATGGTATTTGTCTTTCTCTGATTTCACTCAATATTATATATATATATATATATTATATATATATATTATATATTCTACCTCCATCCATGTCACTGCAAATGGCAAAATTTCATTCTTTTTATGGTTGAATAATATTCCATTGTAAATATGCACATAACACATCTTCCTTATCCAATCATCTATCAATGAACATTTGGGCTGCTTCCATAGTTTGGCTATCGTAAACAATGCTGCAATAATCATAGGAGTGCCTATACCCCCTTTGAATTAGTGTTTTTGTAATCTTGGGTAAATACTCAATAGTGCAATTCCTGGATTGTAGAGCAATTCTATCTTGAAGTCCAAAATATTTTTTAAAATTCATACATCCATAAACGAATAGCTTTCTTCTTAGCAAAAAATTTCAAAGAATACACAGGCATACCATCCCCTTACCTTCATTGGAATGTGAGCTGGACTTAGTCACTCACTTCTGACAAATAGGGTATGAAAAATGGGGAAAATAGTAACTTTACAGTGGAAAAACATCTGCTTTACTAAGTGATCATGGTTACCACTGTATCTTGTACCCCTCATATGATAACAAGGAAACTTCGCTTGTATAGTGTTCTGCACAAAACCCACAACCCCAGTCTAATCAGGAGGGAAACAACAAAGCCAAACAGAGATAGTCAGCAAAATATCTGATGATTATACCTCAAAACTGTCAAGATCATAAAGAAATGAAAAAAACTGTCATAGATTAGAAAAGACTAAGGGGACATAAATATTAAATGCAATGTTGTAGTCTGGGTTGAATGGAATAGAAAAAAATTAGTGGAGAACATGATGTTTGCATAAAATTTGATGGTTAATAGTACTTTTCCATTGTTAATTTCTTAATTTGAATAAATAAACCACAGTTATGTAGGATGTTGATATAGGGAAAATTAGGTAAGTAATTATGTAAATTAGGTAAAGTAATCAGGAACTCTCCAAAGTTCTTCCAACTTTTCTACAACTAAAATTATTCCAAAACAAAATTATTACAACCAAATGAAAAAATATAGCATACACAAACATGTACAATGCAGTAAAAGCAGTCCTTTAAGTTTATAGTCATACTTATTAAAAATGAATATTAAAATTTATGAAGTGTAAAATCTAAGATGTTAGAAATATTAAAACATGAAAACAATGGTGGCAAAAGTAGAAAACCTACAATAGAAAAAATCAAAAATTGATAAAACTAATGAAATTGACATTAGATAAATTTCTGGCAAAATTCAATGAGAAAGTATTACCAAAAAAGGTAGCATAACTAAAAATACAGCAGAGATTTGAAAAGCTAATGTCAGCAGCTTTCTGCAAACATATTTGAAAAGTTTTCTAGATATCTTCCTTTACAAAACTGTCACACACACACACACACACACACACACACACACACACACAGCAGGCCCAGATGGTTTTCTAGATGAATTCTATCAAACTTCTAGGACAGTATCACTTCTGTATTAAAACCAGGCAAAGAGCATAATGACAAAAGAATATCAATTTTACTCAGGAAAATAGACATGAAAATCTAGACAAAATGTTAGTAAACCAAATCTAACAAATAGGATTGTGCTAATCCTATCCTCTGAGAAGCAGACGTCAAGATGGTATAATACGTGCAAGGAATATGTTGAGGGAAATTCCTTAGAAGGATAAAGGTGAGGAAGCAGAAATCAGCAGAAACACTTTCAGACTCATGTGAAAGGAGAGGGAGAAAGGAAATAAAGTAAGAAGAACCTCAGATACAGTGCAGTTGTAGGTGAGTTTTGGCCAGACCATTGGTGAGTCCTTAAGCCTGTCGCCCATTAGAGGATCCACTGGCCCTCAGGAATGAGGCTTAGTTTCATCACCATGCTCAGTCACTGTCTAAGTAAATAATGACTGAGCATTGGGTGAGTTCAATCACGGCCTGTAGTGAACATGCCCATAACAGAAAGGTGGTGATTAATTCTGAGGGTGGTAATTGGGGCTGTCAATCAACCATACTCTGCTCAGCTGGAGATCCTGAGCCCTACATTTTCATGGCTGCCAGTGACCAAGTAGAGTTTTCTTCAGGAACCCAAAGGTTTATCATTAGAAAGATCTGTAAGTGTGACTTACCACATGTGTCAGACCCAAATCTGTATGCCTCTTCAGATTCCCTGGGCTCAAATGCTTCAGTCCCTGCTTTTTGGTTCACTACTGCAGAACAGCCATGTACCTGGATGTCTGACATCTCACACCTCTGGGCTTGAATGAAACACTATACTACAGGGCCTGGGATCTGGCATCCTGAGCTGCCATCAAAAGGAGTAGATAATGAAACTTGGATATACAGGATGGTTTATTTCCTGTGGGGGTAAACTACAACCAATAGGAACCAGTAGATCTGGGCAGATAAACTCCTCCCATGTTACGACTGCTTGGAGATACAATTCCTCCATGCAGCCCACTCAAAAAAATCTCTGGCACTGAGTCAATCCAACTACCAAGAAAATGCTGTTTTTGGCTACTCATGAAGCAGAAGCCAGCATGGTAAGCCATCCTTTCACAAAGCTTCCCATCTTTTCTTGCCTCACTTCCATTTTCCTTCTCTCACCCCACCCTGGGTTCGTACCTCCTCAATAAAGCACCAGCATTTTAATCCTTGCTTCAGGTTCAGTTTCCAGGTTCAGCTAGAGAACTCAGGTTAAGATAACACATTAAATGGATTAAAGTGGAAAATCCAATTATCTGAATACAAGAAAAAATTGATACACAAAATAATTTTTTAAACTCATTACAGGAGTAAAGGACTTTTTGAAATATGATAAAGCATAAATCTGAAAAACCTGGAACAAATATGGTCTTAAATGGGAAAATAGAAATATTCCTTGCAAAATCAGTGATAAAGTGAGGATTCAGAATCAGACAGGAACGGAATAGCATTGTGATATTGAGTAGCTGAGAATAGTTTACTAATGCAGTTATTTACAAAGTGATGGGCAAGGTTAAGGGAAACTAACAGGGACTGTGCTGTACCTCCAAGGCTAACAATAGGAAAGAGAATCCTTATCCTGGACTGAAGGAGCAACTTACCAAATACATAGAGATCACATATCTGTAGGACATGAACTGTGGTCGTTAGTAGAGGGAATACAGCCAACCCTCAGTGACCCTGTAGATTTGTGGTTACATTGACAAAATTTTGAAAATACAGTTTTTCCTAATATACTTGTAGTTAGTTAACTAGTATCCACCCAAAATTCATATCTACCTACAACCTCAATATGTGACCTCATTTGGAAATAGGATCTTTGTAGATGTAATTAGGGATCAAAACAAAACACTGAATGAAGCTGTGCCTTAAGTCCAACAAGAGACAGAAAAGACACAGACACACAAGAAGGTGGCCACATGAAGACAGAGGCATAGACTAGAGTGATATATCCACAAGCCAAAGAATGCCAGCAGTCATCAGAAGCTGGAAGAAGCAAGGAAGGATTCTCCCTTAAAGCATGCAAAGGGAGTGTGGCCTTACTGTAACCTTGATTTCAGTCTTCTAGCCTGCAGAACTATGAGAGAATAAGTTCTTGTTTTAAGCCAATATGTTTGTAGGATTTTGTTATGGGAGCCCTAGGAAACCAATATAATACCCAGACTTAAAGGAGACCTTTCTTTTCTTTTTTTTTCTTAATGAGGGAGTAGTAGGAAAGAAATGGAAACAAAGTTGACTCTACAATGAAAGTATAATTTATATAACTGTACCTTGTACTGGGAGAAGTCATTCAAAGTCTCCTGACATATTCCCCTTTAGAAAACCACAGACACACACACACACACACACACACACACACACACACACACACACACCAAGTAACTGGTATAAATACTAGGACAGAATATTTAGTAGGTTAAAAAAGAAAAAAAAGACTTCAACCCAGTTATCTATGGAAAACTGTACAAAGCTCAGTGTCCACCATTGGCCAATAACTCAGGCTAAGAAAATGAGGACTGTGGCATTAGAGTTAGTGGTCATAGGTGACAGAGTGAAAAAAAAAACCCAATACACATGTACCATGTTAGAGAAATTGGACTATAATCACTGAGCAAAATAAATGATACACCATGCAATATATGCATAGTCCAAAAAGGGGTGAGGGATGCAGTAAGAGCATGCAAATGACAAAAGATAAAAATAAAGCCCAACCTAGAATAAAATGGTTGAAAAAAACCAGAAAGCCTTTTCTTGAATTAAATCCATACCTTCTAGAAAGTAATCCTCAGAACATGTGTACAATAAAACAAGTACACAGAAACAAGATAAATGAAAGAATAGGATGAAAATGTGACTAAGGAAACAATATGCATTAAAATTTCTAGAAAGAACCAATAAAAATATAGAGCTCGCTATAAGTACAGAAGAGATACTACTAAAAGTGAATTACCATATATTTTAAAAGCCCTATGGTTGTTCTGTGTGTCTCCTTTATTACATGTGGGGTTTCGCCCCCACACACCAAGCACTGTTCAACAGCAGTTGGGCGTTCTACAATCTAACTTAATGCTGACACTACTTGGAGATTATAAAGTCAGATTCCCCAGGTTGAATGCCTAGTTTCACAAGACCACCCCCACCACCACTTCAGATACCAATCAGAAGTAGTAGATTTCCCACAACTTCTGTCCAAATTAGAGGTTCCCATGACTTCCTACACCTTGGATTCAACTATTTGCTAGAACATCTCACAGAACTCAGGGAAACATGTTTACCAGTTTTTATTAAAGGATATGTCAAAGGATACAGATGAATAGACAAATGAAGAGATAGGTAGGGTGAGGTGTGGGAGTGTCCCAAGAGTTGGGGTTTGTCACCCTTCGGATAGAGGAGTTTGCCCACCTGGAAGCTCTTTGAACCCATACTTTTGGGATTTTGTGGAGGTATGATCAATCAATTCCATTTCCAGTCCCCTCTCCCTTTTCTAGAGTAGGGGTGTGGGACTAAAAGTTCCAAGCCTCTAATCATGGGTTGGTCTTTCTGGTGACCAGCCCCCATCCAGGACCTTAGTCAGAGTCCCTCATTAGAACAAAAGATGTTCCTACTGCTCCCATCACTTAGGAATTTTTAAGAGTTTTAGGAGATTTGTACCAGGATCCAAAGGCAGAGACCAATGTATATTTTTCCATTATGTCACACCATAGTACAGAAAGATTTGACATACCTTGGTAATTCAGATGGAAAAAGAGATGAATATAGTTAGATAAGGTTGAGCTATAGAACGTGGATGATGCAGTATACAGATAGATTTTTGGCTTCGAGAGCCAATAACACTTATCAAATTAAGCTGTTGATACATAGATAAAATAGAATATTCCCCTGAAATGAAGACAAAATTGAACTGTTCACTAAAAGAACATCTATATTCCAGGCCTAAGACCTATCCTAACAAAGTTGAATATCAAATAAAAAGGAAGGGAAGAAAAATTTACTTTTTTTGCCCAAACCACCTAATAACAAAAAGGTAGTGAAGGGAGGAGGAAGACAAAGAAGGACCTCTAACTTCCCCACAAAAAAACAGAGAATGATTTCGTGATATTCCATTTCCTATCATCTATGTTGTTTTCATGAGAGAATCAGGCTAAGACAAAATGGAAAACCAAGGAAATATTTCTATTAGATGCCCTCAAGGAATTCCTTTTTTCCTCTTCCTTCCTAATCTCCTCTCCTGTTGACTTCAAGACCCTTTTGCATAAACTCTTCTGAGTTCAGACTCCCAAGAACAAAAGGAGGAAAAAGGTATTTCCCCGAAAGTGCCAGCCATTTTCCACCAAGAAAACCCCTGAGACAATATTAGATAAGTGGTTACAACTGAATTGGGGAAAAGAAAAAGAAACCGATAAACTAATTTTAAAAGGGGGGTATTACTTGCCTTGAATAGAACTGAATGTGTTGGGTTGTCAGAATCCAGAAATCCCTAACTGCAGCCTCAGCAAATGAAAGTACAATTAGCAGGGCAGAAAGTTGGGGGAGATGTTAAATTGTCAATAAAATCATGTCTGTGTCAACATACTGTCAGCAAAAGTAGAGAGGTGGAAGCCTGGAGTGTAAAATATTTACAGGTTTCCAGTTAATCTAGTGCTTACTCTTTCAGACCTATTTTCTAGTGACTAATTCTCCTCCTCCCGTAAAACAGAAAATGAAATGAGGTATTCTCCAACCCAATTTATATGCCATAAAAAGGTCTAGAGAAATCACATCTATGTAACTAGTAAGTATACATATAGCTTGTAGGAATTAGATGGTGAATATAAATAGCAATACAGAAATCAAATCTTAGAGATCCTCACTAACCTTATTTCCTAAACCTGTAACACATCTCAACTTTCTTCTGAAATGAAAGTGTCAACCCAGTACCCTCAGCTCAGTTACGTGGATTAAATTAGTTTTATCTTTTATAACATACAATCAACACCCAGGCACTCAGGTGCTCAGCAAATGGATTCCTCTGATTAAACTATTTTGGAAGCACAAGAGAAATGAAGGGTTAAGGGAGAAGGCAGAGACAAGTGGGAAATAAGATATGCTTCTTGGTTCCAAGAAGAGAGGGCAAAGACAACCTTATGCCTGCCTGAGTTGAGGGAGACAGAATCCTTATAAGGAGAAATTACAAAAAAAAAAATTGTCAAACTGATACAAATGACCGTGGGTCATCCTCAAAATGTTAAAAGGAAAAGAGGAACGATCAAGTCTCTCAAATTACCCTAAGGAAGAAAATAAGAGCAAAAACAATAAGGACACCTGAAATAATTGGGAGCAGGAGAAGGAAACCCAGCAGACTTCAGCTTGTGGTGGGCGAAGAATATGGGAAAAGAATTTTCAGGGAATAGGAGGTAACTTAAGAAAAAAGACTGCAAGAAGGTAACCGTAGGAGAAAGCAAATGCCTCAGAAAACAACAGAAGCATTTGGAATCTTCAGAAAAGGAAATGAATAAAAGTGGAAACTAGAGCAACCCTACACTTGGAGTTCAACTGTCTATTTCTGCTGTCACATCTCTGGAATTCACAGGCAAGACAAAAGGAGGGCAAAAGCCCTGCAAAGACAACTTGCAGAACCATGTCAGAGCATGTAGCACTAAGCACAAGAATGTGTAAGATTTAGAAATGTCATCTATGAAGCACACAGGCTATAAAGCTGTTTTGCATATAAAATAAAAAGCTAAATTCAATGGGGGAAAGTTGGTTTGGAGGGCCTAGGTCTCTTCGCTCTTGCATTTTAAAAAGACCAACTCTAAAACCAGAAGAGACATATTCAAAGAGACATAAGTGGAAGAAGTATAATCTGCTCTTTCCTTTTTCAGTAAGAAAGGAAATTTTCTTTCATGTAATTGTAATGCTATGAACTATTTCCTCTGTGTCTGAAGAATAGGTGATGCCATTAGTCATTTTTGATTGCTCTCAATCCCAAATTTAAAGCCCACTTGGAAAAGCATGATAGGAGTCTTAAGGTGTTTGAGAATTTGTAGCTCTGTTATAAGCAAAACAACCACAACAATGACAACAAAATTCCAGAACGAAGTGTCTTAGACAACAGAGGAAATTTTCTGAGAAATAAAATCGAAGATTCAGGGAGCCTCGCGCCAGTGCGATCCAGGGACCCTCTTACCAGATCCCACATCTCTGTTTTACCTTTTCTGGCTTTGCTCATGGTAAAAAAAAAAAAAAAAAAGTGGCTGCAGAAATCTTAGGCCTGACATCTTGCACAACACCAAATCCCGATGGAAAGAAGAAGCCTTCAGCCAGCACCTTTTAATGAGAAGTTTGTTTCCCAGAAGCCCAAGCAAACAATGTTTTGCAGCTCATTAGCTCACCTGGGTTATGTTATCCCACCCATCTGTGGAGCTGGCATCTCCCACTCCCTGACTAGTTTCTCCTGGGAGCATTATTTTAATAAACCATTTGCACCTAAATCTTTAGCTAAGCAGCTGCTCATAATAGAATCTTCCTTAAGACACAAACAATGCACTGAAACCCCCTGACAGGTTATCTTTGAAAGCCCTGAGCTGCTCTTTTCCACCTTCACATCCCTTAATGCATTTCACACTGTGAATAAGACCCTCTTGTCCTCTCACATACATATGCCCTTCCTCAGGATCTGTGCTGCTTCTCCCTTGACCCAGCCTCCTACTTCTCTTGCAATTCTGAGATCTCTTTTCTGTGCCCTCTGGAAACATCATTCCATGAAAAACTGCCCCTTGCCCATGCTTGCGTAGATTCCTGCTGCCTTCCACTTTCAGTTGAAACGTGATTCACTCCCAAAGGCAACATTTTCCTTTCTCCTTTTTCTTAATAAAGAGATGACTCATTTCCTATCTTCTTTCACATTGTAATCTGGAAATAAAGCTGTCAATCTCTGTGTACAATAGTGCCCTCTCCGAACTGTCACATCTGTATTATTAGGGATCTCACTGTGAGAATCGAAGTTTCTTCTGAAGTGACACTTACTCCTACCTAGGAAGGTACCTAGGGAGTGTCAAGTGTATTTAAGATGGATGGGGTATATATGATTGTGTTATGGTATTCTTTATATATTTTCTAGGTGTGAGGTATTTTTAAAGATTTTTTTTGAAGTATAATTAACATATGATGTTACGTTAGTTTCAGGTGTACAAATTGGTGATTCAACAATTCTATATATTACTTCTCACCACAATAAGGGTAGGTGCCATTTGTCCCATACCACAATAAGGGTAGGTGCCACTTGTTCCATAGGGAATATGGACTATATTCCCTATGCTGCACTTTTCATCAGGAATGAGATGCCGTTAAAAAACATGACTTCTGTGGCTTGGATCATCTGTCTTCACTTTCTTATGCCTTTATGTTATCAAATTCCAATCAGGCCCATAAAGTTTAAGAATTGGTACCAAAACTCGGTCTCCCTCTAAATCCCCAGTGTTTTCAACATTCTGGGTGAATTTGATGCCCATATGATGACAAGTACAAAACTCTTGAGATAAAGGTCAAGAACTTCAAAACTAAGTCATTTCTCCACTCAACTTATCACTTCCATAGATAGATTCTTGCCCTTACCTCCCAGAATTGTTCTATCCCTGAAATATCAAAGTCAGAATATCCTACTCTTTAAAAGTTCTCATCATAAGAAAAATAAATTGTAACCATGTGTGGTGATGAATGTTAGCCAGACCTATCATGGTGATCGTTTCATAATATATATAAATATAACATTATGTTGTACACCTAAAACTAAAATTATGTTGTATATCAATTTATACATTGATTTTTAAAAATTAAAAAGCACAACATCATAAAAAAGAATATCTTACCCTGACATAGTTTCTATCATCCCAATACCTTCTCTCTCCCCTCCCACTAAAGTAACAATCTTAAGATTTCTAAACCCTGACTCCATCAATGGCTCACATTCTCATTTAGGCTACTGTGTACTTCCTGGGTTAAATAGTTAAAAATTATTTAACATTTTGAGCTCTTTTTTTTTAAGACTAAACAGATTTCTTTGTTGCCAAGTTGATTTTGATAGCTACAGAGTGGCTAACTTAGCTTACATATTATTAGATTAGTAATATTATTTGCCAATTTATATATCTCTAAAAGCAATGTTTAGCAAATGACGTGGTTATTTTATTTTTTTAATTTTTTTATGATAGTCACAGAGAGAGAGAGAGAGAGAGAGAAAGAGACATAGGCAGAGGGAGAAGCAGGCTCCATGCACCGGGAGCCCGATGCGGGACTCGATCCCGGGTCTCCAGGATCGCGCCCTGGGCCAAAGGCAGGCACCAAACCACTGCGCCACCCAGGGATCCCTGACGTGGTTATTTTAGAAGAAATGTATATTCTCACTGTCTAGTCATGTGGACAAAAAAGACCAGGGACAGTATTCCTAGATTTCAATAAGGCTTTGGTTTTCTTTTTCCCCAAAAAGATAAAAATGTGACAGAAAAGTCCGCTGTTCCCAGTTAGCACCTAATACAACCAATGATGGAATGAATGATGAGCCAACATCTCTAAAGAATTTATCCTAAAATTAACATTAGTGTTTATCATTTTAAACACTAACATTCTAAACACTTTTTAGATTAAAAAAGTCCTTTCAATTAAAAATATTAAGTGTATGTCTCTTTAAAAAGAGTGGAGGAAGGGACGTGCCCCACAGGTGCTCCACACCCGCTTATTCTCCACTATGTACATTTGGAATTGGAGATCAATCCAGTTGTCATTGGCATTTAAGCAACACCTGAGCCACTGAACCAAGTGGCTCCTATTGACATCATCTGAACAGTTCTTTCTCCAAGGCATGCTAGGATATTTTTTTTAATAGGTTACACAATCCTGATGTCAAAGAGAAGCCTGATCTCATTTTCATAATCAGTATTCCCAGAGCATACAACATACCTATGGCTTAAAACTAATTCTGGAACAACTATCCATTACTTGCTAAAGGGAAAGTACCTTTTCCAAGGCTGGGGAACTAGTCAAAGGTTGCAATGATTTTCCAGGGCCCCGAAGATTTGCACACTAAGTGTGGACCCAGTATCCCTAGGGAAACTGAAGAAGGCTGGAGGGAAGTATTGAGTGAGACAAGAGTTCCTTCCGGTTAATCTTAAAGCAAACCACAGGAAGGCATTCCTATGTTCAGAAGGAAAGAAACAGGGATTCTCAGAACTACTTGGGTAGAGCTAGGTGCTCCCAACAACTCCTTTGACATGATTGTGTAGAAGCTATTGATCTGTCCTCTCACTTCAACAGTAACACAAGTCTTTCTCAAAAGATACACAGGAAAGAGATGATTTCCCTGTACACTACACCTTCTGTCCACATCTTCAGAGGCACAGATTTCAGAGGCATAGATCTTATCTATTCCTTCATCAAAGGTTCCATTTTTTTCTATCAGCTCCCCAATCTAGTAAAGTGGATATTTTACATGATTTCCTATACCGTAAGCCAGATCCACAGCTGTCCTCCACAGATACTGATGTTAAAATTGGCTAGGGTGTAGAAGTATGTTTCTGATAGCCAGCCTTCTAATCTGAAGAGATTAGGTATAAAAAGATAAGAACAAGTTCAGAAGAACATGTAATTTCAGATTTTTAAAAATATTGCCAACTTCGTTTGGAGATGAAGGTGGAGGTTGAAGTATTTTATTATATTGACCAAAGGGTAAAACAGTAAATGGAGAAATAAGATTCTAAATTGGCAGAATTTAAAAATATGATTACAAAAACTCATCAAGTACAGGTAATTTTCTCTCTTTTTGGAAAATCTATGGAAGAGTAAGAGATTTGCCCTTCCCAGAAATCTTTCTTTTCTAGTTGGCAAGGCTGATGCAGTATAAACTACAGAAAAGAAAAAAAAAATCAATTAGAACACCTATAGAGAGAGCCTTAAAAAGATGAGGACTTAAGAGAGTCTTCTCTATGGAGATACATCTTTGAAAAGATGTTAAAAGCCTGGATAATTAGTTATGAGTTATAATAGCCTCCATTTAAGTCCCTATTTGATCTCTATTTAACTGAGAAAATGGAGGTACAGAAAGTAAGTAAATTGCTCAAAGTCATAAAGATACTTAAGCAATGGACATGAGTCCCATTCCAAAGCTCATCCTCCTCTTATTCCATGCTATCTACATCATCAAGAGGCAGAGAAGTCAATTATCTTTTGGGCATGTCCAGGTGTAACATGTCAACCATACATCTTAGATGAGATGTGGTTTCTGCCTTCTATAGACACCCAGAACCAGATGTATAAATAAAGTCAACAACAAAAAAATTTATCTTAGAAAGCTAACTCACTTTTTGCTATCTATAAAGATGGCTTAAGCAATAAGAAAGACCCCCCCTGCACTCCTATACACAAGAAGCCCTCTCTTCTCCTGTGGTTCACTGTATAACTAATAGAATTCGCTCAATAAGTGTTGGCAATGTGTCAGAAAATTTACTAAATAAGTTATAAACATTCCTTATTTGATCGTAGCAACAACTCTGTAAAATACATACTAATGTGTCCATTTTATAGGTGAGTAGATTGAAGGGAAAGGAATTGGATAATTTATTTTGAATTCATAGTAATGGCAAGGCCTAAGTATAAAGCATCTGCTATTCGTCTCATACCACATGTCATGGAGGACAGAAAATATGGCCAATATACATGCTTTGAGCAGTTTATTCTCCTCTTTAAATATTTAATATATTCATGTTGTCCACAGAACACAAACTCATCGAAATAAAATGTAGGATACCAAAATCTGGTCCCAGGCTACCTTTGTAAAATTTCTATCCTTCATTCCTAGTCATACACCCCACGATTCTGGTCATAGTCATTTACCTGTCTCTTGACTATGCCTTGTGCTCAACCTCTGCTGTTCCCTCCAGGTGGAATGTCCTTTATGACAACATCTACCTGTCAAAGCCCTTTCCATTTTTCAAAGTCACACATAAACTCTGTGTCTTCCAAAAGATTCCTGATCTCCAAATTACTTTTCTTTATACTCCCAGAGTAATGCCATCACTTCTATTGTGGCATTTATCATGCTTGATCTCTTATAATTTATCAGATTAAACCTATGGCTTACTGACACTGATTTTACACACACACTTATATGTGTATATGTATGCTCTACCTGGGATGGCCCCAGTGATCTGCCTCCTAGAACTCAGACCCTTATGTAATTCATCCCCCTTGAATCTAAGGTAGATCTAGTGATTCACTTCTAACCAATAAAAACAGCAAAAGTAATAAGATATCACTTCCAGGATTAGGCTATAAAAAGATTGGTTTCCATCTTGGGCCCTCACTTGCTCCCTTGTTCTGAGGGGCCAGATTCCATACTGCAAGCTGCCCTATGGAGAGGTCCACATGGCTTAAAACTGAGGGAGGCCTCCTGCCCACAACCAGCAAGGAACTAAGGCTCTCAAGTCCAATAGCCCACAAGGAACCAAACCCTTCTAATGAGTATCTCTGTGATATTAGAAGTAAATCCTCTATCAAGCCTTCAGAAGAGACCACAGCCCTGGCTGATACACTGACTGCAGCCTCCTGAGAGGTCTTAAGCCAGGGGTACTCAACTAAGTTATATATACATTCCTGACATGTACTAGAGAACATGTTATTTTAACTCCTTGTTATTTTAAGGTTCTGGATTTTGGGTTAAGTTTCTACACAACAGATAATAATATAATAAGTATGTGATGCCTCTGAATTATATTCTAAAATAGACAGAGGTAATGAAAAGGATATCCATCCCCAAAGAAGTATAAAAACTTTACTTATGCCAAAACTATAAAGAAAAAGCTATGAACATGTTGGTTTATAATTCAAAAGAGCTGAGCTTTTTGCCAGGAATTTATAACCAGAGGGTGTTCTAGAAAAAACTCACTTCTGAATGTCCACTATTAAAAGGAGGCTCTTCACTCCAGGCACCTGAAACTGTTCATTAAAAAATAGTGTAAGGAATGTAAATACAAATAGTAAAAGTGTCTGCTCTACAAAAGCTCTATAAGCTCAGATATTAGGATCCTTGCTTGACAAGGTGCAAGACTAGTGTTCAAACTAGTTCCTTATACAGTATGCATGCTGCCTATTTTTAAATTAAGCACAGTATAATGCCATTCTCTTAAAAAGAAGTACAAAATGTGATGTTTATTGGAGAGACTTATACAAAGGTAATCGTGTTATTTGCAAAAGCCAAGAACACTGAGCACAGATAGACATTGCTATAGACTTTAGAAAAGACTAACTTCTAAATATTTCCAAGGATCTAGCTACATTTTGTGGTGAAACTCCCTAAAAGAAAAAATGGCACAATAGATAGAGTCTCTCCAATTTAATTTATAGCACCACAAATAACCCTCCTTCCCCTCAAAAAAGGGTAGAAAAGCCAAAGAAAACTTTGTGAGTCAAAAGGTTTATCTAAATGCAGATTTTAAAAAGAGAATAACCAAAGCTAGGAAGGTATTATCAAGGATGAAGTAAAAGTTTGGATAGTCAGAGGCTAGAATTAAAACATCAGAAAAGACAAATGGCAGTTTGAGGGCTGGCAAATGAGAAGAGTTAAGGATGAAACGACTTTGTGAAGCCACATTTGGAGCTTACACTGGAAGAAGAATGGTCTCAACTGCTTAGCAGGTGTTTTAATAGTTAATAGTAAAATTTTCATTTTGTTTGCATCTTCCTATTTTTTAAAAAATCGTTCTTTAAGTGAAAAGTGATAGAATAAAGAATGTCTAAGGGTGAACTGAAGGCCCGGGTAAAGTGAGGATCTCCAATTCCTGGGCTCACATTAAACAAAGAAAGATGTAGAAAGAACTTGTTTTGCGGTTGTAAGTTTAAAGTCCTTATCAAATCCCTCATAGGATATATATTTTTTTTAAGTTTTTCTTTTAATCACCCAGTGCTCATCACGACAGGAGCACTCCTTAATCCCCATCATTTATTTAATCCATCCCCCCACCCACCTCCCCTCTCATATCCCATCTGTTTGTTCCCTGTAAAGTCTGTTTCTTGGTTTCTCTCTCTCTCTCTCCTCTCTCTCTCTCTCTCTCTCTTCCCTTTGTTCATTTGTTTTGCTTTTTAAATTCCACATCTGAATGAGATCATATGGTATTTGTCTTTCTCTGACTCATTTCCCTTAGCATTATACTCTCTAGCTCCAACCATGTTGTTGAAAATGGCAACATTTCATTCTTTTTTGTGGCTGAACAATATTCCATAGTGTATATACACCACTACTTCATTATTCGTTCATCAATTGATGGGCACTTGGGCTGCTGCCTTAGTTTGACTATTATAAATAATGCTGCCATTAACACAGGAGTGTGTGTATCCCTTTGAATTACTGTTTTTATATTCTTTGGGTAAATACCCAGTAGTGTGACTCATTTTTAACGTTTCGAGAAACCTCCACACTGTTTTCCACAGTGGCTGCATCAGTTTGCATTCCTACCAACCATACAGAAGGTCATTTATCTCCCCATCCTCACCAATACCTGTTGTTTCTTATGTTGTTGATTTTAGCCATTCTAAAATGGCTAGAGTGGCTGGTGTGAGTTCTTATGTTGTTGATTTTAGCCATTCTAAAATGGCTAGAATGGCTGGTGTGAGTTCTCATCGTAGTTTTGATTTGCATTTCACAGATGATGAGTGATAACAAGCATCATCTCATTTGTCTGTTGGCCAAATGGATGTCTTCTTTGGAGAAGACATGCTTGTTCATTTCTTAATCAGATTATTTGTTTTGAGGGTGTTGAGTTTTATAAGTTCTTTATATATTTCGGACACTACCTCTGTATTGGATATGTCATTTGCAAATATCTTCTCCCATTCTGTAAATTGCCTTTTAGTTTGATTATTTCCTTCACTGTGCAGAAACTTTTTGATGTAGTCCCAATAGTTTTTATTTTGTTTCTCTTGCCTCAGGGGACCTATCTAGAAAAAAAGTTGCTATGGCCAGTGTCAGATAAAGTACTTCCTGTGCTCTCTTCAAGCATTTTTATGGTTTCAGGTGTCACATTTAGGTCTTTAATCCATGTTGAATTTATTCCTGTATGGTGTATGCCTATTGCTGTCCGGTTTTCCCAACACCATTTGTTGAAGAGACAGTCTTCTTCCCATTGGATATTCTTTCCTTCTTTGTCAAAGATTAATTGACCATATAATAGTGGGCTTATTTCTGAATTTTCTATTCTTTTCTATTAATCTATGTGTCCTTTTTGTGCCAATACATTATTACAGCTTTGTAGTATAACTTGAAGTCCAGAATTGTAATGACTCCAGCTTTGCTTTGCTTTTTCAACATTTCTTTGGCTTCTTGAGGTCTTTTACAAATTTTAGGATTTGTAAATTTGTATGGGTTCCATACAAATTTTAGGATTATTTGTTCCAGTTCTGTGAAAAATGCTGTTGATATTTTGATGGGTTTACATTAAGTGTGTAGATTGCTTTGCTTAGAATAGACATTTTAACAATATTTGTTATTCCAATCCATGAGCATGGAATATCTTTTCATTTCTTTGTGTCATCTTCAATTTCTTTCATCAGTGTCTCCTAGTTTCCAGAGTACAGGTCTTTCACCTCTTCAGTTAGGTTTATTTCTAGGTATGGTTTTTGTTTTTTTTTTTGTTTTTTTTTTTTGGTGCAATTGCAAATGGGTTATTTTCTTAATTTCTCTTTCTGCTAGTTCCTGTTTGGTGTATAGAAATGCAATATATTTCTGTAAATTGATTTTGTATATTGTGACTTTACTGAATTAGTTTGTCAGTTCTAGGAGTATTTGATGGAGTCTTTCAGATTTTCTATATATAATGTAATGTCATTTGCAAATAAGGAAAGTTTTACTTCTTCCTTACCGATTTTGATGCCTTTTATTTCTTTTTGTTGTCTGATTGATGTGGCTAGGACTTCCAGTACTATGTTGAATAAAAGTGGTGAGAGAAAACATCCCTATCTTGTTCCTGACCTTAGGAGAAAGGCACTCAGTTTTTCCCCATTAAGGATGATGTTAGCTGTGGGTTTTTCAGATACGGCCTTTATTATGTTAAGGAAAATTACCCCTAGCCTACTTTGTTGAGGGTTTTTATCATGAATAGATGTGGACTTTGTCAAGTGCTATTTTCTACATCTATTGACATGACCATATTGTTCTTATTCTTTCTCTTATTGATGTGATGTATCACACTGACTGATTTGTGAGTACTGAACCACTCTTGCATCCGAAATAAATCCCCCTTGATCATGATGGTGAATGATTTTTTTAATGTATAGTTAGATTCAGAGTGCTAGTATTTTGTTGAGGATTTATGCATCTACGTTGCATCTACAGGGACATTGACCTGTAGTTCTCTTTCTTTTGTAGTATCTTTATCTGGTTTTGCTATCAGGGTAACGCTGGACACATAGAATGAATTTAGAAGTTTTCTTTTCTTTTCTGTTTTCTGGAATAGTTTGAAAAGAATAGGTTAGATATTAACTCTTCTTTATTTTTTAAAAATATTTTACTCATTTATTGACTTGAGAGAGGAAGAGAGTCAACAAGGGGAGGAGTAGAGGGAGAGGGACAAGTAGACTCCACACTGAGCATGGAGCCTGACACAGGGCTCAATATTACCGCTCTGAGATCATGACCTGAGCCAAAATTAAGAGTCAGACATTTAACTGACTGAGCCACCCAGGTGCCCCTAGGTCTTCTTTAAATGTTTGGTAGAATTCACCTGTGAAGCCATCTGGTCCTGGACTTTTAGTTGCTGGAAGTTTTTTGATTAGTTATTCAGTTTCCTTGCTGGCAATTGGTCTGTTCAAATTTTCTATTTCTTCATGTTTCAGTTTTGGTAGTTCAGTTTCTAGAAATTTATCTATTTCTTCTAGGTTGTCTAATTTGTTGACATACAGTTTTTCATAATATTCTCTTATAATTGTTTGCATTTCTGTAGTATTTGTTGTTATTTCTCCTCTCTTGTTTCTATATCATTTATTTCTGCTCTAATCTTTTTTATTTCCCTCCTTTTCCTGGTTTTAGGTTTTATTTGTTCTTTTTCTAGCTCCTTTAGGTGTTAGATTGGGTTGGATTTTTCTTGTTTTTTGAGGTACGCCCGTATTGTTATAAACTTCCCTCTTTGAACAAGTTTTGCTGTGTCCCAAAGGTTTTGAACCATTGTGTTTTCATTTTCATTTGTTTCCATGTACTTCTTCATTTATTCTTTTATTTCCTGGTTGACCCATTCATTGTTTAGCAACATACTACTTAGCCTCTATTTATTTGTGGTCTTTCCGGATTTTTTCTTGTGGTTGACTTCTATTTTCATAATGCTGTGGTCAGAAAAGATGCATGGTATGACTTTGATTTTCTTTAATTTGTTGAGACTCATTTTGTGGTCTAATATGTGACCTATTCTGGAGAATGTTCTGTGTGCACTTAAAAAGAATGCGTATGGAATGTTCTGAATATAGCTGTTAAATCCATCCAGTCCAATGAAGACATTGTTTTCTTGTTAACTTTCGGTTTAGATAATCTGTCCATTGATGTAAGAAGGATGTTAAAGTCCCCTACTATTATTGTATTATTATCAGTTAGTTCCCTTATGTTTGTTATTAGCTGCTATATGTATTTGGGTGCTCCTATATTGAGTACATAAGTATTTACAATTGTTGTACCTTCTTGTTGGAGTGTCCTCTTTATTATTATATAATGTCTTTGTCTCTTCTTACAATCTTTGTTTTAAAGTCTATTTTGTCCAATACAAGTATTGTTACTACAGCTTTCTTTTGACATCCATTACATGAGAAATGTTTCTCCATCCCCATCTCCTCACTTTTTTTGGGGGGGGGGGAGTACAAGTGGGTGGGGAGGGACAGAGAGAGAAAGAATCTTAAGCAGGCTTCACACCAATGATGGAGCCCAAAGCAGAGCTCAATCTCATGACCATAACATCATGACCTGAGCTGAAATTAACAGTTGGATGCTTAACCAACTAAGCCACCCAGGTGCCTCTTCATCCTTTCACTTTCATCTGCAGGTGTCATAGGTGTAAAATGAGTCTCTTGTAGGCTGGATATAGATTAATCTTGTTTTGTTTTCTTTTGTTTTTATTCATTCTGTCACCCTATTTCTTTTGATTGGAGCATTTAGTCCATTTGCATTCAAAGTAATTATTGATAGATATGTATTTATTGCTGTTTTATTACTTGTTTTATGGTTGTTTCTGAAGATATTCTCTGATTTTTATTCTATTTCATAGTTTGCTTGTTTTCTTGAGTGATATATTTGGGTTTCTTTCTCTATATTCTTTGCATATTTATTAGTAATTATGATCTGGGGCTACCATTAGGTTTATATAACATCTTCTGCATAAAGCAGTCTATATTATGTTTATGGTCATTTAAGCTTGAATCTATTCTTTACTCCTCTCCTCCCCACATTTTAGGTATATGGTATCATATTTTACATCTCTTTATTTTGTGAGTTCCTTGACAGGTTTTTACAGAAATATTCATTTTTAATGCTTTTGTGTTTCCTACTGTCATTTTTGGTCTTTCCACTCAAAGAGTCCTTTTTAATATTTCTTGCAGGGCTGGTTTAGTGGTCATGAACTCCTTTAGTTTTTGTTTGTCTGGGAGACCATTTATCTCTCTTTATATTCTGAATCATAGCCTTGCTGGATAGACTATTCATGCCTGCAGGTTTTTACCATTCAGCACTTTGAATATATCATGCCAGTCCGTTCTGGCTTGCAAGGCTTCTGCTGAAAAAAAAAAAAAAAAAAAAAAACACTGAAAGCCTTATAGAGTTTCCTTTGTATGTAAGTATCTTCTTTTGTCTTTTTGCTTTTACTATTTTTTCTTTACCATTATATTTAGTCATTTTAATTATAATATGGCTTGTTATGGATCTGCTTTTGTTGATTTTGTTGGGGGTCCTCTGTGCCTTCTGGAACTGAATATCTGTTTCCATCTCCCACATTAGGGAAGTTTTCAGCTATTATTCCTTCAAATAAATTATCTTCCCCCTTTTTTCTTTTCTTTTTCTGGGACTCCTGTAATATGAATGTTATTATGTTTGATGGAGTCACTGAGTTCCCTAAGTCTATTTTCATTTTGCATGATTCTTTTTGCTCTTTTTTCAGCTTGATCACTTTACATTACTCTGTCTTCTAGGTCATTAATTCATTCCATCAAGTGTGTTTCTCATTTCATTTCTTGTGCCCTTTATCTATACTATGTTATTCCTTATCTCTGTGTTAATGGTCTCACTGATATCCTTCACTCTTTTCTCAAGCCTATTGAGTATCCTTAAGATTATTGCTTTAAATTCTCCATCAGGCATGTTACTTATATCTGTTTCTCTTAGATCTCCAGTAGTGCCCTTGTCCTGTTCTTGGATTTGAGACAAATTCCTCTGTCTTCTCATTTTGTCTAAGTCTCTGTGCCTATTTCCATGTGTTAGGAAAGTTGGCTATGTCTCTTGTTTTTTAGGGTAATGGCTTTATGAAAAAGAGGTCTTGTAGTGCCCTGCCATGTAGTGTCTGTCCCTTGTTCCCCAGGGCCTGGCACTTCTGAGAGTGTCTGCATGTGCTCTGCTAGTCTGTCTCACTGCTTTATCCTTCATGCCTTTTGTCTGCAAATACTCTCTTGGACTCTTGTGGGTAGTATTTGGTCCCTGGCTTGAATCTGGCACATTTTAACTAAGTGTGCTTTGGTCTGCCTGTGAAATAAGACCTATCACCACTGCCACTGGAACTGAGGCTTTTCCAATCGACGTTGGGTAATGCAGTGTTGGCAGGGGCACAGGCTAGACTTCTGGGGGAGGGGGCCCACCACGCCAGGCCTAAGATAAGCATGACTGGGAAGTGTGGTTCCACCAGAGCTCGGGGGTTCTGGGATTGGTGTAAGCAAGTTAGGTAGTGAGTGTCAGCTCTGTGCTGGTTCCCACAGGTGGCACCATGCTTATGCTGAGGTGTAGGGGAGGACAATGGCATCTGCCAGTTACTTTGTTCCTGGGAGGATCTCTCTATGACTACTTCCTCTCTGGGGCACACTCCAAGATAAGAAAATAACCTTCCCACTGTGCCCCAGGCATTCTTCAGGTCACTGTTTCCATGCTCTATGCCCATGGGCTACTTGCCCTACCTTTTCTTCAAGAGCAGTCCCATTGTCCTTGGAGGTCTCTCAGAGCCAAGCATGCTGACTTTTAAAACTCTGGGCTTTAAGCCCCACCGGTTGCAAGAACTCTTGAAATTGAAGCCCTCTTGCTTTCCCAGCCCAATTGCTATAGGGATTCAGTGTTTCCATGCACTCCTCTGTGTGCTAGTCTCCCTCACCCTTCTCTGTGACTGTGGCTCCCTCACCACCACAGGGCCACAGTCTGTTTCTCTCCCAAGCCACATTTCTGTACTTCTTACCTTCTTAAATGTGGCCTCTTCTCTATGTTTAGTTGTGGAGTTGTTTTGTCAGTCTTTAGGTCTATTTCTGGGCTATTTAGAATTATTTGATAGTTATCTAGTTGTATTCATGGGACAAGGCAAGCCTAGAGTCCTCCTACACCACCACCATCTTCTGATCCCCATAGGCTATCTTTAAACAATATACATTGTTAATGATAAACTTAGCTGCTAATTTTCTTGAGTCACACAAACATCCCTGAATGAGTTAGTCATAGAGGGGATTTATACCCAGTCATTTCACATCCATATGATCTCACTGGTTGTTTGTGGTGCATTCTGATTAGGTGGTATCTCCACTGACTGGCTAGTACCTTTACCTTAAGGGCTGATAAATATTTTGACTATACTCTCATTCATGGATAAATATGAAATCTATACTTTGTAGATGAAAGCTAATCCTGGAATTTGACTCTTCAGAGGTTATGGCAACTGAGAGTATAGCAGAGACCATACCTATCTACATCTGTTATCAGATGGGATATAAGCATACCATCAATGATCTTGTTGAGAAAGACCACTAAAGTATAAGATTGTTGGGATATAGACTTAGTTCTTATACTCAAATCTATGGTATTTAACACAAATGAGAATAAAATCTTAGGTGGTTTGGAGGATTAAACAAATTAATATATATAAAAGTTTTAAAAACAATGTCTCCTCAGAGACATTGGCATCTGGGTGGCTCAGTCAGTTAAGCATCTACCTTCGGCTCAGTTCATGGTCTCAGAGTCCTGGAATCGAGCCTAGCATCAGGCTCTCTGCTTAGCAGGGAATCTGGTTCTCCCTCTCCATCTGTGCTCTCTCTCTTTCTCTCCCTCACCACTCTCCCAAGTAAATAAATAAAATATTTTAAAAACAAAACAATAGCTAGCATGTAATATGTACGCAGTAAGTATTAGCTAGCATAAAAGACTTGGAACTCAGAAATGAAGCCCTCTTACCAATAATTACAAGATGGAATTTCAGAAGTTGCCAAAGGCTTTCTGCCTTATAGTAAAAAGGGATAAAAATCTTGGGAATAAGAAATATTTATTTTTGTATTGTCTACAGTTCCCACAGGCAAATAATGTACCTTAAACGAAAAAGTTAATAACCAATACTACCTTAGCCCTATTCCAATCTACCCCCCAAGAGATGATCTTTCCAGTAACCCCCAGGTCTGAAAATAAGGTGCTTTGCATATTGTGCCTTAGCATTTTGTGAATTTTGTATTAACTCTAGATTCATACATGCTTTATATTTACTGAGATCCTGCTTTCGAAAAGGGGTTTGTAATATATATTGCCACTAGTCATGTTTGGAAGTGCTTATCATACCTCAACATCAGCAGCATTAGATATTTTAAATATTTTGCTAATATAAAGGGGCATCTTTGTCTTATATTAATTCACATTATAATGTTTTTAAAAAATGAGACAGCTTTGGTAAATATTTCAGCTTGCTGCCTTGTTACTTAGAAACATAGCGCGAGGGGATTTTTGAGGTTACATCAAAAGTTATGGTAAAAAGCACTTAACCTAATTATAGGTAAATGATCATTAAATGTTTTAGGCTTTTAAAAATATATAGCACAAAAAAAAATATATATATATAGCACAGTTTTAAAAAAGGTATAACAAATTTTTTAGAGATCGGATGATTAGATGAACTAGTTCAAAGAATATGTAAATTAAGGAAGTCTATGGGAAAAAAAATTTTTTAAAGATTTTATTTATTTATTCATGATAGACATAGAGAGAGAATGGGGAAGAGACACAGGCAGAGGGAGAAGCAGGCTCCATGCAGGGAGCCTGACGTGGGACTCGATCCCGGGACTCCAGGATCACGCCCTGGACCGAAGGCCAGCACTAAACCGCTGAGCCACCCAGGGATCTCCTCTTTATGGGAACATGTTTTTTAAAATATTTCAAATGTATACTTTCGTGGGGATGGTGTGGGCTGGAATAGCATAGAAAGGAGGGCCCAATTTAAACATAATAGGTTTAAAAGAAAAAATATAACTAAAGTAGTCCTAAAACAAAAAGTAAAATTCTAAATATATAACTAGAAATAGAATTTTCAATAAAGTACTGAACTTTTTATAAGACAGTGGTATTTTCCAAGAGAAGAAATGATGTTAAACCATAATTTGAAATGATATTAAGCCTTAACATCCTATTGAGAGAAATATTACCAAAATCAGCCTTAGTAACTTTGATTTGCTATAATTGTCACGACATTCTAGTGATTACAGCTAAGGCAAATAGAGGATGGGACAGAAAGGTAAGGCAAGAAGGTTTTCCTCTTCAGAAGGTATTCTCTGTAATCCTTCTTAGAAATCTAGGTTAGAGGTGCCTGGGTGGCTCAGTGGGTTAAGCATCTTCCTTTGGCTCAGGTCATGCATGATCTCTGGGTCCTGGGATGGAGCCCCATCAGGCTTCCTGCTCAGCAGGGAGTATTTCTCTCTCTCTCTTTCACATGTGCTCTAACTCTCATTCTCTCTCCCCTCTGCCCCACCCCCCACTTGTTCTCTCTCTCAAATTCTCAAATAAATAAATTCTTTTAAAAATTTTTAAAAAGAAAACTAGGTTAAATTATTTTAAAAGGACCTCATTTGCCAAAGATAGTGTTAGGACAGAACCTAGCTGTCCATGGAGAAAACATGCTGAGTGAAATGAGAAAGTATTAAAGTAATAAAGTTGTAAATATATATTTGCTTAGCTATTTCCAGTTTAAATCTTGATATCCTGTGGGCTGGGGATTAGGAGTTTGGACTCGAAATGGCTACTACGGAGTGGTGTGCAATTTAAGACTCCAAGACTCCAAGAGCAAAGACAGAGCAACCCCCATTACCCAGAATGTAAGGGTAAACCTCTGCAGAGTCGTTTAATGGGTTTTACAGAGAAAAATTCTGACTTGAACAGATGAGAAACTTCCCCTGCTAGCCACATCTCATTCTTTAACAGAGAGGGATGGAATAGACTGCATTGTCACAGAGAGCTGCCAGAAATGAATACCTGGAGAAAAGAAAGCCTCCAAGGGTGAGGTCTATCTCAAAAGAAAAAAACACACATATTTTTGAAGATAGTGGTGTAAAAGAGGCCTTAAAATATGTATTGGGAACTTTAGTTTTGGCCAAATTAGAGGGATTTTTAATACATAAATACCCCAATTGAATTTGAATGAAAGCTGGACATATTTTAGGAAGATAGTATCATGTTGGAAACAAGAACCCAAAGTTAAAGAAAACCAGGATAGCAGGATTTTTAGTGACATACGTTTTTAACTACAATTACATGGAACAAACTTAGATCTCAGTTTTCTTTTGTAGGGGAGTCAGGTCAGAGCCCTCCTCTCAACTGGGAGAGGTTGAGAAACCAGAGTAGGCAGCTTGGTTTTCCCAGAACCAAAAATAAGTCAGAAATTAAAAGGGTTCTTCGGTGGCCCCTAAGTGGCTGTTGGGGAGTGCGGGGCGGGGTGGGGCTCCTAGAGAAGAGATAATCATTCCCATGAGGTGCAGTAAAACATTTGCATGCTTGAGGTTGGAAGTCAGCTACAGAGATTCTCTCAGTCTCAAAAAAGAGGGTGCTGTCATATGACAGTTTAGAACAAAGTTTCCACTCCTAGACAAGTCTCTGGGAATTCCCAGTTGGTTGGCAGTCACAGGAAGAAAAACATCTTTAACACCTTAGTGTACAATGACCATCTGGTTGCTGATTACAGCAGGGAGGAGCCCCCCAGGATGCTGGTTCTTGATCAAAATATTCATACAACTGTGGTCTCCTCAAAGCATCTGGAAGAGAAACTAAATCCAGGAATCAGTCCCTTCTCCAGTTTAGGTTGAATGCTAGAGCATGCTGTTGCGCTGTACATTGAAACCAGGGAGAGTCCTCAACTAGTGACTTTAATTTACTTTAAGACCCATCAGACTTTCAGGACACTAAGTGTTACAAGATATATCAAATTATGATAAGATTAGGAAATTGTCTTTTATATCAGTATTCTGAAGTAATGGTCATCAATATTTATTGAACACTTTCTATGTACCAAGTACCTTGCCAAGCACTTGACTACATTGCACTTAATCTTCTCAACAAACCTAGGAGGTCCTATCTATCCCATTCTACAGATTAGGAAACTAAGGCTCAGATAAAAATACACAACTGCTAATGGTGAATTCACATCAAGAATTATTTGACCGTGGAGACTATGATTTTGATCATTACAGCTTATTACATCCTTTAATTAAAATATGCTTATAAATGTGTGAGATGATACCAGTTCACTGTTCTTGACAGAAATGATTTCCTCCACGTTTCTGGGAAATGAGGAAACTCAAGTGTGCTTCTCACAGAAAATCCAAAGTATCTTTCAGTAATCCTTCTTCTATTGTCCAAAGTCCCAAGTAATAGGAACTTACCGAGAATTAAATCTTAACTTGTATCCTTTCTTAGGCATTAATAATGAGATAACTTAATGACCCTCCTGAGACACTGTAAATATCTAGCAGACTTCAGTTTCTTATTTTAGAATTCCAAGATCACTTGATTGTGCTAGAAAACCATTAGCACAGTCCTTTTCTTCCCATGGAGCGGGGGAAGTATATCCTTGGGGCAGCTAACAAGCCTTCTTAGTGTAACTAGATGAATAGTTAGAGTGTAAATAAGAATATACCCTCAGACGTAAATTTCCCCACTTTTCAAAACAGACATTTTTCATCCTTTCTTCACTATCTTATCAGAACACTAGGACCTTCATCTTTTGCATTTTATCATTTTTGGTACATTCTTTTATCTGAAACATCTCAGCTTGATTCTCCAAGACAACCTTTTATTAAGCATTTATTTTGCACATATGTACTAGAGGTATTTGCATGAAAATCAACTTAAATAACCAGTCACAACTTTTTTCCTAATGGAAAAATAAAGCATTAGGTAAAACCATATATTTTTGATTCATTCACGACCAATTTTAAAATCTAAGTATAAACAACTTGGAAAGAAATTCTTACCTTACTTAGACATCTGTGCCTTGCAGTTGAATGCTAAGTAGTCCATAAGAATAAAGGTTGAATTCAGGTACTTAGGAGAGGGGGGGATTAGGAATGCAGTATGAGGCAGAGTAAAGTGTATGTTTGGTTAATTATCTATAACAGATCAAAGAAACCAAAGATGTTATGTAAGATTCCTTCTTTCAAATTAAACCCAACCCAGATCAGGATCAGTATATTTTAAAACTCCAGAAATCAGAATGCTCCGTTACAGATAATGTAATGGAGCAGCAAAACACTTATCTGTGGAAGTAATACACTCCTCTGATCTCCATGCTATACATGCCAGCGATCACATCAGCAAGAATCATGATTCATGCAGCCTCATGGTGTTACAGGACTGCAGGACTCTTGTCTCAAAGAGTCAAAGAATGAATCTTGAGGACACAAAAGGGTGAAGTGAAAGTTTATTAAGTGAAGGTGAGAGCAGAAAGGAAAGAAAAAGTTCTCTAGAGTGAGAGGAGTCCAGAATGGGTTGCCACTGAAGGTTTTTAGGGCTGGTCTTTTATTGAGAACTTGACCAGGGAGCTTGTGGCCTTGAGATTCTTGAAGGGCTGTCTTGGTTTGAGTAAGGACTATTGACAACACCCTTAATAACTTACTTCTTTGAGATCTGGTCATTTTTCTGTGATTACAATGTAGAAACCAAAGAAAAATACTCCCTAACATTGGGGTTGGGTGGTCTGGTCTATCCTCTTATCTCTTGCTCACTCTGGCTTAGCTCTTTTGCCTGCCAGGAAGAGTCTCAGAGCCTAATGAGGGGCCTCTTATTTCTCTCTGCCTATGCCTTAACCCTTTCCTTACTCACTGGGGCAAGGCTGCCCTATGACCTCCATATCCAGAGCAAACCTAGTCTACTTTCCTCCAGAATAATAAAGAAATGTGTATTTTTGGCTGTAGTGTCAGTTCTATGAAAAAGAACCATAACCCTACACAAAGTCATAGCTTAACTACAGCTACAATTCACATTGTGGTTCTGGTTGCTAGAACACCCGAGCTTAACAAGGTCCAAGAAGTCCAAGCCTTCTTTGTAAAGACTTCCTTGCACTCTGTGGGAGAGAGCTAAATAATGTTCCTCCTTTGTTATCATATCATATTGTTATCAAAATTATTGGGTCTCTCTCTCTCTCTCTCATACACACAGACACATGCAGTAGATGCCAGGATCCATGCTTTACTCACTCCTGTATCCCCAACTAGCACACTGTACCTACTACATACTAGCACATTGACCACTAGGTGGTCAAAATTTGCTTGTTGAATACATGGACACAAAAGTTACAAAGTAAGCAAAAAGATAATTTATGAAGGCAACAGACTCTTCATCAGGACTTCAACAGAATTCTTCTGTCTGGATCAAAGGATACCATCCAAGCCTTAGCAGGATACTCAAAGCCCTTGATCAGATGGCTTCAAAAAAGCTTCAAGCTTTTGTGCATTACTCCCCACATCTACTTTGTCCTTCTGCCACATGGAGACACTTGAAGCAGAGGACAGGGTACATTTAGAGAGCTCCTCTCCACCTGTTTCTTGCTCACCTTTTACTTAGGACTTGTCTTTGGTGAGACTTTCACTGCCTTACTACCCACTGCAAGTTGATTTGGAGTTCCCTCCCAGAACCCCCAAAGTCACCCAGGCCAATTTTTATCATTATTTAGTAAGATCTATTGTGACATAAGATCAAACTGGGACTTCCTTTAAAGATGTGGGTGAGGAACGTCTGGGTGGCTCAATGGCTAAGCATCTGACTTTGGCTCAGGTCATGATCCCGGAGTCCTGGGATCGAGTCCCACATCATGCTCCCCACAGGGAGCCTGCTCCTCCCTCCGCCTGTGTCTCTGCCTCTCTCTGTGTGTCTCTCATAAATAAATAAAATCTTTAAAAAATAAATAAAGATGCCGGTGATCCCAGCTTTTACTTCTCAGCCCCCAGGGCCATGTAGTTCCTGGTACATTAGAGGCACTCTAATGTTAGGCTAAGGAATAGCTAAAATCCCAAAGCATACACATGGGGAGAACAAGGTTTCACAGAATCTCAAAATAGAAGAACTCGATATTCTTTGAACATTTTCGAAGTTTTAGGATGAAACACCATATACACAAAAAGATATTTATTATGCAGAGATTGTTGAGGCTGAAGCAAAAATAGAATCAAGGTTTTTAAGAATATCAACAGCTGAAGGTTTCTCTAAGGTTTGTGTCACAGAGAAGGTTACTACAACATTTATACCACAATTGAAGACTAAATTGACAGTTTTAGGTCACATACCTCTCCCTTGTAGTGTATGTGTCACAACCTCTCCAGACAAGGGTCACCAAAAGGAAGCAGGATGAGCCATTAGGATCCTAGATAGGGAAGCCCAGAGGGCCACTGCTCAAAGAAGTTTAGCTTTTAAGCTTTGAGATCTGTTTGCACACCAGATACCTGTCTCCACTGCAAAGTTCTTCCATAATGTCTTCAAGTTTCTGGGAGGAGAGCTGGCATTCGGAACACTGTTAGCCTTGATTATATCTATCATGCATATGCACCTCCACTGAGGCTCAGAGAAAATTTAAAGTAATGTTGGCATTTAACACTCATTAAATTTGCAAAAAAGTTCTGAAAAAATAAAAGTATAACTGTCATGTAATTTGAGGATGGGAGAGTAGCTGCTGGCTGAATCCTTAGAGATCAAATAGGGCTGAAATTAATAACCCAACTGGAGACTTTCAATTGTCAAAACACTGCAGAAGAAAGTGAATTTGATCTCTAAAGCTGAGGAGTAGACAGACATGACTGCAATGTAAAAGATCTTAAATTGGCCTGAGAGGCAGACGAGGCTTATGGTCTTCATATATTAGGCATTTGCTAAATCAGTTCAATCAATATTTATTCCTAACAAGAAACAATCTTCCCAATATCCCAGCTGGTAGATAATTTGATCTGTTAAATTCACACATTTATTTTCTGAAATGCTAAATGTGATATTTGTCATCATTCGTGCGTGTCTTCCTTTCCTGGTCTATGGTTGCTACAGAGCTGAAACATCATATGCAGGGGCTTCTGATGGCCCTCTAAGATGCTTTCTGTGACCTCCTCTTGGTTCTATTTTCTCTGTATTTCTACCTATCTTCGATATAGAAATAGCCTCAACTACCTTTAGTTTTATAGGGACTTGTTTTTTTTGAAGATTATATTTATTTATTCATGAGAGACACACAGAGAGAGGCAGAGACATAGGCAGAGGGAGAAGCAGACTCCCTGTGGGGAGCCTGATGCAGGACTCAGTTGCAGGACCCTGGGATCATGACCTGAGCTGAAGGCAGACGTTCAACCACTGAGCCACCCAGGTGCCCTATAATGACTTGTTCTTTAAATTGCTTCCAAGTGCTTTTACAAATCCTTACTGATCACTCAGGGAAAGAGGCAGGGTAAGTTACCCCCTGCCTCTTTTAGGATGAGGAAACAGGTCCTAAGAGTGGACAAGTGATGCACCTAATGAATAAACGTCAAAGATGGGCATCACACTAGATACCTGCCATTCCCCTGCCATATCTCATCAGTCCACATTTTGGTTCTGGCCATGGCTGACTCAACCACTGGCTGTGCACAGATGCTCTTGACAGCACTGCATTTCAGCTATAGTGTGTGTCTGTCTTGTTTGTTTCAGAGATTCTCTGCTTCCTGGTGAGAATCCTGAAGGAGAGAAAATAACACCCTCTGATGTTAATCGTAGCCTATAGAGGTTGAGTTGTTCCTCTCTCCTGCATCTATGACTAACAATTCTGAAGGATCTCCCCACCAGGACTAAGCCTGAGTTGCCCACAGGGATAGCCAACTCAAGCTCATACCCTTGGGTCACCTCTCCTTCCTCCCTTGTTTCACTTTTCTGAGGGGGCCCTCCCCTACTCCCTGGGCTCACTTCCCAAAGTCAACCATTTGCATAAAAAACTTATCTCAGGTTCTGCTTCCTGGAAGAATCTAAGTTACAAGAGGCTGTAAATGCATTGTTTTTCTTTTCTTTTCTTTTCTTTTTTTTTTAAGATTTTATTTATTTATTCATGAGAGACACACAGAGAAAGGCAGAGACACAGGCAGAGGGAGAAGCAGGCTCGTGGGACTCAATCCAGGGTCTCCAGGATCACGCCCTGGGTCAAAGGCAGGCGCTAAACCACTGAGCCACCCAGGCTGCCCAATTCAACTGTTTTTATTTTCTAGTACCTTCTTCTTATTACCCTATTAAATCGCCAAACCTCAAGTTCAAGACTCATCGTTTTTTTTCTAATTAGAAACAATGGCTATAGATTTAAGATTTGAATACCACATAAAAACTTTTTAAGCTCTGTGGAGACCTACACACATTAGGTGCTTAGTAATAGGAGGATATTGTAGTTACCTTGAAGGTAATGACTATTAAAGAAAGAAAAATGATGCGTATGTAAATACGAAGAGAAATAGATAAGTTGCTCTTCTACAGATGACTTAAAAGAGCTGGAAGTAGCTATCTTTATTCAGTGATATTTCTAGGGTCAGTTTACAAGGGCTCCATGTCTATAAAGCTTCCTTTCATCCTATGTTTTCTAATAAAAAGTAAAATTTTAATTTCTGTGGCTTCTTCTCTTAGATATATTGATGGCCTACTTTAAATAGTCTTACTTAATGGAGAAAATAGAATGATGTCTTTATAGCTTTGAGCTATGAAGCAATAATATAGATATTTACCATTTTTAATTATATACCCATATATGTGTTAATGGGGGTTTGCCTCTCATGAATTTTATAAAGATGCAACATGATTATTCATATTTGCTTGTTTCTGGTGCAAAAAAAAAAAGCATCACATATCAGCACGGGATCAAGAAAAACCAACTGCTGAATGTCAGGCTATTCTTGATTAGAAAAGGATAAATTTAAGGATAAATAATAGTACAAAAGGAACAATTCTGCTCAGCTTGTGCAGACTATCAGATCAACTGATCACAGTGCTTTTGATTTAAGAGCCAACAAAGGTTATTTTATAATATTTGGCAGATGCCAGAAATCAAGTAGCCTGAATGTAAATATCACTCTGATTGCTGGTCACTAAAAACTGAGATGCAGTGTGTTGAGTTATAAATATGAAGAAAAGAAGCTAAGACATAGCTTCTGGAATTTAGATCTATCAACTGAAATATCTGTCACTGCAGAACAACTGATGGAGGTTTTGTCATGCCCTTCCTAAAGCACATATGTACAGTCTACATGAGTCGCCAAGGAATCCATTTCTTTCAAGGCCTAAAATAGAATTACCTATAAAAAGTTATCAGTTACTATTCTATAGACTCACTACCAGAGTTATCCATATGATCTAAGTATTAGAGAATTTATAAGTTGCAGTTTGTTTGGACATAAAAAATAATGAGTCACATCAGTTGAAAAATAATAACATGAAAGCTGTTTCCATAATTGCTCATAATACTTAGGAAGAAATATGCATATCCAATTTTTTAAAATTCTTCTTGAAGCTCTGAACAATTTACTTTTTAGTCAGAAAATAAAATATCTTCATTTCCATAAGCCCATTCTTTGACTTCCTATTTCACTAGAATATAAGTTCTCATAGGTACATTACCATGGCTTTCTCTGTCCTCTAATATTATTATCAAAATTAGTTCCATATTTTCATTATTATCTTGGTAAAAAAAAAAGGTTATGAAAATATTTTAATTAATTTTGTTTGAAATTCTAGATGTTGACTTGACAATAACCAGTAACAGTATATAGTCAGAAGAGAGCCAGTAAGTCATAGGAGAGCAACAATGAGTGAGGACTAGTTAACTTACAAATCAAATGGCCAGGGACGCCTGGGTGGCTCAGTGGTTGGGAGCTTGCCTTTGGCCCAGGGCGTGATCCTGGAGATCCAGGATCGAGTCCCACATGAGGCTCCTTGCATGGAGCCTGCTTCTCTCTCTGCCTGTGTCTCTGCCTCTCTCTCTCTCTCTCTCACTCTCTCTCTCTCTCTCTGGGTCACATGAATAAATAAATAAAATCTTAAAACAAAAAAATCAAATGGCCACTACTGGTGGCCACATTTTAATGGTGCAGATGGCCAACAAGATTCAATAGAATCCAATATGATCCATGATAGAAAAATCTCTTTCAAGCCCATGGTAAGACTAAGGCATCAACCACTAGCAGACAGGATGGACTTTATTGGATATGCATCACGAAGTCTTCACTCTGCAGGAAATTATATACTTGCTCTGGAAATGGGGCAATTATGCGAAATGTTAATGAATGCTTTCAGACAAAAGAAGTGTCAAAATACCGAAGTGGGATTGGATTTTATGAGGAGGTTAATTTCTAAAGTCAGCATATAAAGCAAAACACTCACAAAGTGAAAATTACCTCTAAAAACTCCTTATGAAAATCCCTTACCACATAAGAAACAGAAACAATCCCAAGCTCAAAGTTTTTACCTTTTGGATTTTTATTGTTTAAGTATAGAAATGGATCATTATTTCTTTATTCAGATTACTATTTTTCATTTGAGTACCCAACATAAGTAGCTTGCATTTAGGGTCTACATGGTACCAAAAATATCTATTTAAAACAATTTTTTTCCTAGCCACTATGAAATAGTTGCACTCAAAATTATGCTGTATGACAATTTTGGAAAGTCACAGAACCTGGGGCAAATCAATTACCTTTAAGGCTTGGTGAGGTATTTTTACTCACCAATGAGATATGGTTATTACTGTAAGGAAGAAAGTAGTTGGAATATTGCTCTACAATAAAGAAAAACCCATGGCAAAGTGCTACATATTGACTTATTGCTACGAATACTCTAGGTCAGTGGCCATGCCAATCACCTAAATTTGAATTCATAGTTTGAATTTTTAACTCAGCCTCAGAATTGATGGTCCTCTGACATAGAACTGAGTCAAAAGTTTGAGTCAATTTTGAGTATAAACTTTAGCAACAGAGAGATCGAAATGTGGATCTCAGAATCACTTTTTTTTAAAAAAAAACCTTACATTGAGATCATCATAAGTTAACATGCAGTTATAAGAAACAATACAGTAAGATCCCATGTACCCTTTACCCAATTTTCCTGGAACATCTTGCAAAACTAAAGCACAATATCATAACTAGCATATTAGTTTGCTAGGGCTGCCATAACAAAGTACTACAGGTTTGGTGGTTTTAAACAGAAATTTATTTCCTCTCAGTTCTGGAAGCTGAAGTCTGAGAACAAGCTGTCTACAGAGTTGGTTTCTTCTAAGCCTCTTAGCCTCAGAAGCTAAAGTTCAGGTGAGCAGAACACCTTAAGGTGTTGGCAGGGATAGTTTCTCTTTGCTTGTAAATGGCTATCCTCTCCCTGTGTCTTCATAGTATCTTCATTCTATATGTGTCTGTGTTCAAATTTCCTTTTTTCTTAAGGAAACTAGTTATATTATATTAGGACCAACCCTAATGACCTCATTTCAAATTTAGTACCTCTTTAGAGACTTGATCTCCAAATAAGGTTACATCTGAGGTAGTGCAGTTAAATTCTGAGGTACTGGGGTTAGAACTCCAACGTAAGAATTTGATGGGTTGTGGGGGGACACAGTTCAGTCCTATGACAACTAGGGTATTGGCATTCATACAGTCAGGATACAGAACATGTCAATCACCACAAGGATCTCTCATACTGAATTTCTATAGCCACATGCACCTCACCTTCTCTCATCTTATCTAATCCCTGGCATTCACTAATCTGTTCTCCATCTCTATAATTTATAAGACTCTGGATCTTATTTTTACATTGTATTTTAGTTGGCTTTTTCTGACACAGATCCAGCAAGGGAAGGTAGGGGATGCCATTTCATTACTACCAAGTAGAGGTGAAAGTCCATGCTCCCACATATTCTCTACTGCCCTGTGTGTGGGCACATTTCTGGTTACTGCCTAGAAGGGATGCAAGTCTGTAGACCATTTAGCTTTCCCTGACACAAGCCCAGTGGGAGGGTGTGGCATATTCTTACAGCCTCTAGAAAGTAGAAGTCTAGCCTCTCCACTACAGTTTTTCTGTAATGTTTGACATGGATAGGAGAGGTTATTGTCCAAAGTTGTCTGTTTTGCCAGGTTTCTTCTTTCCTGGTCTTTTTAGTGGAGAGAAAGGGCTTTCCTTTGGGCCTTTTGGTCTATGACTGTTGGTATTTCTGGGTCGCCAACCTCTTAAGCTTCAAGTGTAGGGTATATGAGGCTAAAAGAAAACCCAGAGAATTTTCCATACTGTCACTCTGTGGGTCCTAGGGTTCCTAGTCTATTGTCCTTCTTCTTTGTATTTTTCAGAGCCTTCTATTTGTTTTGTATAAAGTGTTCAGGGGGTTTTCTCGTGCTTTGTGGGAGGAAAAGAGATAAGTATTTCCACTTGATCTTCCTGGAAGCAGAAATTCTTCACCGTCACTTTAGCTATTTGATCATTTTATCACAGTTTCCTTATCTCTGAGACATGGAAAACATCGACCTCATGGGCAGTACAGGAGAGTAAATAAGACCATTTGTAAGGTGCTTGACTCATTACAGACACTGCTTCTCTTTTAAATGAAACTGTGCTACCAGTCATCTGATCTTTCAAGTGCATGTTACAAGACTTCCTCTGAATCTTCTGATTCCGAAGAGACTCAGTATCTGCTAGACCTTTATATTCTCTTAATGCCATTCCTGACTCCCCCTTGGAGTTGGCAATTTTGCCCTATAAAGACATTTGATTTTGCTAGCAAAGCTCCTAGCATATAGACACTCAAATATCTACTAAAATGCAAGCTACCCCCCGCACCGCTATATTTTTGTGATTTTTGTGATTTTACACTATGTCTTTGGGCCAATCCTCAGCAACAGGGCCATTTCCTCAGTAATAGAATAGGGATAACACTTGATATCTCCCTCATAGGAACAGAGTGGTTACACATACAAACACCTCTTCTAAGTGATACCCTCACCTGGTACCAAAAAAATGGAGGGCATACTAACTGCAATAACACAATAACATCCTGTCATTATTACCAGTATTGCCCCGTCTTTACCCCCTTTTTCTCTATTTTTTTAAAAGATTTTATTTATTTGTTTATTTATTTATTTATTTATTTATTTATTTATTTATTTATTTATGAGAGACAGAGAGAGAGGGAGAGAGAGAGGCAGAGACACAGGCAGAGGGAGAAGCAGGCTCCATGCAGGGAGCCCGACACGGGACTTGATCCTGGGACCCCAGGGTTAGGCCCTGGCCGAAGGCAGCGCTCAACCACTGAGCCACCCGGGCTGCCACCCAGGCTGCCCCCCTTTTTCTCTATTGTTCCAAAGCAGAGTAAACTAGAATTATGGTGAGGCCAGCAGAACAGAAGTGGTAACTGTCAGCAGAACCAAGGATGATAGCACAAGGGAATTACAGCCACCCCCCAAGGAAAAGATAAGACCCTAGTAGTCACAAAGCATATTTCCCTTGACTATAAGACAGCAATATAGGTACATAGCTAGGGTAGTGTATAGACAGTCTTATTTCATTTACATTAAATTCTTGGATGAGAGCTATGCATAAGCAAATCTACAATTTTCCAAAAGGATATAACTTATTGGGTGAAGAACTCTAACTTTTAATTAATTTTAGACCTTTATAACAATGTAGTACACAATGATAATTTCTTTACCTTATTAAATAATTGCAGTTTTAGAGCTGGCGACAATTGCAAGGTATGCAGTCAAACCCTGAGGTTAATTTAGGTTCAGCTTTGAGCACCTCACAAGTCAAAGTCATCTGAAGGTAAAGATTTTCTCAGATATTTTGAGGAACTTCAAATATGGTGATTTGATTGCCACCCCAATGATCTGTTTAAAATATTTACATTTCCTAAAATACAGCAAATGAGCCCACCTAACTTTCACATACCCATTTTTCTGGAAGATATAAATTTGTCAGAATCTCCTTCCCCACTTTGGAAGAGAGTTGAAGGATAAGATTCCTTAAAAGCAGCCTATTTTACATGAAGATCAGATGTCTTCCTTATTGGAAATGTGTTTTGTTTCTGCATGTTGTAGAAGGAACTTCCATGGCTGGAAATACAGGCTTACCATCTCCACATGAATCAGATGCACCCACATTTATTCTTTTCTCCTATCATTTGTAGAGCTCAAGTTTACTCAGTCTTGGATTATATTACTTCAGTTACCAAGAAATGTGAAGAATGTCTCAAATCACATAGGAACTATTTACCTCTCTATTAAAAACAAAATAAAACAAAAATTTCCTTGAGGACAGGAGTCCTATTTCACTCTGTCACTCTACCACCAAGGGTACTCATTGCCTGGTAACTAATAAGCATTTACCAAACAAAAGGAGTGTGAAAGAAGGAAAACAAGCAAAAGGAGTAACTCAAACAATTACTTTAAAAGTTGCAATGCGAGGGCAGCCTGGGTGGCTCAGCGGTTTAGTGCCGCCTGCAGCCCAGGGCGTGATCTTGGAGACCCGGGATTGAGTCCCACGTCGGGCTCCCTGCATGGAGCCTGCTTCTCCCTCTGCCTGTGTCTCTGCCTCTTTCTCTCTGTGTGTCTCTCATGATTAAATAAATAAAATCTTAAAAAAAAAAAATTTGCAATGTGATAAGTGCTCAAGTTGAATGTTCTAAGGGAGCAAGACATATAAAGATTTTATAGACTATTTTAAGGAAGACCAGATTTCATTGTTCAGGGGCACCTGGGTGGCTCAGTGGTTGAGCATCTGCCTTTGGCTCAGGTCATGATCCTGGGGTCCTGTGATGGAGTTCCTCATCAGACTCCCCTCATGGAGTCTTCTTCACCTTCTGCCTATGTCTCTGCCTTTCTCTGTGTGTCCCTCATGAATAAATAAACAAAATCTTTTTTTTTAAAAGATTTCATTATTCAAACCTTGAAAAATATGGGAAACTGAGGCTATATTAATCATGGGACAGGATGCAGGGGCAACAAAATCGGGGTTGTGGTGTAGCAGCCATTGGTGGGACTAAAAGGTGGAGGGGAGGAGTTGGGGCTAAGTCTTTCAAGGGTCAGTAGAAAATTTTTTTATCCTGTAGCATCTTTCGCAGGAAAAATAATGCAAATGGGAACCTTACAAATGCATGTTTCTATTTTCCAAAGGACTGAATGCTGCCCTAATACAAGAGCATTAAAGAGAGAGCTTAGAATTTTGACTCTAGGGGATGGTAGGGGAGAAGATCAGAAAAGATCAATAGAAAGAAACACAGAGCTATAGAAGAACAGAATATGGATAAATCAGAAAGAGATAAACATTTTGTTCACATCAAGATCGAATGAGGTACAAAGGCAAGTAGCAAGTTGGCTTGAAAACAAAAATACACAAAAAACCTCTTTCATGATAAACAGGTTCGTCTTCCTAGCATATGTTACCTTTTTTCCCTTCTCCTCAACAGGAAGCTTTCTTCACAAGAATATTTTTGGGTAAGTTAGAGTTGTATTAAAATTGATTTGAAAGTATCCAGTTACCAAAATATGCAATCTTACTTTCTGGTGAGAACAGCTGGGGAAAAAAATTGGGATTCCATGAAACACATAACAGATAAAGAGTTATCAGTATTTATATTCCAGAAGTATGGTATATTAAATATCCTAAACAATCCTTCTCTAAGGAGAGGATATTTAATCTAATAGAATAAATAGAAATATAAAAATATCTTTTGTAAAGTATCAATAGGTTGATACAAAATTAAGGGATATGAAATATTCCTCAGATTATTTAAAACCAGAAATGCTAGATAAGCAGGTATCAAATGAATCTCTTGACTTGTCAGCTTCTATGGAACCATGGAGATTCTTGAGCTGCTTCTGTGTGAGTTAATATGAGGAAGAAATAAATGTATGGCCCATCCACTTAGGGAATCTAATAATATATCCCTGCACAAAATTTTGACTTCTTCAGGATATAAGAAACAAAACAAAATAAAACATTGCCAGAAAAGATGACATCAAGGAAACATGCTTTCTCAAACTTGGTGCTAAGTGAAGAAGACAGAAGATGAATTCTTCCCTGAGAATACATAAACATAAACTAGTCCATCCTCAAGTTTACGGTCTACATTCAAGTTCTTTGTGTGGTTTAAGGAAACCCCAAACACGGCAGAATTTAATCTGCTTTGAGATTAATCATACTTCCAGGATATGAGAAAAGAAAACATCAATCCTCTTAGAGAAATTTAGCAATCCAGAATTCTAAGAATTACAGGAAATTGCATATCTGCATACACACTCCAAAATATGAACCACACAATCATAATGAAAACATATTATGACTAAGAACTGGCAGGAATAGACTCACAAGGATTTCAGATATCAGAATTATCAATCAGATTAAAAAGAAAATATGTTTAAAGAAATGAGATCCTTGAAAATGTGCTAGAAATATTAGATTTTAAGAGCAACCAAGAAATTTAAAACGTAACCAAAGAGAATATGAAAAAGAATACAGTACAAAAAAATGTAAAATTCAGTGTATGAGTTAAACAGATGATTAATTTTATTTTTGCTCCCTCTACACTGGAAGTATAATTTGAAGACAATTTCCAAAATGCATTCAAGAAGGACTGATATATAAATATAATAGAGGAGAGACATGGAGAATAGAAAAGCCTAACATTTGTCTGATTGGAGTTCTAGAAGGACTTGAAAGCATGAGGAAGAAACAGAGAGTAGATGATACTTTTTTGTAATTATTAAAAAGCCATGACTCCTGAGAAGTCCAAAGCAATAAAAATAAAACCACACCTTGACACATCATAAATGTTGAAGTAAGATGGATTGTAAAAGTACTTAGAAATGAAAGATAGTCTACAAAATAAAGGCCATTAGAATGATGGTTGAACTCTTAAGAGTATCATAGAAGGTAGCAGAGAGTGAAATAATATATTTAAAGTGGGGAGAAAAGACAACTTATCATTCTATACCTAGAGACATGCTCAAGAAAAAAAGCATTAAAAACTGTTTTATATGGGCAGCCCGGGTGGCTCAGCGGTTTAGCGCCACCTTCAGCCCAGGGCCTGATCCTGGAGACCTGGGTTCGAGTCCCACATCAGGCTCCCTGCAAGGAGCCTGCTTCTCCTTCTGCCTGTGTCTCTGCCTCTGTGTGTGTGTGTGTGTGTGTCTCTCATGAATAAATAAATAAAATCTTAAAAAAACTGTTTTATAATCAGAATAACATCACTAAGTAAATTCTAATAAATGTTATTCAAACAGAAGAGAAATGATCCCAGATAAAGAGTCTGAAATGTAGAAAGTAATGCCTAGCTTCTAGTCTATACCTAATTTGGCAGTTGGAAAGTACAAAAGTGCATGGCTCAGATCTCCCTTTAAGAGAGAACCTGTAATGAGGGGTACAGATCACTGAAAACCTATTCTTGAAGCATCTTTAGGATCTGCTGCTGTTTGAGCTGAAGAAAGTCCTTCCAAATGGCTCCCAGCCAATGACACAGAGAAACAGGGATATGAATGTATGATTATTTTGTCTGGTGCAAGCCTCCTATGATTGGCAATCTTAGCTCTGGATCTCTCTCTTGGGATCCCAGAGATTCAACGCTGCACCTCAATTGCATGCTATTTCTATCCAATCCCCTTTCCTTCCTGGCTTTATTTCATAAAGTGTCAGACTTGAGTTGTAGTCTGAAGGCTTTCCCTATTCCTGCTTACTTTCTCCTTTATGTCTCATAGCCATTACCGGCAATAAAATTAATGCATTTTTATGTCTGTCTTGGTGATGTTACTGGATGCAGAATCATTTCCAAACTTTGAGCTGTTTGCTCTAACTCAAAAATCAATACTTGGGAGACAAGTGATGTGGGAGAGGAAAGGTTGCTTTATTCAGAAAGGCAGCAACCTGGGAAGATGGTAGACAAACATTGCAAAGACCATCTTCCTCATCCTGGTGAAGCCAGGGGGTTTTAAAAGGGAAGGCATGGGGAAAGGGAAGGGGACTGCATGCAGAAGCAGTAGGTGCCCAGGCAGTTAGTCATGTGTCACATGACCCTGCAACTCTGTTCAGGCATCTGTGGTGACTGTTTTCAAGTATAGTCAGCCCTTATCTTCTGGGAAAGTGGTCCTTCATTCATTGAGACCAGTAGTCTACAAGTCTCAAGGAAAGTAAGTCAATTCTGCTATGGATAAAGGGACTTAGGTCAGTAAGCAAGGAGTTCATAAGCTTGAAGCAAGTTAACTCTTAAGACTGGTTGGAGTGCTGTGAGTGACTGCTTCCTAGAAGACACAGCCTGACACAATTGGTACCTGGAGTGGCCCAAGAATGGAGGTGGTGATATGGGGTTCAGGAACTGGTTCAGTCACCAGCTGGGTGGTAAGGACTTCCTTCTAAGTGGTATGTGAGGCAAGGCTGACACAAGACAAAAGGAAGCCTGATTACTAAAAATTTCACTAGCTGGGACAAGAAAAACATCTCAATGGATGGATACACTTGCCAGTGGGACTATTCAGCATTTATAAGATAATAAGGATAACAAGACATACAAGAAAGGTAGAATTGGCTGGTTATTGCTGTTTCATTGATGAACCACAGAGGGCAACTGATACACTGTAGGGCAGTTACAAATTCAAAACTAAGTATGAGAACCAGTAGTTTACAAAGAGGCCCTTATATTATTCAGAGGGAGAGCAAATACAACCAAGGAACAAACACCTAATCTGACAGTTAAGGTCAGGAGGGTTTAAAGACCATTGAAAGCTCATCCCACACAGGGTCTAGTACATTAAGGATAGGTCCATGTTGGGAAAAACATGGGTGGGTGTCCTGAGGACAGTGTCTCTGTGGATACTCTGAACCAGAGCCTAGAAGGTGGTCCAGCCCTCCCTATTGAAGTCAAACGTTGATTTTCATACAGCAAGACACTTAGAAGCTTTCTCCCTCACAGGGCATTGGGTTCCCACCTCAAGAAATGCCCCCATTTTGTCTTGTTGGGAGGAAGAATTTTCTATACCCTTCAAGGTCCTTCTAGGTGAACTAAGAATCAAATTGACATGAGACCCATTAAAGGAGAAAATCAAATTTAATAACAGAAATATGGGGAGTCCACACAGATCTGGAAATTCCAAGGACAGTGAAGCAACATGACACAGGAGCTAAGGAGAGGGGTAGGGTCCAAAGGTACAAAAGGAAGGGAGAACATTAGCAGGAAGATGAAAGGAAATGTTTGGAAAACAAACACCCTGTTATGCAGAGAAGTTTCTTAGTAAAGAGGAATCTCTGTTAATAGCTCTCTTCCTGGAATAGTCAGGCAGTTGCGGGGAGAGGGATGGAGGTAAATAGCTTTTCCTTAATCTGCTGGGTTTTTATTGCTTCCAACTCAAAATAACGTTCATGCCAAAGTAGCCTATCTTTGGGCTACCTGCCCTTGGCCCCTACAGCCCTGTACTCTCTACCCCTACAGAGTCAGTATTAGATCCCAAAGGAATTGCAAGAATTATCTAGCTTGTATTAACAAGAATATGGGGCATATCCATTGTAATAGATTTTGAGAGTTTGATCAAACTCTCTCATTTATCAATGAGAATTTATTTACTTGGGAGCTCTTACTGGGGTATGGCAGGGATCCTAAGGTTGCAGTGAGCATGCTGCTAGATGGTTCTTAGAAAGTACTGGACCACATTGTGCCAAATAAAAAGGCATGAGTTGCTGAGACAGACAGTGGAAAAAGGGATTAAAAGGCTCAGGGAAGTAGGCTTGCTGGCCAGACTATGAGGCCGGAATACCCACCACAGGATTCTGTTCCATAGGAGGGTCCAGAATGCACCACCATTCAGCAATGTCATTAGGAATGTGCTGGAGAGAGGTATGCCAGCATCTATAAAAAGTGTTTGCTTTCCTCTTCAAGTCAGGACTAAGAGTAAGAACATAAAAACACTGGGCTTAATGGAGCATAATAGGAGAGAGATGGGGATGCCAGGGGACCAAAGCTAACAACCAGCAAGTTTGGACGGGCAGCTAAGGGGGCTTAGCCTGCAAGGAATTACAGTGGACAAAATAGTAAGATCACTGCTTAGTACATGCACACAAAAGCAGTCAAGAGTAAAAGAGCAAGAGGCTGAAGGTGGTCATCTCATTTTAAAATCATATTATTTTGCTTGGTTCCTGGTCCTGAATAGTTTTAAAATCTGGAAATCACTGATTGAAAAGGTGACTGGGTCCTCAAGAAAAGGGACTTTGCAAAACTTAGGCATCTACTAATAGCTGCCTAGTCCTTTCCCAACAAGATTGATAGCCATTTACTTGTATATATGGGAAAGGGGAACACCCAGACACTTTCAGGGCCTTTGGACATGGGTTCTTCATTAATACTGATATCCATAGAACGGAATAAAGGCTCCACTGCTGAGATGGGGCATCAAAACCCAGGTAACAAATAGATCACATTGACTTATAGTGCATCAATGCAGTCTGTTCTACATCCGTTCTGCCTGTGGTCATCACTTCCCTTGTCCTCAAATGTATATCTGGGATTGACGTACTTGCCAGTTGACATAACCTTCACACTGGGTCATGGTCCTATTGATAAGATCTATTGTAGAGCAGAAGGCCAAGTGGAAGTCTCTGAAATACCGTCACCCCAAATATGATAGAAAATATAAAACAATATCACATTCTAAAAAAGGATACAAGGGTGGTGGTCCCTTCCTTAGAGAAATGAGTGGATCCTAGTGATTGGTAGCATTGCTAGCAGATTGATAAGGCCTCAGGTACATGGTATGCAACTACAGATTTAACAATGTTATCTTTTTTTTTTTTGTCCCAATCAGAAATGAGAATCAGAAAACTTTCATTCACATTTGCATTTTGTAAAGACAAAATTCCTTTACAGTTTTGCATCAGGGACAGTTTGCAATCGGGTCCCCTGTCAACAAGTACACATCATGTCAGTTATCACCCCAAGACCAACACCTATAGCAAAATTGTGGTGATTCCAACCAACCTCCCACCTGAGGTCCTACTCAGGAAGAGAGGTGTAAAGGAACCCTGGAGAATCTGCTTCTGTTGTGTTCAATGGATCTATAGAGTGTAAGTGTGGACTGTGATGGCAGGGGAATGTTTCACTAGGACCTCCTTTAAAGAGAAAACCATGGGCAGCCCAGGTGGCTCAGTGGTTTAGCGCCGCCTTCAGCCCAGGGCCTGATCCTGGAGACCTGGGATCAAGTCCCATGTCGGGACTGCATGGAGCCTGCTTCTCCCTCTGCCTGTGTCTCTGCCTCTCTCTCTCTCTCTCTGTGTGTGTGTGTCTCATGAATAAATAAAATCTTAAAAAAAGAGAGAGAAAAAACATGCCACAAGGAGTGCAGTTAACTGACAGCCTCCAAGGACTGTGCTTTTGAGATTTGCCACAGTGTTCAAGTCAAGAACACAATCTCCCCAGGCAGATTGTGTTCAGTCACCCTGGTATAAGGTCCCTGTCATTTGCTCCAACATGGGCTTTCCTTAAAGGGCAGTCTTTGTTCTGGAGCTCCCCCTTGAGAAGAGCAAATGACTTTCTCTGACATTTACATCAGTCTGAGGTGCTTTATTCTCAAGTCTCCTTCCTTCTCTTCTTTCACAAGTATTGGCCCTGCTTCATAGACTAAGGACTTGACCTGAGTATCCCCCATCTCTCTCACTTTTATATTTCATAGGATCATTGCTTCCAATAAAGCTCTTGTACTTCCTATTTCTTCTTGACATCTGTTTTCTCAGAGGTTCTGAACTAATATGATCATCTACAAATCTGAGGTACCACAAGCAGCATAGTCCCTATTCCTAACTGAAAACATCCAGCATTTTCTGTTGAGGCTGAACTAATGATCAAATACAGTTATTTTCTCCTCTTCATATTCATTCAGATCTACTGATTTAACATTCTTAATCCAACAACATGATTAACTTGATCTAATGAAAGAGAAAGAATCTCATAGTTATTTTTCTGTATTTTGAGAAGTATCCATCCTAGAAAATATCTTTTGGACATACTCATTCCAGATTCTGACTTTTTTTGTAATTGATGGGTTTTATCTTAAAAGTGAAAAGTAGTAATACTAGTATGGACATGCAATAACTACTCTAGATTCTCTTGTAGAACCCTGTCCCTTAACAGAAGCCAAATCAGCTCAAGTGGATGACGTTGTGGTCATACAAAAGGCATATTAAGTTGCCAATAAATGAAATTATCACTGATCACCAATATGTTTTTGAATAGTTCATTAGTAGCTTAGTAGTTCACGATTTCGAAATGCTATAGAAACACAAAGGTTGGGGCACCTGTGCGGCTCCATGGTTGAGCATCTGCCTTCGGCTCAGGTTGTGATCCTGGGGTCCTGGGATTGAGTCCCACATCGGGCTTCCTGCAGGGAGCATGCTTCTCCCTCTGCCTATGTCTCTGCCTCTCTCTGTGTGTCTTTCATCTAAAAAGAAAAAAAAAAAGAAGAAGAAGAAGCACAAAGGTTTTCTACCCAAGAAAGTTGCTGTCATCAAGAGAGAGAGGCCTTACAGTAAAAGAGACTGCAATAGCAGATCACCCTGTTAATCAGACTGTTCTAATACAAATACCTCTTTACAAAACAGAAAGGAAAAATCCATGAAGAAGTTCAAAGAGTCCATAAACAGGAACATAAAATTAGACCCCAAATTCTGGGAAAAAATGGAAATCAACGAGTTTTAAAATTCATGAGGATAAGGTCTGTCAAATCCAGGAAGGATGTATAGTGTTTCCAGACTTCAAATGGACCTTGCTAAAATCCTCCATGATATACATCATTACAATTGGGACAGATTGCCTCTGACATTAAATAGTAGTAGGAAAACTTTTCTAGAATAAGATATGATATGCCCAGTTCATGCTTCACTATAATTAACATAATACTGAAAAAACTATAAAGCTGATACATGCCAAAACATAAATGACAGGATTAGTTGAGCATCTCTAAATAAATTTTATAAAATTGTCTGCCTAGACAATGAATATATAATAGTAATAGGACATTTATTTTCTGGAATGGTTGAAGCCATAGCAATAACAATGGCATAATTTAAAAAGAGAGATGCTAAGACTTCATGATTTCTACCTAAGCAATCCTAACATATCTATTCTATCCACTGATAGAGAAAGACAAGAGCAGGGACAATTATTCACGGTTTATGAAAGGCTTTATCCATTAGTCAAAAACTTCACTTCCTTATTAATCTCCAAACCTCTGAAAAAGTGAAAAAATTCTTAACAGAATTAGAAAGTTACAACCATTAGAGATCTTTTTTTTCCTTTTTTTAAAAAGAGACTTTATTATTTATTCATGAGAGACACAGAGCTAGAGAGGCAGAGGGAGAAGCAGGCTCCATGCAGGGAGCCTGACGTGGGACTCCATCCTGGATCTCCAGGATCACGCCCTGGGCTGAAGGCGGCGCTAAACCGCTGGGCTGCCTGGGCTGCCCAACCATTAGAGATCTTAAGATGACATTCAATTGCAGGCCAGTTGCTGATTCAAGATCCTCAGATAAAGCAGACAATGAAATGAAGTAGCAATTTCAGCCCCAAATCATCTGAACAAGATATCCAGAGCCATTAATTGTCATATTCTCCATTGCCGGACGATTGGGCAAACAAAAGATAACTGAATAGACTGGGGACATACCAGGACAGAATTGTTCCCAGCTGCACCTCCCATAGACAGAGATGCTGCTAAGACAATAACTCCCCTCTGAGAAATGGTTGACTCAAATCTTTCTGAAGGCTCCCATTTCATTCCAATACAGTCTTGATGGACATTAAACTAAGAAATGAATTATAAACTCCTTAAACCTCCTTATGTCCAGTTTTTAAGGTACTATAGAGGTAGGATAGAACTGGGCAAGGGGACCTGAGCTGGTTTATTTTTATTTTTTTTTTAATTTTTTATTTATTTATGATAGTCACACAGAGAGAGAGAGAGAGGCAGAGACACAGGCAGAGGGAGAAGCAGGCTCCATGCACCGGGAGCCCGACGTGGGATTCAATCTCGGGTCTCCAGGATCGCGCCCTGGGCCAAAGGCAGGCGCCAAACCACTGCGCCACCCAGGGATCCCCTTGAGCTGGTTTAGAATTAAAGACAGCGAAAGCATCAAGTCATCAAGAAGTTGGTGTAAACACACTCTCTTGACAGACATAGCATTGGAGCCCCTGTCTGTCTTGTCCCTGGGGATCCCACGAGACCTAGTCTGGTTTATACCACCATGTACCAGCCTGACTCAACCATACAACTCTGTTCTGACATGTGCCTTCCAGTAGAATAAAAGAACTTCAAAAGGAGAGATATAAAGACCAAAGGCACATGGACTAGACTTTCTCAAAACCATAAGAGGCCTTTTCCTGGGATTATAATGCAAAAGATGAACTGCCCAAAGGTGAACATGATTGCTGCTACTTCTTAGGTTAAAATATTGAAGGCATTGAAAGAACTAAATAACCCAGTCTAGATATCAGCTCAAGATTTGAGGACTTCTCTGTTGTCTTGTAGATCTTCCAATTAGGAATTACAAAGAACAACTATAGGGTCATTTTGATATTTATTTTTATAATTGAACATTTGGTACATTCAAAAAACTAAATGTCTCTAATAATTAGAATAATATTCTCAATTTTTTCTGGTAGTCTAGGTAGTGTTAATTTTCTTTTCTTTTTTT